>NC_054467.1:254534491-255175048 GCF_017639515.1 Carcharodon carcharias | reverse complement strand
ATTACCTTGGAAAAACTCAGCAGGTCTGGCAGCATCGGCGGAGAAGAAAAGAGTTGACGTTTCGAGTCCTCATGACCCTTCGACAGAACTTGAGTTCGAGTCCAAGAAGTAGTTGAAATATAAGCTGGTTTAAGGTGTGTGTGTGGGGGGCGGAGAGAGAGAGAGAGAGAGAAGTGGAGTGGGGGTGTGGTTGTAGGGACAAACAAGCAGTGATAGAAGCAGATCATCAAAAGATGTCAATAACAATAGAACAAAAGAACACATAGGTGTTAAAGTTATTATCTAAACGAATGTGCTAATTAGGAATGGATGGTAGGGCACTCAAGGTATAGCTCTAGTGGGGGTGGGAGAGCATAAAAGATTTTTAAAAATTTTTAAAAAAATAATGGAAATAGGTGGGAAAAGGAAAATCTATATAATTTATTGGAAAAAAAAGAAGGGGGAAACAGAAAGGGGGTGGGGATGGGGGAGGGAGCTCACGACCTAAAGTTGTTGAAGTTTTTTCAACAACTTTAGGTCGTGAGCTCCCTCCCCCATCCCCACCCCCTTTCTGTTTCCCCCTTCTTTTTTTTCCAATAAATTATATAGATTTTCCTTTTCCCATCTATTTCCACTATTTTTTAAAAATTTTTTTTAAATCTTTTATGCTCTCCCCACCCCCACTAGAGCTATACCTTGAGTGCCCTACCATCCATTCCTAATTAGCACATTCGTTTAGATAATAACTTTAACACCTATGTGTTCTTTTGTTCTATTGTTGTTGACATCTTTTGTTGATCTGCTTCTATCACTGCTTGTTTGTCCCTACAACCACACCCCCACTCCACTTCTCTCTCTCTCTCTCTCTCCGCCCCCCACACACACACCTTAAACCAGCTTATATTTCAACTATTTCTTGGACTCGAACTCAAGTTCTGTCGAAGGGTCATGAGGACTCGAAACGTCAACTCTTTTCTTCTCCGCCGATGCTGCCAGACCTGCTGAGTTTTTCCAGGTAATTCTGTTTTTGTTTTGGTTTTGGATTTCCAGCATCCGCAGTTTTTTTGTTTTTATATATATATATATTTTAAATCTACTGTCCTTACCTGGTTCAGCCTACATGTGACTCCAACCCTCAGCAATGTGGTTTTAACTATTAACTGCCCTCTGTTACTGCTACTCAGTTGTTTTCAAGAAGGCAGCTCACCACCACCTTCTCAAGGACAATTTGGGATCAGCAATAAATGACAGTGACGACCACATTCCATAAGCGAATTAATAAAAGTTAAATCTCCCCTTAACCTTGCCTGCTGAGGAGAACAATCCCAGCTTCTTTAGTCTCCCCATGACACTGAAGTCCCCCATCCCAAGTAAATCTCCTCTGCCCTTTGCCCAAGTATTTAACATCCTTCCAAAACTGTGCCTAAAATAAGGTTCATTCAAAATCTGTTAGAATTAGTCTGGTACATCAATGCTGCAGCACCATTCAGTGTCTTCTGGTGGTGCTGTTGGCAACTGCATGGCTTTTAACTATTGACTCAACAGCAGCCCCAACCGTTTACTTGGCATTGCTGCAGTTGCTTGCAATGTGTGAACTGACTACAGTACTAGCTCAGGAGCGTGGGGATGCACTGGGGACTTTGTGTAAAGTCAAAACCCATGTTGACGTTCATTTGACTGTATCGTTCATGCTTTTGTTACCTGTAGATTTGACTATTTTAACACATTCAAAGCGGCCTTCCATGTCTGCTTATTGAAAATTCAGCTGCCCAAGTCCCATTCACCCATCATCTCCGTGCTTGCTCACCTACATTGTCCCGATTTTAAAATTCTCACCCTTGCTTTCAAATCTCTCCATGGCCTCTTGCCCTTCCCTCTCTCTGCAGAGTGGTACTGGTCTGGTATTTCAGAGACCCAGGGTAAAGCTCTGGGGACCTGGGTTCGGATCCCATCACGGCAGATGTTGAAATTTGAATTCAATAAAAAGTCTGGAATTTAATGCTCTGTTGATGACCACGAAACCATTGTCGATTGCTATAAAAACCTATCTGGTTTAGGGAAGGAAATCTGCCATCCTTACCTGGTCTGGCCTACACGTGACTCCAGACCCATAGCTCTTAAATGCCCTCTGAACAAGTGGCCTAGCCAGTGACGCCCAAAATCACACGAACGAATAAAAAAATAACCCTCTGACATATGCGTTTCTCCAACTTTGGCCTCTTGAACATCCCTAGTTTTAACCTCTGCACCATTGGTGGCTGTGCCTTCAGCTGCTAAAGCCCTAAGCTTTGGAATTCCCTCCCTAAACCTCTACCTCTCTCTCCATTTCTCTCTTCCCCCTTTAGGAACTCTTTATAACCTACCCCTTTTGGTCATCTGCCTAATATCTCCCTTTGTGTGCTGTTTTATTACATCAGAAGCGCTAAATAAATGTTATCTCGATGTTTTGATTTAAGATTCAGCTGTGGTTTAGTAGGAGCACTGTCACCTCTTTTGGTAGAGGTATTCAAAACCATAAGAGACCCGGACAGAGTAGATGGGGAGAAACTGTTCCCATTGGCAGAGAGGTTGAGAACCAGAGGACACCGACTGACGAAAGAACTAGAAGCAACGTGTTAGGACCTGGAATTCACTGCCAGAGAGGGTGGTGGAGGCAGATTCAATCATGGCTTTCAAAGGGGAATTGGATAATTACCTGTGGAGTACAGATTTGCAGGTCTCTGGGAAACATGTAGGGACTATCTGAGTTGCTGTTGCAGACAGCCGGCTCGGAAAGATGGCCTCCTATGCTGTGACCATTCTATGATTCCAGGACCCTGAAAGGTGTGTGGTTTCTTTCCACAGTTCTCCTCACCTGGTACATCTGCAGTCCAGTCATGATATGAAAGGCAACAGAACACTAACCTGCAGGGAAGATGGCGCACTCTTCCAGTTTCTTGCTGATGCCTCCTTCAGGTAGGCGGGGCATTGCTGAAGTTTTCTTAATATACCCGTTACAGTTTGGGACATTTGGAGCTAGGTGAGACAAAGGGGGAAAGTGAGAATAATTTGGAGAGAGGGGTAATTAAATATGGTGCCAAATACACCAAGTTCAGATCAGAAAAATATTAAATGCATATGTTAACCTTTTCCAATGTATTATCAAGGGTATGGTCACGGCAATGTTACTGGACTAGTAATCCAAAGACAAATTACTAAACAGACCAGCTCCTGGAGAGCTGCTATGTATTATATACCTGTAGGCGTGTGTATTGACCTGTGAATGTACATGTTAGCCTGTGAACTTCTTCATTTACCTGTGAACAGGCACGGATTTGGAACAAACTCATCGGGTGGAAATTTCTCGTTCTGTAAAAAACAAGGAATAGGAGATTATTGACCCGTGTGTTTAAAACTGAGTAAAATCTTGATTATCAGAACGGAGGCCAAAAAATTCAGGAAAAAAAATTGCCAGTTTTGTTCTTTTGGTCCTTTGAAGGTAATTGCTTAGAAACCTGATGGCACAAAAACAGGCAAATCATGAATATCTCTTAGATTGAAATATTCCATTAAACTTCAGTACTGGAAACTAAGAGCAAGTAGTGCTAAGCATCATTAACCTGCAATTAATTTTGCACAGTGTGTCCACTAGAACATCCTAAAGATGTAACTCTTCGATAACTAAAACAACTTGCCTTTATATAGCTACTTTAAGGTAGTAAAATGTCCCAAGGCATTTCACAGGAACGTTATCAAACAAAATTTGACACTGGGCCACATATGGAGATATTAACAAAGGTATGGAACATGGTGTTAATGTTACTGGACTAATAACCCAGAGGCCTGGACTAATGTTCTGGAGATAGTAGTTCAAATCCCACCATGCCAGCTGGAGCAATTTAAATGAATAAACCTGCAATAAAATGCTAGTCTCGTGAATAATGACCATGATTGTTGTAAAAACCCATGTGGTTCACTGATGTCCTTTAGGGGAGAAAAGCTGCCATCCTTACCTGGCCTGGCCTACATGTAACCCCAGACCCACAGCAATATTGTATCAAACCGCTACTAAAATCAGACTGATGACCTGGCATTGATTTAAGCACCAGAAACAACAAAGGTGCACACTGCTCAGTTGACCCTGCAAAGTCCTCATCAGCAGCTGGGGACTTGTGTTCAAAGTTGGGAGAGCTGTCCCACAGATTAATCAAGCAACAGCCTGACATAGTCACACCCACGGAATCATACTTTAAAGCCAATGTCTCAAGTTCCTCCATTATGATCCCTGGGTATGTCCAGTCTCAACAGCGGCTGGTGCTCAGTCAAGAGGGAGTGGGGGTAATATACTAGCATGCGTAGAGGATTGGTTACTGAAGAGGAAACAGTGAGTAGGGAATAAACAGGGCATTTTCATGTTGGCAGGTTTTAACCAGTGGAGTGTCACAAGGATCAATGCTGGGGCCTCAGCTATTTATGTTATATGACTGACTACAATTAATTACCTAGATGAAGAGACCAAGAGTTATTGATCAAAGTTTGCTGCTGATACACCAAGGAATTCATCAAGGCTCCTTCAACAGCACCTTCCAAACCCACAACCGTTACCATCTAGAAGGACAAGGGCAGCAGATACATGGGAACACCACCACCTGGAATGTCCCCTCCCAAGTCATTCACCAGCCTGGCTTGAAATATATCACTGTTCCTTCACTGCCGCTAGGTGTAAATCCTACAACCTCCTTCCTAACAGCACTGTGGGTGTACCTACACCACATGGACTGCAGCGGTTCAAGAAGGCAGCTCACCACCACCTTCTCAAGGGCAACTAGGGATGGGCATTAACTGCTGGCCCAGCCAGCGAAGCCCACATTCCATGAATAAATAAAAACAAATACAAAGCTAGGTAGGAATGTAAACTGTAAGAAGGACAAGAAGCAGCTGCTAAGAAATGTAGACGGGTAAATTGAGTGGGCAACAAGATGGCAGCTGGCGTATAATGTGGGTAAGTGTGAGGTTATTCACTTTGGTCGTAGGAATGGAAATTTTAAAAGTGTGATATTTTTAAATGTTCATGTTCAGGTAGACTTGGGTATGCTTATATAAGAGACACGAAGTTGGCAAGCAGTTACAGTAAAACAGTGAGGAAAGTAAGTGTCATGTTGGCCTTTGTTGCAAAGGAACTGGAATACAAGAAAAAGGAAGTCTTGCTACAATTGTATAGGGCTTTTGTGTGACCACAGCTTTGGCCTCCAAATCCAAGGAAGGATTTATTTGCCTTGGAGGCGATATAATGAAGGTTCACTAGATTGGTTCCTAGGATGAGAGGATTGTCCTATGATGAGAGGCTCATTGAAACATATTCGATTCAGAAGGGGCTTGACGGGGTAGACATTCAGTGCTCTTTCCCCTGGCAGAGGAATCTAGAAGTTGGGGGTATGAACTCAGGATAATGGAACAATCATTTAGGACTCTGAGGAGGAGAAACTTCTTCACTCAGAGTTATGAAGTTTTGGAATTGTCAATACCAGGGGGTTGTGGATGCTTCATCATTAAGTATATTCAGGACTGAGGTTGATAGATTTTTGATTTCTCAGGGAATCGAGGGATATGGGGAGCAGGCAGGAAAGTGGAGTTGAAGTAGAAGATCAGCCATGATCATATGTTGAGTAGCTTTAAGGGGCCGAATGGCCTATTCCTGATCCTATTTCATATGTTCTTATGGAGGTAGCATTTGATAAATAGAGCTAAACAACTCCACAATCAATAAATCAGATCAAAGTTCTGCAGTCCTACCAATCCAGTTGTGAATGGTGGTGGACAATTAAACAACTAACCAGAGGAGGAGACTCCAAAAAGATCCCAAACTCAATGATGCGGAGCCCAGCACGCCAGCCAGAAGTGCTGAGTGGATGACTATCTCGGCCTCCTCCTGAAGTTCCCACCATCATATTGCCAGTGACATCAAGAAATGGCTGAAGGCAGTGGATATGGCAAAAACAATGAGCCCTGACAACATCCCAGCTATAGAACTGAAGACTTGTGCTCAAGCACTAGCAGCACTTAGCCAAGCTGCACTTACTCAGTAACAAACTGTTCTACAACTACAACATTAGCATCTAACAGACAGTAGAAAATTGCCCAATTCCTGTCCACAAAAAGCAGGACAAACCCAATCCAGTCAATAACCACTCCACCAGTCCAATTTCAATCATTGATGGAGTGACGAAAGGTGCTATCAAGAGTGCTATCAAAGTGCACTTACTCAGTAACAAACTGTCCTCAGACCCAGGACATTGCCAACAGCAGTTCCTCAGTTACAGTGCCTAAGCCTAACCATCTTCAGTGGCATTATCAATTACCTTTCCTCCATCAAAAGTCAAAGTGGGGATGTTCGCTGATGGTTGCATGATGTTCAGTACCATTTGACACTTCTCAGACACTGAAACAGTCCATGTCCAAATGCAGCAAGACCTGGACAACAGTTAGGCTTGATAAGTGGTAAGTAACATTCATGAGACACAAGTGCCAGGCAATGACCATCTCCAACAAAACAGAATATAATCAACTCTGCTTGACATTCAACAGCATTACCATCATGAATCCCCAACATCAACATCGAAGGAGTTACTATTGACCAGAAACTTAACTGGATCAGCCATATAAGTATTGTGGCTGCAAGAGCAGGTCAAAGGCTGGGAATTCTGCAGCAGATAACTCACTTTCTGACTCCCCGTCCACAAGGCCCAAGGCAGGAGTGTGATGGAATACTTTCCACTTCCCTGGATGAGTGCAGGCTCAACACAATCCAGGACAAAGCAGTCTGTTTGATCGGCACTCTATCTACCATCTTAAACATCCTGTCCCTTCACCACCAGTGCACAGTGGCAGCAGCGTGTACCATTTATGAAATGCACCAGAGCAACTCACCAAACCTCCTATGACAGCACCTTCCAAACCTGCAACCTCTACCACCTATAAGGACAAAGGCAGTAGGTGCATGTGAACACCACAGCCTGCAAGTTCCCCTTCAAGTCACACACCATTCTGACTTGGAAATATATCACCGTTCCTTCACTGTTGCTAGATCAAAATCCTGGAACTCCCTTCTTAACAGCACACTAGATATTCCTACAGCACATGGACTGCAGGGGTTCAAGAAAGCAGCTCACCACCACCTTCTCAAGGGCAATTAGGGATGGGCAATAAATGGAGTGACCATTGAACCCACAACCTTCTGACCCAGATGAGAGTGCTTTGTCCTGGATTGTGTTGAGCCTGCACCCATTGAGAGATGGCTGATTTTGTATTCCCCATTCCCACTGTCCGCGCCAAGATAACTTCTTGACCTCTTCCCATGCTGACTCACCTGTGCTATGGCTGAAGGCCCGTAGAAGCTGTCTAAGCATTTCTTGTACCTGTAACATGCAAGAGCGTCCTCTGCTGCCTGGAAAACAAAGCACATATTTTTACATAATAGAGATAGAATACTGTGGATTCTGGAGATCTGAAATAAAAACAGAAAGCGCTGGTAAAACTCAGCAGGTCTGGCTGCAT
Source organism: Carcharodon carcharias (assembly GCF_017639515.1). Classification (NCBI taxonomy): domain Eukaryota; kingdom Metazoa; phylum Chordata; class Chondrichthyes; order Lamniformes; family Lamnidae; genus Carcharodon; species Carcharodon carcharias. Next base: position 255,167,536 of record NC_054467.1, on the reverse strand, counting down.
CTGTGGAGGGAGGAAGAGTTAATAATTCAAGTCCAATATGACTCTTCTTTGGACTCATATTGGACTTGAAGCATTATCTCTTTCTCTCTCTACAGATAATGCCAGACCTGCTGAGTTTATCACTATTTTTTGTTTTTATCTCCCATTTCTACATTCTCTGGGAAGTATAGCATACCTAACGTATACACATTAAAAAAAAATCATCCTTTAGCCTAGAAATTCAATGGCACTGCCCCCATCTTTCAGGTACTAAATGGATACATAAGCCTCTAATGGCAGGTAGGAAGCCTTCTAGAGTTCAGGGGCAAGTAATCGATGGCAATGGGGGTTGGGGTAAACATTGTGAGCAACGGATGGAGCAGGCATGTGTAAATTCCTGTTTCCATAATCAGGTAAGTATTGTATAGAATTGGCAACAAATAAACCATTTGGCTCCATGCCAATGTTTACACTTCCCATAAATTTTCTCCCACATCTCTTCAAAACATTTTTCTATTTCCTTCTCCTTTTCTATTTTCTTCTTCTATCTTCCCCTTAAATGCATCTATGCTATTTGATCTTGCCTGTGATAATGAGTTCCACTTCTCACAATTTGTACATGAAGAAGTTTCTCCCAAGGTTCCTGTTGGATTTATTAGTGATTATCTTATAATTATGACCGCAAGTTTTGGTGAGGTGAGAGTGACTGCCCTTGACATCAAGGCAACATGTGAGAAAGTCCAAATGCCATCATCATGGAGTCTAGCAAAATTGAAGTCATTGAAAATCAGAAGAAAACTCTCTATGGGTTGGAACCATACCTACCACAAAGGAAGATGGTTGCAGTTGGAGGCCAGACATCTTTTGCTATTCAATGGCATTACCATCACTAAAACCCCACCATCAACATCCTGGGGATTACCATTGACCAGAGACTGAACTGGACCAAGTATATAAACACTGTGTCTACTAGAGTAGGTCAGAGGCTGGAAATGCTATGGTGAGTAACTCATCCCGACACCCCAAAGCCTATCTACCATCTATAGGGCACAAGTCAGGACTGTGTTTACAACTTCATTAACACTTAATAAACTCAATACTATTCAGGGAAAGGTTGCTGGCTTGATCAGCACGCCATCCATCAACTTAAGCGTTCATTCTCTCCACTATACAGTGGCAGTAGTGTGTAGCACCATTTACAAGATGCACCACAGCAGCTCATTGAGCCTCCTTCAACAGCACCTTCCAAACCATGATCTTTACTACTAAGAAGGGCAAAGGCAGCAGATGAATGGGAACACCATCACCTGCAAGTTCACGACCAAGATACACATCATCCTCACTTGGAACTACAGAGTCATAACGACACAGAAAGAGGCCATTCTGTCTATCAAGTCCATGCTGGCTCTCTGTAGAGCAATTCAATCAACTTCATTTTTTTATTCATTTACAGGATGCAGGTGTCACTGGCTAGGCCAGCATTTATTACCCACCCCTAATTACCTTTCAGAAAGTGGTGGTGAACTGCCTTCTTCAACTGCTGCAGTCCATGTGGTGTAAGTACACCTAGGGAGGGAGTTCCAGGATTTTGACCCAGCAACAGTGAAAGAACAGTGATATATTTCCAAGTCAGGATGGTGTGTGTCTTGGAGGGGAACTTCCAGGTGGTGGTGTTCCCATCTATCTGCTGCTCTTGTCCTTCTAAGTGGTAGTGGTTATGGATTTGGAAGGTGCTGCCTAAGGAGCCTGGTGAATTTCTGCAGTGCATCTTATAGATGGCACACACTGCTGCTACTGTGTGTCGGTGGTGGAGGGGGTGAATATTTGTGGAAGGTCGCCAATCAAGTGGGCTGCTTTGTCCTGGACGGTGTCAAGCTTCTTGAGTGTTGTGAGAGTTGAATTCACCCAGGCAAGTGCAGAATATTCCAGCACACTCCTGGCTTGTGCCATGTAGATGGTGGATAGGTTTTGGGCAGTCAAGAGGTGAGTTACTCGCTGTAGGATTCCTAGCCTCTGACCTGCTCTTGTAGCTACAGTATTTATATAGCTAGTCCAGTTCAGTTTCTGGTCAATGATAACTCCCCAGGATGTTGATAGTGGGGGGGTTCAACAATGGTAATGCCATTGAATGTCAAGGGGCAATGGTTAGATGTTCTCTTGTTGGCGATGGTCATTGCCTGGTACTTGTGTGGCATGAATGTTGCTTGCCACTTGTCAGCCCAAGCCTGGATATTAAGCAGGTCTTGCTGCATTTGGACATGGACTAATTCAGTATTTGAGGAGTCACAAATGTTGCTGAACATTGTGCAATGATCAGCAAACATCTCTGCTTCTGACCTTATGATGGAAGGAAGGTAATTGATGAAGCAGCTGAAGATGGTTGGGCCTAGGACACTACCCTGATGAACTTCTACAGTCCTGGAGCTGAGATGATTGACTTCCAACAAGCACAACCATCTTTCTTTGTGCCAGGTATGACTCTAACTAGCGGAGAGTTTTCCCCCTGATTCCCATTGACTCCAGTTTTGTTAGGGATCCTTGATGCCATACTTGATCAAGTGCAGCCTTGATGTCAAGGGCAGTCACTCTCACCTCACCTCGGGAGTTCAGCTCTTTTGTTCATGTTTGAACCAAGGCTGTAATCGGGTCATACCCGAAGCCCTGCAACTTTATTTTCCTCAAATGCCCATTTGTTTTCCTTTTAATATATGATTGTTTCTGCTTCCACCACCCTCGTAGGCAGCAGGTTCCAGATCGTCACTACTCACTGCAAAAAAAAGTTCATCTACCATTGCATCTCTTGTCCAAAACCTTAAATCTGTGTGCCTAGTTCTTGTTCAATGAACTAATGGCAATAGCTTTTCTTTGTCTAACTAAACTAAAGCTTATACACATCGATCAAAACCCTCCTCTTTTTCTTTGCTGCCTGGAAAACAACCCCAGCTTCTTCAACCTAACCTTGCGCCTAAAATCCCTCATCCCTCAGGTATTTTGCATTGGTCTTCACTAAAGAGGACACAAATAACATCCACAAGAACAGCTGTAAGTCAGGAATTGGAAGAGAGGGAGGAACTCAAGAAAACTACAGTCGCCAGCGAACTGGTATTTAGCAAGTATCGGGTCCTTGTGGATTTCATTATAGGGTCTTCAAAGAAGTGGTTAGTAAGATAGTTGATGTGTTGGTTTTAATTTTCCAAAATTCATCTAGATGTAGGGAAGGTTCCACTCGATTGGAAAACAGGTAATGTAGCTCCTTTATTCAAAAAGGGAGGAGATGGAAAGCAGGAAACTATAGGCCAGTTAGCTTAACATCTGTCATAGGGAAAATGTTAGAAGCTTTTATTAAAGAGGTAATAACAGAGCACTTAGAAAAATTTCAAGGTAATCAGGCAGAGTCAACGTGATTTTGTGAAAGGGAAATCATATTTAACCAATTTATTGGAGTTCTTTGAAGAAGTAACAGGTGCTATGGATAAAGGGGATCTGGTGGATGTACCGTACGTCGATTTCCAGAAGGCATTTGATAAGGTGCCTCATTACAGGTTATTGCGAAAAGTAAAAGCTCATGGTGTAAGGGGTAACATATTGGCATGGATAGAAGATTGGCTAGTTAACAGGAAACAGGAAGTAGGCATAGGTGGGTCATTTTCTGGTTGTCAGACTCGTGTGCCACAGGGATCAGTGCTGCAGCATCAACTCTTTACAATTTATATAAATGATATGGGTGAAGGGACCGATGGAATGGTTGCTAAATTTGCTGATGATACAAAGATAGGTAGGAAAGTAAGCTGTGAAGAGGACACAAGGAGGGTACAAAAGGATATAGGTAGTTTAGGTCAGTGGGCAAAGACCCGGCAGATGAAGTACAGTGTGGGAAAATATGAGATTGTCCATTTTGGCAGGGCAAATTAAAAAAGAAGCATATTATCTAAATGGTGAGAGTTTGCAGAGCTCTGAGATGCAGAGGGATCTGGGTATCTCGTGGATGAATCACAAAAGCTTAGTATGCAGATGCAGCAAGCATTTAGGATAGCTAATAGAATGTTATTGTTTATTGCAAGGGAAAATGATTACAAGAAGGACAAAGACAGAAAATGTTGGAAAAAGTCAGTGGGTCTGGCAGCATCTGTGGAGAGAGAAACAGAGTTAACCGTTTTGAGTCCATATGACCCTTCTTCAGACCTTTCTTTGAGTCATTTTTCCAGCATTTTCCTTTACTGTTTCAGATTTTCAGTATCCGCAGTATTTTGCTTTTATACAAAAGTAGGGAGGTTATGCTTCAGTTATACAGGGAATTGGCAAGACTACGTCTGGAGTACTGTGTACAATATTGATCTCCTTATCTAAGGAAAGACGTAAATGCATTGGAAGCAGTTCAGAGAAGGTTCACTGAACTAATACCAGGAATAGGCCGGTTGGTCTTTTGAGGAAAGGTTGGACAGGTTAGGCTTGTATCCGCTGGAGTTTAGAAGAGTAAGAGGCAACCTGACTGAAACATATAAGATCCTGAGGGGTCTTGACAGAGTGGATGTGGAGAGGATGTTTCCTCTTGAGGGAGAATCCAGAACTAGAGGGCACTGTTTCAAAATAAGGGGTCACCCATTTAAGACAGAGATGAGAAATAATTCTTTCTTTCATAGGGCTGAGAGACTTTGGAACACTCTTCTGCAGAATGTGGTTAAGGCAGAGTCTTTGAATATTTTTAGGGCAGAAGTAGATAGTTTCTTGATAAGCAAGGGGTGAGAGGTCATCAGAGGAAGGCTGGAATGTGAAGTTGAAGTTAAAATTAGATCATCCATGATCCTATTGAAGGGTGGAGCAGTCTCATGGGGCTGAGTGTTCTACTCCTGCTCCTAATTCATATGTACCTATCCATTCTGCACCCTCTGCACCCTCTCAAGGATCCTCATACCCTTCCTAAAGTGTGATGACCAGAACTAGACACACTAGTTTAGTTGTAGCTTAACCAGAGCGTTATAAATATTCAGCATAGCCTTTATGCTTTTGTATACAATACCTGTATTTATGAAGCCCAAAATCCCATGTTTTGCTAATTACTCTCTCAATATATCCTGCTAAACATCAATGCACATGAACCCCCCTGTCCCTGCACACTCTTTGAAACTGTGCCATTAAGTCTGCATTGCCTCTCTCATCCCTTCTGCCATTGCATCACCTCACACTTCTCTGTCTTAAAATAGTCGCACCACTGACCCTTATAAAACACCACTGTCCACACCCCCCACTCTGAAAAACAGCCCTTGGGTTGCAGTTTTCTGCCCTTAAGCTATTTTTTTGTTTGATCGTAAAGATGACAGTGACCCTGCTTATTCCATGAGTCTCAATTTTGATAACTAGCCTTTCGAGTCATTTTGTCAAATGCTTTTTTAAAATCCGTATAGCGGACATTGCATTCTCTTCATTAACCCAGTCTGTTACTTCATTGAAAAATTAAATTAGATTAGTCAAGCACAATCTGCCTTTTACAAATCCATGCTGGCTCTCTTTAATTATCTCAGACCTCTCCAGGTGCCTGATGATTTTGTTGCATGATTATTCCTTCTAAACCTTACCTTCTACTGATGTTAAACTGACTGGTCTGTATTTAATGGCACTGTCCTTGCACCTTTCTTGAATAAGGGTGTCACATTTGCCATACTCAAATCCTCTGGAATCTCCCCCATATCAAGGGAAGATTGAAAGATTATGACAAGTCTTTCTGCTATCTCTGCCCCGGCTTTCTTTGGCAACCTGGGATCCAAGTCATCCATTTCAGATGAATTACCCACTCTTAAGCATAGCCAGCCTTTCCAGAACATCTTGCTTATCATTTTCCAGCCCACCATTACCTCCATCTCTGCTTCTAACAATATTTTGTCAGCATCCTCTTCTTCAGTAAACACCGATATGCTAAGTATTCTAATCTTGCAATGCGCCTGTATCACTGTCCCTTCACTGAAGCTGAGTCAAAAACCTGACACTCCCTCCCTAACAGTAGTGTGAGTTTACCTCCACTGCATAGAGTCACCTTCTCAAGGACAACTGGGGAGAGGGAACAAATGCTGGCCTTGCCAGCAAAGCATACATCCCATGAGCAAATAAAAAATAACTCCCCCACAAGTGGAAACATCTTCCCTCGTCTTTACAATCAAACTCTTCCATTATTTTAAAGACCCTCAGACTTCTCTTCTGGAGAAAAATGCCCCAACCTGTTCAATCTTTCCTGATAGGTATACCCTTTCAGTTCTGGTATCATTTTTAATTAGGAACATAGGAGCAGGAGGAGGTCATTTAGCCTTTCAAGCCTACTCCACCATTCAATAAGATCATGGCTGATCTGGTTGTGATCTCAGCTCCACTTTACTGTTTGCCCCCCATAACCCTTGACTTCCTTGTCAATCAAAAATCTAACTCTGCCTTGAATAAATTCAATGACCCAGTTTCCACTACTTTCTGGGGAAGGGAATGCCACACACCAATGACCCTTTGGGACAAAAAGTCATTATCTCTGTTTTAAAAGGGGGATGTCTTATTTTAAACTTTATCCCATAGCTTTAGTCTTCCCCACAAGATAAAACATCCCCCTGGTATCCACCCCATCAAGCCCCCTCAGGATCTTATGTTTCAGTAAGATCACCTCTCATTCTAAATTTATTTTTTACACATTCTTTAGTTTTTCTATTCCTATTTTAAAATACAGAGACCAGAACTGTTCACAGTATTCCAACCCTGGCCTTATCAATTCAAAGCGACCCTGAAAACAATTTACCCAGACAGGACACATCCTAGCCCCTTTGCTACCTTGTTTGTGTCATAAGTGCAGCTAGTCTGTGGACATATCTGATAGCCACATGGGTAGCAGCAGTGATAGCTGAAACGATCCATGCAGGCGGTGTATGGATTCATGTGAGGTCTACAATATTCAATGCACGGCTTGATAGGGGGCATACATCCTCGATAGTGGTCCATGTAGGTGGTTGGGATGCTCGGATCGATATTTGGAATCTTTAGGGAAGACAAATACAGACCATCAGAAAGGTGGGATTTCATTAGGAGCACAAGAGAATGCAAAATAAGCAGCACAATTCAACATCATTGGTAAAATCCATCTGTACTTTTTATTTCTTTTTGTCCTTAAACATTGCCTTGTGAGTATTGTCAACACTTATTTAATGACCATCTCTGGGTGCTCCAAGGGAAGTAAATGTCAACATCATTGTGCGAACTATAGTCACAGCAGGGCCAGTCCAGATAGGGGTAGCAGTTTCCCTCCCTGAAGAGCATCAATGAAAGAGTTTTGGCTTTTGCTATAGTCCAGGAACATTCTCAGAAGGACACAGACTGCTGCAATGGGCAAGCACGGGATCAAATTTGGAAAGATGTGGCACATCAAAGAGCAGAGACAAGACAAAAGAAAAAGGTATTATTACGGGAAATGAAAAACAGATTGTGACTGGAAGGGATAGAGAGTACAAATCCAACAGTAAATCAACAGATGAAACTAGAGGTTATAAAGAGATAAAACTAAAAGCTCTGTATCAGTGGAGGCATGAGTGGAGTACAGAAATTGCAAGGTGGAGCTTAAGAAAGCAATTAGGAGAGTAAAGAGGGGATATGAGAAAGCTCTGGCCGGTAAAAGTAGGGAAAATCCCAAGATATTCTCAAAGTATATCAATGGGAAGAGGATAACCAGGGGAAGAATAGGGCCCATTAGGGATCAAGGGGGAAATCTATGCGTGGAGCCAGAGGACATTGCTAGAGTGTTGAATGAATACTTCACATCCGTCTTCACCCAAGAGAATGAGGATGAAGGTATGGAACTCGAGGACAGAGACTGCGAGGTTCTTAAGCAAATTGATATGGGGAGTGATAAGGTATTGGAAGTGTTGACAGGCTTAAAAGTGGACAAATCTCCAGGTCTAGATGATTTGTGTCCCAAACTGCTGAGTGAGGCAAGGGAGGAAATCGCAGGAGCTCTGACCCAAATTTTTAATTCCTCTCTGGCCACGGGGAAGGTGCCAGAGGATTGGAGAACAGTTAATGTGGTTCCGCTATTTAAGATGGGTTGTAGAGATAAGCCAGGGAACTACAGGCCAGTGAGTCTCACGTCAGTGGTAGGGAAACTATTGGAGAAAATTCTGAAGGAGAGAATCTATCTCCACTTGGAGAGGCAAGGTTTGATCAGGGATAGTCAGCATGGCTTTGTCAGAGGGAGGTCATGCTTAACAAAATTGGCTTAGTTGTAGGAGACAGAGGGTGATGACAGAAGGATGCTTTAGTGACTGGAAGTCAGTGTCCAGTGGCGTACCACATGGATCTGTGCTCAGTCCCCTATTATTTGTCATTTATATAAAAGACACAGATGACTATTTGAGGGGTAGGATTAGTAAGTTTGCAGATGACACAAAGATTCGCTGGGTTGTTAACAGTGAGGTTGAGAGTCTTGGGGGACAGGAAGATATAGACGGAATGGTCAAATGGGCAGATAAGTGGCAGATGGAATTTAACCCTAAAAAGTGTGAGGTGATACACTTTGGAAGGAGTAATTTGACGAGGAAGTATTCAATGAACGGCATGACACTAGGAAGTTCTGAGGAACAAAGGGACCTTGGAGTGTGTGTCCATAGATCTCTGAAGGCTGAGGGGCATGTTAGTGGGGTGGTGAAAAAGGCATATGGGACACTTGCCTTTATCAATCAAGGCATGGATTACAAAAGTAGGGAGGTCATGTTGGAGTTGTATGGAATCTTGGTGAGGCCACAGCTGGAGAACTGTGTGTAGTTCTGGTCGCCACATTATAGGAAGGATGTGGTGGGGGTGCAGAGGAGATTCACCTGGGATGAAACATTTAAGTTATGAAGAGAGGTTGGATAGACTTAGGTTGTTTTCGTTGGAGCAGAGAAGACTGAGGGGTGACCTGATCGATGTGTACAAGATTATGAGGAGCATGGACAGCGTGGATAGGGAGCAGCTGTTCCCCTTCATTGAAGGGTCAGTCACGAGGGGACATAAGTTCAAGGTGAGGGGCAGGAGGTTTAGGGGGGATGTGAGGAAAAACCCTTTTTACCCAGAGGGTGGTGACGGTCTGGAATGTGCTGCCTGGGAGGGTGGTGGAGGCGGGTTGCCTCACATCCTTTAAAAAGTACCTGGATGAGCACTTGGCACGTCACAATATTAAGGCTATGGGCCAAGTGCTGGTAAATGGGATTAGGTAGATAGGTCAAGTGTTTCTCATGTGTTGATGCAGACTCGATGGGCCGAAGGGCCTCTTCTGCACTGTGTGATTCTGTATCTGAATACATGTAGCATTCAAAACAAAACAGGTGAACTGAGAGTGCACATAGAAATAAATAATTACAATTTGATAGCCATTATGGAAACATGACTGCAGGAGGACATGGATTGGGACCTGAATATTGAAGGGTACAGGATATTTAGGAAGGACACCAAACAAGGAAAAGATGGAGGGGTGGCTCTGTCAGTTAATCAACAGACAGGGATCACCTAAGTTCAGGAAACCAGGATCTGGAAATGGTTTAGGTAGAGATGAGAAATGGTAAAGGAAAGTAGTCACTTGTGGGAGTTGTGTACAGGCCCCCTAACAGTAACCACATGGTAGGGTTGAGCATAAAGAAAGAGATAATTGGAACTTTTCAGAAAGGCATGGCAATAATCATGGGAGATTTTAATTTACATATAGAATGGAAAAACCAGATGGGCAAAGTTAGCCTAGGTGAGGAATACATTGAATCTTTTCAGGATAGTTTCTTAGAACAGCATGTCCTGGAGCCAATCAGAGAACCGGCTACACTAGACCTGGTATTGTACAATGAATTGTGAATAATTCATGAGCTCATAGGCGCCCCAAGTAGCAGCGACCATAATATGATTGAATTTTACATTGCTTGAGGGAGAGGGAGTGGGTCTGAGATTAAAGTTTTTAAACTTAAATAAGGGCAATTGAGGTCATGTAAGCTGATGTTGCTGAAGTGAATTGGAAAATTAGGTTAAGGGATAGGTCAATAGAGATGCAGTGGCTAATATTTAAGGGGGTATTTCAGAATGCACAGAATAGATACATTCCAACGAGTAAGAAAATGTTCAAGGGACAGACACACCATCTGTGGTTAACTAGAAAGATTAAAGATAGTATCAAACTTTTTTAAAAAAGCATATAATTGTGCAAAGGTAGATGGAAGGCCAGAAGATTGGACAGAATTTAAGGAACAGCAAAGAATGACTAAAAGACTAATGAGGGTATGAGAGAAAGCTTGCCAGAAGTATAAAAACAGATAGTAAGAGTTTGTATAAATATTTTAAATAGAAAAGAGTTAACAAAGGGAGCATTAGTCCTATAGAAAGTGAGTCTGGAGAATTGATAATGGAAAACAAGAAGATGGCAAGTGAACAGGTGTTTTGCATCAGTTTTCACTATAGAGGATACAAGCAACATCCCAGAAGCAGCAAGAAACCAGGAAATGGAAGTGGGGAAGGAAGTCAGGAAAATTACAGTCACCAGAGAAGTGGTACTGAGTAAATTGTTGGAGCTGTGGGCTGACGAGCCTGGGTCTGGATGGACTTCATCCTAGGGTCTTAAAGAAGTGTCTAATGAGATAGTTGATGCATTGGTTTTCATTTTCCAAAACTCCCTAGATTTGAGGAAGATCCCATTAGCTTGGAAGATAGCAAATGTAACTCCATTATTCATAAAAGGGAGGGAGACAGAAAATGGGAAACTACAGGCCAGTTAGCTTAACATCCTTTGTAGGGAAAATGTTAGAAGCTATTATCAAAGAATTTATAGCAGGTTACTTGGATAAGCTCAAGGTCATCAGGCAGAGTCAACATGGTTTTGTGAAAGGGAAATCATGTTTAACCAACTTATTGGAGTTCTTTGAGGAAGTAACATGTGCTGTGGATAAAGGAGAACTGGTGGATGTACTATACTTAGGTTTCCAGAAGACATTTGATAGAGTGCCACATGAAAGGTTATTGCAGAAAATAAAAGTTCATGGTATAGGAGATAACATATTGGCATGGATAGAAGATTGGCTCGCTAACAGAAAGCAGGGAGTAGGCATAAATGGGTCTTTTTCAGGTTGGCAAGATGTAACGAGTGGCATGCCACAGGGATCAGTGCTGGGACCTCAACTGTTTATAATTTATATAAATGACTTGGATGAAGGGATGGTTGCCAAATTTGCTGATGACACAAAGATAGATAAGAAAATAAGTTGTGAAGAGCACAAAAGGAGGACAAAACAGATATGGATAGGTTAAATGAGTGGGAAAGGACCTGGCAGACGGAGTATAATGTAGGAAAATGTGAAATTGTCCATTTTGGCAGGAAGAATAAAAGAGAAGCATATTATTTAAATAGTGAGAGACTGCAAAGCTCTGAGGTGCAGAGGGCTCTGGGTGTCCTAGTGCACGAATTGCAAAAGTTTAGTATATAAGTACAGCAAGTAATTAGGAAAGCTAATAGAATGTTATCATCTATTGCGAGGGGAATTGAATACAAATGTAGGGAGGTTATGCTTCAGTTGTACAGGGCACTAATAAGACCACATCTGGAGTACTCTGTACAGTACTGGTCTCCTTATTTAAGAAAGGATGTAAATGCATTGGAAACAGTTCAGAGAAGGTTTACCAGACTAATACCTGGAATGGGTGGGTTGTCTTATGAGGAAACATTGGACAGACTAGGCTTGTATCCATTGAAGTTTAGAAGAGTAAGAGGCGACTTGATTGAAACATGTAAGAGGGGTCTTGACAGGGTGGATGTGGAGAGGATATTTCCTCTTGTGGAAGATCCTAGAACTAAGCGCCATTGTTTAAAAATAAGGGGATGCCCATTTAAAATAGAGATTAGGTGAAATTTTTTCACAGAGGGTTGTGAATCTTTGGAACTCTCTTCCTGAAAAGGTAGTGGAAGCAGAGGTGGATAGATTCTTTGTAAGCAAAGTGATGGTTTTCAGGGGTAGGTGGGATGCAGATTTCAGGTTACTATCAGATCAGCCATGATCTTATTAAATGGTGGAGCAGGTTCAAGGGGCTTGAATGGCCTATTTTTGCTCCTTGTTCATATGTCATTTTATGAGGCAAAAGCTGATAGAATATTCTTAATTTTCTTGGATGATCACAGCTTCAACAGCACTCAAGAGGCTTGACATCACTCAAGTTGTAGCAGTCTGCTTGATTGATTGGAACCCCATCCACCACCTTCAGCTTTCACTCCTTCCACCACCAGCTCACAGTGACAGCAGTGTGTACCATCTCCAGGATGCACTGCAGCAAATCACCAAGGTTCATTCAGCAGCATCTTCCAAACCCATGACCTCTACCACCTAGAAGCACAAGGGCAGCAGATGCATGGGAACGCCACCACCTGCAAGTTGCCCTCCAAGCCACACAACATGCTGACTTGAAAAAATATCACCCATTCCTTCACTGCCACTGGGTCAAAATCCTGGAACTGCCCCCCCAACCACCCCCCCTAACAGCACTATGGGTGTACCCGCACCACATGGACTGCAGCAGTTCAAGAAGGCAACTCATCACCACAAGGGCAATTAGGGGTGGGCAATAACTATTGGCCTAGCCAGCGAAGCTCACATCCCATGACGAAATAAATAAATAATTTGTCATAGAGAAGTTCAATTTCTTAAATTCTCAGATTGAGATCAGTTTGCACACCTGCCTCTTATCAAGTAAATCTGTATACCTGCCTGCACTCTAACAGTATGTAACTTAGTTGATTAAGTACTGATATGGGAACCAATCTTCAGATTGTAATGACGATAGGCGATAGAAATAGGAGTAGTCTTGCTGTTATAGTACTGGACAATTAACCCAGAGATTGTGACTTCAAATCCCGCACACATCAAGATGAGAGAATAAGCTTTGGTAATGTGTGGGCTAACCCCAGGGAATGATCATTACAAAACCAGGCTAGTTCACTAAAGCCCCGCAGGAAAAGGACCCTGTTACCCTTATCCTGTATGGCCTTTATGTGATTCTATGTACCAGTCGGTTATGTTAAGATTGAGCTTTAATGCATTTAGGGTAGCTGGGAATGGGCAGTATATGCTGCCTTGTGTCTCCAAAATTTAAAGAACAAATAGGAGTAGACCCTTGAATTAGTGAACAGTTGAGTTGTTTGGAATAGGGGGAGCTCTGTTCTGCCATTAAATTATATCATGGCTGATTTGTATCTGTGGTGAGTAACTAACCTCCTGACTCCCCAAAGCCTGCCCACCATCTACAAGGCACAAGTCAGGAGTGTGATGGAATACTCCCCACTTGCTTGAATGAGTGCGGCTCCCTCAACACTCAGGAACCATCCAGGACAAAGCAGCCCGCTTGTTTGGCACCTGCAGCATTCATTCCCTCCACCACCCGATGTACAGTGGCAGCAGTGTGTACCATCTACAAGATGTAGTACAACAGCTCACAAAGGCTCCTTCGGCAGCAGCTTCTAAACCTGCAACCTCCACCACCTAGAAGGACAAGGGCAGTAGGTGCAAGGGGATATTACTGTCTGCAAGTTCCCCTCCAAGCCACCCACCATCCTGATTTGGAAGTATATCGCTGTTCCTTCACTGCCGCTGGATCAAAATCCTGGAACTCCCTGCCTAACAGCACTGTGGGTGTACCTACACCACATGGACTGCGGCACTTCAAGAAGGCAGCTCACCACCACCTTCTTGAGGGCAAATAGGGATGGGCGATAAATGCTGGCCTAGCCAGCAAAGCCCACATCGCATGAACCAATATAAAAAAAAGTCCATCTACCCGCCTTGGTTCCATATATCATAATATCTTTGCCAAATACAAGCCTATTGATCTCAGTTTTGAAATTGTCAATTGACCTCCCCAGCCTCAATACTTTCTTTTGGATGGAGCAAGTTTCAGATTTCAACTACCCTTTGCTTGAAGAAATGCTTCCTAGCATCACCTCTGAACTTCCCATTTCTAATAAAACACAAGGTAATAACAGAATAGATTTCATTTCTATCTCTTATTATCAACTAGGCAGTTTTAGCACATCATCTCAACATAATATTGTTGTATTGCCACTCTCATGATGCATGCAGATGTCCAATGACCTCACTAGGGTCGCCTAGTGACCTCACGAGGGTCGCCTAGTGACCTCACTAGGGTCGCCTAGCGACCCATGCTTGTCTGTTGTGTGGGCCACCAGAAAAGTGACCCTAGCTCGACAATATTTTTATCCCTTTATCTGCAAAAATATTCACTGACATTAAAAGGCGGGAATAATCAGATAGCAATTGTCTATTTCAGGAGTAGCATCTTCAAAACCCCCTCGTAACCATAATTTTTCAGGGGGGGCATCTTTGGAAGAGAGGCGCCACTCCTAGGAAAGGGGATATGTTTTCCACTTTTTGTCCCCAATACCAGCAAAAATATCTCCAAGCTTGATTGGGACACAAGCTCAGATGCTGAGTAGTCACTCCAGTTTGCCCCAGCTATCTGCCTTTGTCTCCCACCAATTCAGAGAAGGAACCTGCATTTATATAGCATCCTTCACAGTTTCTGGATTCTCCAAATTGCTTTGCAGCCAATGACGCATTTTTGAAATGTAGTTACTGTTGGCATTGTAGGGAATTTGTGCACAACAAGGTCCCACAGTGAGATAATGACCAGAAAATCTGTTTTATTGTTCTTGTTTGAGGGATAAGTATTGACCAGGACACCAGAAAAAGATTGCCCTTCACCCCACGGCCCCTCACCTTTAGCACCACCACCACCCCTCAAATCTTCATTCGAATAGTGCAGTGGGATTTCACACATCCACCTGAGAGGGCAGATGGGACCTTCATTAAATGCCTCATCTGAAAGGCAGCACCCCAACAGTGCAGCACTCTTTCACTCCCAAACTTCATCAGTGTAGTGTTTCTGCTTCTCACACAAACCATCCTGTGACCTGAGAGACATTTGGGTCAGGGTTGGGGGAAATGTTTTGTGATACGCACTCAACTTCATCTTAAAATTTTCACAGCGACTGCAACAAACTCAGTTAACTTCGGACTATTGCAACCAAGGGATGAAAGGTTAGCGGGTGTAACTCACGGCCCCAACCAAGCCCTCGTCTCATGAATTCTCAGAGCTATAACAACTGAACTTCTCCGCATAGAGCGCCTAATCTAATTTCACTCTTGCTTGCTTCGCAAACCTTTAACATAGCATCCCACTTATCTATTATTATCTGCTCACAGTATCTAAAGGTTTGCTTTGCATTACCCCTGGAAGAAGGTCCTTTGGGTTGCACTTTAGATCTCACGTGATGCTATCATGCCTTGGAAAGTCTCGACCCTTTCTCTGCCTTGACCAGCACTGGACTGTTGTAGCCCCATCACATTAGCTGTGCGGTCTGTAGCCAATTGTGACATCACTTCCCCCTCCCCCTCCGTCCCAATCTTGCCAGAAATATTAGTCAGTCCCATAAAGAGTACCAGGCCATTAGGTTGTCTGAGAGATTTTTACTGTGAGGAACCATGTGTCAATAGTGCATCAGTGGAAGCACTCTTGAATCAGAGGGCTGTGGGATCAAGTGCTCTTCCAGAAACTTGAGCACAAATATTTAGGCCAACACTCCAATTACCAAGGGACTGCTGCACTGTTGGAGATGCTGTCTTTCAAATGAGACATTGAAACTTAGTCTCTGCCTGTTCTCTCTGGGCCCTGGCACTATTTTGAAGATCAGCAGGGGAGCCCTGGCCAATAGTTATCCCTCAAACAACATCACAGATAAAGTGTGGGGTATTGCAGAAAGCTGGAGTTGAGGTGGAAGATCAAACATGATCTTATTGAATGAAGTCTCAAAGGGCCAGTTAGCCTACTCCAGCTCCTGCTTCTATGGCCAGAATCTTCCGGCCCAGCTGCGGAGTGTGTCTACCCCCCCCACCCCCCCAACCTCCCCGGCGGATGCAACGAGTCATTTAAATCTCCACTCAGTTCGGCAGGACCATAATATCCTGCCATGGGGTGGGGGTGGGGGGGGGAGGTGCTGTAAAATCCTGGCCTATGTTTCTGATTGCTCCAATATCTATCTATGTTTTACACTTTATCTTTTCTCAAATCTTGACTGTATGAGTGGTGGGTAGGGAAATTGTGAAGGGTTACAGCTCCCAAGCCCATTGAACCGTTTATGTGCAAAATTAGCTGCCACATTTCCTACAACTCTTGAAAAGCACTTCTTTTGCTTTAAAGCACTTTGAGACGTCCTGAGGTCCTGATAGGTGCTATATAAATGCAAGTTCTTTCTTTCCTGTTGTCAATAGTTGGAATGCAAATGTCAGCAGGGTGGTGCTCAGCTCTGGTCAATAATTATACTTCTACCAACGTTACGAAAATAGATGATCAGGTCATTATCTAATCGTTGTTTGTTGGACCTGGCTGTGTGAAAATTGGTTGCTATAGTACTTATGTTACAAGGAGTACAATTCAAAAGTAATTCATTGGCTGTGTGGCACTTTGGGCACCCTAAGATCTTGAAAGGCACTACATAAATATCTTTTTCTCTCCTTTCTTTTGAGGAGCTGGCACAGGAACAATGAGCCAGAGGCCTCCGATGCTCTAAGATTCTGAGTGAAGAGGGAGAGGGGTAGGCAGCTGAAATTCTGGAATGTGGATCCTAGATGGCCAAAGGCATGTCTACCAATGATGGGGTGAAGGGAAAGGAGATTCACAGGATTGGAGAGATGGGACGGCAGTAGGGGCCAGAGGAGGTTACAGAATAAGATAGAAAAGGGCTAGCCAATAAAAAAGGATTTAAGTACCCACCACCACCACCACTCTTATCACCTTACCTATGCCAGCTCCATGTCACCCTCACCAGCCCACACTCACTAACCAGTTGCTGCACAGAACTGGGAGTTAAACCTATAACCTGTCTGGCTCGTTGCACTCTCCCTTCACAATCTAAGCCATCCGCCAACGATGAGGATTGGTTATCCAATTATAGTTTGTTCCTCGTTACCTCAGGGTCCCTGTGCTCCTTGATTTTTCCGATGGGAAGTTTATATATTTGCTGCACCCTGCGTTCATTCAGTGGTTTGTAATCATCCATATAAGTTGTGGGATACGGTTCCCTGTAGTCATCCTAATCAGGAACCCAGAAACAACACACATATAATCAGATTCATGGGAATCCCGACAACGTTTGAGAGTGTTTTGTTAAAAGGGACCAGGTAGTTTAGTTGAGCAACGCTCCCCTGAAACAGATAAGGGTAAAGGGAGATTTGATAGAGATGTTTAAAATCACAAGGTTTAGAGAAAGTGAGTAAAGAGAAGTCGGTTTCAGTGGCTGAAGGATTAATAACCGGAGGGCACAGATTTCAGGTGAGTGACATAAAAGCAAAGGCGACATGAAGAAAATGTTCTTAATTTATGTAACAGGTGATTATGTCCTTCTTCTGTGCTATAATTCCATGATAACATGAATTTAATAACCTGCAATGTCAGCTGTTGCTCAGAGGGCAGCACTCTCACCTCTGAGTCCGAAAGCGGTGGGAACAAGTCCCATTCCAGTAAGTTCAATCCAGTCTGACACACCAATGAGGGAGTGCTACACTACTGGAGGCGCCGTCGTTCAGATTAAATTGGGGCCTTGTCTGCCTGTCTGTCAGTTGGATGTAAAGAAAATCCCATGGCACTGTTTTGACAGAGAATGGAGGTCTTCCCCACACTCATGGCCTGGCTTTCTATGCCACATGTGCTGTCTGATGATAAGACGTAGGAAGACAAGTAGGCCATTCGGCCCATTGAGTCTACCCAGCAATGCAATGAGATCATGGCTGATCTAATAATCCTCAACTCCACTTTCTTGCCTTTTCCCCATAAACCTTGATTCCCTTACTGATTAAAAATCTGTCTATCTCAGCCTTGAATATACTTAACGACCCAGCCTCTACAGCCCTCTGCAGTAAAGAATTCCACAGATTCACTACAGTCTGAGAGAAGAAATTCCTCCTCATTTCTGTCTTAAATGGGTGACCCCTTACTCTGAGATTATGCCCTCTGGTTCTAGACTCTCCCACAAGGGGAAACAACTTTTCAGCATCAAACCTGTCAAGCCCCCTAAGAATTTTATATGTTTCAATAAGGTCGCCTCTCATTTTACTAAACTCCAATGAGTACAGGCCTGACCTACTCAACCCTTCCTCATAAGAAAATCCCTCCATACCTGGGATCAACCTAGTGAACTTCCTCTGGACTGCCTCTAATGCCAGTGCATCTTTCCTTAGATAAGGGGACTAAAACTGTTCACAGTATTCTAGGTGTGGTCTTACTAGTGCCTTGCATAGTTTTAGCAAGACATCCCTGTTTTTATACTCCATTACCTTTGAAATATAGGCCAACATTCCATTTGCCTTCTCTATTACCTGCTGAACTTGTATGTTAGCTTTTTGTGATTCATGAATGAGGACTCCCAAATCCCTCTGTGCTGCAGCTTTCTGCCGTCTTTCTCCATTTAAATAATATTCAGCTCCTATATTCTTCCTGCCAAAATGCATAACCTCATATTTTCCCACATTATATTCCATCCGCCAGGTTTTTGCCCACTCACTTAACCTGTCTCTATCCCTCTGTAGACTCTTTGTGTCATCCTCACCTGTTGCCTTCCCACCTATCTTTGTGTCATCTGCAAACTTGGTGCTAGTACATTCATTTCCCTCATTCATGTCGTTAATATATATTGCAAATAATTGTGGCCCCAGCATTGATCCACTAGTTATAGGTTGCCATCCTGAAAATGCCCCCGTTATCCCAACTCTTTGTCTTCTATTAGTTAGCAAGTCCTCTATCCATGCTAATGTACTACCCCCAACACCATGGGCTCTTATCTTATTAAGTAGCCTTATGTGTGGTACCTTATCAAACGCCTTTTGGAAATCCAAATATATTGCATCCACTGGTTCCCCTTTATCTATCCTGCTTGTTACCTCCTCAAAAATATTCTAATAAATTTGTCAGGCATGATTTCCCCTTCATGAAGTCATAAACAGGCCTATGGTTACCTGGTTTTTATCTCCCTCCCTTTTTGAATAAGGACATTACATTGACAGTTTTCCAATCTTCTGGGACTTTTCCAGAATCTAAGGATTCTTGGAAGATTACTACCAGTGCATCTTTTTTGTGTAGCTACTTCCTTTAATATCCTAGCATGCAATCCAGGGGACTTATTGGTCTTTAGCCCCATTAGTTTCTCTAGTACTTTTTCTCTTGTGGTCGTTATTGCACTTATTTCCTCTCCCTCTTTTTCCCCTTGATTATTTAGTAGTTTTGGAATGCTATTATTATCTTCTACTGTGAAGACTGATGCAAAGTATTTATTCAATTCCTCTGCCATTTCCTGGTTCACCATTATTATTTCCACAGCCTCAATCTCTAAGGGGCCTATGTTCACTTTAGCCTTTCTCTTCCTTATTATATATCTAAAGAAGCTCTTACTGTCCGTTTTTACATTACTTGCTAGTTTACCCTCAAAGTTTATTTTCTCCCTCTTTATTATTTTTTTGGTCATCTTTCGTTGGTTTTTAAAACTTTCCCAATCCTCTGGCTTACCACTAATCTTTGCCACATTGTATGTTTTCTCTTTCATTTTAATACTATCCTAAACTTCCTTGGTTAACCATGGCTGGTTTATCCCCTTCCTAGAATCCTTTTTTCTCACTGGGATATATCTTTGTTGTGAGTCATGAACTATTTTCTTAGACATCTGCCATTGTTCATCAATGATCTTTTCTGCTAAACTCCTTTCCCAGTCCACTCCAGCTAACTCTGCCCTCATCCCTTTGTAATTACCCTTATTTAAGTTTAGCACAGTTGTTTTAGACCCAAGTTTCTCACTCTCAAACTGAATGCTATGGTCGCTGTTTCCTAGGGGATCTTTTACTCTAAGATCATTTATTAAACCTTCCTTTTTATACATTACCAGATCCAAAATAGCCTGATTCCTGATTGGATCCACAACATATTGTTCTAGGAAACTGTCCCGAATACACTCTATGAATTCTTGCTCATGGTTACCACTGCCAATTTGATTTTCCCAATCTACATGAATATTAAAGTCATCCATAATTAATGTACTGCCTTTTTTACATGCCTTATTATCTCCTGATTTATTCTGTGTCCTACACTACTGTTAGGGGGGCATATAGACTACTCCCACTAGTGTCTTCCCCTTATTATTTCTTACCTCCACCCATTGGTTTCTACATCTTCCGATCCAAGATCATTTTTTGCTATTGTATTTATTCCATCTCATACTAACAAAGCTACCCCACCACTCTTTCCTTCTTGCCTGCCCTTTCAAAAAGTCACATACCCCTGACTATTTAGTTCCCAGCGTTGATCTCCAAGACTGTAGCACATGGGCTAGCAGAGTATCACCCTGGCAGTGCAACTGGAGTCGGGAGGGGGAACGAGGTGCAAAGGTGATCCAAGGTCATTCTTCCACCTCTATCCTTGGGTGTGGGTGGGGGGGGAGGGGCAAGATACTACTATCTTGGGTAGAGGGGAGGCAATGGTGATGAATGATTACCAAGAATTTACAGCACAGAAACATGCCATTCCACCCAACTCAGCTATGCCGGAGTTTATACTCCACATGGTCTCTGCCACTATTTACTCTCCATTACCATTGGAATTGTCAGGTTGTCAACCTTGGGTTTCGCAGGCTCATCTTTGGCCAATTTGGCAGCAGATGCCGAATACTTCTTATAATCATGCATGTACGTTGATTCTGGTTCGTACTCCTTTATTTAAGAAACACAAACATCATTGATTAAATAAATAAATAAATAAATGGGAACCAATTAAAGACCGAGACTTTTCAGGCCCATATTGGATGGCTTTGCAGGCAAGTGTAAACTTACGTAGGTACTGTTCCAACGCCATCGCACCAGGTATTGATTTTATGAGGGGAGGATGGTATGTCTGATGGCAACATGAATCTGAAAATAAGGTACTTAAGACAATTAAAGTGCCAACTGACCAGAATTTTATGCAGAGGGGACCACGAGCAGGTGCCAGAGAAGGCCCCACAGATGGAGGATGAGCTACCTCCAGATGTCAGAGCAGCTGTGGTGCCGAAGGCTATGCCTCTCCCTAGAGGCCATCACAGGTGGTGGATGAGCTGAGCCCCATTGACATTGGTGGTCATCTGATGCCAATGCAGGTGAAGGTCACTGTGACCCTTAATTTCAACTCCTCTGGTTCATTCCAGGGGCCCAGCCCAGTGTAGACATTTGTAGCATCTCACAATCAGCAGCACAAATTGCATTAAGGTGGTGACCAATGTCCTCTTTAGAAGGGGCAGCCAATATATCCATTATTGCACTGGTCTGGACAATCAGCCTGAGAGAGCCATTGGGTTTGGCACCATCACTCGATTCCTCCAGATCGAGGGTGTGACTGAACTGCAGCCATGTATTTTTTTTATTCGTTCATGGGATGTGGGCATCACTGCCTAAGCCAGCATTTATTGCCCATCCCTAATTGCCCTGGTTCAGAGGGCATTTAAGAGTCAACCACATTGCTGTGGGTCTGGAGCCACATGTAGGCCAGACCAGATAAGGACAGCAGATTTCCTTCCTTAAAGGGCATTAGTGAACCAGGTGGGTTTTTACAACAATCGACAATGATTTCAGGGACACCATTAGACTTTAAATTCCAGATTTTTATTGAATTCAAATGTTACTATCTGGCGTGGTGGGATTCGAACCCAGGTCCCCCAAGCATTACTCTGGGTCTCTGAATTGCTAGTCCAATAACAATACTGCCTCCCCTATTGGCCCTCAAGGCTCCCATAGGCCTGCTAGCAGCCTTAATTAACAGAAAGGGATTCCATTCCTTCAACATGCATCTGGTCTGCGACCTGCTTCAACATATCTTGCAGGTCTGTGCACTTCCTGGAAGGAACCACAATGCCTATGTACCCTGGTACTCCCAGAGCTCTTCACTCCCACCATGTGCCTTCATACCCACGAAAGAGATGACCGCTGACTGCAGTGAGGAGCCCGAGGACAGAAGCAGAGGAGAAATACAACATCAGAGGATATAGTGGAGCGCGAAGCATCCTCAGGTGAGGCTGATGGTGAGAAAGCTGATGACCAGCCACAGCGTCGTGAAAGACATGAAGGGGCACATGGAAGGCACAGTGACAGAGGCGCAAGGGTGTCTCGGGGCGGGGGGAGTTGTGGGGGGGTGGGGGGGGGGGGGGGGTTGCTGCTCATACATGCACAATTCAGAGGACCCTACTCACATCATCCTTCCAATCAAATAAAGGTCCACATTCGCCCTGTACTGTTGGCATTCACCTCAGTTGCAAGCCCAGGTTCCCGCACCCAATGTCACCTGGTCCTTCTGCACGGTCAGTTCTATTAACCTCCCAAACAGTCCTTTCAGAAAGCCATGTACTTCCAGCCAGTGGAAATGTCAACATAACGCATAACATCTTTATCACAAGCGGTAACTCCCTAACAATCTATTCACTCATGAAGCCCAAGTGCATCTAGTGGGTTTTCTTAATTCCTCTATGAGTGTTCCGAGGTGGTGCTCCTCCTTTGCTGCCAGCTGCTGCAGAAGCAAGCTGCTGACCTTGCTGTCCCGTGTCCTGGGATGACCTTTGCGGCCGTCCTCTGGCTGCCTGAGACCAGGGCTCTGACATGCCGGGCTGGTCCTGAACAAGTGCAGAAGCCCCTTCTATCACTGTAGCAACTGAAGTGCTGGCGTTACTGGCTGAGGAACCCTGGGATGTGGAAGGCAGCAGATCCTCCTTCCTCGCAAGGCAGACTGGTACATCCTGCTGATCTCAGGTGGATGCCTTGCCCCCTCTCGCCTTGTCATTGGTCCACTGAGCACATGGATAAGGTGGTGGCATGCAGGTCCACACACACCCCCAACATCCACTGACTGGTCTGCTGGAACTGGATCACCATGGGAGTCGCAGCCTCTCCCTGGAGGAGACCAATCATGCAGGCAAGAGGGAAATGGCAGCACTCAAAGCCTGGATGGACTCCTTCACTGTCCCAGCCAGGGTATGCCTGCCTTCTAGCAATCTCTGCCAGATCTTCAGGCACTTCATGCTGAATTTCCAGCATCTGCTGTCTTGCTGAAGACTCCAAAGGGCACATCCTCAGTCTAGGGCTCAGCACTGGCTTAACCTCCTATAGTCCTCTGACTGTCATGGCCTGCTCCAATAGCTGGTGTTTGTGCGTGTGTGTGTGTGTGTGTGTGTGTGTGTGTGTGTGTGTGTGTGTGTGTGTGTGTGTGTGTGTGTGTGTGTGTGTGTGTGTGTGTGTGTGTGTGTGTGTATCTAAGCATGAACACTTACCCACTGACATGAGAGTACCTGCCTTGGTGTGTGTGAATGATATGGTGCTGCACTCACTGAAGCTCCCTCCCCCCACTCAGAGTGTCTCTCTGAAGGTGGCAGCTTTCTGCTTTTGTACCTGACCTGCATGAAAGAACAGAAAGATCAAAGGATTTTGACCTTCCAAACACGAGCCTCCAGAATTGGCTGGCATTCAGTGTGATGACTCAGGAATGCCATCCCTCATGCCCACCTAAGGACCCATTGTGCCGGTCATGAGGCTGCTCACCCTCTTGCTCCTGCACTCCTGCCTCATCATCCATGATGGTGCGGCCACAATGGTGCTTTGCCGGTTCCAGAGCCTCCTCTTCCATGGCTGTTAGAATATACAAGAGCACAAGAACTAGGAGCACGAGTAGGCCATTCAGCCTCTTGAGCCTGCTCCACCATTCAATGAGATCATGGCTGATCTGAGTGTGGCCTCTACTCCACATTCCTGCCTGTTCCTACAACACTTGACTCCCTTGTCAATCAAAAATCTATCTAACACAGCCTTGATATATTCAATGACTCCGCCTCCACTTTTCTCTGGGGAAGAGAATTCCACAGACCAAACATCCTCCGACAGAAAAAGAAATTCTCCTCATCTCCATTTTAAATGGGAGACCCATAATTTTTAAATGGTGTTGCCTTGTTTTAGACTCCCCGACATAGGGAAACATCCTCTCCGCATCCACCTCGTCAACTCCCCTCAGGATCTTAACTGTTTCAATAAGATCCCTGAAAAGGGAATCATGTTTGACAAGTCTACTGGAGTTCTTTGAGGACGTAGCTAGCAGAATAGATAAGGGACAACCAGTGGCTGTGATGTATTTAGATTTTCAGAAAGCTTTTGATAAAGTCTCATATAAGAGGTTAGTGCGTAGAATTAAAGCACATGGGATTGGGGGTAATATATTAGCCCGGATTTGGGGAAGGTGGTGGCATTGTGGTATCATCATTGTACTATTATTCCAGAGACCCAGGGTAAAGCTCTGGGAACCCAGGTTCTAATCCCATCACGGCAGATGGTAAAATCGAAATCCAATAAAAATCTGGAATGAGAAGTCTGATGATGACCTAGAAACCATTGTCAATTGTTGTAAAAACCCATCTGGTTCACTAATGTCCTTTAGGGAAGGAAATCTGCTGTCCTTACCTGGTCTGGCCTACATGTGACTCCGGACCCACAGTAATGTGGCTGACTCTTAAATGCCCTCTGAACAAGGGCAATAAATGCTGGCCTAGCCAGCGATGCCCACATCCCATGAACAAATAATAAAACAAATGGATCGAGAATTGGTTAGCAGACAGGAAACAGAGAGTAGGGATAAATGGGCCTTTCTCGGTCTGTGGAATTCTCTTCCCCAGGTGGTGACTAGTGGGGCACCATAAGGATCAGTGCTTCAGCCCCAGCTATTCACAATATATATCATCGATTTGGATGAGGGAACCAAATGTAATGTTTCCAAGTGTGCTGATGACATGAAACTCGGTGGGAATGTGAGTGATGAGGAGGGTGTTAAGAGGCTTCAAGGTGCTTTAGACAGATTGAGTGAGTGGGCAAATACATGGCAGATGCAGTATAACATGTACAGGTGTGAAGTTATCCACTTTGGTAGGAGCAACAGAATGGCAGAGCATTACTTAAATAGTGATAGATTGGGAAATGTCGATGTACAAAGGGACCTGGGTGTCCTTGTACACCAAACACTGAAAGCAAGCATGCAGGTGCAGCAAGCAGTTAAGAAGACAAATGGTATGTTGGCCTTCAATGTGAGAGGACTTGAGTACAGGAGCAAGGATGTCATACTGCAGCTGTACAGGGTCTTGGTGAGACCATACCTGGAGGACTGTGTGCAGTTTTGGTCTCCTTACCTAAGAAAGGATATACTTGCCATGGAGGGAGTGCAGCAAAGGTTCACCAGACTGATTCCTGGGTTGGCAGGATTGTTGTATGAGGAAAGATTGGGTCGACTAGGCCTGTATTCACTGGAGTTTAGAAGAATGAGAGGAGATCTCATTGAAACATAAAGAATTCTGACAGGGATGGACAGACTGGATGCAGGGATGATATTTCCTCTGGCTGGGAGAGGGGGGGGTGGTGTCTAGAGCAAGAGGTCACAGTCTCAGGATACGGGGCAGACCATTTGGGACTGAGATGAGGAGAAACCCCTTCACTCAGAGGGTGATGAACCTGTGGAACTCTCTACCACAGAGGCTGTGGAGGCTAAGTTACTGAATATATTTAAGAAGGAAATAGATTTCTGGACTCTAATGGCATCAAGGGGTATGGGGAGTGCTTGGGTGTACCGCGTTGAGATAGAGGATCAGCCACGATCATATTGAATGGCAGAGCAGGCTCGAAGGGCCAAATGAACTACTCTTGCTCCTATTTTCTATGTTTCTATGTTTGTCATTCTTCTTGGATACAGGCCCAACCTGACCAATCTTTCCTCATACGATAACGCCTTCATCTCAGGAATCAGTTGAGTGAATCTTCTCTGTACTGCTTCTAATGCAATTGTATGCTTTTTTAAGTAAGGAAATGGGAGTTTGTCGCTTTCTTTGGTACTGGCGGCTCTCTTACCCTTCAGAAACAAAGAAGAGGAATGTTAGTTGCCCCACAATAATCCCTAAGTGGGTGGCAGCTTAGCTAAGCATTTTTGGGGCACTCAAATGCGATTGGCATTGAGCCACTCTGGAGTGACCTCGCGAGGATTGCCATTCACAGACAAATGCCCATTGACCGAGTTACTTCCATTCCTATTATAAGGGCTGATGTGCCCTGACCCCATTGTCACCAACTCGATGGACCGACCCTCCCCAACAACCTCACCCTCATACTTTATCTGTTAACCCCTAAAGGAACTGGGGTGTGGTGCTCACTTCGATAGAGCAAAGAAGGTTGTTGATCCACCTGCGACAGTGTGACCAGAGGGTGGTCCCATAGCTATTGACCCTCCTGGGTAATCTCCACGGAGGCTTGCTTGATGAGGTAGGGAGGTCTCCTCTTTCTGGGCCCTGGGGAAGAGGACCTCCTGTTTTTTCCCCAAGTCGAAGCAGAACCTACCGGCAGTGGTCACTGATCTTCCCTCTGCCATGCTGAGAGTGCCTCAATGCTCAAGGCCTCACCGTGTTGCTTCACTGAGCTCAGCCTTCTCCCACTGGCAGCGCTGCAGCGCTGGCCGGCTCTTCAAGAGAGGCTTCAGTCAGGGATGTCCTCAGCCGCATCCCGGGTCCTGGCATAGAGGGTACTAACATAGCCAAGGGCGTCAGGTGAATACGTGATAGTCACCCTCAATGCCTGCCTCCATCCCTGGAATGGTTGTCTCACCACCAACCCCCCACCCCCCCGACCAGACCCTCCTGCTCCACTTGCCAACAGTTAATTGGACAGCCAGAGAGACAGTGTTGCTACAGAAGATCAGTCGGGGGCGTCAGCACCACCATCTTGGGGTCCCGGCTGCCACTTCTTGGCTCTGTACAGAAAATACTGGCCAAAATATCCAAAGCAGGATCATAGAAAAGGCAGCTTATTGGCCTGAAGATCACGTGATATTCAACCAGTTTAATTCCCGAGGAACATAGGAATAGGAGAAAGCCATTCGGCCCTTCAAACCTCTTCCGTTATTCTGATTTGGATGCCAACTCAGTGATGCTACCCTTGTTTCATATCCCTTGGTGCTCTTACCCAACCAAAACCTCATCAGGTCAGGCAGCATGTGTGGAGAGAGAGAGACAGCAAGCTGCCCTGCTGAAAGGTGATCAACCTGAAACATTAATTCTGTTTCTCTGCTCAGATGCTGCTTGAGCATTTCCAGCATTTTTTGCTTTCATTTCAAAATCTATTAACCTGCGTTGTGAAACCTTCAGCACGCTTACACTATTGACCCAGTATCAACTACCATTGGTGGAAGAGAGTTCCAAACCTATTCTTCCCTTTGCATACAGATTTCACTCCTGAGAGGTCTGGCCCCAATCTTTAGGCTATGTCCTGAGTCCTGGTTTCCCCAACTAGTTTTGCTCCAATTACCCTGTCAATATCTTGAAGCCTTCAATCAAATTCTTTTAAAATTTATTCTTCCATGGGATATGGGTGTCACTGGCAAGGCCAGCGTTTGTTGCCCATCCCTAATTGCCCTTGAACTCAGTGGCTTGCTCAGATCCACATTGTTGTGGGTCTGAATTCAGAACAGATAAGGGCAGATTTAACTTCCCTTTCCTAAAGGGCGTTGGTGAACTTGACAGGTGATAGTTTCATGGTCACCATTACTGAGATAAGCTTTATATTCCAGATTTTAATTAAGTGACTTTAAATTCCACCAGCAGCTGTGGTGAGACTTGAATCCATGTACCCAAAGCATTAGGCTGGGACTCTGGGTTACTAGTTCAGTCACATTACCTCCACGCCACCATCTTCCTTCAGAGTGCTCCTTAACATTCTAAATTCCAGGGAATCTGGTTGTAGTTTGTGTAACCTTGCCTTGTATTTTAACCCTTGGACTCCAGGAATCATGCCAGTAAATCTATACTGCACTCCCCCCAATGCCGATCTATCTCCCTAAGGTTCACAGGAAGCTAAGGAATTTCCCACCGAACCATCAGCTCAAAACACAGCGGGAGAAACATCAAGGAATTTTACCCCTTCCACCTAAGCTGATGTGCAAGGCTTGAGGTAAGATAACAGAGTGCTGTCACTGAGAGCTGAACCAAATCTTGCCCCCCACACCCTGCCAAAGTCTGTCCCCTCTTTTGGGAAAAAAAATAGATTGAGTTAGAAAGAAACCCCGAATAAGGATGAGTTGTTGGATCTTACCATGGTGCTGACTGGGAAGTTTCAACTAGTTGAAGAAGTTCAGAGGCCAACCTCAGAAGACGAAAAAGAAGGAAAAAAGATAATTAAAATCACATTATCTCGAGGTGCGGAAGTGAAATGAAAATTCAAGAAATAAGATTGTCAAGGATAATTATTTTTACCCCTTCTCGGGATGTGGGCATCACTGGTAAGTTTGGCATTAATTGTCCATTCCTAGTTGCCCTGGTTTGATGCTTGCGAGGGCCAATAAGAGTTGATCACGCTGGTGTGCAACTGGAGTCACATATAGGTCCACACTAACTAACGGTGACAGATTCCCTTCCCTTCAGGATATCAGTGAAGCATTTGGATTCTTATGCCATTGTGATAGCTTCATGGTCACTTTTATTGATGCTGGATTTGCTGGCCAGATGGAATTTGAACTCATTCTAACTGGAGACTAATCCAGTAACATAACCACCATCTTCTTCTTTCATGGGCTGTAAGCATTCCTAATTGTATTTGAACACATTTCAGAGGAACAGTTAAGAGTCAACCACATAGCTGTGGGTTTGGGGGTCACACATAAACTAGACCAGTAGATTTCCTTAGTGAACTAGATGAGTTTGTTTTTTTTTAATGACAATCGATGATAGTAATAATGACCATGAAACTGAAACTAGTTTTTCAATTTCACATTTTATTAATTGAATTCAAACTCCACCAGCTGTAGTGAGATTTGAACTCATGTTTCCTAGAGCATTAGCTTGGGCCTCAGGATTATTACTAGTCATACCAGTCATATTACCACTACACAACCCCTACCCTCCACTACCGTGCCCCGAATTCAGGTATTATCTTCCAGACACTTGTGAAGCCATGACACCTGGATGTCATGATGAGGGTCTCGGGTCTTTAGTGGAGTCATATGGAGCAGACCTAGTCAGATTCTGGATGTCCTCATTCAAACCTTAACCATGTTAATTGGTTAAGTTTCACGTTATTATTTCTCTGCTTCAATGACAAAAGCAGCAGGTGCTTGGGAACACCATGACTTCCAAGTCACACAAACTCTTGGACTGAGATATGTATTGCTGTTCCTTCACTGTCACAGGGTCAACTTCCTGGAACTCCCTACCTAAAGGCACTTTGGGACCACCGTTGTCACTTGGGCTGCAGTCGTTCAATAAGACTCACCACCACCTCCTCAAGGGGCAACTGGGGATGGGCAATGAATTCCAGCTTTGCCAGCAATGCCCACCTCCTCCAGAATGCATTTTCTTTTAAAACATCGCTTATGGGAACAAAGTTAGTCTGAGGAGTTTCTTTGGAGTTCATAAATTACCTCCTGTTAACTTGTTCTAGTAACTCCACGATTCTCTTTCTCCTGCTTCTTCAAGGATTTACAATATACTTTCTTCCAAGTTAATTGTCATGAGGCCTATGTGCATTTGTGTGCGCTTGTGTGTGTGTTTGGAGATGAACTGTGCTTTATTTTACAAGAAGAAATATAGTTCATTCATTATGATGTCAATGCCAACTCTTATGACATCAATGCCCACAGTAATTTATTTGACCAATTTTCTCCTCTCTCCTGGAGCTCCCGTTTCTTGCTGGGTAAGAGTTCCAGCTGCCCAGAGTTCCAGCTTTCTTGCCCAGATGGGCAGTCATTATGCTTGAAGATGACTCAATGGGTATCACACACTTCAAGAGTCAGAAGTGTTAGACTTAATCTTGTTGACGTATTTGTGTAGTTAACGAGGCTTAAATTATCAAATTGTGCTGTACATAAGCTTAGTCATGAAAAGTCTTAACTTGGATGTAGTATGGGGATAATTCATGAACTTTCATTAAGAATTCTGAAAATTGACATGGAGCTGTAAGATAAAAAAAACTGAAGTTATGGTCAAGAAGGTGGTCAGAGTGCCAGGTGTTCCAGGACCTCCTGTCAAAAAAGATACAAGTTATAGTCAGCAGTTGGAAGGGACGCCAAGTCTGCAAAGCTGATTGGCTTAATTTGTTGTGGGAAATTGTTCCCATTCTTCAAGAGTTGCAAATGTTTGTTTAAAAGTTGTTAGTTGTGTTGACACAGGTGCACAAACTTAGGCCAAATGTTGATTAACTACCTGCAAAAAGGCTATAAAAATAGGAGTGCATCACCGAGCACTTCACACTTGCCAGGGAACAGCATTTGTCGCAGGACACTGGCTGAATGGCATTTGTCAGGAGAGACAGTTAGGAGTGTCATAGGACATTGCCAGTTGATGGGTAATTGTAATGGGCCGGGGGTGGGGGGGGGGGGTTGCCCTAAGAACCCAACAGTGACTAAACTAATTGTCACAGGTTTGGAATTGCTGTGAGAATCCTACATTCAGGCTAAAGTGTTTGCCTTAAGAGAAAGTGAATAGTCTTTTTGAGGAAGCTGCTTTCAGCTTGAGAGACAGACAGCTGTACAGCTTCAGCAGTTAAGGTGGACTGGGGAACTAGAGCTGAAGTCTTAAAGATGCAAAGGGGTTTATGTGCATGTTAGTGTTAAGTTGACAAAGTTAAAATCTCAAAGGACGTTATAAGTCAAGAGACTAGATTCAATGAACCAAAAAGAAGGATCTCAGAAGTCCCGGGATCTACAGAAAGACAGACCAACGTGTGTGTTATGCTGAGCCTTGACTAGTGGAATGTTAAGTGTTAATCTTTGCAAACTAACAAGGTTTATCGAACAACAGTCTAAGTTAGTGATTGTCCTTTTTTGCAAATAAGGTTATTACTCAACAAGAACTTTCTTACTCTGGGGTTTAGTATAGAGCCCAAATCCCAACAGAAGATTGTGGGTTCGAAGCCTACTCCAAAGACTTGAATGTGTGCAACCCAGTTTGAAGTTCCCAGTGCATTACTGAGAGAGTGCTGCACTTGTTGGAGGTGCCATTTTTTGGATGAGACGCTAAACTGAGACCCCATCTGCCCTCTTATGTGGATGTAAAAGATCCCATGGCACTATTTTGAAGATTAATTCTTCAAACTTGGCTGCACATTTCCTACATTCTGACATTAACTACACTTCAAAGGTACTTAAATCAGGAAATCTGAAATAAACAGAAATTTCCAAGTACTTATTTCAATTTAGTATAATGTGGGCACTGCTCAAGATACAGTCTCCTCTACATTAGGGAGACAAAGAACAGATTAGGTGACCACTTTGTGGGTCACCTCCTTCAGTCCACATGATGCTGAGCTTCTGGTCACCTGTCATTTTAATTCTATGGTCCACTTGCACTCTGACCTCCCTATCCTCTGCCTCCTACACTGTTCTAATGAAGCTTAGCTTAAACTCAAAACAACTATTCACCTTTTAATTAGATGCAAGACAGCCTTCTGGACTTAACATTGGGTTCGACAATTTCAGATCATGACCACTGCTCTCATTTTTTTCAGACAGCAGCTGTTGGTATAAGACACTCATTAGACCTCAGCTGGAATATTGTGTACAGTTCTAGGCACCACATTATAGGAAGGACGTGAACACACTGGAGAGAGTGCGGAAGAGGTTAACGAGAATGGTTCTAGGGATGAGAAATTTCAGCTATGAAGACAGGTTGGAGAAGTTGGGACTGCTCTCCTTGGAGAAGAGAAAGCTAAGAGGAGATTTGATAGAAATGTTCAAAATCATGAGGGGCCTGGGCAGAGTAGATAGGGAGAAGCTGGTCCCACTCATAGAAGGATCAAGAACGAGAGGGCACAGATTTGAAGTGATTTGCAAAAAAAGCAAATACGATGTGAGAAAAAACTTTTTCTCGCAACGAGTGGTTTGGGTCTGGAATGCACTGCCTGAAAGTAAGGTGGAGGTAGATCCAATCGAGGTATTCAAGAGGATATTAGATGATTATTTGAATAGAAACAATGTACAAGAGTACAGGGGAAAAAGGCAGGGCAATGGCCCTAGGTTATAATGCTCATTTGAAGACATGATGGGTTGAATGGCCTCCTTCTGTGCCATTAAGATCCTGTAAAACAGTGGTAATGATTCTACAATTCCATTTGCACTTCTCCTAGACCCATTGTTTGTCTCTTTACTTGTCCCAATATTATCCTCTTTTTACCTTGCGCCATCATCCCTTTCGTAATTTAATATTTCCTGCCCTCCGCCCCATCATAGGCCTTCCCTTTGGCTCTTTCCTCCCCACCCACTCCTTTCCCTGCCTCCACACTTGCTTTAAAAAAAACTGCTACATCTCCAAATCTTGCCAGTTCTGAGGAAAAGGCATTAAACCGGAAACGTTAACTCTGTTCCTCCCTCCACAATACTGCCTGCCCCACTTAACATTTCCTGCATTTGCTGCTTTTACTTCAAAATACTTCATTGGTTGTAAAATGCTTCAGTTCACTATCTGGCCATGAAACCCCAATAACAGAGATGAACCTTAACGGTTGAAAAACCTTTAAACTATATAATATAAATCAGGAAATAGTTAGCTGGTATATAAAACATCAATTTTAATAAAACATTCAAAGGAAGTGCACAAAGCAGGAACACTGACAAGACATAAAGCAAAAAGCATGGGGAACATTTGTCGCACAAGGATCCGCGTTGGGGCCCCAACCATTCACTGTATGTATCAACAATGTGATACAGAGCCACACAACCCAGTTTGTCGCTGGCACACAGATAGGCAGCATTGCAAGCAATAAGCAAATGGAAACTGTAGTAATTATGGTTTTATTTAGTGCGCAATGTGCCTTTAAGAATAATTCTTGTTTGGAAAGATCACATGATCTCTCGTAACCAATAGGAACGTAGCTCAGGCGACCTCAGCAGACAGTGTAGAGATAGAGTTGAAGTTGAAAGCACCCGTGTCGTTGCTGCTGCGTACATTGTAAATAAACTTAATGTTTCCAAGTAAGAAGTGTCTGCTGTTCAACTTTATCAATAGTAGCAACTCGGCCACCCTCACAACAAACTGGCGATGAGGATAAAACAGGATTGAACAGAAGAAATCAAGTTAGAACAAAATTGACACTGCACCTTGCCCAGTGATTGTAAGTAGCAAGTTCTGTTAGAATTAGGGAAGTTATCCCCTCTCAAAATGCCACAAGTTGGGAGAAGTGATCCTTTTGAACCAGCCACAGACAATTGGTCTCATTACTTAGAAAGCCTCATATTCTCTTTTCAAGTGAACAAGATTATGGGGGAAGAGGAGAGGCAAGTGACCCTCTTGAGTACACGTGGGAGTAAAACTTAGGATTTGAT
The DNA here is from genome assembly GCF_017639515.1 of Carcharodon carcharias. Taxonomy (NCBI): domain Eukaryota; kingdom Metazoa; phylum Chordata; class Chondrichthyes; order Lamniformes; family Lamnidae; genus Carcharodon; species Carcharodon carcharias. Next base: position 255,134,137 of record NC_054467.1, on the reverse strand, counting down.
TCCAAGTTTGATGGCACCCAGGACCCCAGATTCGAAAAATATTGATGAATTGGTGGAACTCGTGAAGGGTCATTTCCAATAAAAGCCCTCAGTCACGATGCAGCGGTTCAGGTTTAATTCACGAAATGGAGCCCCGGGTGAGACAATTGCGTGCTACGTGGCAAATCTGAAGCAGCTAACGGAACACTATGAGTTTGGTACGACTCTGAATGACGTGCTCAGAGATTGTTTTGTGTGTGTGTGTGTGTGTGTGTGAATGAGGACGATTCAGAAAAGATTATTGTCTGAAGTGAATCTAGCGCAGAATTTTCCCCTTGTGGGGCAGGTGGACCCAGGAGCAGCTGCCCAACAGTCTGCCAACCGCGATGGGGCCCTGACTGCGATTTCACACTGGGGCTGGCCGATTAACAACTAGCCAGTATGAATCGTGCGCTGAAACACTCAAAGCTGCCTGGGTGGGGAGGAGGGCCAGTGTGGAAGTCAGCGTATGCGTGCAGGTGCGCTCAGTAAAAAGCTCCCTGAATGCACAGAGCTGCCTCAGGGAGCTGAGGATTTTTAACATGAAAAATAAGGAATGGAAAAATAAGGGAAACATGTCCCTCATGAGCATGTGGATGAGAGATTTTGCAAAAAATGCAAAGGCCGCTTGGCCTATTCGCCTGCCCGCCCACCGAAGAGCTGGACAGGCAGTGAAAAATTCCATTTAATTAATTGATTAAGGGCCTTAATAGGCCTCTTAATTGTCGGCGGGCACGCTGCCGCCTCTTGCGCAGGCCCCACCGAGCAAAATATCGCGAGAGGTGCGCGATGAGGTTGGGACGCTAGCCCGGTGACATCACGCGCTATTTTACTCCCGGTTGGGTCGGGCGCGCACCCACTCGACGAGGGAAAAATTCTTCCCCTGGATTTCAAGAAGGCGCTGGAGATAGCACTGGCCATGCAAGGCACAGTAAGAGATTCAAAAGCCATACAGGCTGCGCACAATGGTGCCGCCCTTCATATCGGCTGGGGTTTCCCAGCCAAAAAGGGCGCAAAAATGCAAGACTCTGTCAAGAAGCAGGAAACCGCCCCCACTAGCCAAAGAATAAAGAAAATAACTTTGCAGCGAAACCAAAGAATAATTTTAATAGAGGTGGAAACAAGCAGTCTTTCACCGATTGGCAGTTTAAAAAAATCGAACGCTACTATTGTCACAGAAATGGACATATGATGAGGCAATGCAAGGAAAGATTCAAGCAGGCTTGTAAACAAAAGAATAAGCCCAATGGAATCGACATTGTAGAAGAGTCTGAAACAACAAATTCTGACATTGACTCATTGTTTAATCTGAAAGTTGGAAAGACAGAACCAATATTTGTCACAGTGAAAGTTAATGGCAAACCTGTTAGAATGGAGCTTCCACTATAGTAATTAGGGAACATACCTTCAGATATCTGACTAATGGTGACCATCAATTAAGTTTAGAAGAAACAACTGTCAAACTAAAAACATACATGGGTGAAGACATTTGTATAAAAGGCATAAGCAGACAGTCAATTGGCAAAGCTACCAGCGTTGGTATTGAGAGGCAGAGGACCAAGCCTTCTAGGGCAAAATTGGCTAAGGGAAATCAATCTCGATTGGCCACTAAGATTCCAAAAGGAAGCTGGAAAGCATTCCTGTTTTGAAAAAGGAGAGTGTAAGGACTCAACAACCTGAAGAAATGCAGGCTGTCTTAAGCCAAAACCTGGAAGAACAGCAGAAGAAACTTGAAGAGACCCTGCATGATGACAGAGTTCAAAACGAAGTGAGCAACTTTGCAGGGAAAAGGAAAACTTGTTGAAAGACCTTCACACACCACAAGATGCCCTCAAGTCAGAGTTTGTACCGCTGGAAAAGTACAAAGAGAAACAGAAAGAATTCAGTATTTCTCTGAACAAACTGGAGAATGAGTTGGCAGAGAAGACACAACAATGTTCAGTTAGCTTTCAAAGCCAGATTTATTAATTGAATTAATTTTTCTATGGTGGGATTTTAACTCATGTTCCCAGACCACCAGCCTGGGTCTCTGGATTACTAGTCTGATGATATTACTACGACACTACATTTCCCGTTGCCTTTATGAGGTCTGGTCTATTCTATGACTCATCCCACAACAATGTGATTGACCTTAACAGTCTTTCAAGTTTCCTGGTAAGCCGCTCAGTTGTATCAGACTGCTATCAGTGCGTCAAGATGGAGGTCCATCACTACCTTCTCAAGGACAACTGGGGATGGACAATTAATGCTGACCTTGTCAGCCCCCGCAAAATTTTATGTTTCAGTTAAGATCACCCTCTCATTCTTCTACACTCCAATGAGTATAAGCCCAACCATTTCAGCCTTTCCTCATACGAGCAACCCCGTGTTCAGGGAATCAAACTAGTGGACCGGCTCCAATGCAAGTATTTCCCTGCTTAAATGAGGTGACCAAAACTGCATGCATTACTCTTGATGTGATCTCAGCAACACCCTGTACATTTGTAACAAGATTTCCCTACTTTTATACTCCATCTCCTTGCAATTAAGCCATTCCATTGTCTTCCTAACTATTTGCTGTACCTGCATGCTATTGTACCAGGAACCCAACATTCTGTAGTCTCTCTCCATTTAAATAATATTCTGCTTATCTATTCTTCCTACCAAAGTGGATAACCTCACATTTCCTTCATTTTACTTGATCTGTCAAAATTATGCCCACTTAATTAACATATCGATATTCCTTTGAAGACTCTATGTTCTCATAATTTGCTTTCCCATCTATTTTGTATCATCAGGAAATTTGGCTACAACACACTCTATCCCTTCATCAAAGTCATTAAAATAGATTGTAAATAGTTGAGGCCCCAGCACTGGTTCCCGTGGCAATCCACTAGTTACAGTTTGCCAACCTGAAAATCCATTTATTCCAACTCTACTTTTCCTGTTAGTTAGAAAATCTCTCTATCTGTGCTAATATATTTCCCCCAATATTCTACCTTATGATAGGTCTTATCTTGTGTTGTAACCTTCATGTGCCATCTTCCCCAGTGCCTTTTGGGAATCCAAATACACTACATCCACTGGTTCCCCTTATCCATCCTGCTCATTACATCCCTATATATAATATAAATATATAATATAATAAATTTGTCATAGTTTCCCATTCATACAGTGAGACAGATTCAACATGGTTTTATTATCATTTTCTGAATGCCCGCTACAATTGCTAAATAATGGATTTCAGCATTTTCCCAATGACAGACGTCTGGCTGACCAGCTTATAGTTTTCTGCTTTCAGTCTCCCTCCTTTCTTGAATATAGGATTTATATTTATGGTTTTCTAATCCTCTAGGACCATTGCAAAATCTAGGGAATTTTGGAAGATTACGATGAATTCATCCACCACCTCTGCAGACACCCAAGACTCTAGGATGTAGGCCATCAGGTCCTGGGGACTTGTCAGCCTTTAGTCCCATTCGTTTGCCTAGTACTTTTTCTCAGGCTTCTCCCTCCCTTTTGCCCCCTTGATTTTCTACTATTCTTGGGATGCATTTAGTGTCTTCTGCCATGAAGATTGCTGCTGCTGCTGCTTGTAGCCACTCCTATAAGGAGACTGGTATCTCACGCTTATCTGTCTTCAGCCATCCTCACACATTCACTGTGGCTCGTGTGCAACCACTCTGTGATATCTGTCATCCAACTATGCTTAGGGTGACCCTTCTTTCTGCTGCCCGCTAGAGAGCTCTGTAGCTTTTCAAATTCCACTCAAATCGCCAAAATAGACATTTTCTTCTCTGGATATAATTTCTGAGTCCTTTTTACTTTTGTAATTTTAAGCAAATGTCTTAGTATTCACTTTTCAAAGGCCTCTATTTTTCCTCCACATACCTTTACTTATTGTCCAAGCTTCTAAAGCACACAGGAAAATGGTTAGAGTGCCGAATCTTATGAGTTTTTCCATGTTACAAGCTTGAGTTTTCTTGTTACAAATCTTTCATTTTCACAAAATTCTGGCTATCTCTAGCCTTCTTCTGATGTTGGCATCGCATCTACCAACTCATTTGAACATTTTTTCTAAGTAGCAAACCTACCTACTTATACCAGTGTATAATGCGAAATTCAAGCATATTATGATTACTCTTCCCTAGAGAATCCTCTGGGGATATTTGTTCCCTTTTCCTTACTGCAGAGCACTCATTTGTGCTCGTGTTGGTAGTAATTATAACTGTATGGAAAGAAAGGATTGTTTCAATATTCTAAATTCCTGATATGTTGATTATTTAAAATTATACCAGTTATTTGGCCCATATAAACCTAGTTTGTAAATTAATACTCAGAAAGAATAAAAATAAACCTACTAAGCTTTAGAGATGAATCAGTGGGAACTTGCTACCAGGAAGCTGTGTTTCTTCACTTTCTTTCTGAGCAGACTGGCAGAAGAACCACAGGTGACATGAGGAATAATATTTTTAAACAGCATGTGATTAGGATCTTGATTGCACTACCTGAGAGTGTGGCAGAGACAGATTCAATCATGGCTTTCAAAAGGTAATTGGATAATTATCTAAAAAAATTTGCAGGGCTATGGGGAAAAGGCAGTGGGGGGAGGGGAGGGGCTCGAGACTAGCTGAGTTACTCACGCAAAGAGTCAGCACAGATATGACAGGCTGTATAGCCTCTTTCTATGCCTTAATCATTCTATAATTATATTACACCGCTATAAGCCCCATGCTAGACACCCTGACACTGCAACCAATACAGCTCATGACTATTGTCTGGGAAACCTCTTCCAGAGACCTCCCCTGCTCATCGATCATTCCTGATCTCACTCCTGGCCTATCTCTGATTTGAAGGCCAGGTTCCCTTGCTCTGGACTCCTCCATCAGACAGAATAGTTTCTCTGTACCTATCTTATAGAATTGTTTAGTCATCCGTCATGCCCCGTAAATGTCATATCATATTCCTACCTTTCAACTGTGTTCAATGCTGACTCTGAAATTACCTTTTCTTTTTAAAAATAGCCAATATGCTGCAAAGATGGCTGTCAAAGGTCAGATGTATATGGCTTATGTATTCAAAAACTGCCTCACAGTCTCAAGGACAAAAGGATACATTACCACTAAGAGGTGTCAAATTGAATGCGAAATTCAAGCATATTATGATTACTCTTCCCTAGAGAATCCTCTGGGGATACTTGTTCCCTTTTCCTTACTGCAGGTGTCAACTTTCTCCCATCAGGAGACATTGATGAATTGAACTGATCTTTTTGAAACAAAGAAAATGATTGTATTAACCCCCTCAGGATGAATGTCTTCAAACAATAAACCAGGATCTGGATAATCAATCCAAGACCAGTAGCGGATTTGGGAAAGGTACTATCATTGTGAGGGTTTCAGCAGTTCTTTAGCACTGTGTCCATAACATGCCTTAAAACATCTCATTTAGATAACCTCCTTTAGCTATACTGAGAGGAATACAAGCCTGGTCCATTAAACCTTTGATAGTCTTGATCATCTCCTATCACACATTTTTGCCAGAGAATTCGGCAATACCAGATTAGGGTCATGCCTGATCTTTCTGCACACTTAAAGTCTGTGCGGCTGTTATGTTGTTCAAAACTTATGAAATGGGAGTTGGAGTAGGCTATTTAGAGTATGCATTAACGGGTCTTTGTCTGATCAGCAGGATGTGACTAGTGGAGTCCTGCAGGAGCCTGTGCTGGGACCTCAAATTTTGCAACTTACATCAATGACTTAGATGAGGGGAACGAAGGCATGGTAGCATGGTAGGCATAACAGACGACACAGATAGGTAAGAAAGTATGTTGCGAAGATGACATAAGGAGTTTGCAGATGGATAGGGATAAGTTGAGTGAGTGGGCAAAAAATCTGTCAGATGGAGTATACTGTGGGAAAATGTGAAGTTGTTCATTTTGGCAGGAAGAATAAGAAAATCAGAATCTTGGTTAGGCCACACTTGGAATATTGCATGCAATTCTGGTCACCACATTACTAGAAGGATATGGAGGTGTTGGAGAGGGTGCAGAGGAGGTTTACCAGGTTGCTGCCTGGTCTGGAAGTTATTAGCTATGAGGAGAGGTTGGAGAAACTCAGATTGTTCTCACTAGAGCGACGGAGATTGAGGGGCGACTTGATAGAAGTTTACAAAATTACGAGTGGCATGGACAGAGTAGATAGAAGCTTTTTCCCAGGGTGGAAGAGTCAATTACTAGGGGACATAGATTTAAGGTGAGAGGAGAAAACTATAGAGGAGATGTGCAGGGCAAGTTTTTTATGCAGAGAGTCTGGAATTCGCCGCCAGAGGAGGTGGTGGAAGCAGGTACGACAGTGGTGTTTAAGAGACAGCTTGACAAATACATGAATAGGATGGGAATAGAGGGATACGGACCCCGGAAGTGCAAAATGTTTTAGTTGACGCACAATATGATCGGCACAGGCTTGGAGGGCTGAAGGGCCTGTTCCTGAGCTGTACTTTGTTCTTATGGGGAGAGGTTGGAAAGATTGGGAATGTTTCCACTGGAATTTAGAAGAGTAAGGGGTGACTTGATAACATAAGATCCTGAAAGGTCTTGACAAGGTGGACGTGGAAAGGATGTTTCTTCTTGTGGGTGAGTCCAGAACTAGGGAGCACTGTTTTAAAATTAGGGGATGCCGTTATAGAACTCTGTGCCCCAGAGGGCGGGAGGAGCAGGGCCACAATATTTTTCAGGTAGATAGATTCTTGTTAGGCAAGGGAATCAAAGGTTATGGGGGGTAAACGAGAACGTAGAACACAACACAAACAGATCAGACATGATCTTATCAAATGGGGCTGAGTGGCCTACTCCTTTACTCACTGCCTGAAAGGCTGGTAGAGGCAGAAACCCTCATAGCATTGAAGAAGTATTTGGATGTGCGCTTGCGATGCCAAGGCTATGGGCCTTGTGGTGGAAAGTGGGATTGGAATAGTTGGGTACTTGTTTGACCGGTGCAGACTCGATGGACCGAAGGGCCTTTTTCTGTGCTGTACAACTCTATGACTCTATTTCATATGTTAATATTTGGCTCTTTTAAGCCCGCCCTGTCACTCAACAAGATCACAGCCGATCTTCTACCTCAGCTCCACTTTCCTGCACTAGTCCCAAGAATCTAACGATCTCTATTTTGAATATACTCAATGACTGAGCATTCACAGCTCTCTGGGGTGGAGAATTTCAAAAAGTCGCAACCTTCTGGGGGAAGAAATTTCTCATTTCAGTCCTAAATCGCTGACACCTTGGGGAGAATTTTCCCCATGTTGGGCGGGCCGAGCGGGAGCAGACCCGATTGTCGCCCACGATCGGGTCCACGCTACCATTTTATGTGGGCAGGCCAATTAAGGCCTGTCCAGTGTGCTACAAGACTCCTGTGCATAGCGGGAGTGGGCGGGTGGTGGTGGGCGCACTCAGCCTGTTGGGTCCACTGGCGACCCGGCGGCCTGTATAAAGGAAGGCCTGGCAGCCTTGGAAAGTGTGCTCGCAATGGCTGGGCGAAGGGCTCTGCAGAGGGGCAATGGAGGTGACGCAAGTCCAGAGGATAGGCTATCGGGGCAGGCCAGGCCGGAGGATGGGCCATCGGGGCAGGCCAGGCCGGAGGATGGGCCATCGGGGCAGGCCAGGCAGGAGGGTAGGCCATTGGGGCAGGGCAGGCCGGAGGGTAGGCTATTGGGGCAATCCAGGCCGGAGGGTAGGCTATCGGGTCAGGCCAGGCCGGAGGATGGGCCATTGGGGTAGTCCAGGCCGGAGGGTAGGCTATCGGGTCAGGCCAGGCCGGAGGATGGGCCATTGGGGTAGTCCAGGCCGGAGGGTAGGCTATCAGGGCAGGCCAGGCCGGAGGATAGGCCATTGGGGTAGTCCAGGCCGGAGGGTAGGCTATCAGGGCAGGCCAGGCCGGAGGACAGACCGGCGGACAGGCCATTGGGGCAGGCCAGGCCGGAGGGTAGGCTATCAGGGCAGGACAGGCCAGCGGACAGGCCATTGGGGCAGGCCAGGCCTGAGGATAGGCCAGCAGGGCAGTGTGCCCCTCACTTTTCAGACGAGTGCCTAGCTGCCCCCCTGGAGGAGGTGGCAGTGTGGCGGGAGGTCTGTCTTCCGAGGGTCAGGAGGCAGAGGCCCCCTCACCTGACTAAACGTGTGTGGGAGGAGGTGGTTAAGAGTGTGAGCTCCCATGATGTGATGCGGTGCACATGGCCCCAGTGCCGCAAAAGGTTCAATGATCTCCTGCGCTCGGGAAGGGTGAGTACCATGTTGCCTCGTCACTTAATGCAGCCGTCAACCTTTCCCCCCACACCCCCGCCAACGCTGAGTACAGTAACGTCATTGAATCCCTCACTGCATGGCTCCCTCGCTGGGTGTGACAGCAGAGATTGCCCTTGTCCAGTTCACCCTGAGAGGGTTGAGCTAGGATGGGTTCTGCATCCGCAGCATGTGCGACACTGGCACCCAGAGTATTGAAAGGGATTGAAAGTCAAGGGTCTGCACCTAGGCAGAGTGCTGGAACTGCGAAGCACATCAAAGTCAGGGTGCTAAAAGGCTGGGAGGGGAGCTTCCAGTTGGCGGGGCACCAATCCATCTTTTGATGTTTGCGCTCCATGTGCTTAGCAAAGAGTCACCTTGTGATACCACATATGTGAAGGAGGCAGCATTTGGGCAATGGTAGAGGCGGAGGGCGGGGATGGGGGGGTGGGATCAGCCCTGGCTTGTTTGTGTGAGTGTGCGGCAGTGGCAGGGTGACGAATCACTGGAGTCCTGCAATGTCCCACTCTGGCTGGGTTGGCAGGGATGCGATGGGAATTCAGGTACAGACTGGACTAATCAATGCTCCTCTCGCCTTTTCAGGAAAAGACTGTGCACGATGCATCGGAACAAATGCAGACTGGCGGAGGGCAGGCCCAGTTGGCTATTCTTACACCTTTTGAGTAGCAGGCCATTGACCTTGAGAGGCACCATGCCCCCAGGTCCACCGGTGACTTTGAGGTTGGGGTGCCACGGGGAGATATGTTTTGCAAGCACCACGTGTGTCATAGAAGCCAGGCACTGCTGAATGCTCTGTGATTGAACTTAGCAACATGGGTTTACCCTTAGTTATGGAAGGACAAGCGCATAATGATCCGGGGCACAGGCATGCAAATTGACATTGTCTGCACCGTAACTAATCAAATGTCCCTTTCCTTCCTTTCAGCATCACTGGAGCAGGGCCAGGAGGAGGAGACAGAGGGCCCACCTCTCACCCCTGAAGTCCCCAAGCAAATGCACTCTCTATCGTCACCCCATCACAGCCAGGGAAGCACCAGCGCAGACACTAGCACCTCGGTGGGAATTGGATCTTTGGCTTGTGTCCCGGGGCATGTCGGTGAGGGCACTTCATACTTGCTTGAGGTGTGGGCAGAGACAGAGAGCGCCCATGGCGCCAGCAGTCAGAGGAATGCTGGGGGCCAGGTACTTGCTCGTTTGTGGCTGATGATGTGCCTCTGGAGTCGTCCGTGAGGCAGTGAATGCTGGAAGTGCAGCAGGGTATGCGGGATGATCTGGGAGAGAGATACATGAGGCTATGTGTGGCATGGTGCCTATGCTGGAGGAGTCCATGCAGAGCATCACCGATGCAATGAGTCTCATGGCCGAGCGCCATGCTTCCTCCATGGAGAGAGTGGCGGCTCTCATGGAGAGGCATGTCCAGGAGAACAATCATCCTGAGGTTGCGCTCTGGCCTGTGAGCCCTCACAGCGGCATTGGCCACAGCTGGTCAATGCCAGTGTGGGAGATGGTCTGGGCACTAATTATCCCAGCTCAGCACCCATCCATCTACCGTGAGCAGGGAGGTCCGAAGCGACCTCACATTGGCGCAGCAGCTGCCTGTCGTCTGTGCGGGCTCTTCTCAAGGCACTCGGGACCAGGGCAGCAGCTCTTCCTCCCCTCTGCCAGTGCCCGTGGCATCCGATGGGGCTGCGGCAACTGGGGAGAAGCCAGCTGTGGAGGCCATTTAATGCTCCGTGGGCTAGGGGATGACCACCCAGGTTATCGATGCCAACAGGACAGCAGAGTGAGCAGGCTGTCTCAGATGTCAGTGCCAGCGAGGGGACAGCACCTAGATGTAGCACCCGTACATGTAAATTTAAGGCACCTTAGGCACACCACGGGTTTCTCACTGGTGCTTTTATGTTGGCCCATAGTACTTAGTCAATGACTCGGCGTAATGTCTAACACAGTTTTTGTTTTGCTTTATGAATTTACTTTTGTTTGCTCAATAAATTTTGACATGTTGCCATGCCTCAGGGTGATTCCTTCTGCATGTGTACAGGAAGCCACGATGTTATGAGTGAGTTGTTTGACTTTGAGCTTTATTGACAAGGGCCTTAGTTAATGTTATTATCCAGGCTGATTTAGCACTCAGGTATTGAGCATGGAGCCTGCAACCCTGGCACGTGTGGAAGGTCTCTGTGGTGGGCTAGCTGAAGGTTCTTTAGATTAAAGTCTCCTGGATGTCCTGCCTCCTGGAGTATGCCCAGGTCAGCGTCTACCCCCTCAACATTCTCCTGTGCATGCTCATCCTCGGACTCACTGCTGGACTCATCGTGTGCATCTGAAGCAACTGTGTCCACGTCTTCCTCGTCCATTGTGTCACCCTTTTCCAGCGCCAGATTTTGGAGACCACAACATGCAACCACTATCAGCAACACACAATCTGGGGTGTATTGCAGTGTGGTCCAGGCACTGGAAGCGCATTTTGAGAAGACCAATGGTTCTCTCCACCACAACCCCTGTGGAGGGATGGACCCTATTGTACCGCTACTCAGCTTCTGTTCTTGGATGGCAGAGAGACATCATGAGCCACCTTCTGAGGGGATAGCCCTTGTCACCCAGCAGCCATCCATCCAGCCGGGCTGCAGCACTGAAGAGCCTCAGCACCTGGGATTGTGTGTGTATGTAAGTGTCGTGGGAGCCGCCTAGGTACCTGGCACAGACTTGTAGAATCAGCACCCTGTGATCACACACTATCTGCACGTTCATGGAGTGGAAGCCCTTCCTGTTGACGAAGGCACCGGGCTCACCTGCTGGCGCCTTGATGGCTACATTTGTGCAGTCTGTAGCACCCTGGACATGGGGGAAACCAGCAAACGCTGCAAAGCCTCTGGCTCGCTCTGTCTGACTGGCATCATCCCAGCGGAAGTGGATGAAAGTCAATGCATGCCTGAGTAGAGCGTCTGTTACCTGCCTGACACAAGCGTGGACAGCTGATTGGGAGACTCCGCAGAGATCACCCACCGACCCTTGGAAAGAGCCAGAGGCATAGAAGTTGAAGGCAGCTGTGACCTTTAGGGGCACTGGCATGGGATGTCCACCCACAGAGTTTGCAGAGGTTCAGGACCTACCATCTGACAGACGGAGCCTCCTTTGTCACGGGACCTCAGACATATTAAGGTAGCTGCTTCGCCGCCTGTAAAACCTGGCAGGATATTGGTGTCTTCTGCGGCCCCTGCTCCCCTTGTGCCTGCACCTCTCCTCCCAAAGGTGGCTCTCCTGGAGGCTGAATATGGACACTTGGCCACTTCCCTTTTCTGGCCCTCCCTTCCTCCTCAGCGGAGGTGCCTCCATTGGAGAGCACAACTCCCATTCCCAGGCCAAGGGAAGGCTTCCTGAAAGCTGCCGGCCCCAGAAATAATTCCTACTGTAGAGCAAAAACAGAATTACCTGGAAAAACTCAGCAGGTCTGGCAGCATCGGCGGAGAAGAAAAGAGTTGATGTTTCGAGTCCTCATGACCCTTCGACAGAACTCGAGTTCTGTCGAAGGGTCATGAGGACTCGAAACGTCAACTCTTTTCTTCTCCGCCGATGCTGCCAGACCTGCTGAGTTTTTCCAGGTAATTCTGTGTTTGTTTTGGATTTCCAGCATCCGCAGTTTTTTTTGTTTTTATCCGACTGTAGAGTCCTGACCAAGGCTTTCACTCCTGTCCTAGCAGCTGGTACGAGTTTCGAAATTTTCCTGCTCACTCAGGCAAGTAAAATTTACTTAAATCCCTCAAACATCACATTCACGACCCCACTCACCCCTCTTAACTCACCCGTGGATGAGGTTTATACAAATGTCTCCTACCCGCCTGCCCGTTGTGCCAGAGCAATGTCCTGAAGATCGCACCGGCTGTGAAAAATCGAAATCAATTGGCTGCCACAGGGGCTGTAACTGGCCCGTTAATGGATGGTGGGTGCGCATCCAAACCTATAGCGCCCACCTTCCCAAATATTGCGAAGGCACGTGGTGACGTTGGAACGCTCGCCTGATGTCACCGCGCGTCATTTTACACATGGACTTGCAGCGCCGGAACCCACACACCAATGGGAAAATTCTGGACCTTATTTTGTGACAGTGACCCCCCAATTAGCCTGGTTAAAAAAAAAGAGGGGGAAGTAAAAGCAAAATACTGCAGATGCTGGAAATCTGAAGTAAAAACACGAAGTGTGGGAAATACTAAGCAGGTACGGCAGCATCTGTGGAGAGAGAAAGAGAGTAAATGTTTCAAGTCCAATATGACTCTCCAGAATAATCTGAAGAGTCCTATTCGACTGCTGAATATTTCCAGCACTTCCTGTTTTTATTGATCCTGCAGATTGCTGGAGACTGGACTCCTCAGAAGTCCCAAGGCACTGACTGTGGGAATTTCCTGGGAAGTTTGAACTTCCGATGGACAATTCCCATGCTCCCCGGGACCATCTGAAAAAGTCTCTAATTCTGTGGGAGTTGGAGACTTCGGACAGTTCCGACTTGCTTAAATGGGATAGTTAGTTATCCAAGGAATGTTAGACAAAAGTCTTAGTCTCATTCTTGGGTAACTATACAACTGACTCCCACCCCCCACCCCCCTCCCTGCAACCCTGACTCCACTGCCGACCTGAATAGCCCCCACCTACCCCCTCACTCGCCTGCCTCCCTATCCACCTGCCAAATTACCTCACCCACTTACACATTCACCCACCCATTCACTAACACACCGAGAAGCTTGGGGAATCTTTAAACACTTACTAGGAATACAGCAGCTGGTGCCGTAAAAAAGGAACATGGCTTGTCTTTGCCCCCACCCCCGACGCTCCAGCACCACGATGAAGCTCTTCAAGGGACTGTTAACCCCACATTTCTGGAGGTTGGGATTGTGGAAGGGACTAGAACTAGGGGGACAGAGTTTAACAATAAGCGGTCTCCCATTTAAGACGGAGATGAGGAAAAACTTTTTTCTCTGAGCGCTGAGAACCTGTGGAGCTCTCTTCCCCAGAGGGTGGTGCAGGAAGTGTCACTGAATAATTTTAAGGTTGAGTTAGATTCTTGATTGACAAGCGACTCAAAGGGTATAGTGGGTAGGAAGGAACGTGGAGTCGAGGCTACAATCAGATCAGCCATGATCTTACTGAATGACAGAGTGGGCTCGAGGGGCCAAATGGCCTACTGCTCCAAATTCATATGTTTGTATGTATGGAACACAACAGCAGGTCAAGGACAGAAATGTGAGCTTAACAGCAGGGTGGTGAAGTAAAATGGCAAGCAGCTGGAAGGTAAGGATCATGTTTGCAGACTGAGTGGTACTGTTCTGCAAAGCAGTCACCCAGTCTGCGTTTGGGCTCCCCAATGTAGAGGAGACTGCATTGAGAGCAAGAATTCAGCTGCTGACAGTTACAGAGAAACACCCCCCATCAGGCCAACCTGTCCACATTAACTATAAACTGGGTCATCAGCAAACATTTCCCTCAACTCCAATGCTTCACGCTGGTCAGCCATATAAATACTGTGACTACAAGAGCAGGTCAGAGGCTAGGAATCATGCAATGAGTAACCCATCTCCTGGCTCCCCAAAGCCTGTCCTCCAACTACAAGGCAAAAGTCAGGAGTGTGATGGAAGACTCTCCACTTGCCTGGATGAGTACAGCTCATGCAACACTCAAGGAATTTGACACCATCCAGGACAATGCAGCCCGCTTGATTGGCACCACATCCACTCCCTCCACCACTGAGGAACAATAGCAGCGGTAGGTACCATCTACAAGATGCACTGCTGGAATTCACCAAAGTTCCTTCAACAGTACCTTCCAAACCCACGACCACTACCATCTAGAAGGACAATGGCAGCAGCTAGCTGGGAAAACCACCAGCTACAAGTTCCCCTCCAAGTCACTCACCGTCTGGCTTGGGAAATATATATTTCTTCACTGCCGTTGGGTCAAAATCCGGGAACTCCCTTTCTTACAGCATTGTGGGTGTACCCACACCACATGGACTGCAGTGGTTCAAAAAGGCAGCTCACCATCACCTTCTCAAGGGCAACTAGGGATGGGCAATAAATGGCCAGCCAGCAAAGCCCACATCCCATGAATGAATAAAAAAGATTAGATACGGTACTGGGCCAGTGTGGACAGCCAGCAACTGGTACTTAAGGCCTCAGATGCCATGCATCCACCAGAGAGAATTATGCACAGGTTGACCGCTTCCACCAACCCTCCACCCCACCCTACCCACCCTCTAACCTCTTTTCCAAAGAGGAGCATCAAGAAAGGGTTCAACTATCTCAGAGAAGGAGTAAGGTACCATCTCCCTCAGGGAAAATGAATCACCAGTGAATGCCCATCTAATCGGGAAAGAAAGACTGAGAGACACCAGTCAGTATATAGATTTCTGAGAGAGGGGGACTGAGAGACACCAGTGAGCAGATATCTCCCTGAGAGAGGGACTAAGAGACACCAGTGTACAGTTATCTCCCTGAGAGAAGGAGAGGGACTGAGAGACACCAGTCAGTGTACAGGTGTCTCCCTGAGAGAGTGGGGACAGAGATATCAGTGTACAGGTATCTCTTGCAATGAGATTGTTCAGTAATATCAGGTGAATACAATGCGTCTCTGATCAGGAAGTGAGTGTAATGCAATTAGATCTCGAATAAATTGATTTTTTTTGGGTCACGGAACATTTACAAAACCGGTCAATTAAAAAAAAAGCATGTTGAACAATGTCACATCCTGAGTTATAAGGATGACCTCAATGGCCAAAGTCAATCATTCTGTTGTCAAAACAATATATAAGTTAGTGGACACCGAATAAGTGTTGAAAGAAGATGTCTACATTTTCTGCATAGTTCATTGGTAAATTGTAGCCAATGTGTCTGGCACCAAGACTGGCTGCACCCAGCGCTGAAGAGTATTTCAGTTTCATCATGGTAAATTTGTGTAGATTCCTTCCCATCGGCTTTTGTTTGGCTTCCTGCAACACCTCCAGAAATCCTAGGAAAAAGGAAAGAAGGTGCATTTATATCATACCTTTCACAGCCTCAAGCCATCCCAAAGGGCTTCACAATAAATTATGGTATATTTACGTTTTTCCAATTTGCACATAGCAAGATTCCATAAGAACCTAAGAAACAGGGGCTGCAGTATGACACACAGCCCATCCAGCCTGCTCCACCATTCCATATGATCATGGTTGATCTTGGGGCTTCAACTTCATTTTCCTGCCTGCTCCCCATATCTCTTAATGTCTGAGAGACCAGTAATCTGTCTATCTCAGCCTTAAATGTATTCAACAATGGAGCATCCACAACCCAAGATTCACAGCCCTATGAGTGAAGAAATTTCACCTCATCTCGGTCTTAAATGATTGGCCCCTTACCGAGACTGTGCCCCTGTGTTTTAGATTCCTCGGCCAGCAGAAACCATTTCTCAGCGTCTACCATATCAAGTCCCTTCAGAATTTGAAACAAAAATAAAAATCGCTGGAAAAATTCAGCAGGTCTGACACCATCGGCGGAGAGGAATACAGTTAACAGTTTGAGTCCGTATGACTCTTTATCAGAATTTTGTTGGCTTCAATGAGATCGTCTCTCATTCTTCTAAACTCCAGAGATTAAAAGCCCAATTTAATCAGCCGCTCATCAGAGGACAGACAACCCCCTCGTCCCAGGGACCAAGTTAGTGAATCTTCACAGTACCACCTGCAGTGCATTCTGCTATGTTATGACACAGGAAATGGTAAATGCTGAGCTGTTCAAATCTAAGAGGGAAACTTGAAACAACTGTCACAACCAATTTTCAATTTGTATGAATTTCGAGATGCGTGCTTTGACTTCAGTAGTAATAAGGCCACCAAGTCTTATAGGTTTTTTTTTATAAAACTAGATTAAACATTTATTAAAATGAGAAAATGATTTTACATACATACATAGATCTACAAATTACTATGATAACTCCTAACTCCCCAAATCAATCTAACTCCCAGTTAAGCTTTCCTTAAGGCAACAGTAAGACACACAGATTTTAAAAGACCCAGGCAAAGAAACATGTTATCCTGAACAAGTCGACTTCCAAGTGAGTTTTCTTAACTTCAGTCCTTTGAAGACAACAGCTTGAGGCATAGATGCTGAATCAGGCTTTTCATACTTGTAAGATCTTAAGAATGCCTTTCCCTTATATACAGTCTTTGCTCCTTTATACACACCTTCCTCTTTGAATGCAAATACCCATTGTTTCACTATGTCTTTGCATTTTATCTTGCTGATAATAAAACTCTCTCATTGCACTAAGTTTTACCAGTAATCTTTGGGAAAAACAAACACACTGTTTCTAAACTTCACCTGTCTAGGTGACACATTTCACCCCTCCTTTGAAAACAATCTAGTCCGGTTTATTTCAAAATGCAAATGCTCCCTTGACACCTATGTTTCTAAACTTCCCCATGTTTATCTGTTTCAAATCTAACCTCTCTTCTTAGACCAAAGCACCCAGACTAGCTGCCTCTAATTCAATTAAATCTCACACACATAGGCGCATCCCACTATTACTCTATTTTACAATAAATTCCAATTACATTATGAGGATTATTATATCTTCTTAACAACAAACAACAATGCAATAATGGCCAGGTCATCTGTTTTCTTTTCAAATGATGTTGGTTGGCCAAGACACTGGGGGAAAACTTCTTCCTTTTTACATCCATCCGACAGGGCAGGTGGGGCCTGGGTTTAACATTTTGTCTGAAAAATTCTCAAAAACAACACAATTTGCCTTGGAAAGGGTGCTCAGGAGATTTATTAAAATAGTACCAGGGGCTTCAGTTACGTGGAGACTGAGATAGGTGAAATTGCTCTCTCTAGAGCAGAAAAGCTTAAGGGGACATTTACTAGAGGCGTTCAAAATAATGAGGGGTTTTGATACAGTAAATAAGGAGAAACTGTTTCCAGTGGCACTAATCAGTCCACAGATTTAAGGAAGTGGCAAAAGAGAGAGGGAGGGGAAATTAAGGGAATTTTTTCTTTAAACAGTGAATTGCGTTAATCTGGAATGTGCTGCCCGCAAGGGTGATTGAAGCAGATTCAAGAGTAACTTTCAAAAGGGAACTGGACAAATACTTGAACGAGAGGAAATTGCAGAGCTATAGGGAAAGAGTAGGGGAGTGGAACTAATCCGGCACAGAGATGATTGGCTGAATGGCTTCCTTCTGTACTGTATATCTGTGTTCCCAAATGAATAGTTCTTTCAAAGAGCCTGCACAGACACAATGGGCTGAATGGCCTCCTTTTGTGCTACGATGCTCGAGGATGGTCCCATCAAAACTGAGATCAGCTGACGAGGCAAGGTCAGTGGACTGAACCGGAAATCTGCTAGTCACAGTAAATTGCTACACTACAGGTAAATCACTCCAGGTCCTCTCCCGCAGAGGCACAGGGATGTCCCATCACAACTTACCATCTCTCAGGAGGTTCCAGCTGTTCCACACGGATCCCACACAGACTATAGGTAGACCAAGCTCCCCCTCATGCAGCCTCTGGAACAGGAAGAGCAGTTAAACACACACCCAAATCTTTCCAAAGACGGCTCCAACAGCCGTCCACCAACAGATGTACAGAAGCAATAAAGGCAGTACAGCCATTCAATCTCTCCCCGTCATAAGTTCACTGCATTCACTCTTTCTTAAAGCTCATTCTCATCTACATGTTGCCCCTCGGTAACATCATCTGAAAACTTAAAAGTCAGCTTCCATATGCCCACACTGACGATACCCAGCTCTACCTCACCACCAAGCTCTCTCTGGTCACTGTCGCGAGGTTCAACCAGATTACTTGCAATGCCAAGGCCCTGGGCTGAGCTTCCAACCCCATATTTGCTCCAACACCGGTACTGCCTACGTCCACCTCTGCAACATCTGTCTGTGCCCCTTGCCTCAGCTCATCTGCTGGCAAAACCCTCACCCGTTAACATTTTTAGCCCTACGTTTTTCCAACGCTCTTGTGGCTGGCCTCCCACCTTGCACAGTTGGTAAACTTCTGCTTATTTTTTTATCCATTCATTTATGGGATGTGGGCTTTGCTATCTGGCCAGCATTTATTACTCATCCTTAATTGTCCTTGAGAAGGTGGTGGTGAGCTGCATTCTTGAACTGCTGCAGTCCATGGGGTGCAGGTACATCCACAGTGCTGTTAGGGAGGGAGTTCCAGGATCTTGACCCAGCGACGGTGAAGGAATAGAGGTACATTTCCAAGTCAGGGTGGTGAGTGGCTTGGAGGGGAACTTCCAGGTAGTGGTGTTCCCATGAGTCTGCTGCCCTTGTCCTTCTATATGGTAGTGGTCATGGGTTTGGAAGGTGCTGTTAAAGGAGCTTTGGTGAGTTCCTGCAGTGCATCTTGTAGATGGTATATACTGCTGCTACTGTGCGTTGATGCTGGACGGAGTGAATGTTTGTGGATGTGGTGCCAGTAAAGTGGGCTGCTTTGCCCTGGATGGTGTCAAGCTTCTTGTGTGTTGTTGGAGCCGCACTCATCCAGGCAAGTGGAGAGTATTCCATCACACTCCTGGCTTTTGCCTTGTAGATGGTGGACAGGCTTTGGGAGTCAGGAAGTGAGTTATTCGCCAAAGGATTCCTAGCCTCTGACCTGCTCTTGTAGCCACAGTATTTATATGGCTGGTCCAGTTCAGTTTCTGGTCAATGGTAACCCCCAGGATGTTGATAGTGGAGGATTCAGCGGCGGTAATACCTTTGAATGTCAAGGGGCGATGGTTAGATTCTCTCCTGTTGGAAACGGTCATTGCCTGGCACTTGGGTAGCGTTTAAGACTCTGCTGCCTGCACCCCAATTCACACCACTTGTGCTCACTGACCCTCAATGTCCACCAACCTTTTGTAACTTTCATCAGCCCTACAACCGTCAGCGATCTCTGCCCTCCTCCAACTCCAATTGGCCTTTCGAGCCAATGATTCCCTTGCCTGCACCTTGGCTGCATTTTGGATCTGCTGCAGCTCATTGTTAATGCGGGGCCACTCCATCTCGTGGGGTGCCGTGCCCACAAGAAGAAACATAAAGGCATTCGATAGGGCGGGTAGGGAGAACAACCGCTCCTGTTGGAAATCCAGAACAAAGGGGGAATCCACGGCTAAATGGCCTAGCTCTAGGTCAACTGAAATTTTGAAGACTCCGATTAATAATTTTTGTTGGGTCAGGGAAATCTGGTCATTGTCACATTGTTATTTGTGGGAGTGTGCTGTGCTCACATGGACTGCTATGCTTTTGATTTTGAAGAGTTGCATAGGGCGTACAACACAGAAACAGCCCGACCAGTCCACGCTGATGTTTATGCACCACTTGAATCTCCTCCCACCTTTCCTCAACGAACCCAGCCTTCAATAACACGAAGATAAAAGCAAAACACTGCGGACGCTGGAAATCTGAAATAAAAACAGAAAATGGTGGACAAACTCAGCAGGTCTGGCAGCATTCTGTGGAGAGAGAAACAGAGTCAACGTTTTGAGCCAGACCTGCTGAGTTTTTCTAGCATTTTCTGTTTCCAGCCGTCATAACCCTCTATTCCCTTCTCCCTCATATGCTTATCTAGCCTCCCCTTAATTGTATCTATGCTATTCACCTCAATCATCCTTGCGATAACATTCTCACCACTCTCTTAAGTAAAGAAGCTTCTTCTGAATTGCGAAGAATTGAGACTGAAGGTGTTAAGGGCTCAAAAGCTTGACTTCTGAACCAACAGACAGCTTTTCATTTTATTTTACCTTGTCTGCGTATGGCAGCACAGCCACAATGTGCCGGGCAAGTTCCTGACCTGCTCTTCTGAAGATATGACAAGATAAATGGTCTCCAGCAGCTGCCGCTGAAAATAAGTTTTAAAAGATATTTTTAAGTGTGTTTTCTTCTCCCCATTCAACCCCATCCATCAAGGTTAACTGGGCTGACAGAAATAGCAGAGGCCGTAGCATAGTGATAATGTTACCGGATTAGCAACCCAGAGGCCCAGGCTATTGCTCTGGGGACGTGGGTTCAAATCTCACCATAGCAGCTGGTGGAATTTAAATTCAATTTAGAAATCTGGAATATAAAGCTAGTCTCAGTAATGGTGACTGTTGTACAACTGATTGTTGTAAAGACCCATCTGGTTACCACTAATGTCCCTTTGGGGAAGGAAATCTGCTGTCCTTACCCGGTCTGGCCTACATGTGGCTCTTACCTGCACTCTGAAATAGCCGAGCAAGACACTCCAGTTCAAGGGCAATTAGGGATGGGCAACAAATGCTGACCTTGCCAGCAACGCCCACATCCCATGAATGAATGAAAAAAGGCTTCATATTGAGTCACCCATTATACCAGCACCGCTCCACAAGCTGAGAATGGGTCGGGTAGCCTAGCGGTTATGCTACTGGACTGGCAGAGGTTGTGAATCTTAATCCTCCATTGCAAGCAGAGAGATTGAAATCAATAAATAAGTTGCAGTTACAGTAGTTATTGCACATGCAGTAGTCACTGTAGTAACGTGGGAAATACTGCAGGTAATTTGCTTGTGCACAGCAAGCTCCCACAAGCAGTACTGTGGTGAATGACCAGGTAATGTGTTTCAGTGATGTTGGCGGAGAGATAACAATTTTGGCCTGCACAGCATTGAGAACAATCCTGTTCTTCTTCAAAATACTGCCATGGAATCTTCCATATCCACCTAAGAGGGCAAGACAAAGCCTCATTTTAATGTCTCATCTCAGAGGCAGCACCTCTGACAGTGCAGCATTCCCTCAGTGTTGCACTGGACTGTCAGCCTAAATTTTTTGCTCAAATCTCTGGAGTTGGATTTGAACTCTGAACCTGTTGACTCAGGAGGCAAGGGTGCTACCAACTGAATCACAGAAAACTCGGCAATTTAAGAGTCGCTGCCAAACTATGACCAAAATAAAAAGGTGTAATTATTCATTAAAAATTAGGTTTACCTTCTGCTAACCTTCGACAAAATCCAGCAATTTTGGACTTCTCAAAGGTACGATACAGGTGAGTGAGGAGGGCCATTCGATCAGATACCTGCATAACATGGAGAGGGAATAAAAAGTCGGAGTGTCAAATCTGAAGAGTTCATACAATCACAGAACAGAAGGAGATTGCACCAGCTCTTTTGAAGAGCAATCCAGTTAGTCCCACTCCCCAGCTCCTTTCCAAAATCTTTGTAAATATTTCTCCTTCAATGTTTATTTGTAGCAGCTTGATACCACCGAGTGGCTTAGTAGGCCATATCAGTTAAGAGTCAACTACATTGCTGTGGATCTGGAGTCACACGTAGGCCAGATCAAGTGAACGATTTCCTTCCCCAAGGAACATAGGTGAACCAGTTGGGCTTTAATGATAATCTGTTAGTTTCATGGTCATCATTACTAGCTTTTTAATTCCACATTTATTTTGGTTGCATTTAAATTCCCCTGCTGCCATGGTGAAATTTGAACTAATATCTCTGGAGCATTAGTTCAGGCCTCTGGAATTACTAGTCACAGTTACCACTATTTATCAATCTCATTCGATGCTCAGGCTAGCCTGTCCACCATCTACAAGGCACAGTCAGGAGTGTGATGGAATACTCTCCACTTGCCTGATAAGTGCAGCCTCAAAAATACTAAAGCAGCTTGACACCAACCAGGACAAAGCAGCCCACTTGATAGGCACCCCATCCACAAACATTCACTCCCTCCACCACCAACGAACAGTGGCAGCACTTTGCACAAGATGCACTGCAGGAACACACCAAGCCTCCTTCGACAACTCCTTTCAAACCGACGACCACTACCATCTAGAAGGACAAGGGCAGCAGACACATGGGAACACCACCACCTGGAAGTTCCCCTCCAAGCCACTCACCATCCTGACTTGGAAATATATCACTGTTCCTTTACTCTTGCTGGGTCAAAATCCTGGAACTCTCTCCCTAACAGCACAGTGGGTGTACCTACACCACAGGGACTGCAGCAGTTCAAGGCAGCAGCTCGCCACCACCTTCTCAAGGCAAATAGGGATGGGCCAGCGATGTCCACATCCCATTCATGAATGAAAAAAAAAGTCCTGTCCACAAAAAAGCAGGACAAATCCAATGTGGCCAATTACCGCTCCATCGGTTTACTTTCAATCAGCAGCAAAATGAGGTGTCATCGACAGTGCTATCAAACCACACTTACTCAGCAATACCCTGCACATCAATATACAGTTTACGTTTACCAGGAACAATCGGCTCCTGACCTCATTGCAGCCTTGGTTCAAACATGGACAAAACAGTTGAACTCCAGAGGTGAGCTGAGAGTGACTGCCCCTCACATCAAAGCAGAATTTGACCAATTGTGGCATCAAGGAGCCTTGGGAAAATGGAAGTCAATGGGAATCAGGGGGAAAATTCTCCACTGGTTAGAGTCATACCTACTACAAAGGAAGATGGTTGTGGCTGTTAAAGGCCAATCATCTTAGCTCCAGGACATCACTGCAGGAGTTCCTCAGGCCAGTGTCCTTGGCCGAACTATCTTCAGCTGCTTCATCAATGACTTTTTCTCCATTATATGGTAAGAAGTGGGGATGTTCATGGATGGGGTTGTGTAAAGATCAGTACCATTTGTGACTCCTCAGTTAATAAAGCAATCTTTGTCCACATGCAGCAAGATCTAGGCAACATTCAGACTTGGGCTGATAAGTGACAAGTAACACTTGCAACAAATAAGTGCTAGGCGTTGGCCATCAACAATTGACAATCAATGGCATTATTGTCACTGGCCCCACCAATGACCAGAAACAGAACTGGACCAGCCATATAAACGCTGTGGCTGCAAGAGCAGATCAGAGACTAGGAAATCCTGCAGTGAGTAACTCACCTCCTGACTCCCCAAAGCCTGTCCATCATTTACAAGGCACAAGTCAGGAATGTGATGGAATACTCTCCACTTGCCTGGATGAGTGCAGACCTGACAATACTCAAGAAGCTTGACACTGTCCAGGACAAAGCAGCCCACTTGATTGGACTCCATCTACCACCAGAAATATTCACCGCCTCCACCACTGACATACAGTGGCAACAGTGTGTACCATATACAATTTGTACTGCAGCAACTCAAGGCTCCTTCAACAGCACCTTCAGGATATAATAACATAAAGTTGGCCATTTGGCCCCTCAACTTTGCTCTGTCATTTAATAAAATCATGGCTAATCTGATTGTGGCCTTCACTCTACTTTACTGTCTGTCCCCCATAATCCTAGTCTACCATACATCTTAAAAATCTTTATAACTCAGCCTTGAATATATTCAACGACCAAGCCTTCACTGCTGTCGGAGATAGAGAATTTCAAAGAAATTCCTCCTCATCTCCTTCTTAAATTGGAGACGCTTTACTTTTAGAAACTCTCTCTCCTAGTTCTAGATTCACCAACACTGACCCTTTCAGGCCCCCTCTGAATCTTATACACTTCAATAAGATCATCTCTCATTCTTCTTAACTCCAATGAGGGTAGGCCCACCGTTCCTCATAAGATAACCCCTTCATTGCAGAAATCAACCTAGTAAACCTTCTCTGAACCGCCACCAATGCAAGTATATTACTTCTTAAATAAGGAGGGCAAAACTGTAGGCAGTGCTCTAGATGTGGTCTCACCAATGCACAGTTGCAGCAAGATTTCCCTACATTTATACTCTATTCCCCTTGCAATAAAGGCCAAAATCATGGCCTATACCACCTAGAAGAACAAGGACAACAGGTGGATGGGAACACCATAACCTGCAAGTCACACACTGGAACTCCCTCACTAATAGCACTGTGGGTGTACCTACACCACATGGACCGCAAGAGTTCAAGAAGGTGGCTCATCATCACCTTAACAGCAATTAAGGATGGGCAAAAAATGCTGGACTTGCCAGTGATGCCTATAATCTATGAATTGAATTTTTTAAAAATCCAACTCTTTTTTCAAGGCTATGATCAAGCCTTTATCCACTATTCTATCAGGCAATATGTTCCAGATCATAAGCATTTGTTTCTGGAGCAGGGAAGGAGTTTGAGCACTGCAAGCTTTGAAAGGAGTTATATAATTACAAGTCTCTCTATTCTTTGCCTTGTGCCTGGTGCAACATTTATCAGTCAATAAATAGCAACTATAAAACAGATTAATGGTCATTTATCTCATTGCTGTTTGTGGGAAACCGTTGCAACATTTAGTTAAAGAAATGACTTTCACTTTCTTTTATTCTTTCATTGGATCTGGGCAACATTGGCAAGGCCAGCATTTGTAGCCCATCTGTAATTGCCCTTGAACTGAGGGGCTGGCTAGGTCATTTCAGAGGGCAGTTACAAGTCAACCACATTGCTGTGGGTCTGGAGTCCAGTGAACCAGATGGGTTTTTACGACAATCGACAACAATTTCATCATCACTATTTCTGAAACTAGCTTTATATTTCAGATTTTATTAATTGAATTCAAATTCCACCAGCTGCCATGGTAGGATTTTAACCCATGTCCCCAGAGCAATAGCCTGGGCCTCTGGATTGCTAGTCCAGTGACATTACCACAATCTCCCTACAAGTGCCCTTCATGATCTCTGGACGTGCAAAAGCACTTTTATTGCTAAGGAAGTACTTATGATTTTTAGTCATTGGTCAAATGATGGAAATACACAATAATTATTGAGTTTCAGAAATAATGAAGTCCTAACAAGATTTTTTATAAACTCAATGATGGTATTGTGTTTATTGTTTTGGATGTAATTTTCCCCCAACGAGCATTCAAAATGCAAGGTTAATTACCTGCTCTGCAAATCGCCATCAGATAATCTGTTTTAGTGGTGTTGGTTAAGAGACAAAGGCTGTTCAGTACATTGGAGGGAATGTTTCTACTCTTCTTTGCATAGTGCAATATGATCATTTATATCCACCCGAGTATGCAGATGGGTAGGGGTGTGGTCTCCTGTTAACATTGTGTCCGAAAGATGATAGTACAACACTCCCTCAGTACTGTATTGGGAGTGACAACCTAGATTATGCATCCAGTTTCTCTGAGTAGTTCATGAACCCATGACCTTTTGACTCAGTGGCAAGAGTGCTACGTATTGAGCCACAGTCGACACCACATGCGGAAACCATTTGGGACATGCAGGCCTGGAACATTGCAGATTTGATCTCCCTCTCAAGATATTCAATCTGAGGTGGAGTGGCAACAGCTGGCCTCAGCACCTTTTGCTTAGTGAATGCAGGACATATGAATGGCTTCAGATGATGATAAATTTCATAGCTTCAACAGCACAGAAACCTAGTGTGCCCAACTGGTCCATGCCTCCACCCATCTCTCTACATCTATCCCCATGGAGGTACAGGGGGAGTTGGTAGTGTAATGGTAATTATTAGACTAGTAATTCAGAGGGTCAGGTTATTGCTCTGGGGACATGGGTTCAAATCAGCAGCTTGTGGAATTTAAATTCAATTAATCAATCTAGAATTGAAAGCGAGTCTCAGTAATGGTGACCGTGAAAATATCACAGATTGTCATTAAAAACCCATCTGGTTCACTAACGTTATTTAGGGAAGGAAATCTGTTGTCCTTGCCTTGGTCTGGCCTACATGTGACTCCAATTTGGCTGACTCTTAACTGCCCTCTGAAATGTTCAGTTTGAGGGCAATTAGGGATGGGCAACAAATGCTGGCTTTGCCAACGACACCCACATCCCATGAAAGAATAGAGAAAAAAAATGAGCATAACCTTCTTTCCTCTTGAGCTTATCCAACTTTTCCTTAACCTATGGTAGTCGCCCCAATTCAACATGGTAGCGAGTCGTACATTCTGTGGGAGGAGTAGTGTTATTGTCACTGGACTAGTACTCCAGAGACCCAGGGTAATGCTCTGGGGACCAGAGTTCGAATCCTACCACGGCAGATGGTGAAATTTGAATCCAATAAAAATATGGAATTAAAAGTCTGAAGATGACCACAAAACCATTGCCGACTGTTGTAAAAACTTATCTGGTTCTCTAATGTTCACTAATTTAGGGGAGGAAATCTGTCACCCTTACCTGGTCTGGCCTACATGTGACTCCTGACTCACAGCAATGTGTTGACTCTTGAATGCCCTCTGAACAAGGACAATTGGGGTTGGGCAACAAATGCTGGCCTAGGCTGCGACGCCCACATCCCATGAATGGATAAAAAAAAAACTTTAATTGGCTGAAGCCTAGAGTATAAGAACAGGCAGGTATTACTAAAACTGTATAAAATAGTTAAAGTGCAGCTACGGTATTGCTTAGTTCTAACCACCACTTTATAGGAAGCATGTGACTACATTAGAGAGGGAACAGTGAAGATTTACAAGGACATTGCCAGGAATGGAGAATTTTAGCTATAGGAAAGATTGGATAGACTGGGGTTACTTTGTTTGGAATGGAGGAGGCTGGGGGAGATTTAATTAAGGTGTATGTAGTTATGACGACTGAGATAGAGTGCACCGGAAGGACCTATTTTCATTGGCAGAGAGATCAGTAATCAGGGAGCATTGATTTAAAGCAATTGTTGAATGGATTAGGGGGTACTGAGTAGTAATATTTTTCAGCAGAGGGGTCTGGAAACACTGCCTGATAGGCTGTTAGAGGCAAAGGCTCTCGTCACTTTTAGAAAAGATACTTGGGCATAAATTTGAGGTGCTGTAGCCTGCAGGGCTAAAGACAAAGAGCTGGAAAGTGGAATTAGATTGGGTAGCTCTTTTACAGCTGGCAGACACACAACGGGCAGAATGGCCTCTTTCTGTGCCATAAACCATTCCATTTTTATATGCTCAGCATTTTCTGGGTAAGGAAATTTTTCCCAAAGTCACTATGGCATTTATTAATCACCATCTCATATTTATGGTTCCTAGTTTTGTGCTCTTCTATAAGCGAAAACATCTTCTCCGTGTCCATCCAATGAGGCTCTTCTGTAATCTTAAAGCCCTTCATTAGGTCACTGCTCAGTCTTCTATTTTCTGGAGGAGAGTTAGTCTTTCATGATGGCAATAATCTTGCAGGTCTTCTTTTCACCTTCTTCAGTGCTTCTACATCCTTTTTTTGCAATATGGAAACCAGAACTGCACAATGAATTCTAAATGTGGTCCTCTAAAAGGCCCTTATCAAACAACAGATCACTATGGTAACAGCTTCTAACCTGGAAGTAATTGTACATGGCCTCCTCTACCAGGCAGGTGTTGAATGGTGTGTGCTTGAAGTTGTCAATAGCATCATACACGATCTTTATAGCCAAGTGAGATATCCAATAAGCTGCAAATAAGAAGTGAAGCATTTCAGCTATGTCTATTGCCATTATCTCTTCCTCACTGCTCCACCATCAAAGGCACTCACTGTTGCTGGGGGAAGGGGCTGGGGTGGGGTGGGGAGTGTGGGTTGGAGGGTTCAGGGGAGATAGTTCCACAGGCGCCAGCAGCCTTACTAACAAGTGTTAGCAGGCTGATTGACAATGACCTAGTGGTAAGACCAACTCTGGATTTTAAGTCCAGCAACCTTTTCATTGACACAGACCACTACAGTCTATCCTTTCTTCCAGAGCGGATACAATAGGCAGTTGTCTTTATCGTGTGGGCATCCTTCATTGAATCTGGAACTCCCAAGGCCTTGCTATACTACCACTCATGGTAGGCAGTTCGACATTCTAACTGCTCTCTGGGTAAAGAAGTTCCTCCCAATTTCCTTATCGGATATATTCGCGATTAACTTGTGTTGATGATCCCCAATTTTGGATGCCCCCCAAGTTCTCTACCTCTACCCTATCAATCCCCTTCATAATTTTTAAATCCTCCGTCAGATTGCAACCTCATTCTTCCCTGTTAATGAGAAAAGAGGCCCAGCCTGTTCAATCAATTCCCTCAGATCTGGTATCACCCTCATTATTTTGCATTTTCTCCAGCGGAACTAGTGCTGTACGAGAATGGTGCAAAGTTCCAAACTCTCTGGAACAAGTGTAAAATACTAGAACTCTTGCAACATACTGAAAGAAAGGCCAGTGTCTTGCCCGCACACACCCATGCCTGTACTCTAAAGTTCGGGTTTCTTAAAACTGCGATTCCTCTTCACTCACCTGATCCCTCGTCTCCGATCAGGTGACCCCAACCTCCACAGCCTACCACCGATCGATCTGGATTGACGAGTTTGCAATTGGAACCAGTTCCTGAGATCAACACAATTCCGCCTGGTGTGCATTTGTTGGGGAGGTTGGGGGTGGTAAAGGGTAAAGAGGTTAGAACCATAGAACACTACAGCACAGAAAACAGGCCATTTGGCCCTTCTAGTCTGTGTTGAAATATTATTCCGCTAGTCCCATTGACCTGCACCTAGTCCGTAACCCTCCAGACCTCTCCCATCCATGTATCTATCCAATTTATTCTTAAAACTTAAGAGTGAGCCCGCATTTACCACGTCAGATGGTAGCTCATTCCACACTCTCACCACTCTCTGAGTGAAGAAGTTCCCCCTAATGTTCCCCCTAAACCTTTCCCCTTTCACCCTAAAGCCATGTCCTCTCGTGTTAATCTCTCCTAATCTAAATGGAAAGAGCCTACTCGCATTTACTCTATCTATTCCCCGTCATACACAACTTGCATTAGTTCCTGATGCAGCATACCATACAACTGGTCAACATAAGAGGGAATCCTTGGCAGCAGGTCTGGCAAAAGAGTACAGGTTTACTCTTGAAGTAAGTCTGACCTCACCCAAACAACTGGAGCCATTTGTAGATTGATGCAGAAAGCTAACATTTATTATCAAAGCAACTCGCTCTCAGGAGCCAAGAACGCGCTCATGCTTGGGTGTGGTGGAGGGGTATGGTGCAGCGACATCAGGCAGTCGCTTGACTAATTTCTTTGTGTGGTTTGAACACCATTCACCATCCCAAGCAACTCTCCTTGGTCTTGGGAAGAGGCACCTTGCAACTATCTAGACAAATGGTGATAATGGTTACATGACATTACTGGACCAACAATCTAGAGTTCAAATCCCAACAAGACAGCTTGAGAATTAGAATTCACTTTTTAAAAATTCTGGAAAATTAAAAAATGGTGGAAGTAAAAGTGATCACAAAGCTGCCAGATAGTCAAAAAAAACTCAACAATTTCACTGATGTCCCTTTCGGGAAGGCACCCTACCATCCTTACTCAGACTGGCCCTTTATGTGACTCCAGCCCCTCATTAATGTGGTTTACTCTCACTTACCCTCTGATATGGCCTACCAAGACACTCAGTTCTACGAAAACCATTTGCAACAGTTCAAGAAGGCCCACCACCCGCTTCTCGCGGCAACTAGGGATTTTTTTCCTTTATTCTTTCATGGGATGTGGGCGTCACTGGCAAGGCCAGCATTTGTTGCCCATCCCTAATGGCCCTTGAACTGAGTGGTTTGCTTGGCCATTTCAGAGGGCAGCTAAGAGTCAACCACATTGCTGTGGATCTAGAGTCACATGTAGACCAGACTGGGTAAAGGTGGCGGATTTCCTTCCCTAAAGGGCATTAGTGAACCAGATGGGTTTTTGCAACAATCGATGGTAGTTTCACAGTCACCATTACTGAGACTGGCTTTCAGTTCCAGATTTTATTAGTTGAATTTAAATTCTAGCAGCAAACGTAATGGGATTTGAACCCATGCCCCCAGAGCATTAGCTTGGCCCTCTGGATTATTAGTCCGATGGTGTTACCACTATGCCACCATTTCCCCCAAAATGAGAGAAGGCCAACAAACGCTGGCCACGCCAGCTAAGGCTGGATCGATAGTGCAGAGAGCGAACTTTAAAGTGGATGAAATAGAAAGCACCCAATTCCCCAACATATAAATTCATAATCTTAAAATACAAATGAATTGTCTGTATTGAATCTTACCCATATTGGTGGCAGTTGATAGCCCCCCGATAGCATCTGTAGTGATGCAGTAATTCTCACTCAGTGTTGGGAACCTCTCTTTTAGCAGTTGAATCAATTTGACAACAGCCTCTTCCTGCTCCCCTCCACTCAGAGTCATTCCCTGAGAAAGCAGTAAGGACAGAAATAAATCTAACACCCTTAAGGTAGGGCAAACATCCCAAAGTGGTTCACAGGAGCATCGTCAGACACTGAGCCGAATTCAAAAGGTTTTGTGCCTGAGTCCCATTCCGTAGAGTTGTGCACAAAATCTAGGCTGACACTCTGGGTGAGGTACTGGGAATGGTGTCATCTTGTGAAGATCCTGCCTGCGCCCCCTCAGGTGGTTGCAAAAGACCCAATTACACAAGTCGAAAAGGAACAGAGGAGTTCCTTATTTCTCAACCTATATCACCAAAACAGATTACCTGTTGAGGCTATATAAAGTTATGGATGGCCTCAATACATTGGATAGAAAGGAACTGTTTTCATAAGCCGAGGATCAATAACTAAGGGGCACAGATGCAGTACAGAGTCAGCATGGGCGATGGGCTGAATAGCCTCCTTCTATGCCATAGTGACTCTGACTCGAAGACAATTGTAAGAAGGATTGGAAGGGAGTTGAGGAGGAATTTTTTCACCCAGAGGGTGGTAGGGGTCTAGAACTCACGGCCTGAAAGGGTGGCAGAGCCGCAAACTCTCCCCTCCTTCACCCAGTCTCTCTCTCTCTCACCCCCCACTCCAGCCACATGTCTCTCTCTCTCTCCCCCCTCACTCCTCCTCTAGCCCCAAGTCTCTCTCCCCCTCACCCCTCCTCCAGCCCCAAGTCTCTCTCCCCCTCACTCCTCCTCTAGCCCCAAGTCTCTCTCCCCCTCACCCCTCCTCCAGCCCCAAGTCTCTCTCCCCCTCACCCCTCCTCCAGCCCCATGTCACTCTCCCCCTCACCCCTCCTCCAGCCCCATCTCTCTTCCGCTCACCCACTCCACCCCCGTTTCTCTCTCCCGCTCACCCACTCCACCTCCATCTCTCTCTCTCCCGCTCACCCACTCCACCCCCGTTTCTCTCTCCCGCTCACCCACTCCACCTCCATCTCTCTCTCTCCCGCTCACCCACTCCACCCATCTTTCTCCTGCTCACCCACTCCACTCTCACAATCTACCTCTCCCCGCTCACCCACTACTGCCTCGTCTCTCTCTCTCCCGCTCCACCCCATCTCTCTCTCTTTCCTTTTGTCCCGCTCCACCCAAGTCTTCCCTCCCATTCATCCACTCCACCCCCGTCTCTCTCTCCCTGCTCACCCACTACCGCCCCGTCTCTCTCTCTTTCTTTCCCTCTGCCCCGTTCCACCCCAGTCCTCCCTCCTGTTCACCCACTCCACCCATCTCTCTCTCCCCCATTCACCCACTCCAGCCCTGTCTCTCTCTCCCGCTCACCCACTCCACCCCCGTCTCGCCAGCCCACCCACTCATTGGCCTCATTATGAATGCTTGGCTGAGTTCCAAGAATCCCTTAAGCCCTTGGGGGTCTGTTTCCACAGCTTGAAGGAGATTGTTAGATTTGTTTCATTGACTGTTTTATGAGTTTACATTAACTAACTTCCATGAAGTGGTTTATGAATGCCTCTTTGTTTATTTGGACATTATTTGGATATTAAGGACTAAAGGTTTCTTCAATGAGGACTTTTACTTCTTGTGTTTTTATGAGGAAGAGGTTGAGCAGGTTGGATGTATAGTCATTGAAGTTAAGAAGGATGAGAATGAATATTGGAACGTTAAGTTTCTGAAGGGACTTGAAAAGGTAGATGCTGAGGGGATGGTTCATCTCGTGGGGGAATCTAGGATGAGGGGCCACAGTTTAAAAATATGCAGTCCTCCATTTAAACAGAGATGAGGAGTAATTTCTTCTTTCAGAGGATCATTAGTCTTTGGAATTCTCTTTCCAAGTGATCAATGGAAGCTCATTGAATATATTCATGGCTGAGTTAGACAGATTTTAGATTGATAAGAGAATCAAGAGTTATCAGGAGCAGGCAAGAAAAGTGAAGTTAAAGCCACAATCAGATTCAGCATGATTTTATTGAATGGCGGAAGAGGTTTGATGGGTTGGTTGAACGGCCTACTCCTGCACTGATTACTTATGTTCTTATGCTGACAGTTTCATGAGAATGTAAGGGGCAATTTTTTTCTCAGGGATTTTTGAATAGCTGAGTGCTTTTCTTTTATTTTATGAACATTTCAAAGGCCTGCTTTGTTACATGGCTCATTGGTTCTGCACCTAGTGGACACTGGATGAGTAGGAGTGGAGGATGCGCAGGACGGGTGGGGGTGTGAGAGATATGAGTAGGCATGGAGGGCCATGAGAAATATGAGGGAACATGGTAGGTTGGGGGGACAGGGAGTGCTAGAAGGCCTAGCAGGGCTTCTGATGTCCCAGTAAGTGGAGGCGGGCCTTCTAACCTGCTTTGCCATCCGCCCACCTCCGCTGCTGCCTGGGGTCTGCCTCAGGAGGTGGCAGCCCTAACTCCAGTCTGAAGCCGACTCCCGAATACCAAAATACAGGGTGAATGCACTACTTTTTAGAAGGCGGGGCTATCATGTCAGTAAAATGGACCGACTTGCGGTTCCCAACCAAGGCTGAAAATCTGTCCCCAGGTCTCCAGTGCTATTGGGTCTCCAGGCTGTGGGACACACACGAAAATACCAACTGAGGCACTCTATATCCTGTCAGTATAAACCATTTTAGTAGCACATTGGCATGATCATATAACCAATCGTCTGGACACTAAAGTAATTATTTTCCTTGTTTTTGGATTCATATTTTGGTAGGAAATTCATATTCAAAATTTTGCCATTTTAAATGGAGGAACTGCATGCAAATTAAATGAACTTTATCAGAAATGATTATAAATTAATCCATACCCTAAAATTTATTCTACATATCAGCTTTTACTTCACGTAAT
Organism: Carcharodon carcharias; assembly: GCF_017639515.1. NCBI lineage: Eukaryota > Metazoa > Chordata > Chondrichthyes > Lamniformes > Lamnidae > Carcharodon > Carcharodon carcharias. Next base: position 255,100,976 of record NC_054467.1, on the reverse strand, counting down.
CCGTGCTGTCATAGTATGCATATTTCATGCAAAAATTGAGTTCAGTAATTTGGGAATCATAATCGCTGCTTCCATGTTTTTTGGATAGCAGTTGCTACTAATCATTCTGGCATTAGCACCCCCAGCTCTAGATAATCTTTTGTTTCTTTTCTTGTCTCGTTATCATTCCCTTTGGCTTTGTGCCATCATCCCTTTTGTCAGTTAGTCACTCCTGCCTACCACCCTATCACAGACCTTCCCTTTTGTTCTTTCCTGCTCCCCCCCCCCCCCAAAAAAAAAAACCACCACCCCCGCTGCCTTTCCTTGCCTCTGTACTTTAGATGTCTATAACTTTTTTCCAGTTCTGACGAAAAAGTCATTTCTTCTGAAATGACCTTATTTAATATTCTGGGTGCTGTGCTGTAGGAAGACTACAAAAGGCTTTAAAATGGGAGGAGTAGACCACAAGGCCCATCAAACCTGTTCTGTCATTCAATACGATCATGGCTGATCTTAGGTTTTAACTCCATTTTCCCACTAGCTCCCCACATCCCTTAATCCTCTGAGACACCAAAAATCCATCTGCCGGGCCTTAAATGTATTCAAAGATGGAGCATCTACAATCCTCTGGGGTAGAGAGTTCCAAAAATTCACAGCCCTTTGAGTGGAGTGATTTCTCCTCATCTCTAGAATGGTACCAGCGATGAGGGACTTCAATTCTGTGGATAGGCTGGGATTGTCCTCCTTTATTCAGTAAGGAGGAGGTTTGATGGGGGTCGTCAATATTTTAGAAGGTTTTGATGGAGTAAGGAGAAACCGTTTCCAGTGGCAGAGGATATCAGACTTAAAGTAATTGGCAAAAAGTGAGAGATCTGATTTTTCTTAAATACAGGATATTATCTGTAATATGCTGCCTGAAAGAGTGGTGTAAGCAGATTCAATAATAACTTTAAAAAGGGAATTGTGTGAATTCCTGAAATGTAGAAGTTTGCAGGGCAATGGGGAAAGAATGGAGGAGGAGATGGTTGGAACTAATTCAATAACTCTTTCAAAGAGTTGGAACAGGCGTAATGAGCTGAATAGTTGCACTCAGTACCATTTTATTCTATGATTTCATTCATTCTCATTTGGGACTCAGCAAGGCCATCTTTAGTTAGAGGAGATTTACTAGAACGTGGCCAGCAATGTGGAATGTGGAACAACTGGGGTTGTTCTCCTTAGAGTAGAGCAGGTTGAGAGATCTCTAGTTGCCCTGAGAAAATGGCCTTCCTGAACAACTGGAACTGATACTTTTTTGGAGCAGTTTTGGAGTAATTGAGTAGCTTGCTTGGCCACTTCAGAAGGCAGTTAAGAGTCAAGCATGTCGGTGTGGGACTGAAATCAGACCAGCTAAGTGAGGCAGAATTTCTTCCCTTAGGACGATGCGTGAAGTGAATCACAGGCTTCGGCTGAGACCTGGAAGCAGAGCAACAATCCCAACTTCTCCAATCTACGAAACTGAAGTTCGTCATCCATTCTCATGAATTTCTTTTGCACCCTCTCAAATGCCTTCAGTTCCTTCATAAATTGTGGTGCCCAGAACTGGATGCAATATTCCAGTTGAAGTTGAACCAGTACCAGTTTTTTGATATAGGTGTGAGGAGCCCGTTTTTTGAAAAATTTGAAAGGCATTGAATTTTGGACATTCTCAAGTTATTTTTACAAGTTTGCAACGATCACAGAATCATAGTGCAGAAGAGGCCCTTCGGCCCATCGAGTCTGCACCGACACGTGAGAAACACTTGACCTACCTACCTAATCCCATTTACCAGCACTTAGCCCATAGACTTGAATGTTATGATGTGCTAAGTGCTCATCCAGGTCCTTTTTAAAGCCTCCACCACCCTCCTAGACAGCGCATTCCAGACCGTCATCACCCTCTGGGTAAAAAGGGTTTTTCCTCACATTCCCCCTAAACCTCCTGCCCCTCACCTTGAACTTATGTCCCCTTGTGACTGACCCTTCAACCAAGGGGAACAGTTGCTCCCTATCCACCCTGTCCATGCCCCTCATAATCTTGTACACCTCGATCAGGTCGTCCCTCAGTCTTCTCTGCTCTAAAGGAAACAACCCAAGTCTATCCAACCTCTCTTCATAACTTAAATGTTTCATTCCAGGCAACATCCTGGTGAATCTCCTCTGCACCCCCTCCAGTGCAATCACATCCTTCATATAATGTGGCGACCAGAAGTGCACACAGTACTCCTGCTGTGGTCTCACCAAGATACTATACAACTCCAACATGACCTCCCTACTTTTGTAATCTATGCCTCGATTGATAAAGGCAAGTGTCCCATATGCCTTTTTCACCACCCCACTTACATGCCCCTCCGCCTTCAGAGATCTATGGACACACACGCCAAGGTCCTTTTGTTCCTCAGAACTTCCTAGTGTCATGCCATTCATTGAATACTTGTCAAATTACTCCTTCCAAAGTGTACCACCTCACACTTTTCAGAGTTAAATTCCACCTGCCATTTATTGGCCCATTTGACCATCCCGTCTGTATCTTCCTGTTGCCCAAGACACTCAACCTCACTGTTAACCACCTGGCCAATCTTTGTGTCATCTGAAAATTTACTAATCCTACCCTCCCACAAAGTCATCTATGTCATTTATATAAATGACGAAAAATAGGGGCCGAGCACAGATTCCTGTGGTACACTGCTGGACACTGGCTTCCAGTCACTAAAGCGTCCTTCTGTCATCACCCTCTGTCTCCTACAACTAAGCCAATTTTGAATCCACCTTATCAAATTACCCTGTATCCCATGTGCATTTGCCTTCTTTGTAAGTCTCCCATGTGGGACCTTGTCAAAGGCTCTGCTGAAATCCATATAAACTACATCAACAGCACTACCCTCACCTACACACCTGGTCACCTCCTCAAAAAATTCAATCAAATTTGTTAGGCATGACCTCCCTCTGACAAAGCCATGCTGACTATCCCTGATCAAACCTTGCCTCTCCTAGTGGAGATAGATTCTCTCCTTCAGAATTTTCTCCAATAATTTTCCTACCACTGACGTGAGACTCACTGGCCTGTAGTTCCCTGGCTTATCTCTACAACCCTTCTGAAATAGCGGAACCACATTAGTTGTTCCCCAGTCCTCTGGCACCTCCCCCGTAGCCAGAGAGGAATTAAAAATTTGGGTCAGAGCCCCTGTGATCTCCTCCCTTGCCTCCTTCAGCAGTCTGGGACACAAATTATCCGGGCCTGGAGATTTCTCCATTTTTAAGCCTGCCAACACCTCCAATACCTTGTCAGTCCCTATATCAATTTGCTCAAGAACCTCGCAGTTTCTCTCCCCGAGTTCCATACCTTCATCCTCATTCTCTTGGGTGAAGACGGATGTGAAGTATTCGTTCAACACTCTAGCAATGTCCTCTGGCTCCACCCATAGATTGGTCCATAAAGGGCCTTACTCTTTCCCTGCTTATCCGCTTCCCATTGATATACTTATAGAATATCTTGGGATTTTCCCTACTTCTACCAGCCAGAGCATTCTCATATCCCCTCTTTGTTCTCCTAATTGCTTTCGTAAGCTCCACCCTGCACTTTCTGTACTTCATTAATGCCTCTGCTGATCTGCTCCCCTTGTACCTGCTAAAAGCCTCTCTCTTCCTTCTCATCGTATCCTGAATATCTCTGGTCATCCATGGTTCTCTGGGCTTGTTACTCCTTCCTATCACCCTAGAGGGAACATGTTGAGCCTGTAGCCTCTCCATTTCCTTTTTGAACGCCCCCCCCGCCCCCCACTGCTCTCTGTAAATTTCCCCACAAGTAGCTGTTCCCAATCTACCTTGACCAGATCCTGATTTTATTAAAATCTGCTGTCCTGCAATCCAAAACATTTTTTTGCAACTTGTCTATTTTTTTTGTCCATAACAAGCTGAAATTGTACCCTGTTGTGGTCGCTATCACTAAAATGCTCCCCCACCACCACCTCAGCCACCTGTCCAGCTTCATTCCCCAGAATTAGGTCCAGCACTGCGCTGTCCCTTCTTGGACCCCCTACATATTGAGCTAAAAAATTCTCCTGTACATATTTCAAGAAATCCACTCCATCCAAGCCCTTAACGCTATGTCTATCTCAATTAACATTGGGAAAGTTGAAATCAACTAATATAATTACCAAAACAAAAACAGAATTACCTGGAAAAACTCAGCAGGTCTGGCAGCATCGGCGGAGAAGAAAAGAGTTGACGTTTCGAGTCCTCATGACCCTTCGACAGAACTTGAGTTCGAGTCCAAGAAAGAGTTGAAACATAAGCTGGTTTAAGGTGTGTGTGTGGGGGGCGGAGAGATAGAGAGACAGAGAGGTGGAGGGGCGGGGGGGGGGGGGGTTGTTGTTGGGACAAACAAGCAGTGATAGAAGCAGAACGACAACATTGACATCTTTTGATGATCTGCTTCTATCACTGCTTGTTTGTCCCTACAACCACCGCCCCCCCCGCCCCTCCACCTCTTTGTCTCTCTATCTCTCCGCCCCCCACACACACACCTTAAACCAGCTTATATTTCAACTCTTTCTTGGACTCGAACTCAAGTTCTGTCGAAGGGTCATGAGGACTCGAAACGTCAACTCTTTTCTTCTCCGCCGATGCTGCCAGACCTGCTGAGTTTTTCCTGATTTTTTTTATACTGGGAATGACAGTATCAAAGATAAACAATTGGCCAGTTTTATGGATGAATTAAACATTTAAACTATTGTTACAACCTGTGGAGAAGTGCGGCTAAAATTGACTGTGCACTCCTCCCATCTCAATGTGTAACAAAGGTTTAACTTCCTTGCTTTCTCAATGATGGCTTCTATTATTGTCAGGAAATTAAGGCCAAGAGCAAATTACAACCAAAGCAGAGGAACTGAGCCCCTCCCATTACCACTCCCTTTCCAATTTGCATATCAGTGCCAATCTCTCCCAATAGAATTATTTCACACTGATCTCTGCTCTTTGAACCCTCATACTCAGACACTGCATGTGCTTATCAATAGAGTCCAAAGAGCAGCAAATTTCACAATCAAATTACACAATTAAAGACAAGTAGATATATATATTATGTGTACACACACACACATAACATAACACAACACACACAGAATATGGAAAATAAAGTATTGCTCCAGAGGAAATACTTCTAATGTGTTCTCAGAAATATAGCTTCCCCATTTCTGGTACCATCCTGGTGAAATTACACTGCCTGCGCTCTAGAAAATAAGAAATAGGAACAGGAGTAGGCCATTCGGTCCCTTGAGCCTGCTCTGCCATTCAATAAGATCTGTCGGTGTTTCGAATTTCACATTTCCATCTACCCCCAATAACCTTTGATTCCCTCGCCTAATAAGAATCTATCTACCTCCACCTTATGAGAGAATTCCAAAGTCGTCCTACATGAAGTTACCCACTTTGGTAGGAAAAACAGAATGGCAGAGTATTTCTTAAATGGGGAGAGACTGGGAAGTGTTGATGTCCAAAGGGACCTGGGAACCCTTGTTCATGAGTCAATGAAAGCTAAAATGCAGGTGCAATTAGCAATTAGAAAGGCAAATGGTATGTTGCAAGAGGATTTGAATACAGGAGTGAACATGTTTTGCTGCAATTGTGTAGAGCCTTGGTGAGACCTCACCTGGGGGTATTGTGTACAACTTGGTTTCCTACCTAAGGCAGGATACATTTGCCATAGAGGGAGTGCAATGAAGGCTCACCAGACTGAGCCTTGGGATGGAGGGATTGTCCTATGAGTAGAGATTGAGGAGACTGGGCCTATACTAAGAATGAGAGGCAATCTCTTTGAAACATACAAAATTCTTATAGGGCTAGATAGGGTGGTGGCAGGAAGGATGTTCCCTCTGGCTGGTTGGCGGGGGGGAAGGAGGAGCTGTCTAGAACCAGGGGACACAGTCTCAGAATAAAGGTAGACCATTTAGGGCTGAGATGAGGAGGAATTTCTTCACTCAGAGGGTACTGAATCTTTGGAATTCTCTACCCTGCGGGCTGTGGAGACTCAGTCATTGTGTATATTCAAGGCCAAGGTCGAGAGATTTCTAAATATGAAAGATAGCAACGGGTGTGGGGGTAGTACAGGAAAATGGCATTGAGGTAGAAGATCAGCCATGACCTTATTGAATGGCAGGGCAGGCTGGAGGGGCTGAATGGTCTACTCCTGGGGCTTTCACCCTGCCCACCCCCCCCCCCCCCCCCCCCCCCCCCCCCCCCCCCCCCCCAACAATGAGACAACAACTCCAACTGTGGCTTTCGCAATATTTTGTACAAATTCATCATTATTTCTCAAGATTTGAGTTTTAAAAACTTTATTTTGTAACACGAAAAGGAAGTTGCAGGAACTTCCTAGGAAGAAATGGATTCAAGCAGCAGACTGTGGGTTCATTTCAACATGCAACAAGAATGCAGAGAGAAAAAGAGAACCACATTTACAGCTTAGAAATATTTACAGTGCAGTTTTAAGACGTCACATGCAGAAAGGAGGGCCAGAGCGTGGGGAGAGGTCATCCAACAGAAAACTGTTATCTTCCTTGTATTCTAAGCGTTACTGAAAACGCTAGATTAGTTTTAGACAGGCTTAAGCTCTATAGAGTTACAGTTTACCTACCAAGGACTTGAGCGGTATGTTAGGATCAACCCTGGCTGCTACCTTGGCTTCCTGGACCATATTATTGATGCTTTCTAAACATCTGTCCACTCCAACCAGCTGTCGAGGGGTAAACACAAAGAGACCAAAGTTCAGCAAAATCATCACATGGCACCGCCTCCCAATCAACCAGCCCACCCTATCCAACCCAGCCCACCAACCAATCATCCTATTCGTCCCAAACAGCCAATCGCACCCCACCCATCCCAAACAGCTAATCACCCCTCCCGTTGGTCCCAGCCAGCCAATTGCCCTCCCTGCCCACCCCAGACAGCCAATCGCCCCTCTTGTTGACCCCAGTGCTCCTTGTCTGCCCCAAACAACCATATATAAAATTGTTAGAATCATCTCTCTCAGGGCTGAGTTTTTCTTTTACAAAATGGAAGGACATGGCATGATCTGGATATCTGGATGCTAACCTGGGGATTTTTTTTTTTAAAGTCATAAGTTCACCTTGAAACGGTCAACAAGCAGGCCTGTTCCAAGAAATCATCTGAGCAAAATCATACTTGAGAAGTTGTTTGTTTGTTTGTTTTGAACTGTAAAGCACTCTAACTAATGAAAAGCTGGAAGACAAAAAGGCAATCACATGGCAGAGGCAAACATTAAGTTTGAACCTGTAGTTTTACTTTCAGTCTTGTTGGGGAACAAGATGAGAACGGAAGGCTACCTTAACCGGCTCCTTCTCTCTACCATGCCTGAAATTGTGTGGGGCTATCAACCTGTAGTCAGAGAACCCTCACCTGGGTGTCATTAGTTTTCATTCGGACCTGCAAAGCTGAGACCGGTTGGTGAGAACTTCCAGACATCTCACACAAGTGAACTCCAGGTCGACAGCATCGAGACCCTGCAGACTTTATCCTTTATTTTATAACGCCCATCCTCCAAAGCCCATCTCTGCAGAGGGGGACTATCTTTTTGTCCTTTGTTTGTCTGTGTGTGTGTGTGTGTGTGTGTGTGTGTGTGTGTGTGTGTGTGTGTGCGTGCGCGCGTGTACTGGGGGAATTCTTTAGGGAGAGATAGATAGGTATACTTTCTTATTTCAATTGTGTTAACTAGTACTTGCAACTTAAAAGGGGTTTTGTTTTAAAATAAATTAAGCATTCTGAGTTTTTGAAAGAAGACAGGTCAGAGTCTCTTCTTCTGGGTACTATAAGTATAGGTACAGCATTGGCCATTTCAGTGAGAAAATTAAACATTTAAGTTAATGGTACAGCCTGTGGAGTACTGAGGCTTGGTAACCTGCGCACTCCTCCCATCCCTCTCGCAACATAAACTGGGGGCTCTTGCAGGATTTGGAATGCAGACAGCAGGTGATCAGAAGCAGAATAATAATTGGTATGGGGTAAAAGGGCAGAGACCAGGTTTCTTATGCATTGGTAAACTAAAACGGAGTTGGAAGTTGCTAAAACTTTTCTACAGATGGAAATGTAACCCTGGCTGGTTTACAACAAGTAACCAAGACTCAGCCAACGGAATTGGCGGATAAATTGGAGTTAGAATTATCCATAGGGGTGAGGAAAGCAGACACAGTTGAGGTAATAGCAAGGCATTTGAAACTAGAAGGGACACCAAAGAGACCACATTCTACGTGGGTTGAGTCAATTGAATATAAAATTGTTAGAATCATCTCTCTCAGGACTGAGTTTTTCTTTTACAAAATGGAAAGACATGGCATGATCTGGATATTTGGATGCTAACCCGGGGATTTTTTTTCTAAGATTCAGTTGCAAATGAAGAAACTTGAATTGGAGGCAGAAGAAAAGGAAAATGGAGAGCATTTCAAAGGGAACAAGCAGAAAGGCAGGAGTGAGAGAAGGCAAGAGAACTTGAGTTCCAGAGGAAGAAGTTAACAATGGTGGAAATAGAGAAGGAACAAGAAAGGGAATACCTGCTTAAAAGGCTGGGCTTTAAAAAGAGACCTCAGATACAGAAGAAGGTTCTGATGATGAAAAAATCTCTAACCCAAAGCCCAGTGGGGAGACGTTTAAGTTTTGCATGCCCTCCCAAGTTTTGAGGAATGGGATGTAGAGGCATTCTTTACTTCATTTGAAAAGGCGGCTAAGCAAATAAAATGGCTGAAGGAAATCTGGACATTGCTCTTACAGAGTAGGTTGGTGGGTAGAGCTCATGAGATTTATGCATCGCTGTCAGAAAAGGTATCTGGGGATTATGATGCAGAAAAAAACTATCCTGAGTGCATATGAATTAGTCCCCGAGGCATACAGGCAGAAATTTCAGAATAAAGAAACAGCCTGGGTAGAACTATATTGAGTTTGAGAGGGTAAAGTAATTTTGACCACTGGATACAGGCATTAAAGGTAGAGACAACACATGAAGTTCTTGGGGAAATAATTCTCCTGGATTCCTCCAGCAGTTGGAACCCATGTTGAAGACCAGAGGGTCACCACACAGACAGGCAGCAGAGACAACTGACGATTATGAGCTGATCCATAAATCCAAACCCTTTTCCGTTTCCCCCTCCCCCCACGAACACAGAAGTATAGAAGGTGGGAAGGTGAAAGGAAGGTAGTAGCCAGGGAAGAGAAGGGACAGCTAGGAATTCCCCGGAAACCTCTCCTCTGGCCAGAAAGGGAGGTGTTGAGGATGGAAGTGATATTCGAAGGGCTAAGTGTTTCCATTGTAACAAGGTGGGACACATTTGTGCAAAGTGCCGGAAGTTGCACAGTAAATCCATTGGACTTATTGGGATACATATAGGTGAATCAGGAAAAGGAGCCCTGACTGAAAGTACAACAAATCAAGTTTAGCGATAACTGCAACTGTGAAAGTGTGTGAAAACCTCATGTGAGGTGAATGAGAGCTATAGAGAATTTGTGTCAAGGGGAAATGTAACCCCTTATCCCTCAAATGAGACAGCTAAACCTATAATCATACTTAAGAGATACAGGAGCCAGTCAAACACTTTTGCTGGGGAAAGGCATAACTTTTCCACCAGAGAGCACATTAAAAGCCAAAGTTTTAGTCAATGGCGTTGGTGGAGAGTACATACCCGTACTTTGTACTGGGTGTAAGTGGAGTGTGACCTAATGTCTGGGACAGTGACGGTAGGGGTTGTTGAGAAGTTACCTGTAGATGGAGTTGATTTACTCCTGGGAAATAATTTAGCTGGAGCGAAGATAGTAGCTTCTCCCATAATTACAGTAAACCCAAGTGAGGTTAAGGAGACAAAGCAGTTACAGGAAAAGGTTCCAGAAGTTTTTCCTTCACGTGAGATAACCCGAGCACTGGCTAAGCAAAGCCAGTCATCAAAGATCAAAGTGATACCACAGACAGGTATTTGGCTGGCTGAAACTTTCTTTAAAGACTTAAATAATCTGAAAGAGATGTTGAACAAACCCTCTTTAGTTGAGGCTCAACAAGCTGATGCAGAGTTAAGAAAGATAGCACAATCAGCCCAAACTGAAGCTGAGGCAGATCCAGAATGTTATTGTTATAAATGGAATCCTAATGAGGAAGCGGAGACCTCCTCACAGACCTGCAGATGAGGAGTGGAGGGTTGTTCATCAGGTAGCGGTACCGCCCAAATATTATGAAGAGGTATATCTCTAAAGCTCCCTGTGTTTGTGCATAATATGCTGTGGACTTTAATTGTTTTATACCCAAACTCCTCATTATGTTCTGAAAAATTTTAGACATAAAATTGGAAGTGTAATCTGACTAGGTCCTCCTATTCCTATACTCACTAGCACGTGGCACAAGGAGTATTTCAGAGATTACAGCCTTTGAGGTCCTGCTTTTTAATCTGCTACCTAGCTCCCTAAATTCTTGTTGCAAGACCTCGTCCCTTTTTCTACCTATGTCATTGGTACCAATGTGAACCACCAATGATGTGGGACCATTATCAAAAACTAAAGCAGGACACCAGTACATCCTTACTATTATGGTTATGAAAACTCGACTTCCAGAGGCCATCCCTTAAGGACAATTATGGCTAAAGTAATGATAGAGAAGTTGTTCCAATTTTTTACTTGAAATGGATTACCAGTAGAGACCTAGTCAGGTTACAGTTCCAATTTCACGTCTAAAATTTTTCAGAACATAATGAGGGGTTTGGGTATAAAACAATTAAAGTCCACAGCATATTATCCACAAACACAGGGAGCTTTAGAGAGGTATCATCAAACTCTCAAAACAATGATCAAAGCATATTGTTATGAATATCTCCAGGATTGGTACAAGGGACTGGATTTTCTATTATTTGCCCGCAGAGATTCACCAAATGAATCTATTGGTTTTAGCCCTTTTGAATTAATTTACAGACATGAGATAAGAGGTCCTCTGAAGTTAATCAATAAAAGTTTTTAGGTGAGATGGACGAACCCTCTATGTTAGATTATGTGCCCGTGTTCCAGGAATGGCTCACGAGAGCTTGCAATATGGCTCGAAAACATCTTAAAGTATCTCAAACAAAAATGAAAGAATGGGCAGATAAGCAAGCTATGACCCGAACATTATAACCAAGGGGAACAACAGGGGGAACCTCGGAAAGCACGGGGTTCAGTGGTCCATCCAAGGTAATTAAGAGGGTTAGTAAAGTAATTATTTGATAAATACCTCAGATTGTAAGAAAAAGAATCAGCTGTGTCATGTCAATATGTTAAAACAATTCCATCATAGAGAGGAAGATGGGAAAGGGCAGGGATGTCAGGTCGTAAGCATAATGGAGGGTGAAAGAGACAGTGACAGTGAGGTAGGGGGCGGCTTAGACGGTTGACAAATTGACTATCTGGTTGGCTAACACTGAAATATTAGGACAGTTAGATACCATATTTTCATATTTAGATGTAGGACAACGAGAGGATCTAGTGAGGTTCCCTTTAAATTCTGCAGGTATTGGTAGGGATAAACTAGGGTCTACAATTTTAGCCACACATGATGTGGATGTAGGGGAGTTTTCTCCCATAAAGCAACGTCCTTTTGTTTAAGTCCAGAGAACAAGCACAAGTGACAGGAGAAATTTAACATATGTTAGAAAATCACCTAATTGAGCCTAGTCAAAACAGTTGGTGTTCTCCAGTCACGTTAGTGCCTAAACCTGATGGGTCAACCAGATTCTGCACTGACTATAGAAAGGTTAACGCTGTAACAAAAACGGATTCCTCGTCTAGAAGATTGTATTGACAGGATTGGCAGTGCCATGTTCCTAAGACAGATTTGTTGAAAGGATACTGGCAAGTACCTTTAACATCGTGAGCTAATGAAATATTTGCTTTTGTCATGCCAATTGGACTATACCAATGCCGACGAATGCCATTTGGACTAAAAGATTCCTCTAGCCACTTTCCAAAGATTAATGAATCAGGTGATCATTAATGTTCCGAACTGTGTGGTTTGCTTGGATCATGTATTGGTTCATAGCAACACATAGGAAGACCATTTAAAACAACTGGAAGCTCTATTTAAACAATTACAGTTGGCAGATCTAGTAATAAGCCTTGTACAAAGTGAGTTCACAAAGGCACAAGTAACTTACTTAGGGCATATCATGGGCAGGGACAAGTCTTGCCAAGAACAGCAGAGGTACTGGCTATGATGGAATTCCCGGTCCCTAAAACTAAACGGGAAATCGTGAGATTTTTAGGGATGTGTGGTTTTTCTATCGTAAATTTGTGCCAAACTTCAGCATAATAGTGGTTCCACTAATGGATTCGTTGCAAAAGAAAGCAAAGGTGGTATGGTCAACAGAGTGCCAGACAGCTTTTGAGAAGCTGAAGGCAATTTTAACTAAGGAACCAGTATTAGCCACTTCTAATTTTGCCAAGCCTTTCAAGCTGGAAATCGATGCACCCAGCCCCAAGTCACTAACAGTCTTATTGCAAGATGATGAATTGGGCATTGAGAACCCTGTGGAGTACTTTTCTACCAAAGAGTATCTCTTTTGATGCTGATTTAATTCTTCTAGAAAAGTACTCCACAGGGTTCTCAATGCCCAATTCATCAATTCTACCAAAGAGTATCTCTTTTGATGCTGATTTAATTCTTCTAGAAAAGAAAACCCTGGGATTGTTATTGGCTCTTAAGCATTTTGGGGTATATATATCTGCCATGGCATTAGTATATACTAACCATAATCCTTTAGTCTGTGGAAAAATTTAAGACTCAGAATAACAGATTGTTCTGATGGAGCTTGCTAATACAGCCTTATAACTTAAAAATTGTTCATACTGCTGGAAAAGATAATTTAATTGCTGTGCTGATGCATTATCAAGAATGTAAATTTTTATAACTGTCTGGAAAGCAAGAAAGTCAGAAAACTGTACAGATTCTGTATAAGGAGTGAATGGCACAGTGAGTGCATGTTTGAATTCTGTTTATATGTTGCACTTATCTTTTTCTGTATACTTTGCAATGAACCACATTTGGAAATAGTGTTTCATCTCTTAAGAGAGGAGGCATGTTAGAGCCATATCCCTCAGGGCTGAATAACTCTTTTACAAAATGGAAGGACATGGCATGATCTGGACATCTGGATGCTAACCTGGGAATTTTTTTTTTATAAAAAGGGTCATAAGTTCTTCTCGGAACTGTCAACAAGCAGGCCTCTTCCAAGAAATCACCTGAGCTTTATGGTACTTGAGAAAGCGTTGTTTGTTTGCTTCGAACTGTAAAGCACTCTAACTAATGAAAAGCCGGAAGACAAAAAGGCAATCACATGGCAGAGGCAAACATTAAGTTTAAACCTGTAGTTTTGCTTTCAGTCTTGTTGGGGAAGAAGCTGAGGAAGGAAAGCTACCTTAACCGGCTCCCTCTCTCTACCATGCCAGAAATTGTGTTTGGCTTTCAACCTGTAGGCAGAGAACACTCATCTGAGTGTCATTCGTCTGCATTTGGACCTGCAAAGCTGAGACCAGTTGCTCCAGACATCCACCGGGACCCGTGGCCTGTTTTCACACAAGAGAACTCCAGGTTGACAGCATCGAGACCCTGCAGACTTGATCCTTTATTTTATAATGTTCATCCTCCAAAGCCCATCTCTGCAGTGAGAGAGACTATATCTGCTCGTCCTTTGTTTGTCTGTGTGTGTGGACTGGGAAATTCTTTACGAAGAGATGTTTATCTATACTTTGATTCCAATTGTGTGTTAACTAGCACTTGCAACTTGTTAAAAGAAGTTTTGTTTTAAAATAAATTAATCATTGAGTTTCTGAAAGAAGCCTGGTCAGAGTCTTTTTTCTTCTGGGTACTATGAGTATAAATGCGCAATTAGCCATTTTAATGAGAAAATTAAACATTTAAATTAATGGTACAGACTGTGGGGTAGTGGGGTTTGATAATTCATGCATTCCTCCCATCCGGTTGTAACAAAATGACATAAATCTCACTAGGAATTGACAGCTCTTCATGCCATTTTACAAGCAATTTGTTTCATCCCTGCTCAAATAACAACAGATTGAGGGAATGGAGGGATTGCCTTAGGAGAAGCAATTATGTAAACTGGGTGTGGAAAGAGAAAGTGAAGAGGTGATGTGATTTCTGTTTTTAGGATTCTAAAGTGACAAGATAAGTACCTCACCTCCACTGGAAAGGTTATTTCAAAACTAATCTGAGGAAACAATTGTTAAATGATCGAATGGTCAATTTGTGGAACAGACTACATTAGAAAATGGTGGAAGAGACAGACAGAGGCAGAGAGAGAGGGGGAAAGAAAGAGAGAGGGGGAGAAAGAAAGAGAGAGAGGAAAAGAGAGACAGAAAAAAAGGGGAGGGGGAGGGGGAGGGGGAGGGGAGAAAGAGGCAGGGAGAAAGAGAGAGAAAGCAACAGCACAGACCTGATCAGAATTCACCAGCAGAGGTTGTGGAAAATAACAGAGAATGCTGGTGGAGAGCACGGACTCAATATGTGTATTTCCAAAAACACAAGGAGTGACATCAGAAAGGTGATTAGTTGATGTGGATCTACTCAAAAGTGTGGAAAATTGTCCAGGAAATTGACCTGTACACAAAAACCAGGACAAATCGAATCAGCCAATTACTGCCCCATTAATTTACTCTTGATCATCAGTGTTGGAAGGGATCGTCGACAGTGCTATCAAGCAGTACTTTTACTCAGCAGTAATCTGCTCACTGCTGCTCAGTCTAGATTCCGCCAGGGCCACTCAGTTCCTGACCTCATTACAGCTTTGCTCCAAACATGGAGCTGAACTCTAGAGGTGAGGTGAGAGCAACTTGACATTAAGGCAGCATTTGGCCAAGTGTGACATTTTTTATATTCATTCATGGGATGTGGGCTTTGCTGGCTGGGCCAGCATTTATTGCCCATCCCTAGTTGCCCCTTGAGAAGGTGGTGGTGAACTGCCTTCTTGAACCGCTGCAGTCCATGTGGTGTAAGTACACCCACAGTGCTGTCAAGAAGGGAGTTCCAGGATTTTGACCCAGCAACAGTGAAGGAACAGTGATATATTTCCAAGTCATGATGGTGAGTGACTTGGAGGAGAACTTCTAGGTAGTGGTGTTCCTATCTATCCGCTGCCTTTGTCCTTCTAGATGGTAGCGGTCGTGGGTTTGGAAGGTGCCGTCTAAGGAGCCTTGGTGAATGTTGTGAAGAAGTAATTTTTTGCACAGTGACTGTTGAACTAGGTGCCTGGTGGTGGAAACTGAGGTGATCAATGATTTCAAAAGGAAACTGGGCAGGCACGTCAAGGAAATAAACTTTCAGGGCTACGGGGATGGAACAGAGGAATGGAAGTGACTGGATTGCTCGGCAGCGGCTCTCGACAGGCAGCGCAGGAGCAATGAGGGTTGGGGAACGGGTGCGGTATTGCAAGTAAGAACTTTTTTTTTACATAGTGACAGGTGCCTACAAGGGTGGTAGAAACAGAGACGATCAATGATTTCAAAAGAAAACTGATTGAGGAATTGAGGGAAATAAAGTTGCAAGGACACGGGGATGGGGCAGAGGAATGGGACTGACTGGATTGCTCTACAGATAGCCAGCATGGAATTGATGGGCCAAGTGGTCTCCATCTGTGCCATAATGACTCTATGACTAGGACGTTTGTATTAATTCCCTCAAATGAAAATTGGATTAATTTATTTCAAAATGCTATCATTTGGGATAAAGATTCAACACATGACATGGTAAATGTAACACACTTTGGAAAAACATGTGACATCAGATTTATGACTTCCAAAACTCCCCCAATTTGCCTCATGTCTGGGTCTGCTGTAAACTGACAGAGTTTGATTTGTCGATAACTTGCACTGCCTGACTACCAGGACGATAGACACTATTCCTTACCCAGTGGTTGGTGGCTGGACCATCTACCTTGGACACGATCTTCCCATTTGCATCAATAAGCACCACATTCGATCTAGTTGCTCCTCTAAGAGGGAAATTAAAATTCATTTCTGTTTGAATATATAAAACGCCCTACTATTCCATCTTCCTCCCGCACTTTTAAAAAATTATTTCATGAGATGTCAGCGTCGCTGGCTAGGCCACCATTTATTGTCCATTCCTAATCGCCCTTGGGAAGGTGGTGACCTCACAGACACCCACAACTACCCACAACTCTCCTTTCACTTGCTTTCTCCTCCGCTCCTTTAAAAGTATCGCTCGGACATCTTTCCCTGCGAGGTGCCATCCGTTCTCGCAGTGGGATACTTTGACGCGGAACGGGCACGTTTTCCACAAAGGAAATCGCTGATAAAAATTGCCTCCCCTGGCTATGGGGCCAACTGCAACTGAGGGTCAAAACCCTGGAACGCCATCCTTATCAGCATTGCAGGGAACAACAACAACAACACCACATGGACTGCAGCAGTTCAAGAAGGGCAATTAGGGATGGGCAATCAACGCTGGCCATAGCGGTGATGCTCACTCCCCATAAATGAATGAAACAAAATTTTTAAAAAGGAAAATGAGTTGAATTGTGACTGGTGGGCGTAACAGCCCGGGTGACCCCCCCCCCCCACCCCCCCAAGCCTAGTTACGGAGCAGGCATGGGTACAGAGAGAAGGTGGGAGGGTTAGGCTGGAGGGGATATGGAAGGGGGTGTGAGGAGTTACCAGCGTGGGAAAGGGAAGGTTGCGATGCCCCAGCGCCGGGCGCTTGAACCCTCTCCCAGTAATTCCCCGATTCCGCCGGGAAGGCGCCTCCGCTGCCGGCCCAGGAGCCTGGCCGCTCGGTTGCGGGGAGCGGGGAGGGGGGATCGAACCAGCCGAAAGCCGCTAAATTAAGCACCTCCAACCCGAAGTTAAGCCTCTCCAAGGCTTCAGTTCTCCGCTCACTCACCCCTCCACTCCACCGTACAGTTGCATCATTTCCCAGCGTCTGGGTCCGATCATGTGACAAAGGAGAGTGTAACAAAGGCGATCACGTGACAACTCGGGTCACATGACAGGGAGGGGCGCGATGGAGAGAGATAGGAGAGGGTAGGAGGTAGGAATAGTAGAGAGAGAGCAGAGATATAGAGAGGGGGACATTAGAGGGGAGAGGTTGAGATACATAGATCGATGAGAGACACAGACAGTGGAGAGGAAGAGGTTAAGATGAGGGGGGAGAGAGTCAAACAGACATGGACAGAGTAGAGAGGGGGAGATGAGGGAGATAGCAGGTGTGGAAAGATAAAAATACAATAGGAAGGGAGAGAAAGTGGTGTGTGGTGGGTAGAAAGAGACAGGTAGGCAGATGGATAGATAGTTAGAGGTTGAGATGAGGGAGGGGGAGATTTACCAGAGAGGGGCAATGAAAGACAATAGAGAGGGAGAGGTTAAGATGAGGGGGGAGAGAGTCAAACAGACATGGACAGAGTAGAGAGAGGGAGATAGCAGGTGTGGAAAGATTAAAAATACAATAGAACGGGAGAGAAAGTGGTGTGTGGTGGGTAGAAAGAGACAGGTAGGCAGATGGATAGATAGAGGTTGAGATGAGGGAGGGGGAGATTTACCAGAGAGGGGCAATGAAAGACAATAGAGAGGAAGAGGTCGAGCCAGGAGGGAGAGAGATGGTAGAGGACGGGATGACAGAGATGGAAACAGTATGGGGGGAGAGATTGAGGCTGGAGGGGAAGGGATAGAGGGAAGACCAGGATGTAGATAGAGAGGGAGTAATAGAAATAGGAGGGAGATAGAGAGAAACAGGTACAATAGCAGCATAGTGCTTATATAATCCATCACTACTCCCCTAGAGTTTGTTTACTACTCCCTTTGACCCTGCACCTTGAAATCTTTTGACATTTTAATCTCTCCTATCTTCCATCCTATCACAGACCTTCCCTTTTGTTCTTATTCCCACTCTCCCCCTTCTACTTGCTCAAAACCTAATACATTTCTAACATTTCCCAGTTCTGACAATGGGTCACGGACCATGGAACACTACAGCGCAGAAAACAGGCCATTTGGCCCTTCTAGTCTGTGCTGAAAAATTATTCCGCTAGTCCCATTGACCTGCACCTAGTCCATAACCCTCAAGACCTCTCCTGTCCATGTATCTATTTAATTTATTCTTAAAACTTAAAAGTGAGCCCGCATTTACCACGACCTGCAACATCAATTTTGTTTTTCTCTTCAAGATGCTGCCAGATCTGTATATTTCCAGAATTTTCTGTTTTCATTTCAGATTTCTAGCATCCACAGTATTTTACTTTTTTATTTATTCTGTCTTGGGATGTGCGCTTCACTGGCTGGGCCAGCATTTATTGCCCAACCCTAATTCCCCTTCAGAAGGTGGTGGTCAGCTGCCACCTTGAACTGCTACAGTGGCATAGGTACACCCACAGTGCTGTTAGGGAGGGATTTTGACCCAGCGACAGTGAAGGAACGGCGATTATGGTTCCAAGTTCAGATGGTGAGTGACTGCAGGAGGTAATCTAAGGGAGAGTAGCAATTTGTATACAAAATTGGCTTAGTAGCAGGAAGCAAAGCATAATGGTTGATAGGGATATTTTGTAACTGGAAGGCGTTTATCAAGGGGATTCTGCAGGGCTCAATACTCATTCCCTTGCTTTTTGTAGTTTATATTAATGATTTAGACTCAAGTATAGTGGGCATTATAAAGATGTTTGCGTTAACAGTGAGGAATAGGATGGGAATAGAGGGATACAATAGAGGGAAGTGCAAAATGTTTTAGTTGACGGGAAATATGATCAGTGCAGGCTTGGAGGGCCAAAGGGCCTGTTCCTGTGCTGTACTTTTCTTTGTTCTTTGAGGAAAGCCTTAGGCTGTAGGAAGATATAAGTGCTGATAGTTGGGCAGAAAAGTTAAAAATGGAGTTCATTACAGAGAAATGTAATGTAATACACTTTGGGAGGTGTAATAAGGCAAGGGAGGATATAATATAAATGGGAGGATACTGTGGAGGAACAAATAGACCTTGGAGTGTATGTCCAGAGGTTCTGAAAGCTAGCAGGACAGGCCAATAAAGTAAGTAAGGAGTCACATGGCATGCTTTCCTTTGTTAGCCTGGGCATAGAATATAAGAGCAGGGAGGTTCTGCTAGAACTGTATACAACATTCATTAGACCGCAGCTTGGGTTCTGGTCTGATCTCTGGATTATTACCTGGGCCTTGAGCAAATTGGCGTAGGGTAAATGAGATTAGAGAGTTGAATAAGTGGAAGAAAGATTGGTGTAGGAGAAATAGATTTTGATTTGTGGGGTACTGGCACCAATACTGGTGAAGGGAGGAGCTGGCGGAATAGCTCTGTTAACTAACTATTGGTACGATAGTGAGAGATGACCTTAGTTCAGAAGTTCAAGATGTAGAATCAGTTTGGGTAGGGATTAGAAATGACAAAGGTAAGAATTCACTTGTGGAGGTAGTTCATAGGCCCCAGTACAGTAGCTACGCTGTGGATAAAGTACGTAGGAAGAAACGATGGTATGGACTTGATGGGCTGAATGACCTCCTTCTGTGTCATAAATTTTCTATGGTGAGTCCATGGAGGGATTTGAACACAAGGATGAGAATTTTAAATTTGAAGTGTTGCAGGAATAGGACCTAGTGTAGGGCAGTGAGCACAGAGGACAATGGACTTGCTGGAAGTTAGGATATGGGCATCAGGGTTTTGGATGAGCTCAAGTTTACAAAGGTTGGAGAGCAGCCTGGAAATCTTTGGAATAGTTGAGCCCAGAAGTGGTAACGGCTTGGATGAGAGTTCCAAGGTCAGCAGGGGCAGAGACAGGTAATGTTACTGAGATGGTATTGAGTGTTCTTGATGATCGAAAGGATATGGTTAGTTGGAAGCTCAGTTCAGGGTCGAATAGGAGTCAGTATTGTGAAAGGTCTGGTTCAGCCCTGACAGGGGCCAGGGGAGAAGGATGGTAGAGAATGGCTGGGAATGAAGTTTGTGGCGGGGAATGAAACAATTACTTTGGCCTTCCTAATATTTAATTGGAATATTCAAGTCAAGTTAATAAAGGCTTGGATGAGATTTCAATCACGGGGGGCAGAGTCACGTAATGCTTCCATTAAGTAGAACTGCCCGTTCTTCCAATTTTAAAAAAATATAAAAATAGATCATAAAACTTTCTGTAGGTAGGCAAGAAAAGCAAATGTGGACCCCTTGGAGGCAGAGATGGGAGAATTATAATGGAGTATGAGGAAATTACAGAAACAATAAACAATAGCCCTGCGCAGGAGCAATTCACATGGTGCCACTGCTTTTCCTATAGCCCTGCACTTTTGTCCTTTTCAGATAATGAATCATTTCCCTTCTGAATGCCATGATGGAATCTGCCTCACCACACTCTCAGGCAGTATACTCCAGATCCTAACCACTCGCTGTGTGAAAATGTTTTTCCTGTATTGCCCGTCCTCCTTTTGCCAATTGCTTTAAATCTGTGCCCTTTGGTTTGTGATCCTTCCACCAGTTTGAACAGTTTCCCCTTACCTACTTTGTCCACACCCCACACGATTTTGAATACCTCTATCAAGTCTCCTCTCAACCTTCTCCGAAGAGAAGAGCGCCAGCTTCTCCAATCTACCTATGTAATTGAAGTTGCTCATTCTGGAATCATTCTTGTGAATCTTTTCTGCATCCTTTCTAATCCTTTGACATGTTTGGTATTGTTGTATACAGTCGGGAGTGTGATGGAATACTCTCCACTTGCCTGGATGAGTACAGCTCCAACAACACTCAAGAAGCTCGACACCATCCAGGACAAAGCAGCCCGCTTGATTGGCACCTCATCCACAAACACTCACTCCCTCCACCACTAACGCACAGTAGCAGCAGTGTGTACCATCTGCAAGATGTACTGCAGGAATTCACCAAGGCTCCTTCAACAGCACCTTTCAAACCCACAACCACTACCATCTAGAAGGACAAGGGCAGCAGACATAAGGGAACACCACCGCCTGGAAGTTCCCCTCCAAGCCACTCATCATCCCGACTTGGAAATATATTTGCTATTCATTCACTGTCGCTGAGTCAAAATCCTGGAACTCTCTCCCTAAAAGCACTGTGGATGTACCTACACCACGTGGACTGCAGTGGTTCAAGAAGGCAGCTCACCACCACCTTCTCAGGGGCAATTAGGTATAAGTGTTGGCCTGGCTAGCGACACATACATCCCACAAACGGGGAAAAAAGTCTCCTTTTCTACTTGGTTGCCTTTGAAGTGCCAATAAGATTCACTCGACTGATTTTGGTAGAAGGAGATTGTCATATAAAGAGAAATTAGGGCCTCTATTCTCTTGAATTCAGAAGGAAAGTTGATCTCTGAAACATACAGTTCTTCAGTGGTTTGACAGGATATATACTGGGAGATGTTTCCTCTGGCTGGGGATTCTAGAATGAGGGATCACAAGCTCAGAATAAGGAACTAGCCGTTTAAGACTGCGATGAAGAGAAGTTTCTTCACTCAAATCTTTGGAATTTTCTACCCTAGAGATCAGTGGATGCTCAGTCATTGTGTATATTCAAGACAGAGACTGATAGATTTTTTAGATACTGAAGGAAGTAAGGGATATGGGCATAGTCGAGGTGAAATAGACCACCCACGATCTTACTTAATGTAAAGCAGGTTTGAAGGGTGAAATGGCCTGCTTCTCCTCCTTATGCTTTTTTGTTCTAATTTATTATTGTATATCTTTGTAAAATGGAGACAGACCTTTTAAGGTTCTGTAAACTCCCATTTGCAGCATTTTAATTTCAAAAAGGAAGTAATGATTTGAATTATGCTCTGTAATCAAAAGCGAAAGAGGAAGAGGACAAATGACGGTTAACACACATTTGATAGGTGACCATTTGCAATCAGAGCACAGAAGGAGGCCATTCAGCCCATTGTGCTTGTACCAGCTCTTTGGTGGAGTTATCTGATTAATCCCGCTCTCTTTTCTCCACCACCCCCCCATCATTCTGCTCTTTCCCCACAGGCCAGCAGTGTTTTCTATTTTAAGGATTTATCTAATTCCCTTTTGAAAGTTACTATTGAATGTGCTTCCACCACCCTTTCAGGAAGCACCTTCCAGTTGATCATAACTCGCTTGTTTTTTAAAAATCTCCCCTGAACCTTCTCTGCTCTAAGAGTTTAAGGAGAGCCATCTCCAATCTTTCCCTATAACTGAGGTCCTTTATCCTTTGTTGAATCCAACAGTCCACTAACACCCGATGGGTATGAGTGAGAAAAACTGAATGAACTCTTTTAGCGCATCTATCCAGAAAGACTTCACGGTTTACTGTTTTCTATCCTGAAAACCACCTGGCTGTTTTTTAAATGAGGTGAGGGAGGTTGCAGTGTCGTGGTTTCGGGTTACCCTGGTAATGAACTGATGTATGTGCCTCTGTATTATTTTTATGACCCTTGGTCTAGGAAGTGTAACCCCTAAACCTATACCTGTTGAGGGATTTGACTAGAAAAACTGCCAATGAAATCCTTCCCACCCCTCCACCACCTGCCACCCCGAACCACATGTGAGTAACTTGGAATTGGGTCCTGTGAGAATTGAAAGAAATGAAACATTACAAGGTCTCGAGTGTGAATGTTTGACAATGTGTTTTGTTAATGTGAACATCCATTGCCTGAGTCTATCTGAACAGACTGCGATCTGACCTCTGATCAGTAACCCCGAATGTGACTGTTATAATCTCTTCCCTACAGTGACAATTTTGAATATACGAAATAGGAGCAAGAGTGGGCTATTCGGTCCCTTGAACCTGCTCCGCCATTTGATGAAATTATGGCTGATTTGATTGTAGCCTCTGCTTTCCTATCTACCCCCATAGCCTTAGATTCTTGACTGACACGGGAGTCAATCTAACTCGGCCTTAAAAATATTCATTGTCCCTGCCTCTGGGGAAGGGAATTCCACAATTTTGACATAAAACCACATTTTAATATAAATTAATACCAAGCGCATTTCCACCCCTTTCATCTCAATTCTGTGATAAAATGATTGAAAATCCCAAAATGCTCCTCTAAGTTTCTCTCGCTTGTTACTCCCAAGTTACAATGTCCCACTCAGACACACACCTTTCCTTCTCTCTGTGAATTGAAGAGTGATTTAACCTTTGTTCCCCATACACTCTGTTCTTTCCCCTCCAGGATTTCAATGCCTTCATACTTCACTCCTGTCATATTGTTTTGGGTGTTTTATGCTGAATATCCCCCTTTAATTCAGTGCCATTGATCATTCGTGTTGAGTAAATTTCTTACGATATGAAGGATCAGCTATGATTTAGAGGGTAGCTTTCTCACCTCTAAATGGGTATGGGTCCTCATCCATGGATTTGACAACATAATCCAGGCCATGTGTTGCTTTCTGAATTTGACTTTTCCACTGTTCCCTTTTTTATACTTTGCATCAGTGAGAACACAAACATGCTGTGTAAGAACCTTGAAGATAATTTGGTTAAGTGATAAAGAAACTGGCTTCTTTCTTCTTTTTGAGCTACGATTATTTATTTGTGCTAAATTTACGCTGACTGTGCTGACACCAGTGCTGAGAAAGTGCTGCACTGTTAGAGATGCTGCCTTCTGAATGAAATGTTGAATGGAGGGCCCATCAGCTCTTTTAGGCAGATATAAAGGGGTTGGGGGGGGGGGGGGGGGGGGGGGGGGGGTGGGTGGTGGGGGTTGCGGGGGTGAGGGGTGGACTGCCTAGAATGAAAAAACAGTAAAAACTGGGAAATAATACTGGTCCGAACTGTTTTTTCCTTCTGGGTGGTGCAGTGGTAATGTCACTGGGCTAGTATTATAGAGGGCCCAGGCTAATGCTCTGGGGACATGGGTTCAAATCCCACCATGGCAGCTGGTGGAATTTAAATTCAATTGATTAATAAATCTGAAATTGAAATCTAATCTCAGTAATGGTGACCATGAAATTATCATTTGATTGCTGTAATAACCCATTTGGTTCACTAATGTCCTTTAGGGAAGGAAATCTGCTGTCCCTACCTGATCTGACCTACACGTGACTCCAGACCCACAGCAGTGTCTTAACTGTCCCCTCAGTTCAAGGGCAGTTAGGGATGGGAACACATGCTGGTCTTGCTAGTGATGCCCATATCCCATGAAAGAATAAAAAAATAGCCTGGTTTAGTAAACTATATCACCAGCAGCCGCATGCTGCTCTTGACTTTGGTTTAGAGTCTCTTGCCAACACATTTATTAAAGCAAAATACTGCAGTTGCTGGAAAGTACCACACATAAGGCTATTTACTAAGAGCCCATGCTGTTGGGGGTAGTATATTAGCATGGATAGAGGACTGGCTAACAGTAGAAGACAGGTAGTTAGGATACGGGGGCATTTTCAGGATGGCAACCTGTAACTAGTGGAGTGCCTCAGGGTTCAGTGCTGGGGCCACAAATATTTACAATATATAATGACATGAATGAGGGAAATGAATGTACTAGCGCCAAGTTTGCGGATGACACAAAAATAGGTGGGAAGGCAAGTGGTGAGGATGACACAAAGAGTCTACATGGGGACATAGGTTAAGTGAGTGGGCAAAAATGTGGCAGATGGAATGTAATGTGGGAAAATGTGAGGTTATGCATTTGACAGGAAGAATAGAGGAGCTGAATATTATTTAAATGGAGAAAGACTGAAGAAAGCTGCAGCAGAGAGGGATTTGCAGATGACACAAAGCTGGGTGGGAGGGTGAGCTGTGAGGAGGTTGCAGAGATGCTTCAGTGTGATTTGGACAAGCTGAGTGAGTGGGCAAATGCAGTATAATGTGGATAAATGTGAGGTTATCCATTTTGGTAGCAAAAACAGGAAGGCAGATTATTACCTGAATAGCTATAAATTGAGAGAGGGGAATGTGCAAAGAGACCAGTCACTGACGGTAAGCATGCAGGTGCAGCAGGCAGTAAAGAAGGCAAATGGTATGTTGGCCTTCATAGCCAGAGGATTCAAGTACAGGAACAGGGATGTCTTGCTGCCTTGGTGAGACCACATCTGGAATATTGTGTGCAGTTTTGGTCTCCTTTTCTGAGAAAGGATGTACTTGCTATAGAGGGAGTGCAGCAAAGGTTTACCAGACTGATTCCTGGGATGGCGGGACTGACATATGAGGAGAGATTGAGTTGATTAGGATTATATTCACTGGAATTTAGAAGAATGAGGGGGATCTCATAGAAACTTATACAATTCTAACAGGACTAGACAGGGTAGATGCAGGAAGGATGTTCCTAATGGTGGGGGAGTCCAGAACCAGGGGGCACAGTCTGAGGATATGGGGTAAACCATTTAGGACTGAGATGAGGAGAAATGTCTTCACCCAGAGAGTGGTGAGCCTGTGAAATTCATTACCAAGAAAGTAGTTGAGGCCAAAACATTGTATGCTTTCAAGAAGGAGTTAGATATAGCTCTTGGGGTGAAAGGGATCAAAGAGTACGGGGAGAAAGCGGGAGCAGGCTATTGAGTTGGATGATCAGCCATGATCATAATGAATGGTGGAGCAGGCTCAAAGGGCTGAATGGCCTACTCCTGCTCCTAGTTTCTATCTTTCTATTCGGAGGTCCTCGTGCATGAATCACAAAAAGCTAGCATACAAGTTCAGGTAGTAGGGAAGGCAAATGGAACGTTGGGCTTTATTTCAAAGGTAATGGAGTATAAAAATAGGGAAGTCTTACTAAAACTATACAAGGCACTAGTTAGACCACACCTAGAATAGTGTGAACAGTTTTGGTCCCCTTATCTAAGGGAAGACATACTGGCATTGGAGGCAGTCCAGAGAAGGTTCACTACGTTGATCCCAGGTATGGAGGGATTTTCTTATGAGGAGATAGTCAGAAGCTTTTTCCCAGGGTGGAAGAGTCAATTACTAGGGGGCATAGATTTAAGGTGAGAGGAGAAAATTATAAAGGAGATGTGCGGGGCAAGTTTTTTCCACAGAGGGTAGTGAGTGTCTGGAATTCGCTACCAGAGGAGGTGGTGGAAGCAGATACCATAGTGGTGTTTAAGAGGCAGCTTGACAAATACACGAATAGGATGGGAATAGAGGGATACGGACCCCAGAAGTGCAAAATGTTTTAGTTGACGGCAATATGATCGGCGCAGGCTTGGAGGGCAGAAGGGCCTCTTCCTGTACTGTACTTTTCTTTGTTCTTTGTTGAGAGGCTGAGTAGGCTGCGCCTTTATTCATTGCAGTTTAGAAGAATGAGACGCGACCTTAAACATATAAGATTCTTAGGAGGTTTGACAGGGTAGATGTTGAGAGGTTGCTTCCCCTTGTTGGAGAGTCTAGAACCACAGGGCATCATCTCAGAGTAAGGGGGCACCCATCTAAAATAGAGATGAGGAGGAATTTCTTCTCTCAGCGGGTAGTCAATCCGTAGAAATCTTTACAGCAGAGGGCTGTGGAGGCTGGGTTATTAAGTATATTTAAGTCTGAGGTAGACATTTTTAATCAGTAAGGGAATCAAGGATTATGGGGAAAGGGCAGGAAAGTGGAGTTGAGGATTATCAGATCAGCCATGATCTTACTGAATGGTGGAGCAGACTCGATGGGCTGAAAGGCCTACTTCTGCTCCTACTTCTTATGGTCTGAAAAACAGAAAATGCTCATCAGGTTAGACAGCATCTGTGAGAAAGAAACAGAGTTAAAGTATCAGGTCATGATGACCCTCACCAGAATGATGAAGGATCATTTTGACCCGGACGTTAACTCTGGTTCTCTCTCCACAGATGCTATCCGACCTTCTGGGTACTTCTAGCATTTTCTGTTTTTATTTCAGATTTATGAAACATTGTATAGGTAAATGAGCAGCATGATAGGATTTCCATTGCAAATGGGGATGGGACTATATGTTTCCTCAATTTTCTGCTGTGACTCAACAACAAAGGCTTGAATTTATGTAGCACCTTTAATGTCCCAAGGTGTTCCATAGAAGCATAATGAAATAAAATTTGACACTGAGCCAAAGAAGGAGATACTAGGACATGTGACTAAAAGCTTGTCAAAGAGGCAGGTTCTAACCAAGTAAAACGAAGGGAGATAGGTGAAGAGGCTTAAGAAAGGATTTCCAGAGCCTATGGCCTAGATAGCTAAAGGCTTGATCATCAATGGTGAGCTGAAGGGAGTAGGGGATTCAGGGGAGGCCAATGTCAGAGGAACACAAAGTGCTCAGGATTGTAGGGCTGCAGCATGAGCTCTGGTGGAAACCCAGATAACCAACTTCAATGGCATTTACCCAAATTTAGGACAGAGAATTGGGGGGACCCACCCAGCCTCCCACTCACAGAGAGTTCCAGGATTTTGACCCAGTGACGGTGTACGGCAATATAGTTCCAAATCAGAATGGAGTGTGATTTGGAGAGGAACTTGCAGATGGTGGTCTTCCTGTACATCCATGCCCATGTTTGAGTCAAGGTTGTAATGAGGTCAGGAGCTGAGTGGCCCTGGTGGAACCCAAACTGTATGTTAGTGAGCAGGTTATTGCTGAGTAAGTGTCACTTGATAGCATGGTCGCTGATACCTTCCGTCACTTTGCTGATGATTGAGAATAGACTGATGGGGTGGTAATTGGCTGGGTTGGATTTGTCCTGCTTTTTTCTGGACAGGCCATCTTCAGTTTACTGCCTGAAAGCAGATCTGACCCACATTGCGATCTCCACCACGAGTACAGCAAGGACGGAGGTCCTGAATCCACCCCACCCCTGTTGTTGGCACCAATCAGACAGACCCATCAGGGTGGCGGCGGCACAGTGGTATACAGTCGGGAGGGAGTTGCCCTGGGAGTCCTCAACATCAACTTTGGACACCATGAAGTCTCAAGGCACCAGATCAAACATGGGCAAGGATGCCTCCTGCTGGTTACCACCCTTTCCATTGTTGAACACCATTTGGAGGAAGCACTGAGGGTGGCAAGGGCACAGAATGTACTCTGGGTGGGGGACATTAATGTCTCTCACCAAAAGTGGCTTGGTAGCAGACCAACTACAGACCAACCTGGCCGAGCCCTAAATGACATAGCTGCTAGACTGGGTCTGTGGCAGGTGGTGAGGGAACCAACAAGAAGGAAAAACATACTTGACCTCACCCTCACCAACCTGCCTGCCGCAGATGAATCTGTCTATGACAGCATCGGTAGGAGTGACTGCTGTGCAGTCCTTGTTGAGACGAAGTCCTGTCTTCAAACTGAGGATTCCCTCCATCATGTTGTGTGGCACTAACACCATGCTAAATGGGATAGATATCGAACAGATCTAGCAACTCAAAACTGGGCATCCATGAGGCACAGTGGGCCATCAGCAGCAGCAGAATTGTATACAACCACAATCTGTAACCTCATGGCCCGGCACATCCTCCACTCTACAGTTACCATCAGGCAAGGTGATCAACCCTGGTTCAATGAAGAGTGCAAAGAGAGCAGCACCAGGTATACCTAAAAATGAGGTGTCAGCCTGTTGAAGCTACAACACAGGACTACTTGCATGGTCTGCCAAACAGCAGAAGCAGCATGCAATAGACGGAGCTAAGCGATCACACAACCAACAGATCAGATCTAAGCTCTGCAGTCCTACCACATCCAGCTGTGAATGGTGGTGGACAATTAAACAACTCACTGGAGGAGAAGGGTCCACAAATATCCCCATCCTCAATGATGGAGGAACTCAACACATCAGTGCAAAAGATAAGGCTGAAGCATTTGCAGCCATCTTCAATCAGAAGTGCAGAGTGGATGATCTATCTTGGCCTCCTCCAGAGGTCCCCAGCATCACAGATGCCAGTCTTTAGCCAATTTGATTCACTCCAAGTGATATCAAGAAATGGCTGAAGGCGTAGGATAGTGCAAAGGCTATGGACCCTGACAACATTTCAGCAATAGCACTGAAAACTTGTGCTCTGGAATTTGCTGCACCACTAGCCAACCTGTTCCAGTACAGCTACAACACTTCCCAGGTATATCCTGTACAAAAAAGACAGGAAAAATCCAACCCAGCCAATTGCCGCCCCATCAGCCTACATTCAATTATCAGTAAAGTGATGGAAAGTGTAATCAACAGTGCTATCAAGCAGCACTTAGGAGTGATTTGCTCATTCCCTGTATCTTAAGGTCAGAAGTGAGGATGTTTGCTGATGATTGCACATGATTGCACAATGTTCAGTACCCATTCGCGACCCCTCAGATACTGAAGTAGTCCATGTCCATATGTAGCAAGACCTGGACAATATTCAGACTTGGTCTGAAGTGGCAAGTAACATTTGCCAGACAATGACCATCTCCAACAAGAGGGAATGTAACCATCTCCCCTTGACATTCAATTGCATTCACAGGATACATACATACAAATTGACGCTCAGTTTGGGTTCTGCCAAAGCCACTCAACTCCTGGCCTCATTACAGCCTTGGTTCAAACATGGCCAAAGAGCTGAACTCCAGATGTGAGATGAGAGTAACTACCCTTGACATCAAGGCAGCATTTGACTGAGTGTAGCATCAAGGAGCCTTAGCAAAACTGAAGTCAATGGGAATCGGGAGGAATCTCTCCTCTGGTTGAAGTCATACCTGGCACAAGGGAAGATAGTTGTGGTTGTTGGAGGTCAATTATCTCAGTCAAAGGACATCACTGCAGGAGTTCCTCAGGACCATGTCCTAGGCCAGCAATCTTTAGCTGTTTCATCAGTGACCTTTCCTCCACCTTAAGGTCAGAAGCGGGGGTGTTCGCTGATGATTGCACAATGTTTAGCACCATTCGTGACTCCTCAGATACTGAAGCAGTCCATGTCCATATGCAGCGAGATCTCGACAATATTCAGACTTGGGCTGATAAGTGGCAAGTAGCATTTGCCAGAAAATGACCATCTCCAACAAGAGGAAATTTAACCATCTCCCCTTGACATTCAATGGCATTATCCTCACTGAATTCTCCACTATCAACATCCTGGGGGGTTACCATTAACCAGAAACTGATCTGGACTAGCCATATAAATACTGTGGCTGCAAGAGCAGGTCAGAGGCTAGGAATCCTGCCAAAGCCTGTCCACCATCTACAAGTCAGGAGTGTGATGGAATACTCTCCACTTGCCTGGATGAGTGCAGCTCCAACAACACTCAAAGCTCAATACCATCCAGGACAAAGCCGCCCACTTGATTGGCACCCATCCACAAACATTCACTCCCTCCAACCCCGACTCACAATGGCAGCAGTGTGTACCATCTATGAGATGCACAGCAGGAACTCACCAAGGCTCTTCAGACAGCACCTTCCAAACCCACAAACGCTACCATCTAGAAAGACAAGGGTGGCAGATGCATGCTAACATCACCACCTGGAAGTTCCCCTTCAAGCCACTCAGCATCCTGACTTGGAAATATATCGCCGTTCCTTCACGGTCGCTGGGTCAAAATCCTGGAACTTCCTCCCTAACATCACTGTGGGTGTACCTAACAGCATTGCAAGCAGTTTGGCCCACCACCACCTTCTCAAAGGCAATTAGAGATGGGCAATAAATGCTGGCCTGGCCAGCGATATCCACATCCCATAAACAAACAGAAAAAAAAAAATTTGATTCACAATGGCCAGGACTGGTCATACCTGGGCAAGTTTCTACATTGTCAGGTAGATGCCAGTGTTGTAGCTGTACTGGAGCAGCTTGGCTAACAGCATGGCTAGTTCTCAAGCATAACTCCAGAAGCCATGGTGGTGTAGTCACTGGATTAGTAATTCAGAGACTCAGGCTAATACTCTGCGGACTTGGGTTCAAATCCCATTGCAGCAGCTGGTGGAATTTATATATGAAGCTAGTCTCAGTAATGGTGACTATGTAACTATCATCAATTGTTGTAAAACCTCATTTGGTTCACTAATGTACTTACTCATCTGGCCTACATGTAACTGCAAACCTGCAGCAATGTGGTTGACTCTTAACTGCCCTCTGAAATGGCCTAGCAAGGGCAATTAGGGATGGGTAACAAATGCTGTCACTTATCAGTGACACCCACATCACCATGAAAGAATAAAGTGTTCAGTACAACAGCTGGAATGTTGTCAGGACCCATTGCCTTTGCTGTATTCAGCCATTTCTTGATATCAGGTGAGAGAATCACATGCCTACATCCTCTCTGATCCTCCTATATATATTTTTGATTTCGCTCATGCCTCCTACTGTTTCTAATCTCCCAGTTAAGACCTTAATGTCACACAGAAAGAGGAGGCCACTCGGCCTATTGTCACGGTGCTGGCTCTCTGAAAAAGCAATCGAATTTGTCCCACCCCCCACCCCCCCGCGCTCTTTCCACAAAACAGTGGAATTTTCTGCTTTTCAAGTATTCAGTCCAGGTCTCTTTTTCAACGTTCCTGTTCATCTGCTTCCTTTCTGATTGTTTCAGATAGTGCATTCCAGATCTAATCTGCAGAGCCGAGACTTGACTCCTTCTCTGATGTCCCCAGGGTGCAGCCATTTTCCAAAGCTGTACAACCGTGAGCCGGGCACTTAAAGGATTGCATTCCTGTTTGGGCTGTCAAATAGAGGAGAGAGGGGGTGACTGCTATTTTGAAACAGCAGTGCGAGGGACAACCCCGCCCAGTTGGTTCGTTTCAAAAACGAGTGCTGCAGCAGAGAAGGAGAAACAAGAGTGGAGTTGATGATGTTGGAGTGGAGTTTCTGCAAACTGACTGGGAGGAAGTGGAGGGGGTGTTGAGGCCAGTCGCGGATTCCAGCAGCAAGTGGTCCATCAAGCTTAGACCGAATTTGGATGCTTTGACTGGCGTGACGATGCGGAAGTAGAGAATTTTGCACGGAAGTTTGGAGGAGAAACTTAAAACTTCGATTTTGTTTTGAGAAGAGGCACAGAAAGAGAGAGAGAGAGAGAGAGAGAAAAGGGATTGCAACATGGACAGGGCCATTAAAGAGGGCCAGTTGCATGTCTTGCTGCTTAAATTCGGCAAGGTAAGGGATTGGGTGCGGTACTCCAAATTGCATTTTCTTACTTACATTAGAACTCAGTAGATTTCAGTCCCAAATGACTTGCAGACGTTGACTGGGGCGAAGATCGTCCGGAGAATGTAGATGCTAGGGAGCGCTGTTGTGTTTAAATGTTGGTCCGCTTACATGTGTCTGTCTGTCTGTTTAATTTACTTTTTTATTGCAGATTTTTAATGCATTATTCGTGGACCCTTCCCCTCCCTTTATGCTTAATCTCGGAATGCTTAAAGAGATGGACTTTTAATTCAGAACGGTTATTTCCAGTACCGATTATTTTTTTGGGGGAGATTTTTGCAATTTAACCCTGTTTCTCGTACAAGAAGTGTTAAACCTACTGAACATTCAAAAAAAAATGCTAGCTCCTGAGAGGTTGGGTGGTCAGTTCTGGGTGAATTAAATAAGGAGTTTTGTTGGAGGTGGTGATATTTAAAGGGGGTATTTCTGGCGCGCGTGTGTTTATAACTGTGTTTGCGTTTTGCCCCAGTTTTCCTCTTGTTTTGGATCTGGTAGCTTCTCTCACCCTTCGTCGGTGCGCCCAGGCGCTGGGTGTCGGATCCTGTGAGGAGAGGGGATGGGTATTTATTCTTGTAATGTGGGTGTTGCGGGTGTTTTATTGGCCAACCCTTGTCACCCTGAGCGGATGATGGTGGGCTGCCCTCGTGAATTGCCGAGTGCCTTGCCAGACCACTTCAGAGGACCTGTTAAGAGTCAAACACAATGGTGTGTGGCTCTGGCGTTGTACCTGGGTCCAGACTAGGTAAGGATGGGTAGATTCCCATCTCCAAAAGGACTCCAGTGAACCAGTTGGGCTTTTATAATCCAGCAGCTTTTGTGGCCACTTTTGCTGAGATCAGCGTTTTGCGTTTAAGAGAGAGAAAAAAAATGAATTCACATTCTCGATGGGATTTGACCTGTGGTTATTAAGTCCAGTAGTGTTATCACTGCATTACCGTACCCTTCCATGTGCATTTTCTGAGAGGTCAGGATTGATTTTCCTCTTACTTCCCTCTTCTTCTTCCATTCTTTTTAGATTTGATTTAGGGAGGCATTCGTCATTGCCCATCGCTAATTTGTCTTGAGACTGTGGAGGGGCGTCACTTTGAACCACTGCAGTCTGTGTGGCGAAAAGTGGTAGAGAATTTCAGGATATCTCGGTCCTCCTTTATTTTCCCATCTACTCCCTATCTTGGAGTCAGGAGGCTGATTGTAACATCTCAAACTTTAGTTGATTTTAGGAGCCTGGGGCAACTCTGGTAGTCTGTTTGGCTCAATTTCTCTTTGCCTTTTGTAGTGCCTTCCTTTTCAATTCCACAAAGAAAATTAAGCCCTGTGGTGTGTACTATATTGCAGTGTTTTGGTGCACTTGTTACATTTTGATCTTGAAGCAATTGACTACATTAAGCCTGCAAGAAACTGAAACGTGGAAAAGGCTTTTTATTTCATGGGATTTGGGCGTCCACTGGCAAGGCCAGCATTTGTTGCCGATTCCTAATTACCCTGGAACTGAGTGGCTTGCTAGGCCATTTCAGAGGGCAGTTATTGCTGTGGAGTCACATGTAGACCAGACCAGATGTGGACGCAGATTTCCTTCCCTAAAAGGCATTAGCGAACCAGATGGGATTTTTGCAACAATCAGTGATAGTTGTTATGGTCACCATTATTGAGACTAGTTTTATATTCCAGATTTATTAACTGAATTTAAATTTCACCGGGGTGGATTTGAATCCCTGTCCAAAGTGCGTTAGCCTGGGCCTTTATATTATATCCAGGGATAGTACCACTATGCTACCATCTCTCCATTTTTGATATGATTTGCACTGTGATGAGCATTCTGCAATTTTTATGGTGTGAATATCTTGAGAAAGGTGATTAGTCATCAACAGATTTCCAAAGTGAGAAAAATTCTTGAAATTTTTTCTTCATGCCTCTTGCCCCCACCCCGCTTCTCATCCTTGTTGAGTAACGTACCTACCACGTCAATAGAATTCCAACTTAACCAATTAGTCACCAAGGTTGAACCACAGTTCCCATATAACTGGACCCGAAGTGTTAAAGATAGATGAAAGAGCTTGCATTTATATAGTGCCTTTCATGATCTGAGTATCTCAAAATGCTTTACAACTATTTAAGAGCACAAGAAATAGGAACAGGAGTAGGCCATTTGACTTCTCGAGCCTGCCCCGCCATTCAATAAGATCATGGCTAATCTGCCCCAGGCCTCAACTCCTTTTTTGTGCCAGCTCCTTATAGCCCTCAACTCCCTGATTATTTAAAAAATCTATCTACCTCCTCTAAAAACTTTCAGTGATCTAGCCTCCACCACTCTGAGGTAGAGCATTCTAGACATTCACCACCCTCTGAGAGAAGAAATTCCTTCACATCTCAATTTTAAATGAGTGTCCCCTTATTCTGTAACTATATCCCTTAGTTCAAGATTTCCCCACTTGTGGAAACATCTTCTCAACATCTACCCTGTCAAGCCTCCTCAGAATCTTGTACCTTAAGTATGAGATGTAGTTATTGGGTGCCACGTTTCCTACATTGCAACAATTAGCAAGGCCCAGAAAGATCCCACAAATAGCAATGAAAAAATGATCAGATCCACCTGTTATGGCAATGTTGGTTGAGAGATAAATATTGGTCCAGGGCACCATGCTCTGCCCTTCTCTCTTCTCTGAAATAGCCTTCATTGGATCTTTTATGCCCACCTGAGGGGGCAGATGAGCCTAGGTTTAATTTCTCATATGAAAGATGGCACCTTTGACAGTGCAGAGGTGCCATCTCCCTCAGTGCTGCACTGTAAGTATCACCATGGATTATGGGGTCAAGTTTCAGGAGTGGGACTTGCATCCACAACTTTCTGACTTGGGTAAGAATGCTACCAACTGAACATTTTAGGTTATTGGTTTACCTATGTCTATCCTAATAATCTATTATTAGTTATGGTAGTCCAGATAAGCTACGCTTCTACAGTGTCTTTCACCTGGAACATGTCTCAAACTGGTTCACAGAAAAGAAAGGGAATATTGAATGGGGGGTGGGGGGAGAGTTACTGACAATGACCAAATCATGATTGGAAAAGTAGCTTTTTGAGAAAGTAGGAGAGATAACTAGCAAAGTGGTAAATTTTAGTAAGGGAGTTCCAGAGAGTATGGGATGTGGGCATCTGGGGCAAGATCAGCATTTATTGCCCATGCCTTGGAGAAGGTGATGGTGAGCCACCACCTTGAACCGTTGCTGTTGATTGCTTCATGGTCTTCAGTGCCAACACAACCCATCTTTTTTTAAGGGATTCAATCGAAGGCAAATTGAATGTTTTTATTGGAAGTTTTTTTCACATGCTGCGGTTATCGAGAAAGGAAGAAAATACTTCCACTCTTTGTGGAGAATGTTGGAAGTGCCTAGCAGGTGCATCAGCGTTGAAAGAGAAACCAAAGGTTAAGGTTTTCTTGAGTAGACACTCTTCTTTCAGATTGACCTGCAGGTTTTCAACATTTTATTATGTTTGTTACTAGAAGTTTTCTGATTTTCATGGTTACACTATTAGCAGCTGTGCCTTCAACCATCCAGACTGTGTATTGGGAAGTTCTTCCCTAAGCCTCTCCACCGCTCCTTCCTTTAAAACACTTATTACAAATTTTCTGTTTGACTAAACTGTTGGCCACCTGTCCTAATGTCTCCTTATCTGGATCAATGTCAAATGTTTGACAATTGCTCCTGTAAAGCTCCTTGGGGAATTCATCCACATTAGAATCGCTTTGTAAATGAAATTTGCTTCCGGCATTTGGCGTTATCAGCTGTAGCTCAGTTGGCAGCTCTCTTGCCACTAAATCAGAAGGTTCTGGGTTCAAGTCCCACTAGCACAAAAATCTGGCTGACACTGCAGTGCAGTACAGAGGGAGCGCTGCACAGATGTCTTTGATGAAACATTAAACCAAGACCTCATCTTCCCTTTCAGATGGGTGTCAAAGGTCCTATGATACTCGGAGAAGAGTGGGGTAGTCATCCCCAGTGTCCTGGGCAATGTTTATCCCTCAATCAACATCACTAAAAATACAGATGATGTGGTCATTATCACATTGCTGTTTATAGGTGTTTGCAAATTGGCTGCCATGTTTCCTACATTACATTACAACAGCGAGCAGACTAAACTTTAGAAGTAATTCATTGGCCATAAAACACTACGTGGTTTTGAAAGGTGATGGATAAGTGCAAATTTGTCTTTCTTCAACATTTGCAGCTGACCCCTTAATCTCTTCCTGCTTCTAATGTTGTCTGAAGTTTGGTTACTTTGAACTTATGCTTTCTTTGGTTTTTGGTTATTGACTTTGAATCTTTGAATTAGATCATTAGCTTTCTGTTTTCTTGTCACACCCTTGTGTGAGGAAGTTTTGCAACCAGTCATTGCTTTGTGTGCTTTACCCTGGGCGAGTGCTTGATGCACAAACTGCCTTCTCTACTCCTGGCTTCATCGTGTGAAAGTAAAGCTTCGATGCTTCAGTGTAAAGACCATCCTACACGAAGAGGGGTTTAACAAATTCACACTGTGTCACTGCAAGAATAATCTTGGTTCTAAATCAGCCACTGGTATGTTTTTGTAATGTTTATGTTGTTGGACTATTAATCTGAGAGGTGGCCTAATAATTGAATGCGAGTTCAATTAACAGCTGGCTAGTCTCAGAATTTTAATTTAGTGTTTTCTAAAATATCCTCAAAGCTGGCATTAATAAAAGTGACCATGAAGCTGTTGAATTGTCATTAAAAACCCACCTGGTTTCACCAAGGAAGAAACCTGCTATCCTTACCGTCTGGGCCTATGTGTGACTCCAGTCACATGTCAATGTATGTCGATGTCGACTCTTGACTGCCACCCATATTGGCCATTGAGTTGTATCAAGCTGCTGCAGTGTTTCAAAAAGAAGGACATCTAGTAACAGGCAATAAATTGCCAGCCTTGTCGTGCCAGAGATGCCCATACCATGGTGATAAATAGAAGAAATTCACCACACCCTTTTACCAGAAAACTAAGTAAATCAGGAAGGCTGGATTTTAAACATCAAGAGGAGGAAGAAAAACTTGACAGAGGTAAAGTATTCCACAACACTGAGGTCATTGGGAAAGTATGAATGTGATATACTTACCAACCTGAGCCCACTGAGGCTGGAAGGAAGTGGAAAGACATGGGAATTTGGAATTTGAGAGGAACAGAAGAGGAAAGTTTGGAGGAACAATGAACAGCACTAGTATCAAACTACTGTAGCTTGCACAATGAAAGAAAGATTGGCATTTATATCTTGCCCTTTCATGACCTTGTGGCATTCCAGAAGCACTTTTACAGTCAGTGAAGAACTTGCTATTGAAACATAGGAAGCGCTGCAACTGATTTGTACACAGCAAAGTTCCAGAAGCAACCAGATAAGCTGTTTTAATGAATGCTGGCCAGGACACCAGGGAGAACTCCCCTACTCCTCTTCAAAATAGTGCCATAGAATCTTTTACATCTCATTTGCAAGACAGTACTGCACTGTGATGTCAGCCTAGATATTGTGCTCATCTCTGGAGTGGGACTTGAAGCCACAACCTTCTGAACCAGAGGGAACAGTGCAGCCCACTGAACCACGGCTGACGTTGTAAAATGCTGGATATACTCAGCACGTTTTACAGCATCTGTGGAGGGGAGGAGATAAAACAGGCGGAACAGGAGGTGAGGAGGTGGGTCTCATGGACAAGACGAGCTCAAAGGGCATGGGGGGTGGTGGTGGGGGGGGAAGATACGAGAGAACATTGCAAGTTCAGGGCAAGGGTAGGGAAAGAAATGACAGAGACAGGTCTCAATCTTATTGATAAAGAAGTTGCACTTATTGGAGAGGGATTTAAGAAGACAATTTGCAGTAAGAAAGCCAGGGGCTAACTTTGCATTTCAGAACGACCCTGGAAGTAGTGAGCAGTTTTGATGGAAGAGAGAAGGATCCGAGAGTACCTGATGTCGTTGAGCCTCTGGTGGAGAATGGCTAAAGCTGTTGCCCACGAGGCCCATTAAAGCCTTCATCCGTTGAACTCAAGAGAATGGAAAGGAGGGCAGCCAGGGTGAGAGAGTGTAATAGTTTTAATGGGGACTGGGGCGTCAAAGGTGAAGTTGAGCAAATTGGTAGCTGTGGAAATATGGTGAATGAAGGGCCAAAGGGCAGCAAGATGGGATTTTGAAAGTGCAGAATTTTGAGAGTGCGCTTCTTTAAAAAAGGTGGAACTAGGGCTGGAAGGGAGAACAGAGGTGTAGGAGGAGAGCAGTGCAAAGAAGTAATTAGAGATGGCTTGATTGATAGGATGGGAGTAGTGAGGCCATGTGAAATGGCAAGGTTGGGGGTGAGATCATGAATATGGGTTGAGGCATTTTATATGAAAATAGACACTAAGGTAGGGTAGGAGGGCAGTGATCTCAAAGGAGAGAGAGCATGATGAGTCGAAATAGAGGTTGAAATCACTGAGGCTAAGATGTCAGTTGGTGCAGGGGCTGAGGGAGGACAGCAGTGGTGGTATCTTAGTAAGAAAATTTTTACGGCGCTTGGGTGGATAGTAGCGGATGAGGATTTTAATTGGGGGGGGGGGGTGCAAGAGAGAATAAATAAAGTGATATGTTCAAAAGAACAGAAAGTATCAGAGGAGTAGGGAATAGACCAAAGTGTGATTTGGTGATGTAAACTACACCACCACTACACCTGGGCGACACAGTGGTGATAGCTATAGTCAGGTGAGGAGGCTTCATTTAGGGGGAAGGCCAGAAATGTTTCCTTCAAGGCCAGGACATTGGTGCAGTCATCCAGAATGAGCTCATGAATGACAAGGCCTTTTTCAAAATTGAATTCTGGTTGAAATATGTGGAGAAAGGTGTTGATAGCTGATTTCGCAGAGTCCACAAGATTAGAAGCGAGAAAGATAGTTGGGTGAGGAGGAGATTGGCAGGATTAGGCTCCAGTCGGTGTGCAGGGTGTGAATGTTGTTGAGGGGGGAATGGGGAATTTGGGGTCACTGCTCATAAGGAGGCAGTGGCAAGTGTCTCTCTGGGCCCTTTTGGAGGAGACCAAGAGAAACGCAGAGGAAAGCTATAGGAAGCTAATCTAAGAGGAGGGGTAAGCCTGGGATGGTGTCAGGAGAGTAGGGAGGGTGACGAGTTTTGAAGGTTGAGGTAGGGATTTGGGTGGGCAGAGTATTCAAAATGGGAGACAGGAGGCATGACAACAGGAGAAGAGGGGTCTATGAGGGCTAAAGAGAGAAGTTGTAAAAAAAAAAGAGGAAATACGATTGACTGGTTCAGTTTTGGAGCAGCAGCTAAAGTCTGTGCAAGAATGGGTACAGGCCTGGTTATGTAGCAATTATTATAATACATATATCTATTCTCTATTTCTACAAGATAGAGGACACAGGAGGGAGTCCAGAGTTAAAGTCAGAGGTCTCATGGTAGGATAAAATTGACATAGGTGCAGTTAGCAGAGAGCATTGACAAACTGTTGTCCAAATTTGAAGTCAGATGTGAAGGATAAGTGAAGTCCAGGAGCTAATTGAAACATCAGAGTTAACACCGATGGAGGTATTTCCATTGGAATGAAGATCCAAGATGTGTGAAGAATTGGTTGCACACCAGAAAAGATCAAGGATGCATGAATGAAGTTGAGGTACAGATCAGCCATGATCTAACTGAATGATGGATCAGGCTTGAGGTTTTTAAAATGATGATGGGTTTTGATGGAACAGATGGAGTAAAGCTGTTCCCTCTGGTAAGTAAATCAATAACCAGAGGTCATAGAGTTAAAATCATTGGCAAAAGATCTGGAAGGGAGAGGAGGAGAAAATTATTTAATTTGACTTGTCAGGATCTGAAGTGCTGTACCTGAAAAGATGGTGGAAGCTGATTCCATCAATAATTTTGATAGGGATTTGGACAATAGATGAAAATGAGGAACTTACAGGGGTACAGACAAAATTTGGGTGTGTGGAAAAGTACTACTACTTATTCAAAGAGCCAGCAAAGGCATGACAGGCTGAATGGCTGCATCCTGCCCTGTAAGTACCCATGATATAAGAATGTGAATGGCCTACCCACTGTTCCCATTCAAGTTTGTAATGTTGCTGGAGTTCATTAAAAGAAGGAAAACACTGCACATTCTGGACTTACAGAACAGGCGCTGTGGATATGGAGGGGTTGGAGCTGTTGGCAGGGATGGGGCATCATAATGGGATCCAAGTATCTTTTTGTTTCTATTTCCTCAAATTCTCTGGAATTGTACCTTTGGAAGCTGTGCAGTCCCGTGGTTCCCACAAGGGGTAATTCATTATTTGGGCAGTGGAGGTGGTGGGGGTGGGGGGGGGGGTGCATGTGCAGCTACAACAATGCACCTCATCTAATTTCCGAAGTGAATAAGCTCCACTTGAGTTCCAAGGAAGAGTAATATTGGACTCAAAACGTTAACTCTGTTTCTCTCTCCCCAGATGCTGCTAGACCTGCTGAGCTTTTCCAGCATGTTACATCTCCAGCTTCCACAGTATTTTTGTTTTTGTATCAATATACCTCTTGTTTGATAAATGGAGTCTGAAATTTGCATGAATACAAAAAGGTAGTGACTGTTTAACAAAGGGAAATGGAGAGTTATGTAAATGATGCAGTTGCAAGATTCAGTTCAAAAAATATGTTTGAGATGTGCAAGTATGGTTGACGATTTCCTTGATTTCTAGGATTAATGCACATGTTGTCTTTGTATCTGTCTGTGCTCTGTATCAAAAGCATTGTCCCACTAGTGATGTGCTGTATTTCAAACTTAATTTTACATGTACCGTCTATTAAAATGAGCTTGCACCGATAACAGGAGGGAGTGGTTTGTGACCATAAATTTTTTTAAAAATTGCTCTCGGAACATCATTGCCATTGGCAAGGCTGCTACTTATTGCCTGGTTGCCCTGAATTGCATAGCTTGTTAGGACGTTTCAGAGGGCAGTTAAGAGCCAATCATATTGGTGTGGTATTGGAATCTCGCACTCATTCTCCGACCAGGCTTCCTTCCCTGCAGGACATTAGTGAACCAGTGGGGATTGTTCCCTCTCATGTCCCCTCGCTGTGCACAGTTTGCACAGTTCCTTTAAGATTGCCACCTATGCGAGCATTTTAAAGGGTATGTTTCTCCTGCACGGCCTATCAGTCCCTTGTGTGGCACAGTCCTGATTGCTGCGCAGCTTAGAGAGAATGTTGATTGTGCAACAATCCAACAGCTTCATTGTCACTTTTTCTGGTGCCAGATTTTTAAATTTAATTTGCAGTTTTGTGTTTAACTGGACCTGAATTCTCAAAGCTGCCATGGTGGGATTTGAACTTGTGTTCCCTAAATCATTAGCTCAGCCTTTGGGACTATTTGTCCTGAGGAAGATCACTACGCCACTGTGTCATTGTGGGAGATTCACAGAATCTAGTGGAATGAACTTCTCGGACCTTTTTTTATTTTTTTTTCTATATTTTTAGATTTTAGGGAATTGATTGCTCACACAGTTACTGAAGTATGAGAATCACAGCTCAAAAGACATGATAGGGAGTCATTATTATTCAGAGTTGTAGTTATTAGATGCTGAATCAAAGCAGCAAATAGGGTGTTAATTAACTGATTTAAGAGAGAGTGGAATAAATATCACCATTAGTCAGGAGTTTTTTCTGGTTTCCTGGGCAATATTTATCCCTTTATCAACTTCGCTAAAATAGGTTATCTG
Source organism: Carcharodon carcharias (assembly GCF_017639515.1). Classification (NCBI taxonomy): domain Eukaryota; kingdom Metazoa; phylum Chordata; class Chondrichthyes; order Lamniformes; family Lamnidae; genus Carcharodon; species Carcharodon carcharias. Next base: position 255,059,215 of record NC_054467.1, on the reverse strand, counting down.
ATTGTTAACACATTGCTGTATGTGACACCTGGCTGTGTCAAAATTAGCCTCCCTGCTTATTACAACAGTAACTACATTTTTAGAAGTACTTCATTGGCTGTATATCACTTTTCTAAGGCAGAGCAAAGAGAATCTAATCACCTCTTCTCGACATTCAATGGCGTTAATTTTGCAAATCTAACCTCACTATTTAAGAAAGGAGGGAGAGAGAAAACAGGTAACGACAGACCTGTTAGCCTGTCATCAGGAGTAGGGGAAAATGCTAGAGTCTATTATTAAGGATATGATAACAACACTTAGAAATTAATGGTAGGATTGGGCAGAGTCGACTTGGATTTATGAAAGGGAAATCATGTTTGATAAACCTGTTGGAGTTTTTTGAGGATGTAACTAGCAGAATAGATAAGGGGGAACCAGTGGATGTGGTGTGTTTGGATTTGCAGAAGACTGTCAGTCATCTCAGCTCTAGGACATCACTGCAGGAGTCCTCAGCCCAACCATCTTCAGCTGCTTCATCAATGACCTCTTTCCATCATAAGGCTAGAAGTGGGGATGTGCAATTATCAGCAAACAATGTTCAGCACCATTCGCGACTCCTCAGATATTGAAGCAGACTATGTCCAAATGCAGCATAACCTGGACAATATCCCGGCTTGGGCTGACAAGTGGGAAGTAATATTTTCACCACACGAGTTTTAGGCAATGACCATCTCCAGCTAGAGAGAATCCAACCATTGCCCCTTGATGTTCAGTGCCATTACCATCACTGAATTCCCCACTATCAACATCCCGAGGGTTGCCAGTGACCAGAAACTGGACTAGACTAGCCATATAAATACTGTGCTACAAGAGCAGGTCAGAGGCTAGGGATAGTGTGATGAGTAACTCACCACCTGGCTCCCTGAAGCCTGTCCACCATCTACAAGGCATAAATCAGGAGTGCGATGGAATACTCCCTACTTGCCTGGATGAGTACAGCTCCCACAACACTCCAGAAGCTTGACACCGTCCAGGACAAAGCCCGCTTGATTGGCACCACATCCACAAACATTCACTCCCTCCACTGCCGACGCACAATAGCAGCAGTGTACACCATCTACAAGAGCCACTGCAGGAATTAACCGAGGCTGTTTCGACAGCCACTTCCAAACCCATAGATAAAAACAAAAAAACTGCGGATGCTGGAATCCAAAACAAAAACAGAATTACCTGGAAAAACTCAGCAGGTCTGGCAGCATCGGCGGAGAAGAAAAGAGTTGACGTTTCGAGTCCTCATGACCCTTCGACAGAACTTGAGTTCAAGTCCAAGAAAGAGTTGAAATATAAGCTGGTTTAAGGTGTGTGGGGGGAGCGGAGAGAGAGAGAGAGAAGTGGAGGGGGGGGGGGTGTGGTTGTAGAGACAAACAAGCAGTGATAGAAGCAGATCATCAAAAGATGTCAACAACAATAGAACAAAAGAACACATAGGTGTTAAAGTTGGTGATATTATCTAAACGAATGTGCTAATTAAGAATGGATGGTAGGGCACTCAAGGTATAGCTCTAGTGGGGGTGGGGAGAGCATAAAAGATTTTAAAATATTAAAAATAATGGAAGTAGGTGGGAAAAGAAAAATCTATATAATTTATTGGAAAAAAAAAGGAAGGGGGAAACAGAAAGGGGGTGGGGATGGGGGAGGGAGCTCACGACCTAAAGTTGTTGAATTCAATATTCAGTCCAGAAGGCTGTAAAGTGCCTAGTCGGAAGATGAGGTGTTGTTCCTCCAGTTTGCGTTGGGCTTCACTGGAACAATGCAGCAAGCCAAGGACAGACATGTGGGCAAGAGAGCAGGGTGGAGTGTTAAAATGGCAAGCGACAGGGAGGTTTGGGTCATTCTTGTGGACAGATCGCAGGTGTTCTGCAAAGCGGTCGCCCAGTTTACGTTTGGTCTCTCCAATGTAAAGGAGACCACATTGGGAGCAACGAATGCAGTAGACTAAGTTGGGGGAAATGCAAGTGAAATGCTGCTTCACTTGAAAGGAGTGTTTGGGCCCTTGGACGGTGAGGAGAGAGGAAGTGAAGGGGCAGGTGTTGCATCTTTTGCGTGGGCATGGGGTGGTGCCATAGGAGGGGGTTGAGGAGTGGGGGGTGATGGAGGAGTGGACCAGGGTGTCCCGGAGGGAGCGATCCCTACGGAATGCCGATGGGGCTGAAGCGAAGATGTGTTTGGTGGTGGCATCATGCTGGAGTTGGCGGAAATGGCGGAGGATGATCCTTTGAATGCGGAGGCTGGTGGGGTGATAAGTGAGGACAAGGGACCATGACCACTTCCATCTAGAAGGACAAGGGCAGCAGATAGATGGGAGCACCACCACCTGGAAGTTCCCCTGCAAGTCACTCACCATCCTGACTTGGAAATATATCGCTGTTTCTTCACTGTCGCTAGGTCAAAATCCTGGAACTCCCTCCCTAACAGCACTGTGGCTGCACCTACACCACACGGACTGCAGCGATTCCAGAAGACAGCTCACCACCACCTTCTCAAGGGCAACTGGGGATAGGCAATAAATGCTGGCCCAGCCAGCGAAGCCCACATCCAGTGAATGAATAAAAAAAATTTTTTAAATCCTGTCAAGCCCTCTTAGAATCTTGTATGCTTTTAGGGAAAAGAGCCCCATCCTTTGCAGCTAGATTTATTCTGTCAGTTCCTGTGAACCTATTAGCACCTTCTCCGGTACCTTTTATATCTTTTTCATAAAATGAAGACCAGATCTTTATACAATAATCTTAAAAGTGTGGTCTTGCACACTGTTCATTACAAGTTTAATATAACTTCTATTTTCCTCCATTAATGACTCCCAATGCTTGGTTTGCTTTGGCTTTAGTAAGTATTGGAACCCTGAGATTTGCCTTTAATCCGGCGCTTAACAACACATTGTACTTCTGTAGCACCTTATTGTGTCCCAACTGCTGAGTACTTCCTTCAGTGGGGTACTTTGAAGTGTCATGTGTGGAAACCCTGCAAGTATTCTGCACACAGTAACATCCCATACAAAAGCGTGAAAGAGCAAGTGATTTTTTTTTTTCCCCTGGTGCTGGTCAAGGGCTGGAAGTTGGCCATGTCACCAGGGAGAATTTGCTGATGCTCGAGTAGTGATATCTTTTTTAAGAACCACCTCTATTTCTGATAACTAACTTTTCAGTGGAAATTGGATGATTTCCTCTTCAGTTTCTCTATTTTAACACTGTAACCACATTATTGCCAGGTGTCAGCTGTGGCCCCAGTGGGTAGCACACTGAGCTTTGTCCGGGGGTGGGTGGGGGGGGAGACAGGGCAGGGGGAGGTGTGCTGCATTATCAGAGGTGCCATCTTTTTTGAATGAGATGTTAAACTGAAGCCCTGTCTGACTTTCTGAGTGATGTAAAATATTTCATGACCACTACTTTGAGGATGAGGCGCAGAAAATTTATGGCAGTGACGGAGGCCATTTGGTCCCTTAAATTTGTTCTAGTGGGAAATGGACTAGTGCCACCTTCCTGGCTGTTGGTCCATATCCCTGTAGATTATAGCACTTCAAATGCAGATTCAAGAATTTTCATTAAATGTGATGAGGTTTTGCCAGCAGGGGTGTTCTGCCAATACTTAGATCAACATCACGAAAACTGATATCATGTCACATTGCTGTTTGTGGGAGCTTGCTGTGAGCAAATTGGCTGGCTTGTTTCCTATGTTACAGCAGTGACTACATTTCAAAAACTACTTTATTGGCTGTAAAGCACTTTGAGATATCCTGAGGTTGTGAAAGTCACTATGTAAATGTAAGTTCTTTCTTTCAAGTATAGTGGTTTAGTTGTCTTAGTGGTGTATTAATCATGGGCAATTTCACCAGACGCCTACGCTGTTTCCTCCATTTGTTTTAATTTTATTTAAATGGTAACCACTTCCCCTGAGGGGCCGGAACTGTCTTGCAGGCTGTTCTCTTTTTTTCCCTTCCTAATTTTCTGCCCTCTTCACTCAAAGTTGCTGACTAATGATGGTATACAGCTCCACAGCTCAAGCTAGTGACCATTAATGATCCAGATGAGCTTGGATCATTGGTGTCTTTCATATCCCTAGAATGTCAGAGGGCACCTTAAGAGTCAATGTTCTGTAGGTAATCGAAACACGAAATTTAAATGTGGTAAATAACCAGATAATTTGTTTTGGGGTTTCAGGGAGGAATGTTGGCATGACTTTTCATAGGTGCTTCAATTAGAATGAATTACTGTGGAGAAAATTGTCTGCAGCCAAAATTCAGTCATATGGAGCACAGCAAATCCCTGCAAACAGTAATAAGATGTACAGCTGCCGGCTGTTCTGTGTTGGGTGATATTAATTGCAGGGAGGTTGGTCAGGACTCCCTGCTGTTTTGGATAGTGCTTCAGGTACATTGAGAAGGGACATTTTAACTTAAAAGCAAAAAACTGCATATGCTGGAAATCCAAAACAAAAATAAAAATACCTGGAAAAACTCAGCAGATGTGACAGCATCTGTGGAGAGGAACACAGTTAACATTTTGAGTCCGTATGACTCTTCAATAGAACTAAGGAAAAATAGAAAAGAGGGGAAATATAAGCTGGTTTAAGGGGGGTTGGGACAGGTAGAGCTGGATAGAGGGCCAGTGATAGTTGGAGATAACCAAAAGATGTCATAGACAGAAGGACAAAGAGGCATTGAAGGTGGTGATATTATCTAAGAAATGTGCCAATAGGTGACATTAAGGGTAGAAAGCAGGACAAGCAAGGTACAGATAGCCCTAGTGGGGGTGGGGTGGGGGGAAGGGATCGGAATAGGCTAAAAGGTAAAGATAAAACAATGGATGGAAATACATTTAAAAATAATGGAAATGGGTGGGAAAAGAAAAATCTATATAAATTATTGGAAAAAAGGGGAGATCGGAAAGGGGGTGGGGATGGAGGAGATCAGTTGCTGTTCCTCCAGTTTGTGTTGAGCTTCACTGGAACATTGCAGCAGGCCAAGGACGGACATGTGGGCATGAGAGCAGGGTGGAGTGTTGAAATAGCAAGCGACGGAGGTCTGGGTCATGCTTGCAGACAGACAAGGTGTTCCACAAAACAGTCACCCAGTCTGTGTTTGGTCTCTCCAATGTAGAGGAGACCGCATTGGGAGCAACGAATGCAGTAGACTAAGTTGAGCGAAGTGCAAGTGAAATGCTGCTTCACTTGAAAGGAGTGTTTGGGCCCTTGGACGGTGAGGAGAGGGGAAGTAAAGGGGCAGGTGTTGCACCACCTGTTGTTACATGGGAAGGTGCCGTGGGAGGGGGTTGAGGTGTAGGGGGTGATGGAGGAGTGGACCAGGGTGTCCTGGAGGGAACAATCCCTGTGGAATGCCGCAGGGGGGTAAAAGGAAGATGTGTTTAGTGGTGGCATCATGCTGGAGTTGGCGGAAATGGTGGAGGATGATTCTTTGAATGCGGAAGCTGGTGGCGTGATAAGTGAGGACAAGGGGGACCCTATCATGTTTCTGGGAAGGAGAGGAAGGTGTGAGGGTGGATGCGCGGGAGCTGGGCTGGACACAGTTGAGGGCCCTGTCAACCACCGTGGGTGGAAAACCTCGGTTAAGGAAGAAGGAGGACATGTCAGAGGAACTATTTTTGAAAGTGGCATCATCAGAACAGATGCGACGGAGGCGAAGGAACTGAGAGAATGGGATGGAGTCCTTACAGGAAGCGGGGTGTGAGGAGCTGTTGTCGAGGTAGCTGTGGGAGTCAGTAGGCTTGTAATGAATATTGGTGGACAGTCTGTCACCAGAAATTGAGACAGAGAGGTCAAGGAAGGGAAGGGAAGTGTCAGAGATTGACCATGTGAAAATGATGGAGGGGTGGGAATTGGAAGCAAAATTAATAATTTTTTCTAGGTCCAGACGAGAGCGTGAAGCAGCACTGAAGCAATCATCGATGTACCGGAGAAAGAGTTGTGGGAGGGGGCCAGAGTAGGACTGGAACAAGGAATGTTCCACACACCCCATAAAGAGACAGGCAAAGCTGGGGCCCATGTGGGTACCCATAGCCACACCTTTTATTTGGAGGAAGTGAGAGGAGTTGAAGGAGAAATTGTTCAGTGTGAGAACAAGTTCAGCCAGATGGAGGAGATTAATGGTGGATGGGGATTGTTTGGGCCCCTGTTCAAGGAAGAAGCGGAGAGCCCTCAGACCATCCTGGTGGGGGATGGAGGTGTAGAGGGATTGGACTTCCATGGTGAAGAGGAGGTGGTTGGGGCCAGGGAACTGGAAATTGTTGATATGATGTAGGGTGTCAGAGGAATCACGGAAGATGGGAAGGGACGGGACAAGGGGAGAGAGAATGGAATCAAGATAGCAAGAAATGTGTTCCGTGGGGCAGGAACAGGCTGACACGATCGGTCTGCCGGGACAGTTCTGTTTGTGGATTTTGGGTAGGAGGTAGAAGCGGGCCGTCCAAGGTTGAGAGACTGAGGTTGGAAGCAGTGGAAGGAAGATCTCCAGAGAAGATGAGGTCAGTGATAGTCCTGGAAGCAATGGCTTGATGTTCAGTGGTGGGGTCATGGTCCAGGAGGAGGTAGGAGGAAGTATCTGCAAGTTGATGCTCAGTCTCTGCGAGGTAGAGGTCAGTGCGCCAGACAACAACAGCACCACCCTTGTCAGCAGGTTTGATGACTATGTCAGGGTTGGACCTGAGAGAACGGAGTGCAGCAAGTTCAGAGAGACAGGTTAGAGTGGGTGAGAGGAGCAGAGAAATTGAGATGACTGATGTCACGCCGACAGTTCTCAGTGAAAAGATCAAGAGAAGGTAAGAATCCAGGTGGAGGGAGAATATTGGAGGCAGGTAAAAGGATCTGTTGAACGGGGAGAGGACTCCTGCCCAAAGAAGTGAGCACGGAGACAAAGGCGGGGGAAGAAGAGTTCAGCGTCGTGCACAGCCCGAAATTCATTGAGATGAGGGCGCAAGGGTATGAAACTGAGTCCTTTGCCGAGCACTGAACGTTCAGCATATATAGATTTTTCTGTTCCCACTTATTTCCATTATTTTTAAATGTATTTCCATCCATTGTTTTATCTCTACCTTTCAGCCTATTTCGATCCCTTCCCCCCACCCCACCCCCACTACGGCTATCTGTATCTTGCTCGTCCTGCTTTCTACCCTTAATGTCACCTATTAGCACATTCTTTAGCACACCACCTTCAACACCTCTTTGTCCTTTTGTCTATGACATCTTTTAGCTATCTCCACCTATCACTGGCCCTCTATCCAGCTCTACTTGTCCCCCCCCCCACCCCCCAACCCAGCTTATATTTCACCTCTTTTCTATTTTTCCTTAGTTCTGTTGAAGAGTCATACGGACTCGAAACGTTAACTGTGTTCCTCTCCGCAGATACTGTCAGATCTGCTGAGTTTTTTCAGGTATTTTTATTTTTGTCCTCAAATTAACTTGATGGGATGGAGTCTTTGACAGCATGGCTTTTCATATTTTCTCTCTCTCTCTCTTCTCTCTCTCTCTCTCTCTCTCTCTCTCTCTCTCAGATGTAGGTGTCACCGGCAAAGGCAGCATTTACTGCCCATCCATAATTGCCCTCTGGTTTTGGTGAGCTGCCTTCTGGTATTTAAAATTCTGGTATAAAATTGAGTGGCTTGCTAGGTAATTTCAGAAGGCAGCTAAGAGTCACCCATGTTGCAGTGGGTCTGTAGTTATTTGCAGGCAAATAAGGATGGCAAATTTTCTTCCCTGAAGAACCAGGTTGGTTTATGACAACCTGGTAGTTCATAGTCAATATTAGCTCGTACTAGCTTTGAATTCCAGATTTATTTGATTGACAATTCCCCATCTGCCATAGTGGGATTTTAAACTCGATCTGATCGAACCTGATCATTTGCCCGGGCCTCTGGATTACTCATCAAGTAACATAACTACCATAATAAACAAAGACAAAAATACCTGGAAAAACTCAGCAGGTCTGACAGCATCTGCGGAGAGGAACACAGTTAATGTTTCGAGCCCGTATGACTCTTCAACAGAACTAAGGAAAAATAGAAAAGGGGTGAAATATAAGCTGGTTTAAGGGAGGGGGGTGGTGGGTGGGACAGGTAGAGCTGGATAGAGGGCCAGTGATAGGTGGAGATAACCAAAAGATGTCACAGACAAAAGGACAAAGAGGTGTTGAAGCTGGTGATATTACATAAGGAATGTGATAATAAAGGTACAGATAGCCCTAGTGGGGGTGGGGGGAAGGGATCGAAATAGGCTAAAAGGCAGAGATAAAACAATGAATGGAAATACATTTAAAAATAATGGAAATAAGTGGGAAAAGAAAAATCTATATAAATTATTGGAAAAAAGGGGGATTGGAAAGGGGGTGGGGAAGGAGGAGATATTGCGTTGCCATACCCACTTTTACATAATTACATGACTGAGTCTTGATCCTGCAACCTTCGAACCCAGGGTGGAGAGCTGGTTGTTTAATTTTAAAAGTGAGAACCTTCATAAAACTCCTTTTTATCCAAGCATTCAGAAAGAAAGAAATTGTATTTATATTGCTCAGATACGGACTGAGCAGTTCAAGAAGGCAGCTCACCAGCAATAAATACTGGCCTAGCCAGTGACGCCCACATCCTGTAACTAAAAAAATACAGCACAGAAACAAGCCATTCAACCCATCATAATACTCCACATAAGCCTCTTGGCTTCTTCATTTATCATTATAACATTCCTTTCTTCCTCTTTTTTTCCTTCATTCTTTCATGAGATGTGGATGTCACTGGCAAGGCCAGCATTTGTTGCCCATCCCTAATTGCGCTTGAACTGAGTAGCTTGCTAGGCCATTTCAGAGGGTAGTTAAGAGTCAACCAGATTACTGTGGGTCTGGAGTCAAGTGTAGGCCAGACCAGGTAAGAACAGCAGATTTCCTTCCCTAAAGGATATTGGTGTACCATATGGGTTTTTAAACAACAATCAATGAGTTTCATGGTCACCAGTACCAAGACTAGCTTTATATTCCAGATTTTATTAATTGAATTTAAAATCCACCAGCTGCCATGCTGGGATTTGAATCCATGTCCCCAGAGCATTGGCCTAGGCCTATGGATAATTAGTCCAGTGATAATACCACTACAACATCATCTCCCCCTCTGCTTTCCCTTAATTGCATCTGTACTGTTCTTCTCAACTGCGGCTTGTGGTAGCAAATTCCATTGTTGGGGTAAAGAAGTTTCTACTGAATTCCTGGAATACAATGCCGTTCACAAACTAGAAGTCCAAAGCCACTTTACATCTGGTACTTTTTGAAGTACCTGTGTAATGTAATCATCGCTCTTAGTATCACCATGCCAAAGCATGGCATCGATTTCCTTTTGTTTCATTCAATTTCTGCTATCTGGAACACTCTTTCTGTGTTAAAGGTGCGATGGAGTGTCTGAGTTTTTAAACTGGTTAACTTGGTGATATTATTGGGTACTTGGACATTGCAGATGTCATGTTAACTGCCTTTATGTGTGTCTTCATTTCACACATAGTATCCTAGCTGTTGGTGGGTTTTACCATACAATTCCTGGTATCCGTGAATACCAGCTGTTCTTTATCACATGTAAGTGGGTGAACAATGCCTGTATGTCAAAGTCCATTTCAATATATAAGTACCTTTTTAACTTGCCTTCTCTCACTCTGCAATTTCCAGCCTTGCTTGGAGGGCATGTGTACTTTATTTTAAGGTTATTGTTGGATATCGATCAGCAAGAAACATAGTCAGTAGTTATGAGCTGAATCACTGAGACTTGCCTTGAATGGTAACCCTGGCCCAGCCTGTTATATGTAATGAAATACTGACTCTTTGATGTCCCTGAAATTTAAGGCATGATCGAGCCCATACACTTCTAATCCCTGGGTGAGTTGACTCACATGGTACTCATAGGGTATGGTTCTAAGGGTGTTAACTGAGCTCTTGAACCTTGCACATTTGGCTTTTTCTGCATGTGTTAATGACATCAGCCTTCCCATCCTTCACCAGGTGGATGAGGAAAGTTGCTTGGTCCAACTCTGTTCAGTCATCTGGGAGTGACAAATGCTGAAACTTCCTGAAGCATTCCAAAGTTTTTGCTCCCGTTTCATGTATTGACCACTCTGGGTGGTGAAGAATTTCCTGATACTGGTTCCAGCGCTCTCACCTCTGAGACAGATGCTGTAGGTTCAAGTCCCACTCTAGTGACTTGAGCCTATAATCCAGGCTGACACTCCCAGTGCAGTACTGAGGGAAGGCTGCACTGTCACTGTTTCGGCTGAGAGGTTAACTGAGGGCTCTTATCAAAAGAATTCCCATGGTTATATTAGAGAACAGGAGAATTCTCCTGGTGTCCTGGCCAATATTTATCCCCCAACTAACTGTCATCAGTAAAGTGATTAGAAGGAGTCATCAACAGTACTATCAAGTGGCACTTGCTTCACAGTAACCTGTCCACTAACTCTCAGTTTTGGGTTCCGCCAGGGCTACTCAGCTCCTGACTTCATTCCAGCCTTGGTTCAAACAAGGACAAAAGAGCTGAACTTCAAAGGTGAGGTGAGAATGACTGTCTTTGACATCAAGACAGCATGACCGAGCATGGCATCAAGGAGCTCTAACGAAACTGGAGTCAATGGGAATCGGGGAAAAATCACCGCTGGTTGGAGTCATACCTAGCCAAAGGAAGATGGTTGTGGTTGTTGGAGGTCAATCATCTCAGTTCCAGGACATCCACTGCTGGAGTTCCTCAGGGTAGTGTCCATGGCCCAACCATCTTCAGCTGCTTCATCAATGACCTGCCTTCCATCTCAAGGTCAGAAGTGGGGATGTTCGCTGATGATTGCACAATATTCAGCACCATTCGCAACTCCTCAGATACTGAAGCAGTCCATGTCCAAATTCCTGGATAATATCCAGGCTTGGCACACCACACAAGTGCCAGGCAATGACCATCTCCAACAAAAGAGAATTTAACCATCATTGTCACAGGGGATGGTTACGCCCCTAAGGATACTGTCTTCCGATATGGTCAGTGGTCAGGGACAGGAGAATGTGACTGTGAGTGAGGCAGGTAAGGGGATCAGGAAGGTAGAAGCAGAGGAGCCTTAGCCCTTGCAATTGTCCAACAGGTTCGAGGTTCTTACAGCTTGTATGGATGAAAACTGGGGCTGCAAGATAGATGAGCAAACTGGCTGTGGTACAGGAAGCCGTTCAAGTAGGGGGAAGCATAGTCAACGGGATGGATACAATTCTCTGCAACCAAGAGCAGGGGTCAGATGGCTATGTTGCACAGTGCCAGGGGTAGGGACATTTGCTCAGGGCTGGAGAGGAACTTGCAACAGGGATCCAGTGGTCATGGTCCACATGGATACAAACTGAATAGGTAGGACTGGGAAAGCTTAGGGAATATGACAAGCTGGGGGCTAAATTAAAAAGCAGAACCTCAAAGTTGTAATCTCTGGATTACTCCCTGATCCATGAGCAAGCCATATTAGAGAGTTAAATGTGTAGCTCAAAGATTGGTGGAGGAGCAATGGGTTTTGATTCATTTTCCAAAATTCACTAGATTTGGGGAAGGTTCCATCTGATTGGAAAATAGATAATGTAACTCCTTCATTCAAAAAGGGAGGGAGACAAAAGCAGGAAACTATAGGCCAGTTAGCTTAATGTCTGTTAAAGGGAAAATGTTAGAAGCTATTAGATGCAGTTCAGAAAAGATTTACTAGACTAATACCTGGAATGGGCGGGTTGTCTTATCAGGAATAGCTGGACAGGCTAGGCTTACATCCATTGGAGTTTAGAAGAGTAAGAGGCGACTTGATTGAAACCTTTAGGATCCTGAGGGGGACTTGACAGGGACTGGATGTTTGGAAGGATGTTTTCTCTTGTAGGAAAATCTAGAACATGGTCACTGTTTCTCAAATAAAGGGTCACCCATTTAGGACAGAAATGAGGAAAAATTTTTTCTGAGGGTCGTGAGACTTTGCAGTTCTCTGAGAAGCGTATGGCCTCTCGTGCATTGCTGCTGTCGATTTGGGAGAAATAATCCTTGGGTGTGCAGTACCACGGTTGTTGAGGCTTGCCCTCTGGTCTCCCCGCTATTTGGAAACACTTGTCGTCATTCTTGCAACCAACAATGAAGCAGTTGGGGCCAACAGAACTTGCCCAGAAACTCTGTAAATCCTGAGAAACTAATATGGGGAGGGACAAATGATGAGGGTGGGTTGGGGGGTAGGGGAACAAAGAGAGAGAGAACTCAACATTAACTGGGTGAAGGAGGGAGAGAGGAAAATAACACAGACTGGTGGAGGCAGAGTTCATGTCAGCCTATGATGTTCGCTGTTCTACAATATGTTTGATTACAGCAGGCAGGCAGCTTTGCTGCTTATCCCCTCCTTTGGTGTTAGGTTTCAGCGGTGGGTTGTGGGAGTCGGTGAATTAAATCATGTTTGGTTTTGGTTTATTTTATTTTTATAACTTGCTGTTTATTGTAAAAAGTCAAAAAATTCTACGAAAACCTTAGTTTGAAGTTATTTATATCAGTGCTTTTGCTGAATCAGTGGGATTTACTTGTTTCTTATTGTGGTAGATGCTTTGCAGAAGTAATTTTCTTTGAACCATTGTTTATCTTTAAATTTTTTTTTGTGAGACGATTAAATAATTTATAAATCCGTCGTAACATCATCGAATGGTTACAGCACCAAAGGAGAACATTCAGCCCATCCTGCTCTGTAAGAGCAGCTCGGCTAGTCCCACTCCCCCACCCTTTCTCTGTAGCTCTGCAAACATTTTCCTTCAGGAAATTGTTCAACTCTTTTTTTTTGAAAGCCACGAGTGAATCGGCCGCAACTGCACTCTCAGGCACTGCATTCTGGATCCCAACCACATACAGCATAAAAACGTTTTTATCTCATGTCGCTTTTGATTCTTTTGCCAACCACCTAAAATTTGACTCCTCTGGCCGCTAATGGGAACAATTTCTCTCTAATTACTCTGTCCAGAGCTCTCATCATTTTGAATACCTCTATCAAGACTCCTCTCAACCTTCTCTAAGGAGAACCTCCCAGCTTCAATAATCTATCCATTTGGTAAAATTTCCTCATCCCTTGAACCATTCTTGTACCCTCTCCTCCAAAGCCTTCACATCCATGTGGTGCCCAGAACTGGACACTCCTTTTGCTATGTTTTTACTATTTATATGCCTTTGGAAGATTTTTGGATTTCTCATACTCTCTGCTTCTCTTATTTATTTTTTCACTTCCCTTCTAAACCTCCTATAATGAGCCTGGTTCTCACTTGTATTATCAGCTTGACACCTGTCATGTGCACCCTTTTTCTGCTTCATCTTACTCTCTATCTCTTTCATCATCCGGGGAATTCTGCGTTTGTTTGTCCTACCTTTCCCCTTCGTGAGAATATACCTCACTTGTACCCGAACTATTTTGTCTTTAAAGGCAGCCCATTGTTCTGTGACTGTTTTGCCTGCCAATCTTTCTGAAGGAGTCACATTCAACTTGAAACATTGACTGTTTTTCTCTCCACAAATGCTGCCAGACCTTCTGAGATTTTCCAGCACTTTGTTTTTATTTCAGATTTCCAGCATCTGCAGCATTTTGCTTTTATTTGCCTGCCAATTTTTGATTTCATTTTAACTGGGACAGATCTGTATTCACTCCACTGAAATTGGCTCTCCAATTAATTATTTTTAATCTGGATTGCTCCTTGTCTGTTTCCACAACTAGTCTAAACCTTCTGGCACTATGATCACTGTCCCCCTAATGTTCCCCTCCTGACTTTTGATCCACTTGATTCATCTCGTTCCTCAGGACCAGATCCAGAAATGCTCCTGTCCTTATTGGGTTGGAAACATACTGATCTAGAAAATTCTCCTAAATGCACTTCAGGAACTCTCACCCTCCACTGCACCGCACCCTCCCCCTTTATAATATTACTACCCCACTTACATTAGGATAAAACTCCTGCTTATAACTACTCTATAGTCTTTGCACTTCTCTTGTAATTTCCCTACAAATATGTTCCTCCATATCTTTCCCTCTAGTAAGTGGTCTATTGAATACATCCAGTAGTGTAATGGTACCTCTATATTGTTTCTTATCTCTAATCAAATAGTCCTTGTCCCCTCCTTAGACATGATCTCTTCCTCACAGTGTAATATTCTCCCTAATGAATACTGCCACCCCCTCCTCCTTTCATTCCTTCCCTATCCTTCCTGAACATCTTGTGTATACAAGAAAGTTTAGTACCCAGTCCGTTTTTGATCCAGATCTTTGTTATTGACATGACATCATATTCTCACTTGTTTACTTTTACATGTAGCTCACCAACCTCTGCGTGTTCACGTGCATGTACTGTAAACTTAATTTATACAGTATTGCATTCCCTCTGGCTCTAGCTGAAACCTTACTGAGTCTTACTCTAGTGCTGACTGCCTCTCCCAATCCTAGTGCACCTTATTTTTACTTTCTCATGTTGTTCCAACCCCCCCCCCCCCCCCAGGTTAGTTTAAACCCATAAAACAGCCAAGTATTTTATTCAGGTCTTGGTGACAGTAATGAAGTAAATGCTGTAAGATTTGTAAACGGTGTGAAAATGCTGCATGATCAAATTCCTTGTGATTAAGCGTCACACGCAATCATAGAAATTTGTGGTAGAGAAGGAGGCTATTTTTGGCCCATAGTGTCGGTGCCAGCCTGTAAGAGTTATCCAGCCTAATCCCACTTTCCAGTTCTTGGTTCATAGCCTTGTAGGTTAGCACAGTTCATGTGTGTAACAAATATAAAATCATGAAAAAATACTTAAATGTGATGAGGGTTCGTGCCTCTGTCACCCTTTCAAGCAACAAGTTGCAGACCCTTGCCACCCTCTGGGTGAAAATGTTTCTCCTCAACTCCCCTCTAATCATAAGTATGTTAGAAATAAGAGGAGGACTATATGACCCCTTTAAACCATTATGATTGAATGGTCCTTCCACCGGTTACTTTTAAATCTGTGCCTCCTGGTTATTGACATCAGTGCAGAGTTGACAACTCCAGCTCCATATTATTAATCCAGGCCTATGGATTACTGGCCCTGTAAACTAACACCGACTCCTTTTATTATAGATTCTGTGGCAGACTTGTGCATTCTTATCTGAACACTCCAGTTTTGGGTGCAGGTTGACTTTAACCACAAGAAGAGTGAAAGCAGACTCGAACTAAAGAAAGACAGATACAGTTCACCTTCTAAATCATAGAATTTTACACCAGAGGAGGCCATACCACCTACGCATCGGTCCTGTGCAGGCTCTTTCAAAGAGCCATCCAATTCGTACCAACCCCAAGTACTCTTTTTCCATAAATTCCGCAGCTATCTCTTTACCAATATTTATCCAATTCCCTTTGGAAGTTCCTAGTGAATCTGTTTCCATTATCCTTTCAAGCAATGCGTTTTAGAACATCAGAACTCGCTGCAGAAAAACACCCAGAATTTATTGCTCATCCCCCTCATTGCCCTTGAGAAGTGGTGGTTAAACCTGCTTAATCCGCTGCAGCCCATGTGGTGTGGGTACACTTACAGTGCTTTTTGTTTGGGAATTTTGACCTAGTGATGATGATGAATGGTGTTAATTTTCTAAGTCGACGGTGCACGTGACTTGGGGGTGGTGGGGTGTGGGTGCTTTCATGTATACCTGCTGCCCTTGTCCTGCTAGATGATGAATTTTGCTGGTTTGGGATGTGCTGTCAAAGAAGGCTTGGTAAGTTGCTGCAGTGCATCCACACCACTGCCACAATGTGCCACTGGTGCAGGGGATGATGTTTAGGCTGCTGAATGAGATGCTAATCAAGTGGACACCATTGTTCTAAATGGTCTCCAGCTTCTTGTTGCAGCTGCATCTATTCAGGAAAGGGAAGAATGCTCCTGTTTGCTGAGTCGAAATGGACACCTCATCAATCACCAGGAGGCCCAAAATCGGGTTATTGACTCACCCAACGGTAAGGTGTACAAAATTATGAGGGGAATAGATAGAGTGGACAGGATAAAATTGTTTCCCTTGGTGGAGAATTCTAGAACCAGGGGACATAGATTCAAGATAAGTGGCAGAAGGTGTAGGGGGTCATGAGGAAGAAGTTTTTTACGCAAAGAGTAGTGGGTGTCTGGAATTCGCTGTCCAAGTTGGTGGTAGAGGCAGAAACCTTTAAACTCTTTAAAAAGTACCTGGATCTGCACCTACAGTGCTGTAAGCTGCAGGGCTATGGGCCGGGTGCAGGAAGGTGGGATTAGAAAGGGCACCTGGGTGTCCTCAGGCTGGCATGGACAAGATGGGCCGAATGGCCTCCTTCTGTGCTGTAACTTTTCTATGGTTCTAAGGGCTGGTTATTGTCAGCCCTCCAGGATTGTTCTGAGCCTCCAAAAATTGAAGTATAATCTCTAGACACTGCTGAAAGCAATCCAAGGAGGAATAGTCACAGGCATCAAAACAATTGTATTTATTTTCTTTCAAAACTTCTGTTTAATAGGGATAATAATATTGGAGATGTGGTAAAAAGGGTCTCTGATTGACACTCAAAAACATCCAATTGGGTAAAAAGGAAACTTTGTGCTTTACAATTGGCTGTGGATAGCACAGTGTGGATAGAACTGATGGCAGAAACTTGGTGGCAGGCGGGTGGGGTTGAGTGATGAAACCTCCAAGAATACATTCAACTAGAGTTGTCAACACCATTCTATGGGAAAACTGCCATCCTGATCTCCCCAGGTAGTTTGCCCATTTAATAAGGATCAATGTCAGACTGTTAGCTTCGCTGGCAATGAATTGAAGGCAAGTCCCAGGGAGGGAGGAGAGCTGATTGTGAACAGGTAGCAGCCCTTGAGTGCTGTGGAACTTGGAAGAGCACTCCTGCCTTCTCCTGGTTCTAAATCAAACTTGAGGAGTGGGGGATGGTGAGGGAGAAAACAACTACTTGCAGCCACTTGCTATGATAACTCAAGGCAGCGGTTTTCCTCAGGAATCTGAAAACAGGCATTGGCAAGGGGCCTTAAATGTCTACTCTAGGCAGATTTACTGCTCCTGCTCTACAGCCTGGCATTCTACCTGCTACCCTCTGTAAACTTCCAAAGTCCTGCTGTCCATATCCTAACTTATACCAAGTCCAGTTCTCACTGATCTATATTGGCTCCAGGGCAGGCAACACCTCAGTTTTAATATTCTTGTCCTTGTGTTCAAAACAATTCATGATCCTTTTCTACCCTGTCTCTGTGTAAGCTTCTCCAGTACTATAACCTTCAGATCTATGCATTGCTCCAGCCCTGGCCTCTTGTGCATCCCTCACTCCCTTCAATGGGCCATGTGGTCAGCCATAAGATCTGGAATTCCCTCCCTAAGCCCCTCGGTTTCTCCGTCGCTCTCCTTTTAAGGTACTCCTTAAAACCTACCGCTTTGATCAAGTTACCTCCACCCACCTTTGTGACTTGCTGTCAAATTTTGTTTGGTGTTCCTGTGAAGTGCCTTGTGATTGTCTTTAACATTCTAGGCGCTTTATAAATGCAAGCTTTGTTTTTATACCTGTGTAGAACAGATTACAAATGCACCATCTCTCTCTCTCTCTCTCTCATAACTCTGTCCTCCATTTTGATATTTTTCCTCTTTTTTTCCCCCCTCACCCCATTACCACCTCCCATCCCATGCCAGTCTGTACCTTGTTCTCAAGTTTTGCTTTCAGAAAGCACTGACCCTTGTTCTGCTATTCACACATTCTGCTATCTAACACTATCATTATGATCATTCACACTCTCACTTCACATCAGTGATTTATAATTGTGGATTCACACACCTGAGTTGTGAGAATTGTGGCCAAGTGTTACGTTTTACATTTAACTTTTCTAACAGCACCGTTCTGCCCATGCAGTGATGTTAGACTTCAGCTGTAATCCTTATATAGGAAGAGCATGACAAGTTAATCTGTTTAAAACGGCCAAATGTTTATTTTGATCTGTGCAAGACAGCTCTGTCTATGTGAAGCCCAACGTAAACTGGAGAAACAGCACGTCATCTTCTGGTTAGGCACTTTATAGCCTTCTGGCGTTAACTTTGAGTGCAACAGCTTTAGACCATGAACTCTGTCCTCCATTTTGATGTTTTTCCTCTTTTTTTCCCTTCACCCCATCCCTGCCCATCACCACCCCCCCATCCCATGCCAGTCTGTACCTTGTTCTCAAGTTTTGCTTTCAGAAAGCACTGACCCTTTTTCTGCTATTCACACATTCTGCTATCTAACACTATCATTAGCACTACCTTTGTCTTGTGTCCATAACATCTCTGTCATTTTATCTCTCCTGACCTCCAACCTATCCCTGATCTTCTACTTTGCTCCACCTGCCAACTGCTCCACCGCCCCACCCTGTTAACCGCATAAAACCTATCACATTTCTACCTCTCTTCAGCTCTGAAGAAGTCATATGGACTCGAAACATTAACTCTGTTTCTCTCTTCACGAGTGCTGCCAGACCTGCTGAGGTTTTCCAGCATTTTCTGTTTTTATTTCTATCTCTCCTCTGCTTAATTTCAAAGATAATTAATGGGCCGAAGGCAGCAACTGACCCAGCATGATGATTTATTCCTGTGTTTTATTAAGTTTTTGAAAAGAAACTTTTGTATTGAAACAGGCTGAGTCTTGAAAAGAGAGGACTGAGAGTTGCCCCAATAGACGCCTATCTGATTATGAAAGGGTTTGATTGGGGAAAAAGGTGTTTCCATTTTGCAGGGGGTGGGGGGGGTTCCAATATTGGCATGGAGCAGTTGGGCTGAATGGCCTGTTTTGATGCTGTTCATTCTGTGTATTTCTAGGCAAATGAGAACATTTCCCAAACTAATGCCAGGAATGCGCAGGTTATTTTATGATGGGAAGATTGGACAGGTTAGGCTTGTATCTGCTGGAGTTTAGAAGAGTAAGAGGTGACTTGATTGAAACATATATGATCCTGAGGGGTCTTGACAGGGTGGATGTGGAGAGGATGTTTCCTTTTTTGGGAGAATCTAGAACTAGGGGTCACTGTTTTAAAAATAAAGGGCTACCCAGTTGTCATGAAGCTATTAATATATATAATGTTATTGGAAATTATTTTTTTAAAATAGAGATTTAATCTGTGGGTGTATGTGTGTGTGTGTGTGTGTGTTTTTTAATTGGACTAAAGTCTGGGTGCTTTGATGTATAGTAGTTTTGAGAAGTAAACAGAGGTAGAGGTACATATGCATTTTGTTGAGTAGAGCATTCAAGAGTGGGAGTGAAATCTTGCCCCTAGTTAGGAGACACCAAGCAATATGTTTATATTAGTAATAAAATTGGTACAATGAAAGGGGTTTTGTTGTTAGAAGAGGTGGAGTTCAAAGGGCCTGGTGATACAATGAAAATTTACATTCAAAGGGAAGTGCTGGATATAACCTGAGGGGAGTTTTTGTGGGCAGGTCAGAGGCATGTAACATCTAAACAGCTGTAAGCCTATAATTGTCTGTAAAGGAAACAAATTGAAAGGAACCTCATTTTGAATTTGTAAGGTGAAAATGCTGGTGTCTGGTTAAATCTATTGGCTATTGTTGCCTTAGTGGAGATAAATTTGGCAATCTGTTTAAAAAGTTATGATAGTAGTAATTTGTAGCCATGTGTATATGTTTAATTTGTTTTGTGTAGTTTGATATAAAAACCCCTTGAGATGGTGGTCTTATTCCTGAATTTAGAGTTGCAACTCAACCTATTATTTTCAATTGGTATGTTTTATGTCAGTTGATTAAAGTTTCCCCCTGGGTTTTTAAATAACAGCCTTTACTAACTAACTTTTCTTCTCCGAGGGTCATGAGTCTTTGGAACTCATTTCCTCAAAAGGCAGTGGAAGCAGAGTCTTTGAATGTTTTCAAGGCAAAGGTGGATAGTTCCTTGATAAACAAGGTGGTGAAGACTTACCGGGAGTAGGTGGGAGGTTACAGTCAGATCAACCATGATCTTATTGAATGGCGGAGCAGGCTCGAAAGGCCAAGTGGCCTACTCCTGCTCCTAGTTCATATGTTTGTATGTTCGTAAGTGCAGTATTGTCACTAGGGTTACTTAGCATTTTGGTGCAACACTTCACAAACTCTTAAAAAAAAAATGTGTGCAAGTGTAAAGGGGTTTTGGGGACAGAGAAACCTGGGTGTTCTAGGCATAGCGTATAAAATCCAGGAAATGGGCTAAACCTTTATAAGTCACTTTTTATGCCTCAACTTGAGCATTGTGTCCAATTCTGGAAATTCTGAAAGCAGTGAGATGGCACAGAGCAGGTTCACTGGAATGGCAACATGAACGAGAACTTGAGTTATGTGGAGAGATTAAGAAAGCTGGGTTTGTTTTCCTTTTAACACAGAGAAAATTAAGGAAAGATTTAATGGAGCTATTCAAAATTGAGGTTTCCATTGAATAGAGAGGGAGAAACTGTTTTCATTGGCAGGATGGTCAGCAACTAGAGGCTACAGATTTAAAATAATTGGCAAAAGAGCTGGAGGGACAATGAGTATTGCTTTTTCATGTAGCAAATTATGATTTTTGAGTTTTCTGTCTGAAAGTGGGCGGTGGAAGCAAGTTCAATAGTAACTTTCAAACAGGATAAGAACAGAAAACGCTGGAAAAAGCTCAGGAAGCCTGTGGAGCGGCAAAGTCGATGACCTTTTATCAAAAGGGAAGTGAATAAATACTTGAAAAGGGGAAATTTGCAAATCTGAGGGGGAAAAGAACAGGGAGACCAGGACTGACAAGAGCTGGCAGAAGTATGATGGACCGAATGGCTGCCTTTTGTGATTTAAGATTCTATGATTCCGTTAGCAGAATTGAGAGAGACGCAAGAGACTCTGCAGAGAGACAACCCACAGAAATTGGAGTGGCGCGTCAGTATAGGAAGAGGTAGTATAGACTACACTGGGCTTTTACTGACCGGTCCTTGCTCAAGGTGGAAAGGTCACACTTTTGTCTTTGCTGTAGAATCCCTGAAGATCCTTGCTGGCTCCTAGTTGCAGGCTCTGCTGCTGCTGCTGGCTCTCTTGCCATTCAATCCCTTCCAGTTCTTGTTGCTAATTCCTGCTAAGGGGTACGAATCTTTGGAATTCTCTACCCCAGAGGGCTGCGGATGCTCCATTGTTGAATATGCTTGAGGCTGGGATAAACATTTTTGGTGTCTCAGGGAATGAAGAGACATGGGGAGTGGGCAGGAAGGTGGAGTTAAAGCTCAAGATCGGCCATGATTGTATGGAGTGGCAGAGCAGGCTTGATGGGTCAAATGGTCTACTGCTCCTATTTGTGTTCCTTTGCTGGTGCCTTGCTCACTCCTACTGACACCCACACCCTGCTGCTGTGCCTGGTGGCTCTCCCACTGTTTCCTCTTTTGGTCCTGATGGGTGCAATCGTTTTTTTGCTCTCTCCTTTTAGCTCTCTCTCTCTCTCTTTCTTGCACACTCTTGCTTGCCCGCTCGTGCTCCCTCTCTCTCATGCTGAATGCTGGGCAATTTCCCTCATTCTGTTCCTCCTGTTTCCCTAACTTGCGAGTACTGCATCTTCCCTCTTTTTTTCCCTTCCCCACATTCCGCTTCAGTTTGTCTTAGATGGCTATGCCCCAAGTTATGACATTCATAGCAAAACTATTCCCACTGGCAGGAGGGTTGGTAATTAGAGGGCAAAGATGGTAATTGGAATTAGGTCACAGATCAGCCATGATCTCCTCGAATGGCGGAACAGGCTTGAGGGGGTTGAATGACCTACCCCTGTTTCTATGTTCCAATTCACTCTTCGCAATCTGTCTGCTTGGCTCTCCTCCTTCAACAGGGAATTGGATATATACTTGGAAAGGAAAAATTTTGCAGGGTAGTGGGGAAATGAGGATGGTGGCAGTGGGACTAATTGGATAGTCCCACTATCATGGCACAGGCATGATGGACTGAATGGCCACCTTCTCAGCTGTACAGTTCTATGAATCACAGATGTTTCAGTCAGAATTTACAAATGCAAGTTCTCTTTTTCAATATTGCTGGAAGTTTATTTTTTAAGTCTGTAAAACAGGTGTTGAACAGCTGTGCATGCAGAGCAAAAAAAAAGTTTCAGTGAATTTCAACGGGATCATGTTTTTGAACAGTTTGTTCTCTGGTTGTTGACTCTGCTTGAGTATAATCGTAAAGGTTTTATCATATCAATCCTCCTCCAACTGCCCTGCCCAGTCTGACATTCCATTTCCCATTACCAATATTTTCATAACTCTCAAAAGAAATGATGAGCGAAATGAAATAGGTGAGAAGGCAAGTGGTGAGGATGACACAAGGAGTCTACAGAGGTTAAGTGAGTGGGCAAAAACTAGGCAAATGTAATATAATGTGGGAAAATGTGAAGTTATGCACTTTGGCAGGAAGAATAGAGGAAGGCTGCAGCACAGAGGGATTTGGGAGTCCTTGTGCATGAATCCCAAAAAGCTAACATAACAAGTTCAGCAGGGAATAGGGAAGGCAATGGAATGTTGGCCTTTATTTCAATAGGAGTGGAGTATTAAAATAGGCAACCCTTGCTAAAACTATGCAAGGCACTAGTTAGACCACAACTAGAATACTGTGAACAGTTTTGGTCCCCTTATCTAAGGAAAGATATACTGGCATTGGAGGCAGTCCAGAGAAGGTTCACCTAGGTTGATTCCAGGTATGGAGAGATTTTCTTATGAGGAGAGGTTGAGTAGGTTGGGTCTGTAGTCACTGCAGTTTAGAAGAATGAGAGGCAACCTTATTGAAACATATAAGATTCTTAAGGGGCTTGACTGGGTAGATGCTGAGAGGTTGTTTCCCCCTTGTGGGAGAGTCTAGGACCAGAGGGCATAATCTCAGAGTAAAGGGGCACCAATTTAAACAGAGATTTGGAGGAATTTCTTCTTTGAGGGTAGTGAATCTGTGGAATTCTTTACCGCTGAGGACTGAATAGGCTGGTGGTTAAGTATATTCAAGGCTGAGATAGACAGATTTTTAATCAGTAAGGGAATCAAGGATTATGGGGAAGAGGCAGGAAAATAGAGTTGAGGATTATCAGGTCAGCCATGATCTCATTGAATGGCGGCGCAGCCTTGATGGGCCGAATGGCCTACTTCTCCTATGTCCTATGGTCTCATGGAAAATGTTCAAAGAAAATGATTTTTTTTTAAAACCCTGCACCTTTTAATGTCCGTGATTTTCCTCCTGGGTTTAAACTTGCAGCGGCATTCACTAGATTAACCTCCAATACCCCGGAGAATCTTGACACCAGTCTAGTTTGTGCTCATATTGTATCCTGCCCTGGGACACAGTTGCACGGTTATGCTACACAGCTGGCTGGAGGATGCAGGAACCTCAGTTGGAAGAACGTGGCTTGAATGCAGTCTCTCTCCAAATCCGCTGAATTGAGTGTCTCATTTCTCATGTTTTGTAGAACAGAACAATCCCCCCCTCCTTGGCACCCCTGCTTGCCCCATCCTAATTTTTACATTGAGATGTCCTACCTCTTTTACTGCCTCATCACCTGCATGGCAAGTCCTTGATCATGTCTGCTCTGATTTCACTGTCCTCCCTGTATTTCTCCCTCCATAAAATCTCCTGCTGGTGCTCAAAGGGTTAAATTATGAGGGCAAGCTGCATAGATAGGTTTGTATTTCCTCTAGTATATTAGATTCGAGGGTGGTCTAATTGAGTTGTTTTAAGATAATTGAAGTGTTTTAAATTGAGGAGTCTAATTAGAGTGGGTAGGAAGGCCTCATTCCCATTGGTTGAGGGATTCATAACCAATTCAGGGCAAGAGCTTGGAGGTTTACAGGGGGTTCGAGGGGAATTTTTCACTTGGAAGGTGATGGGAATCTGGAATTCACTGCCTGAGAGTGTGGTAGAGGCAAAAACCCCCAGTAATAATTCAAAAAAGAAGGGCATTCAGGGGCCTTGTCAAGCAGGATTTTGTGACACAAAGCATAGTGGAAATCTGGAACTCCTCCTCAAAAAGTTGTTGAGATTGGGAGTCATTTGAAATATAAAAACTGAAATTGATAATATCCTTGCTACACAAGAACCTAAGGGTTATGGAGCCAAGGAGTGTAGATGGAAGCTGAGGTACAGAGCAGCCATAGTCTAAACGAATCGCAGAACAGGTTCCAGGGTCTGAATGGGCTCCTCCTGTTCTTTCATATATCCATATTCATAGTCAATCCTTGACACGGGTGCAGTCGCATGGTAGTTATGCTACTGGATAAGTAACCCAAAGGGCTGGACAAATTATCCAGGGACATGAGTTCAAATCTCATCATGGGAGCTGGAAATTTAAGTTCAGTTAATTGACTCATTCTAGCTTTTTATTCCAGTGTAGAAGAACATGCCAGGAGCAGCATCAGTGTACTTAGAGATGTTGACTTGGTGAAGCCACAACACAAGACTCCATGTCACTTCTGCTGTTTGGCATGCATGCTTTGGACAGAGCTAAGAAACGTCACAAACAATGGCTCATATCAAAGCTCCGCAATCCTGCCACATCCAGTTGTGAATGTTAGTGGACAATTGAATGAGTAACTGGAGGAGGAGGCTGTATGGACATGCATATTCCCATCCAACAATGATGGCAGAGACCAGCATGTCAGTGCAGAAGGCAAGGTGAAAGCATTTGCAACCACCTTGAGTCAGAAGTGTTGAGTGGATGATCCATCTTGGCCTCCTCTTGAGGTCCCCACCATTATGAAAGCCATACTTTGACCAATTAGATTCACTCCACACGATATCAAGAAGTGACCGAGCACACTGGATACAATAAAGGCTATGGGCCCTGACAACGTCCTGATTGTGGTACTGAAGACCTGTGCTCCAGGGCTAGTTGTGCCTCTAGTGATGCGGTTCCTGTACGTCTACAATACTGACATCTACCCATCAATGAATTTTTTTTAAAAAGCCTTGCTATCTTGGATGGCCTCCACTACCATGGTCTTGATTAATCAGACAAGGCAATCTCAAACATCTTCAGTGTATCTCATCACAACCCCTTTCCAACAACTCTACTTGCTTCCGCTGAAGCACAATATGCCTCCCTCCATTGTAGAACCAACACAACAATCTAGGATCGGCTGCCTCAGCTCCAAACTCTGGAATTTCCTCCTGAACCTTTCCTCCTCTTCTCCTTTTAACATGCTCTTTAAAAGCTACCTTTTTGACCAAACTTTTGGTCACCTCTCCTGATGTGACTTGGTGTCAAATCTTGTTTGATAATTCTCCTGTGAAATACCTTGGGGACTTTTACTATGTTAAAGACACTATAGAAATGTAAATTATTTTAGGAGCAAAATTAACACCCGGCTCCTCTCCACCACTGACAGTCTATTCAAACCAGCACCCAGCAAGTGCAAAGGAGATCGTGGACTACTTTATCAATAGGATTGAAGCCATTGCTTTGGGTGCCTCTGTCGTTTGCCCTGAACCCATGTCATCCCAACCTCACCTCATGGCCTTTCCAAACTAATCATCTCTGGGAAATCCACCTCCTGCTCCCTTGACCTTGTTCTACTAAGCTTGGCATTGTATTGTCTACATGTCAAATCATTGTTGCCACTTTGCTTTATGATATAAACCGTTCATGAAAAATCTGTGACATTTTTTTCACAATTTGTTATTGCTGACTCACCCACAAGGAAAGATGAAGAAAATGTTGTGAACATGAGATTGAAGGCAACTTTTCAGGATCCAGTGTTGCCCGCTAACTACAAGGTAGTAATAAATCTGATAGAAAAATTTCCTTACCCAGAATGGTGAGAATGTGGAACTCACTATCACATGGAATGATTGTGGGACTAACATGGATTCCTTTAAGGGAAAGCTAGATATATACATGTGGCAATAGGCTAGCAAACTGTTCCAGGAAAAATTAGGTATGGAAACAGATGTAAGCACATGCTTTGGCTGCCTCATATGCCACAAGGCGTGGGAAGGGAACTAAATAAAAGATACCATGCATGGAGGGAATAGGGATAGAAGGATTTGTTGATTGAGTCAGATTGTGTTGAGTGGGAGGAAGCTTGTGGAGTATTAGTACAGACCAGCTGTGCATAGTGGCCTGATAATTTGCTATAAATTCCAGATAATTTGTTTTCTGATTGTCTCATTGCTCATTTTTATTTACCCATTGTCCTTGAGCCTGTAGACTTAACACTCGTACTTGGCTGGCATGTGTGTGTAAGACTTGGTATGCATTTGATAAAATGCTAAGATGATTAACAGAGCTATCAAGTGATTTCTGATTGATGTGAGTTTTTGATATTATTCATTTGTGGGTTGTGGGTGTCGCTAGCTAGGCCAGCATTTATTGCCCATCCCTAATTGCCCTTGAAGGTGGTGGTGAGCTGCCCTTTTGAACCGCTGCAGTCCATGTGGTGTAGGTACACCCACAGTGCTGTTAGGGAGGGAGTTTCAGGATTTTGACTCAGTGACGGTGAAGGAACGGCGATATATTTCCAAGTCAGGATGGTGGGTGGCTTGGAGGGGAACTTCCAGGTGGTGACGTTCCCATGCACCTGCAGCTCTCCTAGATAGTAGTAGTTGTGGGTTTGGAAGGTGCTGTCTAAAGAGCCTTGGTGAGTTCCTGCAGTGCATCTTATAGATGGCACTGCTGTCACTGTGTGTCGATGGTGAAGGGAGTGAATGTTTGTGGATGGGGTGCCAATCAAGAGGGCTACTATGACCTGAATGGTGTCTTGAGTGTTGTTAGAACTCATCCAGGCAAGTGGAGAGTATTCCATCATACTCCTGACTTGTGCCTTTGTAGATGGTGGACAGGCTTTGGGGAGTCAGGAGGTGAATTACTCATCATAGGATTCCTAGCCTTTGACCTGCTCTTGTAGCCACAGTATTTATATGGCTAGTCCAGTTCAGTTTCTGGTCAATGGTAACTCGCAGGTTGTTGATAGTGGGTTATTCAGTGATGGTAATGCCATTGAATGTCAAGGGGCGATGGTTAGGTTCTCTCCTGTTGGAGATGGTGATTGACTGACACTTGTGTGGCGTGAATGTTACTTGCCACTTGTCAGCCCAAGCCTGGGTATTGTCCAGGTCTTGCTGCATTTGGACATGGGCTGTTTCAGTATCTGAGGAGTTGCGAACAGTGCTGAACATTGTGCAATCATCAACAAACATCCTCAATTCTGACCTTATGGTGGAAGGAAGGTCATTGATGAAGCTGCTGGAGATGGTTGGGCCTAGGACACTACCCTGAGGAACTATTGCAGTGATGTCCTGGAACTGAGATGATTGACCATCAGCAACCACAATCATCTTTCTTAATGTTAGGTATGACTCCAACCAGTGGAGAGCTTTCTCCTTCATTCCCCTTGATTCTAGTTTTGTTAGGGCTCCTTGATGCTGCATTCGGTCGAATGCTGCCTTGATGTCAAGGGCACTCACCTCAGATGTGGTGTTCAGCTCTTTTTGTCCATGTTCGATCCTAGGCTAGAATGAGGTCAGGAGCTGAGTATCAGTGAGCAGGTTATTACTAAACAAATGTCGCTTGATAGCACTGTTAATGCTTGACTTCCTTAGTTACTGAATGGCGGAAGATGCTCGCTCAGTTTATAAGCTGTGTTTTGCATGGAAGATATTCTGCACAACTCCCACCGTTCGGATGAGTCATTAAACTGAGGCCCTCGCAGGATATAAAAGATCCAATGATGCTATTTCGAAATAGATCAGCAGAGTTCTCCCTCGTGTCTTGGCTAATATTTATTCCGCAATCACCATCACAAAAACAGATTATCTGGTTAATTACTTCACTGCTCTTTTATCAGATCTTGCAGTGCGCAAATTGGCAGCTGCCTTTTTCATATTACAACAGTGACCACACTTCAAAAAATATTTCATTGGATATAAAGTGCTTTGAGATTTCCGTTGGTTGTGTAAAGTGTTATATAAATGGAAGTCTTTCTTTTTCTTTTAAAATTAGCGCGTCAGGTTAAAATTGGGTCATCATGGCCACACTTGTGGCTAGTCAATGATTTTTATTTTTGATCGGACAATACCAACACTGACCTAGCCTATTGGAAGAATGAAGAGATGTGTAAGAGCTGCTCTCCTGCAGGCGGTTTGTTCTTGGGGAAGTTATTATTTTAGAAGTCTTGCAACTTTTGTTTTGTCGCTGTTCAAATTTTTGCTACATTCTTACTTGTTTATTTGGGCTTTAGAGTTTTGTTTTAGGATTAAAGAAGGTTACCACACGGACGCAATCTGGGTGTCCCATCATGCCTTTCACAACTTCAGTATGTCCCAAAAGGGTTTCACAGCCAATGAAGTACTTTTGAAGTGTAGTTACTAGAGGTAACGCAGCAGCCGTTTGACACACAGCAAGAGCCCACAAATAGCAATGTGATAAATATTGGGTGAGGGATAAATATTGGTCAGAATACTGAGGAGAATGCTCTTCTTCTAATATTGCCACCCACCTCAAAGTGTTTAAATGGCTATTCTAAAAGATGGCATTCGCAGCCATGCAGCAATCCACAGTTCTTGCACTGAAGTGTCGGCTTTGATTTATTTATTTATTTTTTTTGTTTTGTGGACAAGTCTCTGGGGTGAAGCTTGAAGCCCAAAACTTTCTGACCCTGATGCAAATCCTACCCATTGAGCCATGGCTGAAGCTACCAGTGATGTCACAGTGGGACAGCATCAGCGAAGAATAACATGCCGGAAGTGGTATTGCTGCTGGTAAGCCTGTGTTTAAAAAAATGTGTGGTGAAAGGAATAGGCTTGGCTGTGATGCTCTCTGCAGTTGAATAGCCAGCTGGCACTTGCTGTCCAGTCTTGACACTTAGCATGTGGAAACTTTGACTTTGGAGGGTGAAATTGCATTCAATGGTCAGTGGCTTTAGGAGAGAATAGAGAACATTGCAATTAAACCAGTGTTCTTCAATGTTGTTGTTGGTAGCTAATGACTAAGTCTAGTGATGACAGGGCAATGCCTAAGTGAAAAAATTCAATTTAGTCCCCTAAATATTGTATAGAAGTGGCTTCGACCCTCCCCTTGCTCCCCCTACAATCAAAAAAAAGGAATTTTGGAAATCCTCTGTAATAGAACTCCTTTATTTTTATTTTGGAATTGAGTTCCTAATTTGTTGCAGCATAAGGAGAAGCTAACAGCTGTGGCCTCACCAACGTTCTATACAACTCCAACATGATCTGCCTACTTTTGTAATCTATGCCTCAATTGATAAAGGCAAGTGTCCCATGACCATCCCACTAACATGCCTCTCTGCCTTCAGAGATCTATGGACACTTACGCCAAGGTCACTTTCTCCCTCAGAACTTCCTAGTGTCATGCCATTCATTGAATATTTCTTTGTCAAATTACTCCCTCCAAAGTGTATCATCTCGCACTTTTCAGGGTTAAGTTACATCTGCCATTTATCTGCCCATTTGACCATCCCGTCTATATCTTTCTGTAGCCCAAGACACTCAACCTCACTGTTAACCATCTGGCCCATCTTTGTGTCATCCGCATACTTACTAATCCTACCCTCCCAAACTGTCATCTATGTCATTTATATAAATGACGAAAAATAGGGGATCCAGAACAAGTCCCTGTGCTACACCACTGGACACGGGCTTCCAGTCACTAAAGCAACCTTCTGTTATCATCCTCTGTCTCCTACAACTAAGTCAATTTTGAATCCACCTTATCAAATGACCCTGTATCCCATGTGCATTTAACTTCTTTATAAGTCTCCCAGGTGGGACCTTGTCAAAAGCTTTGCTGAATTCCATATAAACTACATCAACTGCACTACCCTCCTCTACACACCTGGTCACCTCCGCAAAAAATTCAATCAAATTTATTAGGCATGACCTCCCTCTGACAAAGCCATGCTGACTATCCTTCATCAAACCTTATCTCTCCAAGTGGAGATACATTCTCTCCTTCAGAATTTTCTCCATTTCCCTACCCACTGACGTGAGACTCACTGGCCTGCAGTTCCTCTACAACCCTTCTTAAATGGCAGAACCACATTAGCTGTTCTCCAGTCCTCTGGCACCTCCCCCGTGGCCAGAGAGGAATTAAAAATTTGGATCAGAGCCCGTGCGATCCCCTCCCTTGCTTCACTCAGCAGTCTGGAACACAAATCATCGGGACCTGGGGATTTGTCCACTTTTAAGCCTGCCAACACCTCTAATACCTTGACACTCCCTATATCTATTTGCTCAAGAATTTCGCAGTCTCTCTCCCCGAGTTCCATACCTTCATCCTCAATCTCTTGGGTGAAGACGGATGTGAAGTATTCTTTCAACACCCTAGCAATGTCCTTTGGCTCCACCCACAGATTGGTCCATAAAGGGCCCTACTCTTTCCCTGCTTATCCTCTTCCCATTGATATACTTATAGAATATCTTGGGATTTTCCCTACTTCTACCAGCCAGAGCTTTCTCATATCCCCTCTTTGCTCTCCTAATTGCTTCCTTAAGCTCCACCCTGCACTTTCTGTACTTCACTAATGCTTCTGCTGATCTGCTCCCCTTGTACCTGCTAAAAGCCTCTCTTTTCCTTCTCATCGTATCCTGAATATCTCTGGTCAACCATGGTTCACTGGGCTTGTTACTCCTTCCTATCACCCTAGAAGGAACATGTTGAGCCTGTACCCTCCCCATTTCCTTTCTGAACACCCCCCACTGCTCCTCTGTAGATTTCCCCACAAGTAGCTGTTCCTAGTCTACCTTGGCCAGATCCTGCCTTATTTTATTAAAATCCGGTCTCCCCCAATCCAAAACATTTTTTTTGCAACTTGTCTATTTTTTTGTCCATAACAAGCTTAAATTGTACTATGTTGTGGTCGCTATCACTAAAATGCTCCTCCACCACCACCTCAGCCACCTGTCCGTCTTCATTCCCCAGAATTAGGTCCAGCACTGCGCTGTCCTTTGTCCGACCCTCTACATATTGAGCTAAAAAATTCTCCTGTACACATTTAAAGAAATCCACTCCATCCAAGCCCTTAACACTATGTCTATCCCAATTAACATTGAGAAAGTTGAAATCACCTAATATAATTACCCTATTATTGATTTTACACACTTCTGCAAATTGTGCACATATTTGCTCCTCAATTTCCCACTGACCATTTTGGGTCTATAATAAACACCTAACAATGTGGCTGCCCCTTTGTTATTCCAAAGCTCTACCCACAAAGCTTCATTCGATGCCCCCTCCAAGATATCATCTCTCCTTACTGCAGTAACTGACTCCTTAACTAATAATGCAATGCCTCCATCTCTTTTACCCCCTCCCCTGCCTCGCCTGAAGATTCTATATCCCGGAATGTTAAACTGCCAATCCTGCCCCTCCCTCCAACCACATCTCAGTGATGGCTACTATATCACAATTCCACGTGTCAATCCTCACCCTTAACTCATCTTTCTTACCTGTAATATTCCTGGCATCAAAGTAGAGGCCATCCAGCCTTGCCTTACTCCCTTGAAACTTAATGCAGCTGTACTTCCTCTGACTTGATTGTTTTACTGTATTATGATGTGTAACATTGTGTCCCCTCCCCCTGCCGAATTAGTTTAAATTCCTTCCAACAGCACTAGCAAACCTGCCTGCAAGGATGTTAGTCCCGCTGTGGTCCAGATGTAGACCGTCCCGCTTGTACAGGTCCCACCTTCCCCAGAAACAGTCCCAGGGATCTAAAATCCTCCCTCCTGCACCAAATCTTAAGCCGTGTATTTGAGCTATTCTCCTATTTCTGAGCTCACCAGCACGTGGCACTGGGAGTAATCCAGAGATTACAACCCGAGAGGTCTTGCTTAGTCTACTGCCTAACTCCCTGAATCCTTGATGCAAGACCTCATCCCTCTTTCTACCTATGTCATTGGTACCATCATGTACCATGACCTCTGCCTTATCATCCTTCCCCTTCAGGATGCCCAGCAGCCAATCAGTGACATCCCGCACCCTGGCACCAAGGAGGCAACACACCATCCTGTAGTCGCGTTGACGGCCACAGTAGCGCCTATATGTTCCCCTGACTATAGAATCCTCTATTACTATTGCTCTTCCTCTCTTCCTCCCCTCTTGTACAGACAGGCTGCTTGATCTGCCTGCACTCCCTGGAGGAACCAGCGCCCTCATCAGCCTCCAAAATGGAATACCGATTTGAGAGCAGGACCCTAGGGGACTCCTGAACTACCTGCCTGTTTCTCTTGGACTGCCTGGTGGTCACCCATTACCTTCCTTCCTCAAGTCCCTTCAGCTGCGGTGTGACCACCTTTCTAAATGTGCTATCCACGACGCTCTCAGACTCACGGATGCTCCACAGTGTCCCCAGCCACCAATCCAACTCTGAAACCTGAGCTTCCAGGAGCTGCAGCTGGACACACTTCCTGCACACGTGCTTGTCCCGGGCACTGGAAATGTTCCTGGCTTCCCACATGGAGCATGAGGAGCGGAGCATGAGGAGCACACCACAGCTTTGAGCTCTCTTGCCATGACTTATCCCTTTAAATTAAACCTTTTAAATCAAT
This sequence comes from Carcharodon carcharias, assembly GCF_017639515.1. NCBI lineage: Eukaryota > Metazoa > Chordata > Chondrichthyes > Lamniformes > Lamnidae > Carcharodon > Carcharodon carcharias. The sequence goes on along the minus strand of NC_054467.1, from coordinate 255,026,666 downwards.
TACTCTGGGGCCCTTCTTTCCTGATCCTCATTACTACAGAATATGCAAACTATAAACCACAAAAAGACCTTAAACTATAAGCGATAAAAGTAGTAAATACTTTCCTGACCTTACCCACTACTTACCAGTTATTCCTTTCCCTTGTCGCCCCTCCTGCTGCAGCAGGGCAAGACCACGCTCTGAAAATTTAAGAAGTTGGATAGCAAAGAAAAAATGCAAAGAGCACCTCTTCCCTATGCACCGAATTCCCGCTGTGCACCAAATTGCCAATACCCACACTCACTCTGGCTGCGTCTCACTGAGGATGAGGTTTCTCCCTGCTCATTTGCAAGCCCGATTTAGCTAATCCCTTGTCTCTTTTAGCGCTTCAGAGATGCTAATTTTGTGAAGTAGATATACCTTGATGCAGTGAATTTGGGTATGTCTAGTTGGAACAGAACATCGCTCTATGCAGTGAATAGGGCCTCAGCTGGAATAGACCGTTGTCCACAGATTAATGCCTTGACAAAGGTACCAGAGCTGACTTCAATCTCCAGAGAATGTGATTTCGAATCCCAGTTTGAGAATTTGAACTCGGTAAAAAGGACTTGCATTTGCATAGTGACTTTCACAACCCCTGGATATCTCAAAGTGCTTTGCAGCCAATGACGTACTTTTGGAGGGTAGTCGCCGTTACAATGTAGGAAACGCAGCAGATAATTTGTGCACAGCAAGCTCCCACACGCTGTGATAATCTGTTTTTAGGATGGTGATCGAGGACCAGGACACTGGGGATAACTTGCTGGGCTTCAAAATAGTGCCACGGGACCCTGAAGTGAGACTTGAACCCGGAACCTTCTGACTCAGAGGCCAGAGTGCCCCTGAGCCACAGCTGACTTATGGGCTGCAATGCACTCGGCCTCCACTCCAGCAGGAGTAGGTCATTCGGCCCTTCGAGCCTGCTCTGCCATTCAATATGATCACGGCTGATCAATCTCAATGCCACACTCCCATTCTCTCCCCATACCCCTTGATGTCTTTAGAGTCTAGAAATCTACCCATTTCCTTATTAAATATATTCAGTGGCTTGGCCTCCACAGCCCTTTGTGGTAGAGAGTTCCCCAGGTTTTACCACCCTCTTGAACGGAATAATTGGAATGCTCTACATTTCAACAGCCACCTGTAATTTGATTATTTAAAAATAATCTTTAAATAAAAAAAGCTTGTCTCAATACAAATGACTATGACACTGTCGGATTGTTGATTAAAGCCCCACTGGTTCACTAATGCTCCTCGGGGAAGGGAACCTGATGTTTCATCTAGGGCCTGGCCAGCTAAGGACATCTCAACCACTTCATGGTCAGTTTTATTGACGCCAATAAAGGAGGGGAAGGAGGAGAGAGTTCAAGATCTGAAGTCGTTGAATTCAATACTCAGTCCGGAAGGCTGTAAAGTGCCTAGTCGGAAGATGAGGTGCTGTTCCTCCAGTTTGCGTTGGGCTTCACCAGTGAAGCCCAACGCAAACTGGAGGAACAGCACCTCATCTTATTGAATTCAACAACTTCAGATCTTGAACTCCCTCCTCCTTCCCCACCCTCTTTCTGTTTCTTCCCCCTTCCTTTTTTTTCCAATAATTTATATAGATTTTTCTTTTCCCACCTATTTCCATTATTTTTAAATCTGTTATGCCCCCCACCCCCACTAGAGCTGTACCTTGAGTGCCCTACCATCCATTCTTAATTAGCACATTCGTTTAGATAATATCACCAACTTCAACACCTCTGTGTTCTTTTGTCTGTGACATCTTTTGATGATCTGCTCCTATCACTGCTTGCTTGTCCCTACAACCACACCACCTCCTCCACTCCCCCCCACCACCACCACCACCTTAAACCAGCTTATATTTCACCCCTCTCCTTGGATTCACCTAGTTCTGCTGAAGGGTCATGAGGACTCGAAACGTCAACTCTTTTCTTCTCCGCCAATGCTGCCAGACCTGCTGAGTTTTTCCAGGTAATTCTGTTTTTGTCTTAGCCAACTCCTGTGGTGTCTGGAGTAAAAGAGAGGGGTTGGGGGAAAGAATGATTGCTGCATGGAAATACTGAACAAGGTAATCAATAATGGAATTTGTGATATTCTGCTGTTTGTCTTGGCAAAAGACTACTCCAGACGTTAACAGGTTGGCCAGACGTCCGGTTTCGTCTGGCACCGGGTGGCTTCATACCTGGTATTTTTGACCCTTTGTCCACTTATCTTTGCAAATCACCAGTAAGGGCCTGTGCTCATTCTTTTCCCCGTTTGCAGCAAGGCTACAAAACACAGGCTTGTTTTTATTCTCACACTCCTCCCTAGCATTGTCTCTCCAACTGTGAGGAATCTCCAAGCGCCACGACGTGGTCTGCACATGTTGCAACCCTGCCTGGCTGTGGTGGCTTCTGGCGCTGGCCGCCCTAAACGTTCATTTATAAAATCAAAATATTAGTTGACCAAGCAAAAAGATCTTCTCCTCGCACGCGTTCAGGTGTTCTGTCCAACATATTTTTTTAAAAAAATGAAAGATTTGCATTTACCCAGTGCCTTTCACAATCTCTGGATATTTCAAAGCGCTTTACAGTGATTTAAATACTTTTTGAAGTTTATTCACTGACGCAATGTAGGGAACGTAGCAGCCAATTTCCGCACAACAAGATCCTGCAAACTACAGTTTGTTCGTGATTAGATAATCTGTGGTGATATTGGTTGAGGGATAAATATTGGTCTGGACTCTCCCTGTTCTGATTTGAATAGTGCCTTGGGATCCTTTGCATCCATCTGAGACAGTAGGCAGGGCCTGAGTGTAGGTCTTATCTGCGGTTTAATGCACCTCTGACAGTGCAACACTCCCTCAGTTATGTGCTCAAGTCTTTGGAGATAGTCTTACAGCCACGACCTGACTGCTACCATTGAGCTGTAAGTCGCATCTAAAGCAGGTGGATCTGTTGGAAGTGAGGTTTGGCATTGAGCAGTGTGAGTAGAAACTTAATTTAATTACCTGCTCAAAAGCTGACTCACAGGCCTGATGTAAGCATAGACCATTTAATCTAATTTGTTTGTAATCATTTTACTTTTTATATCAAATAAACTCAACGCTTTCATAGCTAATGATTTCAAACCTCACGATTTTACCAGTTGACCTCCATAAAACGATAAGTTTACAATAATTTAAGAAGGATGCATTGACCTTTTGGAGGGTTACAGTGCGGATTCACCAGAATGATGGTGGGTTTTCAGGGATTAAATTATGAGAACAGGTTGCACAGAGTGTTCCCTTGATTTTGTCCCCTTCTCCGTTGTGTGTAAGAACCTGATCATCAGATGCAAGGCACTCTTGGTGTTGCTCTACGTGACGCTGTTCTGGCCCATATCCTACCCCTACACCCGACCATCTTCCGCTTTAGCTGGAGGTTAAAAATTGATTGTGCCTGCAGGGATATGACATAGAAACCCCGAGAGAAAGGGGGGCAAACGTACCCAACGTCACCCTCATCCTGATGGCCACTTTTGTGTATGGCCACATGAAGCTATGCGTAAACCCTCAGTACGTAAACACCAAGTGTCATTATGTGCTGAGGTTCTATCACCTTTTGACCTCAAGTCCGTCAGGCAGTAACGTCTGCACATAACGTCCTTCAGGCCCTGTGGGAAAAGGAGATGGTGGATCCTGTCAGACGGTTCCCTGGGCTTTCAAACGAGCACCAAGACATTAGATTGGCTGGTGGTGAGAAAGGCCCTACGCTTTAGCTGGAGGTTAAAAATTGATTGTGCCTGCAGGGATATGACATAGAAACCCCGAGAGAAAGGGGGGCAAACGTACCCAACGTCACCCTCATCCTGATGGCCACTTTTGTGTATGGCCACATGAAGCTATGCGTAAACCCTCAGTACGTAAACACCAAGTGTCATTATGTGCTGAGGTTCTATCACCTTTTGACCTCAAGTCCGTCAGGCAGTAACGTCTGCACATAACGTCCTTCAGGCCCTGTGGGAAAAGGAGATGGTGGATCCTGTCAGACGGTTCCCTGGGCTTTCAAACGAGCACCAAGACATTAGATTGGCTGGTGGTGAGAAAGGCCCTCCCCATCTGCTCCTTGCTGCGCACCCAGAGTATCAATGCCTCCACACACTGCTCTTGAGGCAGTTGTGGTGGGGGAGAGACAGCCGTCCACCTCCTTCTGGATCGTGCCTTTTTGGTTTTTGTCGAGGTTCATCCCAAGCAACTTCTGTTACACAGGACTTGATGCTCTATGGGCTGTTCCCAGGGACCCAGTCTGAGAAAAGCATTCAACTGTTGCTGGAGGACCATCAGCTCAGTGAAAAATGCTCTTTGGTTAGCTGAAATTTGCAGATCTTCCAGTGCAAAGAGCTGTCAACGATCTGTTGCAGACAGGCAGGTTCCAAGGTCCAGGATTATGTACTAAGGGATGCATAAAGCTTGGGGCATCCAATGTGATATTAAATTTGAACTGTAATGTAATGTACCTTTAAGAATTTTATAAGTATATTTTTGAAAGAAAATTCCTTGAGCTTAGAAGGTCATGTGTTGATCTGATTGAGGTGTTTAAAATGAGAAATAGGGTAGATAGAGGGAAACCATTTCCTTTGGTGAGGGAGTCCAGAACAACGGGCCATAACCTCAGAATCAGGGCTAGGCCATTTAGTAGGGGAATCAGAAAGCACTTCTCCACACAAAGGGTAGTGGAAATCTAGAAAACTCTCCGCAAAAAGCTGTGGATGTGGTGGTGGGGCTTCGGGGAGGGGCAGTTGAAATATCCAAGATTAAGTGATTTATTTTTGTTGGGCTCAAAAGCAAGTAAGTAGAGTTATAGGCCAGCTATGATCTAATTGAATGGTGAAACAGGCTTGAGGAGCTGAAGGGCCTACTCCTGCTTCTATGTCTCATTTGGACCAGTGATGATGGTACAATATGTGGTGCTGGAAACTGCATGAAAAAATATTGATCCTATCCTCTGTCATTAACCAACCTATGTCTGTGGTGACACACCATTGGCGTGGTTCGTGGTTGATGCCATATTTGCCAAAGCATCTACTCCAGTTGCTTCCCAAACTTTTTCCCACTATGACCATATTTCAGTGCTTGAAAATTGGGGAGATGTTTAGCAGAGCCAATGTTTTTGTCCACTATGGCTTGGAAGACTCTGGAGTCTGAGTTAAGAACCGTGTGCACATGCGTGTGTGATGGAGTCTTGGTGACCAATCTTAGGAGTGTCCCGCCAGATCTCTGTTCAACAGTCACCATTGCTTCCTTGGAGCACAACAATCGGCCTGTAATCCCCGTGGGATCGCTAATTTGCTGGAGTTCTTTGAAGATGTGACAAGCAACGTGGATAATGGGGATCCTGTAGATGTAGTATATCTGGACTTCCAGAAGGCCTTTGATAAGGTGCCGCACAAAAGATTAATACACAAGATAAGATCACACGGAGTTAGGGATAATGTATTAGCTTCGATAGAGGATTAGCTAAATAACAGAAAGCAGAGAGTCAGGATAAATGAGTCTTTTTCTGGATGGCAAACTGGAACTAGTGGGGTGCCACACGGTTCGGTCCTTGGGTCCCAACTCTTTACAATCTATATTAATGACTTGGATTCAGGGATAGAAGGTACTAAAGCTAAATTTGCAGATGTCACCAAAATAGGTGGGAAAGTAAGTTGCAAGGAAGAAATAAGAAATTTATAAATGGATATGGACAGGTTAGGTGAATGGGCCAAAATTTGGCAGATGGAGTTTAACATGGATAAGTGTGAGGTTATCCATTTTGGTCAGAAGAATAAAAAGGCGACTTATTATTTAAATGGAGAGAAACTTCAGAATGCTTCAGTGCAGAGGGATCTGGGTGTCCTCATGCATGAATGGCTGAAAGCTAGTATGTAGGTACAGCAGGTAATAAGGAAGGCAAATGGAATTTTGGCATTTATTGCTAAAGGAATAGAGTATAAAAATAGGGAAGTGTTGTTGCAACGGTACAAGGCATTGGTGAGACTGCACCTGGAATACTGTGCATAGTTTTGGTCCCCTTACTCGAGGAAGGATGTGGTTGCACTGGAAGCAGTTCAGAGGAGGTTCACTAGATTGATTCCAGAGATTCGAGGAGAGATTGAGCAGTTTAGACCTCTACTCACTAGAGTTTAGAAGGATGAGAGGAGATCTAATTGAGGTATATAAGATGCCAAAGGGGATAGACAAAGTAGACATGGAGCAGATGTTTCCCCTTCTGGGATATTCTAGAACGAGAGGCCATAGTTTTAGGCTAAGGGGTGGTAGATTTAAATCAGAGATGAGCAGGAATTACTTTTCTCATAGGATCGTGAATCTGTGGAATTCACTGCCTCGGGGTGCAGTGGATGCCAGGACGCTGAATAAATTTAAGGAGGTGGTAGACAGATTTTTAATTAGTAATGGGTTGAAAGGTTATGGGGAGAGGGTTGGAAATTGGAGTTGAGGCTGAAATGAGATCAGCCATGTATTGAATGGCGGGGCAGGCTCGAGGGGCTGAATTGCCTACTCCTGCTCCTAGTTCTTTTGTTCTTATGAATGTGTGGCTGGAAAGATGGTGCAGGAGGGAGGGATTTAGATTCCTGGGACACTGGAACTGGGACTGGCTCTAGGGGTGATGGCACCTGTTCAAGCCAGAAGGGTTGCACCTGAACCGAGCTGGGACTGAGTTCCTTGCGGGGCGTTTTGCTAGTGCTGTTAGGAGGGCTTTAAGCTAACTTGGCAGAGGTATGGGAACCAAGAAAAAATATTAGAGAGGAATACTAGGCTGCACAAAATACTGATAAGGACAGATAGCACCAGTAGAGGGAATATTAAGTTAATAAGTAAAGTCGGGTTAAGGGGGAAAGTAACAAAATCTAAATCAGGGTTACTATGCATGTATGTGAATGAACGGAGTATAGTGGTTTTGGTCTGTAATACGCTGCCTGGAAGTGAGGTGGAGGCAGGTTCAATCAAAGCATTCAAGAGGGCATTAGATGATTATTTGAATAAAACAAGGTACAGGGAAAAGGCAGGGCAATGGCACTAGGTCATTGCGCTCATTTGGAGAGCTGGTGCAAACACGATGGGCCGAATGGCCTCCTGTGCTGTTAGGATTATGTGAATTACCCTTTAGAAGTCACAATTGAATCTGCGTCAACCACTGCCTATGTGCAGCGTGTTCTAGATCCTAACCTCTTGGTATGTAAAAAGGTTTTTCCTCATTTCACCTTTCATTCTTTTTGCCAATCTCCTTTAAATCCATATCCTCTGGTCTCGGCCTTCTGCCAATGGGATCAGTTTCTCTGTACATATTCTGTCTAGACCCTAACGATTCTGAACACCTCTCTCAAACCTCCTCTCAGCCTTCTCTTTAAGGAGAACAGTCCCAGCTTCTCCAATCTGTCCATGTAACTGAAGTCGCTCATCCTTGCAACCATTCTCTTTCATCTTTTCTGCACCTTCACTAAAGTACAGTGCCTACAATTGGACACCATACTCCAGTTGAGACTAAATCAGTGTTTTACAAAGGTTTTTCATAACTTCCTTGCTTTTGTACTTAAAGCCCAGGATCCTGGATGCTGCTTTGACCACTTTCTCGACCTGCCCTGCTACTTTAAATGCTTCGTGTACTTCGGCTCCCAGGTCTTTCTGTTCCTGCACCCACTTTGAAATTGTACCCTTGATATTGTCTCTCCTAACTTTTAATGTATTTCCTCGTTATTAATTGAATCACTTCTGCTAACATTGTGAATACTGTTCTTTTCATGCCTGCCCATCAGTGGTTGAGTCAGTGTTTGGGCCGGGGGACCTGTGAGAAAAAACCTTTTTCAGATGCTCAAGTCCAGGCATGAGACAGCTCGACTTTGGTGTTTCAACACAAGTAAGCAAGGGGACCGAAAATGCTGAGCATCCACACAAAATCCGGAAGGTTGTTGACTATGTAGTTATTCTGCAATATCTTATAACTAAAAATAAATTATTGCAAGTGTTACTGTGTGACCTTGAACTGAAAATATGTGGTGAGGATATGTGTTCAACTTTTGGACACAAAAATGTGTCCAACTCCTCCAGCATAGGAAAATGCTAAAACATGAGCCTCCATAGGCACAATCCCATGGCAAATAATTATATTCTACAGTCTGAAAATATTGTTGAGGGTGGGGGTGAACTGTGTAGTATTGTAGCTGATGCACAAGCAATGTACCTTTTGTGAGACACTGCATAGTTGAATAAACATTTTCTCCCTGCAAATGTTTTACACGACAGAGTTGGACGATTTCCAGCAGCTCAAAGCTTCCCTACATTTGGAAACCTCAGTCTGAGCTATTGGACTGAGTCAGAGGTTTGTGTGTTCCCGTTTCAAGAATCTTAAGTACAAAGCCCAGGCTGATAATTCACTGCAGTACTGAGGGAGTGCTGCACATCCGGAGGTGCTTTCTTTCAGACGCAGCGTTAAACCGAGACCGTGAATGCTCTCTCAGGTGGACAGAAGAGCTGTCATGACACATCTATCCCTCAACATCGTAAGACTAGGTCAATTATCTCATTGCTATTTATGGGATCCTGGCATTTTGCAAACTGGCTGCTGTTGTTTCCTACATTAAAACAAACACAACCATCTTCCTTTTGCTAGATATGACTCCAACCAGCGGAGAGTTTGTCCTTGATTCCCGTTGACTCCAGTTTTGATAGGGCACCTCGATGCCATACTTGGTTAAATGCTGCCTTGATGTCGAGGGCAGTCACTCTCTCCTCACCTCTGGAGTTCAGCTCTTTTGTCCATGTTTGAACCAAGGCCGAAATAAAGTCAGGAGCTGAGTGGCCCTGGTGGAATCCAAACTGGGCGTCAGTGAGCAGGTTATCGCTAAGCAATTGCAGCTTGATAGCACTGCTAATTACCCTTTCCATTACTGATGATTGAAAGTAGACTGATGGGGCAATAATTGGCTAGGTTGGATATGTCCTGCTTTTTGTGTACAGGACATATCTGGGCAATTTTCCACATAGCCGGGTAGATGGCAGTGTTGTAGCTGTACTGGAAAAGCTTGGCTAGGGGCATGGCAAGTTGTGGAGCACAAGTCTTCAGTACTATTGCTGGAATGTTGTCAGGGCCCATAGCCTTTACAGTATCCAGTGCCTTCAGCTGTTTCTTGACATCACGAGAAGTGAATCGAATTGGCTGAAGACTGGCATCTGTAATACTGGGGGCCTCTGGAGGAGGCCGAGATGGATCATCCACTCGGCACTTCTGGCTGAAGATTATTGCAAATCAGCCTTATCTTTTGCACTGATGTGCTGGGCTCCTCCATCTTTGAGGACGGGGATATTGTGGAGCCTCCTCCTCCAGTGAGTTGTTTAATTGTCCACCATCATTCACGACTCTGTGGCAGGACTGCAGAGCTCAGATCTGGTCTATTGGTTGTGGGATCGCTTAGCAGTGTCTATCACTTGCTGCTTATACTGTATGGCACACAAGTAGTCCTGTGTTATAGCTTCATCAAGTTGACACCTAATTTTTAGGTATGCCTGGTGATGCTCCTGGCATGCCCTCCTGCACTTTTCATTGAACCAGGGTTGATCCCTGGTAATGGTAGAGTCTAGCAGCTATGTCATTTAGGACTTGGCCAGCTCAGTTAGTAGTGGTGCTATTGAGCCACACTTGGTGATGGACATTGAAGTCCCCCACCCAGAGTACATTCTGTGCCCTTGCCATCTCAGTGCTTCCTTCAAGTGGTGTTCAACATGGAGGAGCACTGAACTGATTTATCAGCTGTAGGAGGGCGGTACATGGTAATCAGCAGGAGGTTTCCTTGCCCATGTTTAACCTGATGCCGTGAGACTCCATGGGGCCCGGAGTCGATGTTGAGGACTCCTGGGGCAACTCCCTCCCAACTGTGCCGTCACCTCTGCTGGGCCTATCCTGCTGGTGGGATGGTGTCTGGGACAATATCTGTAAGGTATGATTCCGTGAGGATGACTGTGAGGCAGCTCTTCCAACTTCGGCTCTAGCCCCCAGATGTTGGTAAGGAGGACTTTGCAGGGTCGACAGGACTGAGTTGGCGTTGTTTTTTCTGGTGTCTCGGTCAATGTGGGTGGTCTTTCCGGTTTTGTTCCTTTTTTTGTGACTTTATGGTGGTTTGTTATAACTGAGTGGCTTGCTAGGCCATTTCAGAAGGTATTTAAGAGTCAACCACATTGCTGTGGGTCTGGAGTCACGTGTAGGCCAAACCAAGTAAGGATGACAGATTTCCTTTCCTAAAGGGGCATTAGTGAACCAGATGGGTTTTTACAACAATTGAGAATGGTTCCATGGTCATCATTCTAATTCCAGATTTTTATTGAATTCAAATTCCACCACCTGCCATGGCAGGATTAGAACCCAAGTCCCCAGAGCATTACCCTGCGTCTTTGGATTACTAGTCCAGTGACAATACCACTACGCCATCGCCTCCCCTCAAAAGTCATGAGAGTGCTATATGAATGTAAATCTCCCTTTTCACTATCGGACAGACAATTTATGTACATGACTTGGATGAAGGGACCAAAGGAATGGTGGCTAAATTTGCTGATGCCATTGACAGCAAGAAAAGTAAATTGTGAAGAGGACATAAGGAAGCTATTAAGTGACAAAGATAGGTTGTGAGTGGGCAAAGATTTGGCAAATGGAGTATTTTGTGGGCAAATATAAAATTGTCCATTGTGGCTGGAAGATTAAAAAAGAAGCATATTATTTAAATGGTGAGGGAATGCAGGGCTCGGAGATTCAGAGGATCTTGGTGTCCTAGTGCGTGAATCACAAAAGGCCAGTACGTTGGTGCAGCAGGTAATTAGCAAAGCTATTAGAATGTTATCTTTTATTGTGAAGGGAACTGATTACAAAAGTAGGGAGGTTATGCTTCAGTTATACAGGGCACAGTTGAGGCCACATCTGGAGTACTGTGTACGATATTGGTCTCGTTATTTAAGGAAAGATGTAAATGCATTAGACACAGTTCAGAGAATGTTTACTAGACTAATACCAGGAATGGGCATATTGTCTTGAGGAAATGTTGGACACGTTAGGCTTGTATCCACTGGAGTTTAGAAGAGTAAAAGGCAACTTGATTAAAACCTTTAAGATCCTGAGAGGGCTTGACAGAGTGGATGTGGAGAGGATGTTTTCTCTTGTGGGAGGATCTAGAACTAAGGGTCATGACTTAAAAATAAGGAGTTGATTTAAAAATAAGGAGCTGCTCATTTAAGACAGAGATGAGGAGAATTTTTTTCTCAGAGGGTAGTCAGTCTTCGGAGCGCTCTTCCTCAAAAGACAGTGGAAGCAGAGTCTTTGAATATTTTTAAGGCAGCGCTAGATAGATTCTTGATAAGCAAGGGGGTGAAAGGTTATTGGGTGTAGGCAGGAATGTGGAGTGGAGGTTACAGTCAGATCATCCATGATCTTATTGAATGGCGGAGCAGGCTGGAGGGGCCGAGTGGCTTCCTCTTGCTCCTAACTCGTATGCTGGTATGTATGACAGACTCTCTTCGGGAAAAGTGTGAAGATCCGGGGGTGGGGGAAGTTTGAGGTGAGACAAAATTAGTGAAGCCAATTTCTCTGTAGCTGTGACTCAGTGTCTGAGATATCTCCTTTCTGATAAAGCACCAAGGATAACGAAATAAAAATTCCTCTTTTGATTTCTCTAGTTACAGAAGCATGTTTCTCCCCAGGGTGCAACAAAGGTTCACTAGATGGATTCCTGTTCTGCTTGTGTCCTACTCGGAGTGATTGGGTAGCAAGGTCAGATATTGGAGTTTAGAAGAATGAGAGGTGATCTCGATGAAATCTAAAATTCTAAGTGGGGCTTGCCAGGCCAGGGTAGATGCTGAGAGATCCCTGGCTTGGAGAGTCTTGAGCTGGAGGTCATAGCCTTATGATAACAGCCATTTAGCGCTGAGACGAAGTGAAATTTCTTCACTCAGGTGGTTGTCAATCTCTACCCCAAAGGGCTGTGGGCACTCGGTCATTGAGTATATTTTTGGACTCCAGTGGAATCAAGCTGGATGTGAATAGGGCGGAGAAATAGGGTTCAGCTCACCAATTATCTTATTGAATGGCAATGCAGGCTCACGGGGCTGCGTACTGCCCTACTGCTTACATTTCTGATATCCTTCAGTGGCAAATCGCCAGGAACTCGTTTTTGGACTTTTAATTGCTAAGCAAAGAGCAGATGAGCAAGTAGAAAAAATATAGTTCAATTGTCATAACAGAAGATTTCCCTCTATAACTCATTATGCTGTGTTTTCTTTTGTGCAGTGACTGGGAAATTTACACTGTCCCAAAGGATATTTGCATTTCTCTTTGTTTCCTGAGAGAAGGAAATCAGATTGTCCGTGAATGATTCCTGTAACTCTGAAGTAACCACTCTGTAATGGTAGTAAGATTATAGCCTGAATTTTTTTTTTTTTTAACACCCACTCAACCTAACCCTATCTGCTCCTGACACCTCCGTTTGGGTCTGTCACTGAGTCATCAAAAGAATAAGAGCTTCCAGTTTTTTTATTCACTCATGGGATGTGGGCATCGCTGGCTAGGCCAATATTTATTGCCCATCCCTAATTGCCCTTGTTCGGGGGACATTTAAGAGTTACCCACATTGCTGTGGGTCTGGAGTCACATGTAGGTCTTTGAAATACTGGTCCGGTGACTAAGGTAGAAAATAGTTTCGTAGAGGCACAATTGGAGAAAATTGGACACCGGAAGGGGAAAAAAAAGGACGGGTGACTTAAAGCTTAGTCAAAAGAATGGGCTTTAAAGAGGAGGTGGGACAGGCGGAAGGACTTAGGGAGAGAATTCCAAAGTATGTGGTTTAAGAGTCTGAAAGCACGGCTGCTAGTGATGGAGTGTAGAGAGTGATGAATGAATATACAAGGCATTGGAAAAACAGAATTCTCAGGATTAAAGTGAGGAGGGGGTGGTGGTGATGGTGTAGGGCTGGATTGGGAATCCTCCGCAGCTGGGGAATACCTCAGCCTAACTGTAGTGTCACCAAATAATGCCCTGGCTGGGATCTACTAACACAACGAAAGACCAGTGGCAGGGCAGGGGCTAACCCTCGGTAAGCACTTGTAAAAGCATGTGGAACAGTCGGTGTGTGTTAAAATTGTAAAGCTGTGGTGACTGACTATCTATTTTGAGTTGGTGGGGGAGGTCTTTACTTGCATGGGGTCTTTTTGTTTTTGTTTTTCTTCCAGGTCATGCTTTATTTTGGCTGGAATATCTATTTGCATTAGAGGCGTAGGACATTCAGCCCCTTGAGTCTTTCCTGCCATTCTGTTTGATCATGGCATTGATCAAATCCATTAGCCCACCATTGCTCCATATCCATTAATATCTCTATCAAACATTTACTCATCTCAGTTATGGAAATTTCAACTGACTCCCAGCATGTACAGCCCTTTTGTGGAGAGAGTTCCAGATTTCTACTACCCCTTTTATTTGTGAGAAAAAGTGCTTCCTGATTTCACTGCTAAATGGTTTGGCACTAATTTTAAGATTGTGCCGCCTTGTTTTGGATATCCCCACCAGAGGGAACAGTTTCGCTTTATTGAACCCCTTTATCATTTCAATTAGATCACCCCTTTTTTTTTTGGTCGAAGCTTTTCGTCTTGCACTCATCAGGACAATTCGCAAGAAAATACCAGTGTCAGGGGAAACAACATGTGTACGAGAAGAGAGTGCTGATTGTTTGGCAAGTGTAATCTGGTGGAGGCATTGCCATGGAGAATGTTTGACAGTGACATTGTTTGAAATTAAAACCAGGCAGCTTGACTCTGGTGAAGACATTGCCCTGGGGAATGAAGCAGCAAATGGTTGTCACTTATTTTGTTTAGCCGAAACAGTTGTAATACGTGTACGTGTTCTTTCTGTCCTCAAAGAACAGGGCCCTGTGGGGCCCTGCATGTTAGGATATGTAGCTTCCAGTACACACACACGCGCCACACAGTGAACCCGACTGACAATCGTAATTATTTTTTATTCATCCGAGGGATGTGGGCTTCGCTGGCTGGGCCAGCATTTATTGCCCATCCCTAATTGCCCTTGAGAAGGTGGTGGTGAGCTGCCTTCTTGACCCGCTGCAGTCCATGTGGTGTAGGTACACCCACAGTGCTGTTAGGGAGGGAGTTCCAGGACTTTGACCCAGTGACAGTGAAGGAACGGCAGTATATTTCCAAGTCAGGAGGGTGAGTGGCTTGGAGGGAAACTTCCAGGTGGTAGTGCATCATGTAGATGGTACACACTGCTGCCACTGTGCGTCAGTGGTGGAGGGAGTGAATATTTGTGGATGGAGTGCCAATCAAGCAGGCTGCATTGTCCTGGGTGATGTCAAGTTTTTTGAGTGTTGTTAGAGCTGCGCTCATCCAGGCAAGTGAAGAGTATTCCGTCACACACCTGACTTGTTCCTTATAGATGGTGGACAGGCTTTGGGGAGTCAGGAGGTGAATTACACGCCACAGGTATACACACGCAGCCCCTGACTTGCCCTTGTAGCCACAGTATATGGCTAATCCAGTTCAGTTTATGGTCAATGGTAACCCCTAAGATGTTGATAGTTGGGGATTCAGTGATGATAATGCCATTGACTGTCAAGGGGCAATGGTTAGATTCTCTTGTTGGAGATGGTCATTGCTTAGCACTTATGAGGCATGAATGTTACTTGCCACTTGTCAGTCCAAGCCTGGATATTGTCCAGGTCTTGCTGCATTTGGACATGGACTGCTTCAGTATCTGAGGAGTCGTGAATGGCGATGGACATTGCGCAAACATCAGCGAACATTCCCACTTCTGATCTTATGATGGAAGGACGGTCATTGATGAAGCAGCTGAAGATGCTTGGGCCTAGGGCACTACCCTGAGGAACTTCTGGAGCTGAGATGATTGACCTCCAACAACCACAACCATCTTCCGTTGTTAGTTACTCCAATCAGCAGAGAGCTGATTGCCAATGACTTAAGTTTTGCTAGGGCTCCTTGATGCCACACTCTGTCAAAGGCAGTCACTCTCTCCTCACCTCTGGAGTTCAGCTCTTTTGTCCACGTTTGAACCAAGGCTGTAATGAGGTCAGGAGCTGAGTGGCCCTGGCGGAGCCCAAACTGAGCGCCTGAGCAGGTTATTGCTAAGCAAGTGACGCTTGATAGCACTTTTGATGACCACTTGCATCACTTTACTGATGATAGAGAGTAGACCGATGGGTCGGTCATTGGCTGGGTTGGATCTGTCCTGCTTTTTGTGTACAGGACATACCCCTGAATTTTTCCACATTGCCAGGTAGATGCCAGACATAGTCATACAGCACAGAAATAGGCCCTTTGGCCCATCGTGTCCATGCTGACCATCAAGCACCTATCTATTCTAATCCCATTTTCCAGCACTTGGCCCAGATGTTTCAAGTGCTCATCCAAATCTGTTGTGAGGGTTCCTGTCTCTACCACCCCATAGGGCAGTGTGTTCCAGGTTCCAATCACCCTCTGAATGAATTTTTTTTTCTCCAATCCCCTCTAAACTCTGGTTATTGACACCTCTGCTAAGGGGAAAAGTTTCTTCCTATCTATGCCCCTCATAATTTTGTAACTCTGTCAGGTCCCCCCCCCCACCCCCCACCACCGACCTCTCTGCTCTAAGAAAATAACCCTAGCCTATCCAATCTCTCTTCACAGCTGAAATGCTCCAGCCCAGGCAATATGCTGGTGAATCTCCTCTGCATCCTCTCCAGGGCAATCACGTTCTTCCTATAGTGTGGCGACCAGAACTTTTTTATTTCATTCATGGGATGTGGGCATCACTGGCTAGGCCATATTTATTACGCATTCCTAATTTCCCTTGCTCAGGGAGCACTTAAGAGTCAACCACATTGCTCCTCTGCTCTGGTTCTGTAGCCCAGACCAGGTAAGGACAGCAGATTTCCTTCCCTAAAGGATATTAGTGAACCAGATGGGTTTTTGCAACAATTAGCAATGGTTTCATAGTCATCATTAGACTTTTAATTCAAATTTCACCATCTACCACAGTGGGATTTGAACCCAGGTCCCCTGAACATTACACTGGGTGTCCGGAATACCAGTCCAGTGAAAATACACTAAGCCACCGCCTTCCCGTACCGCACTCAGTACTCCAGCTGTGGCCTAATTAGCGTTTTATACAGCTCCAACATAACCTCCCTGCTCTTATATTCTATGCCTCGGCTAATAAAGGCAAGTGTCCCATATGCCGTCTTAACCACCTTTTATCATGGGTCCCAGCACTGATCCCTGCAGTACAGCACTCATCACAGGCTTCCAATCACAAAAACAACCTTCAACCATCATCCTCTACTTCCTGCCAGGAAGCCAATTTTGGATCCAATTTGCCAAATTGACCAGGATCCCATGGGCTCTTACCTTCTTGACCATTCTGCCATGCGGGACCTTGTCAAAAGCCTTACTGAAGTCCATGTAGAGTATATCAACTGCACTATCCTCATCTACACAATTAGTCACCTCCCCAAAATTCAATCAGTGTTGTAGCCGTACTGAAACAGCTTGGCTAGGGACGTGACACGTTCTGGAGCACATGTCTTCAGTGATATTCCTGGAATGTTGTCGGGGCCCATAGCCTTTGCAGTGTCCAGTGCCTTCAGCCGTTTCTTGATTTCATATGGAGTGAATTGAATTGGCTGAAGACTGGTGTCTGTGATGCTGGGGATCTCCCGGGGAGGCCAAGATGGATCATCCATTCAGGACTTCTGGCTGAAGATTGTTGCGAATGCTTCAGCCTTATCTTTTGCATTGATGTACTGGTCTCCCCCATCAATGAGGATGGGGACATTTGTGGAACCTCCTCCTCCAGTGCGTCGTTTAAATGTCCATCGCCATTCACAACTGGATGCAGCAGGACTGCACAGCTTAGATCTGATCCGTTGGATGTGGGATTGCTTAGCTCTGTCTATCACTTGTTACTTATGCTGTTTGGCATGCAAGTAGGGTTGTGTGTAGCTTCACCAGGTTGACACCTCTTTTTTAGGTATGCCTGATGCTGCTCCTGACATGCCCTCCTGCACTCTTCATTAAACCAGGGTTGATCCCCTGGCTTGGTGGTAATGGTAGAGTGGGGGATATGCCGGGCCACGAGGGTACAGATTGTGTTCAAGTACAATTCTGCTGCTGCTGATGGCCCACAGCACCTCATGGATGCCCAGTCTTGAGTTACTAGATCTGTTTGGAATCTATCCCATATAGCACGGTGGTAGTGCCACACAACACGATGGAGGGTATCCTCAATGTGAAGGCAGGATTTCGTCTTCACAAGGACTGTGTGGTGGTCACTCCTACCGATACTGTCATGGACAGATGCATTTGCTGCAGGCAGGTTGGTGAGGATGAGGCAAGTATGTTTTCCCCTCTTGTTGGTTCCCTCACCACCTGCCGCAGACCCAGTCTAGTAGCTATGTCCTTTAGGGCTCGGTAAGTAGTGGTGCTACCCAGCCACTTTTGGCGATGGACATTGAAGTCCCCCACCCAGAGTGCATTCTGTACCCTTGCCACCCTCAGTGCTTCCTCCAAGTGGTGTTCAACATGGAGTACTGATTCACAAGCTGAGGGAATGCCGTATGTGGTAATCAACAGGATGTTTCCTCGTCTGTGTTTGACCTGATGCCATGAGACTGCGCGGGGTCCAGAGTCACCATTAAGCCTTCACAGGGCATCTGACTCCTGAATGTGTACCACTGTGCTGCCACCTCTGCTGGTGGGACAGGACATACCCGGGGATGGTGATGGTGGAGTCTGGGGCATTGTCTGTAAGGTATGATTCTATGAGGATGACTGTCAGGCTGTTGTTTGACCAGTCCCCAGATGTTAGGAACAGAGGCTTTGTAGAGTCAACAGGGCTGAGTTTGCCGTTGTCGTTTCCAGCGCCTGGGTTGCTGCCAGGTGGTCTGACCAATTCCATTCATTTTCTTAGACTTTTTAGCAACTTGATACAACTGAGTGGCTTGCTAGGCCACTTCAGAGGGTATTTAAGAGTCAACCACATTTCTGTGGGTCTGGACTCCCGTGAAGGCCAGATCAGGTAAGCTTAATTGTCAGTGTTGTCAGTGTAATTCTTAGCACACTGAGGATTATCTAGCAAATGTTGTCCAATCATGGAATCACATCTAATGTTGGGTGCTATGTGTTTTTAAATTTTGCAAACGCGGGCTGGTTGGATATGGTCTGAAAACAACGGATGGACGTGCTGTTTGATACGATCCACCAGTCTTTGGGATTATAAGGCCAACATACCTAGCATCACACAGGCACTGAAATTCATATACCACATTTACTCATTTGTGTGATGGGTGGAGCATCTGTTTGGCTTGATGGCAGGATTCTGTTGGTGGCGAATACCATTTGTGTTGCTACTGCATAGTAGCAGTGTGAAACTGCTAGCTTCACCTGTTTTTAGTTACCTTGCCCTTCCAGGGTAATCTGATGTAGACTGGCTACTTTTCAGGGCCGAAAGTGATGGCCATGTACCTGCACGATATACAGCACAAATTGATCTGATCAGGGTAGTCATTATCCCGCAGGATGCTAAATGGGATAGACAAAGTAGACGTGGAGCGGATGTTTCCCCTTGTGGGGCATTCTAGAATGAGAGGCCATTGTTTTAGGCTAAGGGGTGGTAGATTTAAATCAGAGGTGAGGAGGAATTACTTTTCTCAAAGGGACGTGAATCTGTGGAATTCACTACCTCCGGGTGCAGTGGATGCCAGGACACAATAAATTTAAGGAGGAGATGGACAGATTTTTATTTAGTAATGGGTTGAAAGGTTATGGGG
Source organism: Carcharodon carcharias (assembly GCF_017639515.1). Lineage (NCBI taxonomy): Eukaryota > Metazoa > Chordata > Chondrichthyes > Lamniformes > Lamnidae > Carcharodon > Carcharodon carcharias. The sequence goes on along the minus strand of NC_054467.1, from coordinate 255,007,817 downwards.
AGAGGGTGGGAAATTGGAGTTGAGGCCGAAATGAGATCAGCCATGATCGTATTGAATGACGGGGCAGGCTCGAGGGATGAAATTTCCTACTGCTCCTAGTTCTTATGTCTTTGATGCGCCCTATTTCAGCAACAAGCTTGCATGGTGAACAAATGGCTCGGACCCTATTTACAAGGTTGAGCAATACTGTATGCCTGTTGCCATTGGTACTTAAACATGAAGGGCAGGAATGAAAGAGTGAGAGAGAATACACAATTAAAGTGTCATTAAACAAAAACAAAAATACCTGGAAAAACTCAGCAGGTCTGGCAGCATCTGCGGAGAGGAGCACAGTTAACGTTTCGAGTCTGAGTGACCCTTCAACAGAACTAAGTAAAAATAGAAAAGAGGGCGGATGCACGGGAGATGGGCCGGACACGGTTGGGGGCCCTGTCAACCACCGTGGGTGGAAAACTTCGGTTAAGGAAAAAGGAAGACATGTCAGAGGAACTGTTTTTGAAAGTGGCTGTTTAATTAATTAAAGTGTCATTATGCTGCAGGTGGTATTTTAGAATGCTCACTGTCAAAAGATTGCATTAAAATGGGGACATGACTCATAGAACAGGAATGCTACTGATGTGTTTTGTAGAGGCTTGTTTGTACAGTTCTCCCGTAGGAGCCACTATGGATTTCGATCTTGGATCTGTGAAGTGGTTCTTTCCTAACCACTGATATTTATTATGTAAGTGTAGCATGCTGGATATTGCCTGTCTACACATGATCACCAGCCAGTTATTTACTGTGCAGCTCCAAACACCTTTGAAAAGCTGTCTATAATATCCAATTTTGGGAAAATTGCCTCAATTTCTTTGTTGTGCGGATGTATTTTCATGAGAGTTGGAGCTGGACTGACTTTAACTGATTATTATCCTATGGTGTTCCATTAGATCCATAGAGTTGATCCTGTTTGTGGGATTTTACTGTGTAGAACTTATCTGTAATGTTTTGCAACTTAAGCGCTTCCTGAAGTCATGAAAGACATAATATATATGCAAGTCTTTTTCTTTCTCCGTTTCTTTACTCAAAAATTGAGTTCCTCCTGCCCATTTTCTTTTTTCATTCATGGGATGTGGGCATCGCTGGCTAGGCCAGAATTTATTGCCCATCCCTAATTGCCCTTGAGAAGGTGGTGATGAGCTGCCTTCTTGAAACGCTGCAGTTCAGTGCTGTTAGGGAAGGAATTCCAGGATTTTGATCCAATGACAGTGAAGGAATGGTGATATATTTCCAAGTCGGGATGGTGAGTGGCTTGGAGGGGAATTTCCAGGTGGTGGTTCACCATGTATATCTGCTGCCCTTGTCCTTCTAGGTGTTAGCGGTCATGGGTTTGGAAGGTGCTGTCTAAGGAGGTTTGGTGAGTTTTTGCCATGCATCTTCTGGATGATGCACAACAGCAGTAGCGTGTACCAATGGTGGAGGGAGTAAATATTTGTGGATGTAGTGCCAATCAAGTGGCTGCTTTGTCCTGGATGGTGTCAAGCTTCTTGACTGTTGTTGGAACTGTACTCATCCAGGCAAGTGGAGAGTATTCCATCACACCCTTGACATGTGCCTTTTTAGATGTTGAACAGGCTTTGGGGAGTCAAGAGGCGAGTTACTCGCCGCAAGACCTTTCCTGCATTTGGACATGGACTGCTTCAGTATCTGAGGAGTTGCAAATGGTGCTGAACATTGTTCCATAATTGCCCATTCCCAATTGCAATTGAGAAGGTGGTGGTGAGCTGCCTTCTTGAACCGCTGCAGTCCATGTGTTGTAGGTACACCCACAGTGCTGTTAGGGAGGGAGTTCCAGGATTTTGACCCAGTGACAGTGAAAGAACAGCGATGTATTTCCAAGTTAGGGTGGTGATTGGCTTGGAGGGGAACTTTTGTGAACAGTGGAAGAGACATGCTGTTTGATACGATGCGCCAGTCTTTGGGATGTACGACCCATGTACCTGGCATCCCACCAGCGCTGAAATTCATATACCACATTACTCATTTGTGTGATGGGCAGAAAATCTTTTAGGCATGACAGCAGTATCCTGTTAGTGGCGAATGCTGCTTGTGTAGTTACTACATAGTAGCAGTTGCTCAAATTTTTGAGATACCCTCACCTACCAGGGTAATCTGAGGTAGACCGGGTACTTTCCAGAACCAAACGTGGTGGCTTTAGGCCCATTCCATGAGTTTGTGTGATATACAGCGAGCAATGATCTAATCAGTGTAGCCATTATCCTGCAGTCTGCCTTTGATGTGCCCGATTTCAACATCATGTATGCACGGTGAGCAAATGGCTTGGGCCCTGGTGAGTGCAAGATAACATGTGTCTTTATTAAGCAATGGTGATATAGTTCCAAGTCAGGAAGGGCTGTGGCTTGTTGAGGAACTTGCAAGTGGTGGTGTTCCCATGCAACTGCTGCCCTTGTCTTTCTACGTGGTAAAGATCGTGGGTTTGGAAGGTGCTGTCAAAGGAGCCTTGATGAGTTGCTACAATACATCTTGTAGATGGTACACACTGTTTTTACTATGCATTGGTGGTGGAGCGAGTGAATATTGAGCTTCTTGAGAGTTGTGGGAACTGCACTCGTTTAGGCAAGTGGAGAATATTCCATCACAATCCTGACTTGTGCCTTATAGATGGTGGACAGGCTTTGGGGAGTCAAGAGTTGAGTTACTCACTGCAAAATTCCCAACCTTTTATATGTAAAATAAATATGAGTGAATATAAAAGAACCCCTCCAATTTGATGTCATCTGTAAATCTGGATAGATCTGATTGCTCAGCCCAAATAATTTACGCAAATAGTGAATGCAATGTCTGTTACTTATTTTTTGAATAGATTAATCAAGAATGTAGTTAGCCACATTTGGATTCCCAATTAAGCACGTGACAACACTTGCCCTGGAGCCTTGCAAAGGACTTAATAATCCTTCACCTTGCCCTTTCTCCACTCTTTAAACAATTCTGTTTTATTTACAGTTTTGGCCATAATTAATGTGCTCAGTTGAACAAGAGTTTAAAGTATGTTAGATGGTGTTGTAATTTGCTGCTTCAGCCAGAACAATTCAGTTTATCACTAATATTTCCAAAAATTTTAATTGGTCAATATGCCTCTCTAAGAGGCTTGCTGCCAGAGCTGACTCTTGAGAGGGGTGTGGGGATGAGGTTGACCTTTCACCTTTTTTATATACTGAAAATGGGAGCAACCTAAGTGCTTTTTTTTTATTATTCATTCTCAGGGAGTGAGTACCATTGGTAAGATTTACAATCCTTTACCCCAATATTGTTACCCAGGGCAGTATGGATTACTCCCCAGCCAAGTGCAGCATAGCTGAAGTATGAACAAAAGCTCCCTTTTGTAGTTATAGTCTGCAGGATAGCACTGATTCAGACGCATATCAGATTTTCCAAGGACATGTTGTCCAATAGGAATCACTGACTACCCAAAGGTGTGGCTACAGTGACACTGTATTAACCTAATGTGCTAATTTTAGTAGAAAACGCCTCTGATAAGGGATTGGTTAGCGAGCAGGAACCAGAGAGTAGGGATAAATGGGTCATTTTTGGGTTGGCAAGCTGTAACTAGTGGTGTGCCACAGGGGTCAGTGCTGCAACCTCAACTATTTACAATCTATGTTAATGACTTGGAAGAGCTGTTCAAATAGATGGTATCTAAATTTGCTGATGACAGCAAGATATGTAATAAACTTTATATTGAATTCAACAACTTTAGGTCGTGAGTCCCCTCCCCCATCCCCACCCCCTTTCTGTTTCCCCCTTCTCTTTTTTTTTCCCAATAAATTATAAAGATTTTCCTTTTCCCACCTATTTCCATTATATAAAATAAAAAAAAAAACCCACTAGAGCTATACCTTGAGTGCCCTACCATCCATTCTTAATTAGCACATTCGTTTAGATAATATCACCAACTTTATCTTTAACACCTATGTGTTCTATTGTACTATTGTTGTTGACATCTTTTGATGATCTGCTTCTATCACTGCTTGTTTGTCGCTACAACCACACCAACCCCCTCCACCTCTCTGTCTCTCTATCTCTCCGCCCCCCACACACACACCTTAAACCAGCTTATATTTCAGCTCTTTCCTGGACTCGAACTCAAGTTCTGTCGAAGGGTCATGAGGACTCGAAACGTCAACTCTTTTCTTCTCCGCCGATGCTGCCAGACCTGCTGAGTTTTTCCAGGTAATTCTGTTTTTGTATGTAATAAACTTAGTGTACAAGGGGAGATAAAGAATCTACAAAGGGATATAGGCAGGTTAAGTGAGTGGGCAAAAATTTGGTGGTTGGAGTATAATGTGAGAAAATGTGAACTTGTCCACTTTGGCAGAAAGAATAGAAAAGCAGTATACTTCACCGTCATTGGGTCAAAATCCTGGAACTTCATCTCTAACAGCACTGTCAGTATACCTACATCTCATGGACTGCAGCTGGTCAAGAAGGCAGCTAGCCACCACCTTCTCAAGGGCAATTGGGAAATGGCAATAAATGCTGGCCTAGCCAGTGACGCCCACATGCTGTGAATGAATAAATGGAAAACTCTATAGTACAGAGGGATCTGGATGTTCTGGTACCTGAATCACAAAAATGAGTATGAAGAGACAGAAAATGATTAGGTAGGCAAATGGAATGTTTACATTTATTGCAAGGGGAATGGAATATAAAAGTAGGGAAGTTTTACTGCAGCTATACAGGGTCTTGGTGAGCCAACATCTGGAATACAGTTTTTTTTTTGCTTCCAGATTTTTTAAATGCTGAATTCAATTTTCAGCCTACTGTGATGAGATTTGAACTGGCATCCTCTGCATTACTGTACCAGTATGCATTTGTACTTTGTGTGTTAATTAGTAAGACAGAGATGAAAAGAAGAGTATGCAAGCGTTTTTTGATTACCAAGTGCTTTAACTTCATTGGTTGTGAAATGTGTACAGTTTTGGTCTCCTTATTTGAAAAAGGATATAATTGCTTTAGAGAAGCAATTCAGAGAATATTCACTTGACTCATTCCTGGGATGAAGGGGTTATCATATGAAGAAAAGTTGAACAGGTTGGACCTATACCTATTGGAGTTTAGAAGAATGAGAGGTAATTTTATTGAAACATACGATCCAGAGGGGATTTGTTGGGGTGGATACCCAGAGGATGTTTCTTCTTGTGGGGGAGACTAGAACCACAAGGTGAGTATGAGGACACTTTTTGTTCTCTCTGAGGGTTGTTAGCCTGTGGAATTCTCTTCACCAGAGGGCAGTGGAGGCTGGGTCATTGAGTTTATTCAAGGCATATTTTTTATAGTTAAGGGAGTTGAAGGTTTTTGGGGAAAACAGTTAGGTGGAGTTGAGGCCATAATCAGATCAGCCATGATCTTATCAAATGGCAGAGCAGGCTCGAAGGGCATGAATGGCCTACTTCTGCTCCTATGTTTCTATGCTGTCTTTTGTGCACGTGCTGTCAATATCCAAGTATATATTCATGTGTGTATGGTTGCTTAACAAATATCTCCCAACATTTCACAACCAATGAAGTTAAAGCACTTGGTAATCAAAAAATGCTTGCATACTCTTCACCTCTGTCTTACTAATTAACACACAAAGTACAAATGCATACTGGTACAGTAATGCAGAGGATGCCAGTTCAAATTTCATCACAGTAGGCTGAAAATTGAATTCAGCATTTTAAAAAAAAAAATCTGGAAGTAAAAATGACCATGAAGCTGTTGAATTCTCGTAAAAACATAACTGGTTCATTGGTAAGGACAGCCACTTTCTTTCCTTAAATGTGACCTATTGTTACTCCAGCTCCAGAGTCACTTGCCCTCTAAAGACACTCAGTTGTATCAAAAGAAAGACCCACTATCCCTTCCTTAGTGAATGCTGACCTTGCCAGAGATGCAGATTTGCCAAGAATGAATGAGTAAAAAAATACACTGTGCCGAGCACATGCCCAAGGACTTTATCTGTTGTTAATTTTTTGTTCCGATTATTTATGAATCAGAAGGTCTGGAGTTCTCTCCCAAAACCTCTATACCTCTCCCTCCTTTAAACTCTTCCTTTAGGATGCTCCTTAAAACCTACCATCTTTACCAGTGGAAGAGAATTGAGTAGTTGGTTTGTCTTTATTTTTTAAATAGTAATTTTATTATCTAATAGAGGAATGGAAGGGCAGCTCTGATCCCTGGAGTGCACATCCTGTTTCATGTGGGAACTCCAGGGCATTTCCTGTGTCCTGGATAACCATATGTGTAGGAAGTGCCATCAGCTACAACATCTTGAGTTCCAGGTTTCAGAACTTGAGCAGGATCTGGCATCACTGCGGCAAATCACAAGGTTTAGAACTTTGTGGATAACATGTTTAAAAATGTGGTCATCCTGCAGCTTAAGAGACCGCAGGGAGAGAGTGAATGGGTAACCATCAGGCAGTCAAGAAGAAATAGGCAGGTAGTACAGGACTACCCTTGAGTGCATCTCACTCTCCAATCAATATTAAATTTTGAATACTGATGGTTCATCTGGGGAGTGCAGCCAGAGCCAAGTCCATGGCACCAAGGCAGGCTCAGCTGTACAGGGGAATACAAAGAAGCCTGGAAGAGCAATAGTGTTAGGTGATTCGATAGCAAAACAGACATTTCTGCAGCCACAGATGTGAATACAGGATGGTGTATTCTCCCTGATGCCAGGGTCAAGGATGTCACTGAAAGGGTGCTCTGTGGCTGGCGGGGGGTTGGGGGGGCGGTGAGCAGCCATTGGTACCAATGACATAGATAGAAAAGAAGGATGTGGTCCTGCAGTCAGAATTTAAGGAGCTAGGTAGGAAATTAGCAAGTGGAACCTCAAAAGTAGTAACTCCTGGTAGCACATGCAAGTGAGTATAGAAATGGGAAGATAGAGCAGGTGAATGCCTGGCTAGAGAGATGGTGCAGGAGGGAGGCTTCAGATTCTTAGGACATTGGGATTGGTTCTGGGGTAGATGGGATGGGTTGCACCTAAACAAAGCAGTGACAAATATCCTTGTGAGACAATTTTTTAGTGCTATTGGTAAGGGTTGGCAGGGGTGTGGAAGCCAGGAGGTGATACTAGCGAGGAATATCAAAATGCAAAGAATATTGGGAGCAATGGATAATACTATAGTAGGAAATGATAGGGTATTAGGTAGGTTTAGCATAAGAGGCAAAGTAATAAATTGAGGACAAAAATAAAAATAGCTGGAAAAACTCAGCAGATCTGACAGCATCTGTGGAGAGAAACACAGTTAATGTTTTGAGTCTGTATGACTCTTCATCAGAACAGATAAATTGAGGAAACTGGGCTGGTATTCTCTAGAGTTTCGAAGAATGAGAGGTGAGCTCACTGAAACTTAAATTTTTTTACAGGGATTGACAGGATAGGTGTAGTTAGGATGTTTCCCCAGGCTGGTGAGTCTAGAACCAGGGGACACAGAATCCAAATAAGGGACACGCCATTTAAGACTGAGATGAGAATAAATTTCTTCGCTCAGAGGGTGGTGGATCTTTGGGATTCTCTAGCCCAGAGAGCTGTGGAAGCTCAATCGTTAAGTATGATTGATAGATTTATGGATACTAATGACATCAAGGGATATGGGGATAGCATGCGAAAGTGGCATTGAGGTAGATGATAAGCCTTGATCTAATTGAATGGCGGAGCAGGCTGAATGGGCCAAATGGCCTACACCTGTTCCTAAATTCTAAATTAGGGTTATAATGCATGTATGTGAATGTGTGGAGTGTGGTAAATAAGATTGGTGTGTTGCAGACTCAGAAAGCCAAGTGGAAATAAAATGTTGCGGCGATAGCAGAGATGTGGCTCAAAGAAAGGCAGGACTGGGTATTAAATATTCCTGGATATAGGGTGTTCAGGAAAGATAGGAAAAGGAGGAGGGGTGGCGGTATTGATCAAGGAGAACATTGCAGTGCTGGAGAGAGAGTTCATTCCAGAGGGGTCAAGGACAAAATCTATTTGGTTAGAGCTAAGGAACAACAAAAAAGGTAATTAAATTACTCAGTGTGTTCTACAGGCCACCAACTAGTGGGAAATGATTCATTTTGGTAGGAAGAACGCAGAGAGATGATATAAAATGAAGAAGCAGAGGGACCTGGGTATATCTGTGCATAAATCATTGAAGGTGGCAGGAACAGTTCAGAGAACGGTTAATAAAGCGTACATTATCCTGGGCTTTATTCATAGGGGTGTAGAGTACAAAAGCAAGGAAGTTGTGTTAAACCTGTGTAAAAATGCTGGTTCAGCCTCCACTTGAATATTGCGTCCAAATCTTGGCACCATGTTTTGGGAAAGATGCGCAGGCATTAGAGAGGATGCAGAAAAGATTCATGAGAATGGTTCCAGGGATGAGGAACTTCAGTTATGTAGATAGATTAGCGAAGTTGGGACTGTTTTCCTTGCAGGAGAGTAGGTTGCAAGGGGATTTGATAGTTATTCAAAATCATGAGGGATCTGGACAGAGTAGATAAAGAGGAACTGTTACCATTAATGAAAGGTTGGAGAACCAGAGGGCACAGATTTAAGGTGATTAGCAATGAGAAGAAACTTTTTCATGCAGTGAGTGGTTAGGATCTGGAACCCGCTGTCTGTGATTGAAGCATGTTTAATTGAGGCATTCAAGAGGGAATTGGATTATTATCTGAAAAGGAATAATGTGCAGGCTTCGTTATGGCTACCTCAACTCCACTTTCCTGTCCTACCCCATATCTCTTGATTCCCTTAGCGTCCAAAAGTCCATCTATCTCTGTCATGAATGTACTCAACAGCTAGGTGTCCACAACTCTTTGGGTGACAAGATTCCAAAGATATACAAGCTTCTTTAATTCAGCTGTAAATGGCTGACCTCTTATGACTCCTAGTTCCAGGCTCTCCACCAGTAGGTCTTTGTGTTTCCCCCCGTAAAGTTCTAAGAATTTTATACTTTTCAATGAGTTTACTTTCCAGAATAAAGGCCCATTCTATTCTATCTGTCCTCATAGGACAGCCGCCTTATCACAGGGATCAGTGTCGTGAACCTTTGTTCCCATCCTCATTGGGCAAGTATATCTCTCCTTGGATAAGGAGATCAAAACTGTACACAATACACCAAGGAGTTGTCAGACCAGGAATCAGCATAGGCCAGTGAATAGAGGAGTAGGTAGGTGAGGATACGGTAGCAGAATTTTGGATTTATTCAAATTTATGGAGGGTTAGATGTGGGAGGCGGAGCTGTAGAGTGTTGGAACAATTACATTCAAAGTAACAAAGGTATGGATGAGAGTTCCTGCAACAGATAAGCCGAAGCATAGGTACGGGCGAACGTTGTTGGGGAGATGGAAATAGGCAGTCCTGTTGTGGAACTGATATGTGGTGAGGAGCTCATCTCGGGGTCAAATGCGCATCAAGGTTGCGAATGGTCTGGTTCAGCCTCGGGCAGCCATCAGGAAGAGTGATCGACTTGATAGCCATGGAAGGGAGCCTGTGCCAGGGACTGAAGGCAATGGTTCTGGCCTTCCTAATTGCACTTAATGGGTTAAAGTTCACAAAGGAAGTACCTCAGGAGAGTCTCTCAATCTGCTGCTTCAGCCAGAATGATTCAACTTCCTCATCACTGTAACCTTTCCAAACGTTTAAATTGGTTCATATGTATCTCTTGAAAATAGCCGACTGCCAGCCCTGACTAGTTTGTGGATGTTTGGATGAGCCTGACTTCTCACCTGTTGTGAAAACAGCACTGACCTCTACTGGGCTTTTTCTTTTATTCTTTTTCAGGAAGTAGTAAGAAGGAAAAAGAGAGACTTTTTTTATGTAGACCCTTCATAACCTCAGAACGTTTCAAAGCACTTTACAGGCATTGAAGTACTTTTGAAGTGTAGTAACTTTTGTACTGTAGCAAATGTGGCAGCCAGTTTGCACACAGCAAGCTCCCACAAACAGCAATGTGGTAATGACCAGATAATCTGTCTTTTGATGTTGCTTGAGGGATGAATATCGACCAGGACATTAGGAATAACTCCCAGTGCTATGTGATCTTTATGCCTGAGAGGTCAGGGGGGTAGTTCTGTTTAATATCACTGCTGAATGATGGCACCTCCGACAATACAGCGTGTTTCCTCAGAGCTACACGTGAGATAATTGGTTGCTTTTTAAAAATTGTTTAAAGTACATGGGCATTGCTGACAAGGTGAGCATTTATTGTCCATCCCTAATTGTCCTTCTGAAGGTTGTGGTGGTCAGGCTTGTCGAAATATCCATTCAAGTAAAAGTTCTGGCAGTCAATTATTTGTAAGAGACACACATCAGCCAGTTTAAACCTTTGGAAAGATTACAGTAACGAGGAAGTTGAATCATTTTGGCTGAAGCAGCAGATCAGCACTCTTCCTCTGTATTTCCTTTATGAACTTTAGCCGCCCATTAAGTCCAATCTTCCTGAACCATGGCAGTCTGTATGGTTAGTAATTCCTCGCCCAAGGTTGAAGTTGCGTTCCTGAAAAGTGCAACTTTAATGAAGCCATATTAAGTGAGTCAGATTTTCCCATTACAACCAATGTAAAAGCTGTAGTTAGGTTCTGTAGAATCTTTCTCATTAGAAAAAAACATTACAACACTTTACCCTATAGAAACACTTTACATTGCTAAATTCCTTTATTTGTAAATTTAAAAATAAAATAAATTTTTAAAACATGAAAGAAATATGCAGCCTTTCCCACTCGCTAGCTCCCTGGATCACCAACTCTACGGCTCATAGCCTCTCCTGCTTACTGACCCTCCGGCACACTGCCTCTCCTTACTCGCTGACCCTCCAGTTCACTGCCTCTCCCACTCGCTGACCCTCTGGATAACAGACTCTCCCACTCACTGACCCTCTGGCTCACCGCTTCTCCTGCTTGCTAAACCTCTGCCTTGCCAACCCTCTGCCTCAGTGACCCTCACCTCATCGACCCTCCGGCTCGCCACCTCTCCCATTCGCTAACCCTCCGGTTCACTACCTGCTCACTGCCTCTCCCCCTAGCTGATCCTCGAGCTCACTACCTCTCCCCCTCGCTGATCCTCGAGCTCACTACCTCTCCCCCTCGCTGATCCTCGAGCTCACCATTACCTCTCCCCCTCGCTGATCCTCGAGCTCACCATTACCTCTCCCCCTCGCTGATCCTCGAGCTCACCATTACCTCTCCCCCTCGCTGATCCTTGAGCTCACCATTACCCCTCCCCCTCGCTGATCCTCGAGCTCACCATTACCTCTCCCCCTCGCTGATCCTCGAGCTCACCATTACCTCTCCCCCTCGCTGATCCTCGAGCTCACCATTACCTCTCTCCCTCGCTGATCCTCGAGCTCACCATTACCTCTCTCCCTCGCTGATCCTCGAGCTCACTACCTCTCCCCCTCGCTGATCCTCGAGCTCACTACCTCTCCCCCTCGCTGATCCTCGAGCTCACTACCTCTCCCCCTCGCTGATCCTCGAGCTCACTACCTCTCCCCCTCGCTGATCCTCGAGCTCACTACCTCTCCCCCTCGCTGATCCTCGAGCTCACTACCTCTCCCCCTCGCTGATCCTCGAGCTCACTACCTCTCCCCCTCGCTGATCCTCGAGCTCACCATTATCTCTCCCCCTCGCTGATCCTCGAGCTCACTACCTCTCCCCCTCGCTGATCCTCGAGCTCACTACCTCTCCCCCTCGCTGATCCTCGAGCTCACTACCTCTCCCCCTCGCTGATCCTCGAGCTCACTACCTCTCCCCCTTGCTGATCCTCGAGCTCACTACCTCTCCCCCTTGCTGATCCTCGAGCTCACTACCTCTCCCCCTCGCTGATCCTCGAGCTCACTACCTCTCCCCCTCGCTGATCCTCGAGCTCACTACCTCTCCCCCTCGCTGATCCTCGAGCTCACTACCTCTCCCCCTCGCTGATCCTCGAGCTCACCATTACCTCTCCCCCTCGCTGATCCTCGAGCTCACTACCTCTCCCCCTCGCTGATCCTCGAGCTCACCATTACCTCTCCCCCTCGCTGATCCTCGAGCTCACCATTACCTCTCCCCCTCGCTGATCCTCGAGCTCACCATTACCTCTCCCCCTCGCTGATCCTCGAGCTCACCATTACCTCTCCCCCTCGCTGATCCTCGAGCTCACCATTATCTCTCCCCCTCGCTGATCCTCGAGCTCACCATTATCTCTCCCCCTCGCTGATCCTCGAGCTCACCATTATCTCTCCCCCTCGCTGATCCTCGAGCTCACTACCTCTCCCCCTCGCTGATCCTCGAGCTCACTACCTCTCCCCCTCGCTGATCCTTGAGCTCACTACCTCTCCCCCTCGCTGATCCTTGAGCTCACTACCTCTCCCCCTCGCTGATCCTCGAGCTCACTACCTCTCCCCCTCGCTGATCCTCGAGCTCACCATTATCTCTCCCCCTCGCTGATCCTCGAGCTCACCATTATCTCTCCCCCTCGCTGATCCTCGAGCTCACCATTACCTCTCCCCCTCGCTGATCCTCGAGCTCACCATTACCTCTCCCCCTCGCTGATCCTCGAGCTCACCATTACCTTTCCCCCTCGCTGATCCTCGAGCTCACCATTACCTCTCCCCCTCGCTGATCCTCGAGCTCACCATTACCTCTCCCCCTCGCTGATCCTCGAGCTCACCATTACCTCTCCCCCTCGCTGATCCTCGAGCTCACCATTACCTCTCCCCCTCGCTGATCCTCGAGCTCACCATTACCTCTCCCCCTCGCTGATCCTCGAGCTCACCATTACCTCTCCCCCTCGCTGATCCTCGAGCTCACCATTACCTCTCCCCCTCGCTGATCCTCGAGCTCACTACCTCTCCCCCTCGCTGATCCTCGAGCTCACTACCTCTCCCCCTCGCTGATCCTCGAGCTCACTACCTCTCCCCCTCGCTGATCCTCGAGCTCACTACCTCTCCCCCTCGCTGATCCTCGAGCTCACTACCTCTCCCCCTCGCTGATCCTCGAGCTCACTACCTCTCCCCCTCGCTGATCCTCGAGCTCACTACCTCTCCCCCTCGCTGATCCTCGAGCTCACTACCTCTCCCCCTCGCTGATCCTCGAGCTCACCATTATCTCTCCCCCTCGCTGATCCTCGAGCTCACCATTATCTCTCCCCCTCGCTGATCCTCGAGCTCACTACCTCTCCCCCTCGCTGATCCTCGAGCTCACTACCTCTCCCCCTTGCTGATCCTCGAGCTCACTACCTCTCCCCCTCGCTGATCCTCGAGCTCACTACCTCTCCCCCTCGCTGATCCTCGAGCTCACTACCTCTCCCCCTCGCTGATCCTCGAGCTCACTACCTCTCCCCCTCGCTGATCCTCGAGCTCACCATTACCTCTCCCCCTCGCTGATCCTCGAGCTCACTACCTCTCCCCCTCGCTGATCCTCGAGCTCACCATTACCTCTCCCCCTCGCTGATCCTCGAGCTCACCATTACCTCTCCCCCTCGCTGATCCTCGAGCTCACCATTACCTCTCCCCCTCGCTGATCCTCGAGCTCACCATTACCTCTCCCCCTCGCTGATCCTCGAGCTCACCATTATCTCTCCCCCTCGCTGATCCTCGAGCTCACCATTATCTCTCCCCCTCGCTGATCCTCGAGCTCACCATTATCTCTCCCCCTCGCTGATCCTCGAGCTCACTACCTCTCCCCCTCGCTGATCCTCGAGCTCACTACCTCTCCCCCTCGCTGATCCTTGAGCTCACTACCTCTCCCCCTCGCTGATCCTTGAGCTCACTACCTCTCCCCCTCGCTGATCCTCGAGCTCACTACCTCTCCCCCTCGCTGATCCTCGAGCTCACCATTATCTCTCCCCCTCGCTGATCCTCGAGCTCACCATTATCTCTCCCCCTCGCTGATCCTCGAGCTCACCATTACCTCTCCCCCTCGCTGATCCTCGAGCTCACCATTACCTCTCCCCCTCGCTGATCCTCGAGCTCACCATTACCTTTCCCCCTCGCTGATCCTCGAGCTCACCATTACCTCTCCCCCTCGCTGATCCTCGAGCTCACCATTACCTCTCCCCCTCGCTGATCCTCGAGCTCACCATTACCTCTCCCCCTCGCTGATCCTCGAGCTCACCATTACCTCTCCCCCTCGCTGATCCTCGAGCTCACCATTACCTCTCCCCCTCGCTGATCCTCGAGCTCACCATTACCTCTCCCCCTCGCTGATCCTCGAGCTCACCATTACCTCTCCCCCTCGCTGATCCTCGAGCTCACTACCTCTCCCCCTCGCTGATCCTCGAGCTCACTACCTCTCCCCCTCGCTGATCCTCGAGCTCACTACCTCTCCCCCTCGCTGATCCTCGAGCTCACTACCTCTCCCCCTCGCTGATCCTCGAGCTCACTACCTCTCCCCCTCGCTGATCCTCGAGCTCACTACCTCTCCCCCTCGCTGATCCTCGAGCTCACTACCTCTCCCCCTCGCTGATCCTCGAGCTCACTACCTCTCCCCCTCGCTGATCCTCGAGCTCACCATTATCTCTCCCCCTCGCTGATCCTCGAGCTCACCATTATCTCTCCCCCTCGCTGATCCTCGAGCTCACTACCTCTCCCCCTCGCTGATCCTCGAGCTCACTACCTCTCCCCCTCGCTGATCCTCGAGCTCACTACCTCTCCCCCTCGCTGATCCTCGAGCTCACTACCTCTCCCCCTCGCTGATCCTCGAGCTCACTACCTCTCCCCCTCGCTGATCCTCGAGCTCACTACCTCTCCCCCTCGCTGATCCTCGAGCTCACTACCTCTCCCCCTCGCTGATCCTCGAGCTCACTACCTCTCCCCCTCGCTGATCCTCGAGCTCACCATTACCTCTCCCCCTCGCTGATCCTCGAGCTCACCATTACCTCTCCCCCTCGCTGATCCTCGAGCTCACCATTACCTCTCCCCCTCGCTGATCCTCGAGCTCACCATTACCTCTCCCCCTCGCTGATCCTCGAGCTCACCATTATCTCTCCCCCTCGCTGATCCTCGAGCTCACCATTATCTCTCCCCCTCGCTGATCCTCGAGCTCACCATTATCTCTCCCCCTCGCTGATCCTCGAGCTCACTACCTCTCCCCCTCGCTGATCCTCGAGCTCACTACCTCTCCCCCTCGCTGATCCTCGAGCTCACTACCTCTCCCCCTCGCTGATCCTCGAGCTCACTACCTCTCCCCCTCGCTGATCCTCGAGCTCACCATATCTCTCCCCCTCGCTGATCCTCGAGCTCACCATTATCTCTCCCCCTCGCTGATCCTCGAGCTCACTTACCTCTCCCCCTCGCTGATCCTCGAGCTCACTACCTCTCCCCCTCGCTGATCCTCGAGCTCACATACCTCTCCCCCTCGCTGATCCTCGAGCTCACATACCTCTCCCCCTCGCTGATCCTCGAGCTCACCTTACCTCTCCCCCTCGCTGATCCTCGAGCTCACCATTATCTCTCCCCCTCGCTGATCCTCGAGCTCACCATTATCTCTCCCCCTCGCTGATCCTCGAGCTCACCATTACCTCTCCCCCTCGCTGATCCTCGAGCTCACCATTACCTCTCCCCCTCGCTGATCCTCGAGCTCACCATTACCTTTCCCCCTCGCTGATCCTCGAGCTCACCATTACCTCTCCCCCTAGCTGATCCTCGAGCTCACCATTACCTCTCCCCCTCGCTGATCCTCGAGCTCACCATTACCTCTCCCCCTCGCTGATCCTCGAGCTCACCATTACCTCTCCCCCTCGCTGATCCTCGAGCTCACCATTACCTCTCCCCCTCGCTGATCCTCGAGCTCACCATTACCTCTCCCCCTCGCTGATCCTCGAGCTCACCATTACCTCTCCCCCTCGCTGATCCTCGAGCTCACCATTACCTCTCCCCCTCGCTGATCCTCGAGCTCACTACCTCTCCCCCTCGCTGATCCTCGAGCTCACTACCTCTCCCCCTCGCTGATCCTCGAGCTCACTACCTCTCCCCCTCGCTGATCCTCGAGCTCACTACCTCTCCCCCTCGCTGATCCTCGAGCTCACTACCTCTCCCCCTCGCTGATCCTCGAGCTCACTACCTCTCCCCCTCGCTGATCCTCGAGCTCACCATTATCTCTCCCCCTCGCTGATCCTCGAGCTCACCATTATCTCTCCCCCTCGCTGATCCTCGAGCTCACTACCTCTCCCCCTCGCTGATCCTCGAGCTCACTACCTCTCCCCCTCGCTGATCCTCGAGCTCACTACCTCTCCCCCTCGCTGATCCTCGAGCTCACTACCTCTCCCCCTCGCTGATCCTCGAGCTCACTACCTCTCCCCCTCGCTGATCCTCGAGCTCACTACCTCTCCCCCTCGCTGATCCTCGAGCTCACTACCTCTCCCCCTCGCTGATCCTCGAGCTCACTACCTCTCCCCCTCGCTGATCCTCGAGCTCACCATTACCTCTCCCCCTCGCTGATCCTCGAGCTCACCATTACCTCTCCCCCTCGCTGATCCTCGAGCTCACCATTACCTCTCCCCCTCGCTGATCCTCGAGCTCACCATTATCTCTCCCCCTCGCTGATCCTCGAGCTCACCATTATCTCTCCCCCTCGCTGATCCTCGAGCTCACCATTATCTCTCCCCCTCGCTGATCCTCGAGCTCACCATTATCTCTCCCCCTCGCTGATCCTCGAGCTCACTACCTCTCCCCCTCGCTGATCCTCGAGCTCACTACCTCTCCCCCTCGCTGATCCTCGAGCTCACTACCTCTCCCCCTCGCTGATCCTCGAGCTCACTACCTCTCCCCCTCGCTGATCCTCGAGCTCACCATTATCTCTCCCCCTCGCTGATCCTCGAGCTCACCATTATCTCTCCCCCTCGCTGATCCTCGAGCTCACCATTACCTCTCCCCCTCGCTGATCCTCGAGCTCACCATTACCTCTCCCCCTCGCTGATCCTCGAGCTCACTACCTCTCCCCCTCGCTGATCCTCGAGCTCACCATTACCTCTCCCCCTCGCTGATCCTCGAGCTCACTACCTCTCCCCCTCGCTGATCCTCGAGCTCACCATTACCTCTCCCCCTCGCTGATCCTCGAGCTCACTACCTCTCCCCGTCGCTGATCCTCGAGCTCACCATTACCCCTCCCCCTCGCTGATCCTCGAGCTCACCATTACCTCTCCCCCTCGCTGATCCTCGAGCTCACCATTACCTCTCTCCCTCGCTGATCCTCGAGCTCACTACCTCTCCCCCTCGCTGATCCTCGAGCTCACTACCTCTCCCCCTCGCTGATCCTCGAGCTCACTACCTCTCCCCCTCGCTGATCCTCGAGCTCACTACCTCTCCCCCTCGCTGATCCTCGAGCTCACTATTATCTCTCCCCCTCGCTGATCCTCGAGCTCACCATTATCTCTCCCCCTCGCTGATCCTCGAGCTCACTACCTCTCCCCCTCGCTGATCCTTGAGCTCACTACCTCTCCCCCTCGCTGATCCTTGAGCTCACTACCTCTCCCCCTCGCTGATCCTTGAGCTCACTACCTCTCCCCCTCGCTGATCCTTGAGCTCACTACCTCTCCCCCTCGCTGATCCTTGAGCTCACTACCTCTCCCCCTCGCTGATCCTCGAGCTCACTACCTCTCCCCCTCGCTGATCCTCGAGCTCACTACCTCTCCCCCTCGCTGATCCTCGAGCTCACTACCTCTCCCCCTCGCTGATCCTCGAGCTCACTACCTCTCCCCCTCGCTGATCCTCGAGCTCACTACCTCTCCCCCTCGCTGATCCTCGAGCTCACCATTACCTCTCTCCCTCGCTGATCCTCGAGCTCACTACCTCTCCCTCTCGCTGATCCTCGAGCTCACCATTACCTCTCCCCCTCGCTGATCCTCGAGCTCGCCATTACCTCTCCCCCCTCGCTGATCCTCGAGCTCGCCATTACCTCTCCCCCCTCGCTGATCCTCGAGCTCGCCATTACCTCTCCCCCTCGCTGATCCTCGAGCTCACCATTACCTCTCCCCCCTCGCTGATCCTCGAGCTCACTACCTCTCCCCCTCGCTGATCCTCGAGCTCACTATTATCTCTCCCCCTCGCTGATCCTCGAGCTCACCATTATCTCTCCCCCTCGCTGATCCTCGAGCTCGCCATTACCTCTCCCCCCTCGCTGATCCTCGAGCTCGCCATTACCTCTCCCCCCTCGCTGATCCTCGCAGCCGCCATCGATCAAGCTCACCAAACCTCCTGCTCCTTGACCCTCCCTCACGCCGAGCTTCCCACTGCCAGCCTCTCCCACATCCCGCTTTCCTCTTCTGAGCCCTTCTTGTGATTGAGGGTTTGTGAGATGAGCAGTGAGAGGCACCGAGAGCAGCTTGGGAGCAAGAGTAGTTTTGCGCTGCGGTGTTGTGGAGGTAACCGCAAGTGGGCAGGTCGACGAAAGGGAGAGTTGGGGAGCAAGAGGGCCAGCGGCGAGAGGGGGGATTGGCAGCAGCTGGCGGGAGGGGGTGGGATCAGGGAGTGGGAGGGTTTGGGGGCAAGTGGGAGCTCCGAAACGGTACCGAGCAGATCATGCGACACTGTGTCAGACCCGGCATGAAACGACGTTAAAACGAAACTCCTGGCGCTAACCGTGAATACTGATACCATTAACTGTAGGCCGATTTCAAAACAGGGCGACTTAAAACGGAGAGCTGTATATGTACACTGTGCTGTTGGGTAGGGAGTTCCAGGATTTTATTGCCCATACCTGAGCACTGAACCGAGCGGCATTCTGGGACCAGTTCAGAGGACAGCTAAGAGTTAACCATGTCGGCGTGGGGCTAGAGTCGCTTCCAGTGAACCAGTTGAAAGCATTTTTTTTTTTTTTTTTTTATTACCAAGTTTTTAAAATCTGAACTTAAAGTCTCAAACTGCGACGGTAGGATTTGAACTGACATACTTAATAGAGACATCTGGATTACTAGGCCGGTAACACAATCACGACAGTAAATACAGCTGGGGGATGAAAACCTCCTTTGCCTGTTGGCTATGAGTCTTGTACAGAATGAATTTGGGGAAACCCAGTCTCTTAGAAAGCACTGTCCATAGCACTTTTGTTTATTCTCCTTTTGAGATGTGGGCATCACTGACTAGGCCAGCATTTGCTGCCCATCCCTAGTTGCCCTTCAGAAGGTGGTGGTGAGCTGCTGCCTTGAGCCGCTGCAGTCCCTGTGGTGTAGGTACACCCACAGTGCTGTTAGGGAGGGAGTTTCAGGATTTTGAACCAGTGACAGTGAAGGGACGGCAGTTTGGTTCCAAGTCAGGATGGCGTGGGGCTCGGAGAGGAACTTGCAGGTGTTGGTGTTCCCACGCGCCTGCTGCCCTTGTCCTTCTAGGCGTAGTGGTCGCAGGTTTCGAAGGTGCTGCTGAAGGAGCCTTGATGAGTTGCTGCAGTGCATCTTGTAGATGGTGCACACTGCTGCCACTTTGCATTGATGGTTGAGGAAGTGAATGTTTAGGTTGGTGGATGGGGTGCTGATCAAGCAAGCTGCTTTGTCCTGAATGGTGTCAAACTTCCTGAGTGTTATTGGAGCTGCACTCATCCAGGCAAGAGGAGAGTATTCCATAACACTCCTGACATGTGCCTTGTAGATGGTGGACAGGCTTTGGGGAGTCAGGAAGTGAGTTGCTCTGCAGAATTCCCAGCCTCTGACCTGCTCTTGTAGCCACAGTATTTATATGGCTAGTATAGTTCAGTTTCTGGTCAATGGTAGCCCCCCAGGATGCTGATAGTGGGGGATTCAGCAATGGCAATGCCACTGAATGTCAAGGGGAGAAGGTTTAATTCTCTTTTGTTGGTGATGGTTATTGCCTGGTACTTGTGAGGTGCCAATGTTACTTGCCACTTATCAGCCCAAGTTTGAATGTTTTTGTAAAGTATGACTTGGGAGATGCAATGAGTTGAACATGGTCCACAGTTGGCAGCTATGGGAAGGAATTGTCTTTAATGGGCCCAGTTGGTCCCATGTCTTCCATGGTCACTTACATTCTTTTATTGTGCTTTTTGCAGAAACACTGGAAGAAGAACTGGTTTGTCTTGTATCCGGCTAGCCAGTATGGAATATCCCGGCTGGAATGCTATGACAGCAAGGATGGGGCCAACGTGTCGGAGAAGCAGGCCACCAAAAAAATGGACAAAAAGATTATCCGGCTGTCTGACTGCATCAGCATTGCGCACATATCGAGTGAAGTGTGTCCAAAGGAGTCCTTGTCTGCTTTCACCATTGAAACCGAAGAGAAACTGTACACCTTTGCTGCGGAAAAACAGGCGGCTGTTGAATGGGTTGACAAGCTGTGTGAAACTGCATTCCCAGTGAGTCCAATGTTGAGATTTACCAGGAATCGGAATGGTACAGCACAGAAGTAAGCCATTTGGCTCACTGTGCCTGAACTGACTCTATGGTAGAGCTATCCAATCCCATACCCTTCCTCCAAGTCCCTATGATATTTTTTTCCCTTCAAGTGTTTACTCAATTCACTTTCGAATGTTACTGTTGAATCTGGTTCCAGCATCCTTCCTTTTAGTCAGAATATTCCAGATCACAACAACTTGCTGATTTTGTTTTTTGTTGCTTCCAGTTTTGTTAATCTGTATCTACTGGTTCCCAACCTTCCTGCCACTGGAAACAAGTTCCTCCTCACTTACTCTATCAAAGCAATTTGTGTTTTTTCAGCATTGTTACTAAATCTCCTCTTAACCTTCTCTGCTCTAAGGAGAACAACCCAGCATAGTCCATTGCTTCCATGTAGGAGTGCTGACCCAGGGAGAACTAACTTAACTTAAATTCATTTGTGTGACACCAACAAACACAGGTAACACAAGTGACCTGTTCCCCATGTCTCCACGAACACTGGACTCTTTAATGCATTGTGAAAGTAATAATGAAGGACCTGAACAAGCAGCAGCTGGTGGCCTTGACTCCATTACTCTGGACATGGAGTTTGGCACAGAATGTGCTGCTCTCCAATGTAAATTCTGTGCATGAATAGTCCATGCCGGATCTGTTGTGCTGGTTATATCTTCAGTATGATTAACCACTAGTTATAATGGTTTACAGTAATGTGTTTATATTTGTTGTTTTTTGAAAATTAGTGCTTTAATAATGTTAATATTACAGTTTAGTTGCATGTAATGCTCTTACTGCATTGTGTTATGGTCATTTCCAGCTGTTTTATTCCAAATTTAATTGGGAAGAAGAAAGGGAACAATTTTTGTGCTTTTCAAGCATCTGGGAACCCTGACGTATGCTCTCAAAGTGAAAATTGTAATAGGGGTTGTGCTGAAGTCAAAAAGATGAAAAATACTGGCTGGGGAGAGGGATATGTTCACCTTTTATTCATTCTTAGGATGTGGGCACTTGTCATTCTTCCCTATTTGCCTTGAGAAGGTGGTGGTCTGCTTTCTCGACACAACTGAGTGGTTCACTGCAGCACTTCAGAGGGTAGTTAAGAATCAACAGTGTGGAACTGTAGTTACATACAGGGCCAGATGGGGTAAGGACAGCAGGTTTCTTTCACTAGAGAACATCTTTCAAGCAGCTGGCACTTTGCACCAATTCAACAGCTTCAAGGTCATCATTACTGAGACCAGCTTTTTTTAGATCCAAGTTTTTTTTCAAAAAATCGAATGCGAGTCGTGGGATTGGAATTCATGCTCTTTCGATTATTAGTCCAGTAACATAACCAGTACATCACCCAAGGTGCTTGCCATTTTGGACCCAGAGATGCTTTTGGGTATCCGTTTGATAGCTTCCTACTTAATGTTGTCTCACTCCTTCATTGCAGACTCCTGCTGCTGATCCCTGTTCTGGAGCAAGTTCAAAATCTCTGGAGATGGCAGAGAACAGTATCTACTACTCTCGGTCAGAAGGTAAGCAGGGCGGATTGGCTGGCATTCCACCGTAAAGTATTGTGTCCCTTTATTTCCTTCTCTTCAAGCTGCAGATAGGTCTCCCAGTTTATAAATGTAGGGTCCAGAATGACAATGAGCACTTTTCATTTCCAGTCACGCTCGAGATTGAGTACAGTTTAAAAACGTGGATCCACTGTCGTTTGGTCTTGTTTATCTATTTACAGTTTATGATGCACATCCTCAAGTGTTTGTTTAGTGTATTTCATGATCTCAGGACACCCCGAAGTCCTTTAGCGCCAACAAAGTATTTTGGAAGGACAAAGAGGCAAATGAGCATATTGTCTGTTTTAGTGGTGTTGGTTGAGGGATAATCATTGACTAGGACACCAGAAATAACTTCCCTGCTTTTCTTCAAAATAGTACCATGGGATCTTTTACACAACTGGAGAGAGGCTAGAAGCACCCAGGCTTTTTTCTCACCGCTGTAGGTTAATTTTAACGGAGGGATGTGTTTGGGATGGACAGGGCTGCTGAGCAAGGGTGCGGGATAGAAATATAGAAACTAGGCGCAGGGGAAGGCCATTCAGCCCTTTGAGCCTGCTCCACCATTCATTATGATCATGGCTGATCGTCCAACTCAATAGCCTGCTCCCGCTTTCTCCCCATACCCTTTGATCCCTTTCGCCCCAAGAGCTATATCTAACTCCTTCTTGAAAACATACAATGTTTTGGTCTCAACTACTTTCTGTGGCAATGAATTCCACAGGCTCACCACTCTCTCTGGGTGAAGAAATTTCTCCTCATCTCAGTCCTAAAAGGTCTACCCCATATCCTCAGACTGTGCCCCTGGTTCTGCATTCCCTCACCATTGGGAACATCCTTCCTGCATCTACCCTGTCTAGTCCTGTTAGAATTTTATAGGTTTCTATGAGATCCCCCCCTCATTCTTCAGAACTCCAGTGAATATAATCCTAACCGACTCAATCTCTCCTCATATGTCAGTCCCGCCATCCCAGGAATCAGTTGGGTAAACCTTCGCTACACTCCCTCTATGGCAAGTATATTCTTCCTCAGATAAGGAGACCAAAACTGCACACAATATTCCAGGTGTGGTCTCACCAAGGCCCTGTACAATTGCAGCAAGACATCCCTGTTCCTGTACTTGAATCCTCTGGCTATGAAGGCCAACATACCACTTGCCTTCTTTACCGCCTGCTGTACCTGCATGCTTAACTTCAGCAACTGGTGTACAAGGACACCCAGGTCTCGTTGCACATTCCCCTCTCTCAATTTATAGCCATTCAGATAATAATCTGCCTTCCTGTTTTTACTACCAAAATGGATAACCTCACATTTATCTTCTTTATATTGTATCTGCCATGCATTTGCCTACTCACTCAGCTTGTCCAAATCACACTAAAGCTTCTCTGCATCCTCCTCACAGCTCACCCTCCCACCAGCTTTGTGTCATCTGCAAATTTGGAGATATTACATTTAGTTCCCTCATCTAAATCATTAATATATATTGTGAATAACTGCGGTCCCAGCACCGATCCCTGCGGTACCCCACTAGTCACTGCCTGCCATTCGGAAAAAGGCTCGTTTATTCCTACTCTTTGTTTCCTATCTGCCAACCGTTTTCTATCCATCTCAGTACACTACCCCTAATCCCATGCACTTTAATTTTACATGCCAATCTCTTATGTGGGACTTTGTCGAAAGCCTTCTGAAAGTCCAAATGAACCACATCCACTGGCTCCCGCTCATCAACTCTAGTTGTTACATCCTCAAAAAATTCCAGTAGATTTGTCAAGCATGATTTCCCTTTCATAAATCCATGCTGACTCTGTCCGATTCTGACACTGTTTTCCACGTGCTCAGCTATTAAATCTTTTATAATGGACCCTAGGATTTTCCCCACTACCGACGTCAGGCTGACTGGTCTATAATTCCCTGTTTTCTCCCTGCCTCCCTTTTTAAATAGTGGGGTTACATTAGCTAGCCATGGGAGCTTCGGAGTGAGGTCTGGGCCATTGCATGTTATTCCCCTACCTGGAACCTGGAGAATTAATGTTGGGATGAAGCCCAAGGAATGGCACGTTGGTGTTATAGTTATGTTATCCAACTGAGCAATCCCGAGGCCTGGACTAATAATTCACTGAGTTAAAATCCCACCATACAGTTTGAGAATTAGAATTTTAAAAGTGGAAGTAAAAAAAAAGGTCACAAAAAAAAAAATGACCAGAGAGCTGTCCATGGGATTGGGGGTAGTGTATTGAACAGGAGAAATCCAGCTGGTTCACTGAAGTGCTTTAGGGAAGAAATCCTGTCATCCTTATCCAGTCTGCGCCTATATTTGACTCCTTTCCCCACATCAAAATGATTGACTTTTAACTGTCCTCTAAAGTGGCCCAGAGGGCATCTAGGGATGGATAATAAATGCTGGTCTTGCCAGCAACATTCACATTCCAAAATTCGGTTCAAATTTACAAAATATACCTGATGGCTGGGAAATTAGCAGAGATCGGAATTTAATGAGATCAGGAAGCTCTTTAGAATGACATTAATGATGAAATTCTTGAGGTGGCAAGGGTGTGTGGATCATGATTTCAGTGGGAGTAAGGTAAGGTCATAGGTGGACAATGTTACAGAGATGGAAGTGTGTAATCTTGAGGAAGTGTCAGCCATGGCTCAGGCCAGAGACTATGAATTTTGCAGTGAGTAACTCACCTCCTGACATGGGAACACCACCACCTGGAAGTTCCCCAGTGGTTCAAGAAGACATCACCACCTTCTCAAGGGCAATTAGGAATGGGCAATAAATGCTGGCCTAGCTAGCGATGCCCATATCCCGTGAATGAATAAAAAAAAAAAGCTCCCCCAAGCCTGTCCACCATCTACAAGGCACAAGTCAGGAGTGTGATGGAATACTCCCCACTTGCCTGGATGAGTGCAGCTCCAACAACACTCAAGAAGCTTGACACCATCCAGCACAAAGCAGCCAGCTTGATTGGCACCCCATCCACAAACATTCACTCCCTCCAACAGTTTATACCATGTACAAGATGTGCTGCAGGAACTCGCTAAAGCTCCTTCGGCAGCACCTTCCAAACCCACGAGGTCTACCATTTAGAAGGACAAGGGCAGCAGACATATGGGAATTCCACCATCTGGAAGTTCTCCTCCAAGTCACACACTACCCTGACTTGGAAATATATCACTGTTCCTTCACTGTCACTGGGTCGAAATCCTGGAATTCCTTCCCTAACAGCACTGTGGGTGTACCCACACCACATGGACTGCAGCAGTTCAAGAAGGCAGCTCGCCACTACCTTCTCAAGGGCAATTAGGGATGGGCAATAAAAGCTGGCCTAGCCAGCGACACCCATATCCCACGAATGAATAAAAATAAAGGATGCTCTGAAGGTCTAATGGAAAAGGGGACAAATTAATTTTGGTGCATGGGAGGAACTTGCTGTAAACCTTGCCATGTGGCAGTGCCTCATTCAACAAGTTGCAACACAGTCAGAAACTGACCGCATAAACTCCACTGCGGAGAAGCAATGAAAACGGAAGGAGAGAGAGAGTACAACCCTGGCTTGAGAACCTTCCTCCCTCAGGGTACCTCTCTGTTGATTGACGGTTAAATAAATATTGGCCAGTACACCAGGGAGGACTGTTCTTCATAATAGTGCCGTGGGATCTTTTACTTCAGCTGAGAACAGATAGTACTTCAGTTTAATGTCTCATCCGAAAGATGGCAGCTCTGACAGTTCAACATTCCCTCAGTACTGCACTGGACTTTGGGCCAAATCTCTGACTGGGGCTTGAACCTGCAACTTGCTGACTCAAAGGCAAGAGTGCTATCCACTGAGCAACAATTTACACGGATTGTAAGGACCTGGGGGCTAAACAGTGACTGGACTTATTTACTATGTGGGCTGGGGAGTGTTCTGTTGACGGTTAGTCAACCGTGATCAGTCGATAGTCTGGCTGCCAACCAGAGCATTACATTGCCAATCTCGCTGATGCAAACAGGAAATGAGTGCTTCTATTCTGCGCTCGTATTCATAACGGTACCATGTCTATAAATAGAATTACGCATCTATGTATTGGTAGTTTCTTGAAGAAAACTATATGCCACTGACAAAGGATCAGTAAAAGATCCCATCACACTATTCAAAGAGGAGAAAGAGAGTTCTGCCAATAATTCATTAAATAGATTATCTGGTCGTTCATCTCCTTGCTTTTTGTGGGATTCTGTTGTGCGCAACTGAGGAGCCCCCGCCCCAACAGAAACCTCAGAGTGCCAATAAAAATGACTGACAGGAGTTACAGTGAAGACCATCAGTATCATTGTGGGGAGAGATCTCCTTGATCCTGCATTTTTCAGTAGGTGTCGGTGAAAATGGCACATCTGCAGGGCTGTGGCTTGGTGGGTGGCACTCTTGCACCTCTGAGTTAAAGTTCTTGGGTTCTAGTCCCAATGCAGAGACTTAAGCAGATAATCCAGGCTAACATTTTCCTTCGTTAAAACAAAGAACTTGCTTAATTCACAAACTCAGGACATCCCAGTTTGCTTTATAGTCAATGAGGTACTTTTGAAGTGTAGTCACTGTTGCAATGTAGGAAAATTGGTAGCCAACTTACGCACAGCAAGATCTCATAAACAGCAAGGAGATGAATCTGTTTTAATGATGCGTATTGGCGAGGATACCTGGCAGAACTCCCCTGCACTTCAAAGAGCATTGTGGCATCTTTTATTGAGCGGGCAGACTGGGCCTCTGTTTAATATCTAAGTGAGAGGCTTATCCTTCCAGAGCAGCACCCCACCCTTGCCCCTGTCATTTACTCACTGCAACCATCCAGCTGTTAAATGAGCCATGTCTTGACCGCAATCATTTTAGCTGTTGAAATAAAAACATCTTGTGCCTAAACATACCCTTCACATTCTTGAGACAATTTTGTCCTGTGCTGCTATCTCGGTGCATCTGAAATTTTTGATATATTATAAATTATCTATTTATGGCATAGAAGCTGGCAATTCAACCCGACAGGTTCACATGTTCATGCTCCATGTGAAACTCATTTTGCCTTTCTTCATTAAACCCTCTTGACATATTCCTTTCTCTCTCAAGCTTCCTGTTACTAAGCTTACCCTTAAATGCAGCAATTCTATTTGCCTGAACTTACGGAGTGCAGCTGACTAACTGAATGAAGACTTGGGGCATGTTTTTCCCCCCGTTGGAGGGGAAGCTGAATGGCGGGCACGCACAGGCGCACCTCCGATCGGCGCCCCCAATTAGGGGCGCGGCGCCATTTTACGTGGATGGGCCAATTAAGGCCTGCCCAGCGCGACATCCACACAGAAACGCTGTGCGCTTCCTGTGCAGGCAGAGGGGGTGGCGGCGGGGGGGGGGGGGTGGGGGTGGTGGTGCGGATTCCCTAAATCAAGAGTGCGCTCCTTCACACATGCGCACAAAAGAGCGCACTCGTCTTCCTGAGGCTAAGTGCTGCCTCAGGGAAGATCGGCTGTTCTGCGACAAAAGTAAAAAACTAGAGGAAAAAAAAATTCCTGACACATCCCCTCATGTGACACTGTCACATGAGTTCGGATATGTCCATAATTTTTACAAAAACTTTAAAAATTTTTAAAACCTACATGAAACCTCACCCCACCCGTGGATGAGGTTTCATGCTTTCTCTAATTCCCGCCAGGGCTCTTGGCCTGTCCGCCAACCTTAAAGTTGAACGGGCAGGTCCATTAATTAGCTAAATGATTCTGTCAATAGCCTCAATTGGCCATTGACAGGTCGGCGGGCGCACAGCTGATTTTCCTGCAACTCCGCCAACTAGAAAATTTAAATGGGGCGTGGTGATGTCGGGAGTTTCGCCCGACATCACCGCATGTCATTTTACGCGTCGGCGAACAGGCACAGCCTCCCGCTCGCCGACGGGAAAATCCTGCCGTAGACAGGGTAACCTCATTCTCCGCTGTAGGAGCTGAGTAGTTAATTAGCTAACTGGTTGAATGTGGTTTCTGTCGCCCCAGTTCAGTTTACTATTAATTCAAGGTTCTTCAGTGCAGTCAAGGCACTCAAATTGGTGGTAAAGTTAATAAAAGATATAAGAAAACAACATAAATTAGTGATTAATATAATTAAGTATTGAATACACAATAAGAACATAAGATCATAAGAACTAGGAGCAGGAGTAGGTAATTCAGCCTCTCGAGCCTGCCCTGCCACTCATTACCATCATGGATGATCTCATTTTGGCCTCAGCTCGAATCTTCTGCTCTCTCCTCATAACCTTTCAATCCATTACTAATTAAAAATCTGTCTATCTCCTCCTTACATTTATTCAGCGTACTGGCATCCACTGCACTCTTGAGGTAGTGAATTCCACAGATTCATGACCCTTTGAGAAAAGTAATTCCTCCTCATCTCTGATTTAAATCTACCACCCCTTAGCCTAAAACTATGGCCTCTCGTTCCAGAATGCCCCACAAGGGGAAACATCTGCTCCATGTCTATTTTGTCTATCCCCTTTAGCGCCTTCGATACCTCAATTAGATCTCCTCTCATCCTTCTAAACTCTAGCGAGTATAGGCCTAAACTGCTCAATCTCTCCTCATAAGACAAGCCCCGCATCTCTGGAATCAATCGAGTGAACCTCCTCTGAACCGCCTCCAGTGCAACTACATCCTTCCTCAAGTAAGGGGATCAAAACTGTGCACAGTACTCCAGGTGCGGTCTCACCAATGCCTTGTACAGTTGCAACAACACTTCCCTTTTTTTATACTCTATTCCTTTAGTAATAAATGCCAAAATTCCATTTGCCTTCCTTATTACCTGCTGTACCTGCAAACTAGCTTTCAGCAATTCATGCACAAGGACTTCCAGATCCCTCTGCACTGAAGCATTCTGAAGTTTCTCTCCATTTAAATAATAAGTCACCTTTTTATTCTTCCAGCCAAAATGGATAACCTCACACTTATCCACGTTAAACTCCATCTGCCATATTTTGGCCAATTTACTTAACCTGTCCATATCCATTTGTAAATTTCTTATTTCTTCCTTGCAACTTACTTTCCCACCTATTTTGGTGTCATCTGCAAATTTAGCTTTAGTACCTTCTACCCCTGAATCCGAGTCATTAATATAGATTGTAAATAGTTGGGACCCAAGGACCGAACCCTGTGGCACCCCACTAGTTCCAGCTTGCCATCCAGAAAAAGACCCATTTATCCTGACTCTCTGCTGCCATTCCTCTATCCAAGCTAATATATTACCCCCTAACTCCATGTGATCTTATCTTGTGTATTAATGATGGCAGGACAGGTGGTGTGTCAAGGCTGCAGCATGTGGGAGCTCCTGGATAACATTGTGATCATGTCTGCAGTAAGGGTTTGTGGCTTGAGGAGCTTCGGCTCAGAGTCATTGAGCTGGAGGCCGAGCTGCAGACTCTACAACATATCATGGAGGGGGAAAGTTACCTGGATGCTTTGTACCAGGAGGCAATCACACTACTTAGGATAGGGTTTCCTGATTTGGTCAGGGACAGGAGGGTGTGACTGTGAGTGAGGCAAGTAAGGGCACCTAGAGGGCAGGAGTGTGAGCCTCTGCGATTATCCAATAGGTTTGAGGTTCTCTCACCTTGTTTGAATGAGAGCAGGGGCTGCAGGATGGACGAGAAAACTGATCATGGCAACGTGGTACAGGAAGCCATCCAATTGTTGGGGGGGGGGGGCGGAGCAAAAAGGAACATTGTGATAGTAGGGTACAATATAGTGAGGGGGAGTGACACTGTTCTCTGTAGCAAAGAGAGAGAGTGCAGACAGCATTGTTGCCTGCCCGGTGCCAGAGTTCGGGACATCTGCTCGGGCTGGAGAGGAACTTGCAGTGGGATGGGGAGGATCCAGTTGTCGTGGTCCATGTAGGTACCAATGACATAGGCAGGATGAGGAAGGAGGCTCTGCATAATCAGTATGACAAGCTAGCCACTAAATTAGAACCTCAAAGGTAATAATTTGTGGATTAATACCTGAGTCAAATGCAAATCGGCATAGGAAAAATAAGATGTGAGAAATGAATGACTCAAAGGCTAATGTGAGAGAAGCGGGTTCTAGTTTGTGGGTCACTGGCACCAGTATTGGGGAAAGTGGGATCTGTACCATTGGGAAGGTTTACAACTGAACCATGCAAGGGCTGGTGTCCTCATGAGCTACATAACTAGGGAAGTAGCGAGGGTTTTAAGCTGAGTAGTGGGGGCAAGGGATCAAATTTGGGAAGATGTGGTAAACCAAAGAGTAGAGACAAGGCAAGAGAGTAATGTATTAATATAGGAAATGATAAAGAGACTGTGACAGGAAGGGGCAAAGAGTACAAATCTAAGAATAAATCAGTAGATAAGGCTAGATGCTACATAAATAATAAAAGGACAAAACTAACGGCTCTATCTAAATACAAGTAGCATTCAAAACAAAACAGTTGAACTGAGCACAAATAGAAATAAATAAGTGCGATCTGATAGCCATTTCAGAGACGTGGTTACAAGGTGACATAGATTGGGACCTCAGTATTGAAGGGTATGTGGCATTTAGGAAGGACAGGAAGTTAGGAAAAGGTGGAGGGGTGGCTCTGTTAATTAATGATGGTATTAGCACATTAAAAAGAGGTGACCTAAGTTCAGGAAACCAGGATGTAGAAGCAGTTTGGGTTGAGATGAGAAATGATAAAGGCAAGAAGGCACTTGTGGGAGTGGTGTATAGGCCCCCTAATTGTAACTACACAGTAGGAAAAAGTATAAAAGAAGATATAATGGGAGCTTGTCAGAAAGACACAGCATCATCAGCTAGTATCATCATTAATTAACAGAGCCACCCCTCCACCTTTTCCTAACTTCCTGTCCTTCCTAAATGTCACATACCCTCCAATACCGAGGTCCCAATCTATGTCATCACAGGGGATTTTAATCTACATATAGACTGAAAAAATCAGATAGGCAAAGGTAGCGTAGATGAGGTATTCATAGAATGTTTTCAGGATAGTTTCTTAGAACAGCATGTTCTGGAGTCAACCAGAGAGCAGGCTATACTAGATATAAGAATTGGAGCAGGAGTAGGCAATTCAGCCCCTCGAGCCTGCCCCGCCATTCATTACGATCATGGCTGATCTCATTTCGGCCTCAACTCCAATTTTCCGTGATCTCCCATAACCTTTCAACCCATTACTAATTAAAAATCTGTCCATCTCCTCAAATTTATTCAGCGTCCTGGCATCCACTGCACTCTGAGGTAGTGAATTCCATAGATTCATGACCCTTTGAGACAAGGAATTCCTCCTCATTATCTCTGATTTAAATCTACCACCCCTTAGCCTAAAACTATGGCCTCTCGTTCTAGAATGCCCCACAAGGGGAAACATCCGCTCCACCTCTACTTTGTCTATCCCCTTTAGCGCCTTAGATACCTCCATTAGATCTCCTCTCATCCTTCTAAACTCTAGTGAGTATAGGCCTAAACTGCTCAATCTCTCCTCATAAAATGAGCCCCGCATCTCTGGAATCAATCTAGTGAACCTCCTCTGAACCGCCTCCAGTGCCATCTTCCTCCTTCCTCAAGTAAGGGGACCAAACCTCCAGATGTGGTCTCACCAATGCCTTGTACAGTTGCAACAACACTTCCCTATTTTTATACTATATTCCTTGAGCAATAAATGCCAAAATTCCATGTGCCTTCCTTATTACCTGCTGCACCTGCATACTAGCTTTCAGTTGACCTGTATTGAGCAATGAGATAGGATTAATTGATTACTTCCTAGTGAAGGCAGTCCTAGGAAGCAGTGATCATAATATGATTGAATTTTACATTCATTTTGAGGGAGAAAGGAGTGCATCCAAGACTAGTATTTTAAACTTTAAATAAGGGCAGTTGTGGGGGCATGAAAGTAGAGTGAATTGGCAAATGAAGTTAAGGGATAGGTCAACAGGGGTTCAGTGGCAGACATTTAAAGGGATATTTCAGAATACACAGAATATATATTTTCTAATGAGAGAGAAAAATTCCAAGGGGAGGGACCACCATCTGTGGTCAACTGAAAAAGTCAAAGACAGCATCAAACTTAAAGAAAAAGCATATAATTGCGCAAAGACAGGTGGCAGATAAGATGATTGGAAAGAATACAAAGTGGATTAAGTGAATTGGGCTAAGATCTGGCAAATGGAGTATAATGTGAGCAAATGTGAAATTGTTCATTTTGGCAGGAAGAATAAAAAAGAAGCATATTATCTAAAAGGTGAGAGATTGCAGAGCTCTGAGATTCAGAGGGATCTAAATGTCTTAGTGCATGAATTACAAAAGGCTAGTGTGCAGGTACAGTAAGTAATTAGGAAAACCAATAGAATGTTATCATATATTGTGAGGGAAATTGATTATAAATGTAGGGAGGTTATGCATCAGTTGGAAAGGGCACTGGTGAGACCACATCTGGAGTATTCTGTACAGTACTAGTCTCCTTATTTAAGGAAGGATATAAATGAGTTAGAAGCAGTTCAGAGAAGGTTTATTAGGCTAATACCAGGAATGGGTGGGTTGTCTTATCCAGAAAGATTGGACAGGTTAGGCTTGTATTCCATGGAATTTAGGAGTAAGAGGTGACTTGATGAAACTAAGATCCTGAGGGGTCTTGACATGGTGGATGTGGAGAGGATGTTTCCTCTTGTGGGAGAATCTAGAACAATGGCTCACTGTTTAAAACTAGGGGGTTGCCCATTTAAGATAGAGATGAGGAGAAATTTTTTCCCTTAGAGGGTAGTGAGTTTTTGGAACTCTCTTCCTCAAAAGTCAGTGGAAGCAGAGTCTTTGAATAGTTTTAAGGCAGAGCTAGATAGATTCTTGATTAATAAGGATGTGAAAGGTTATCAGGGGTAGGCAGAAATGTGGGATTGAGGTTCCAGTCAGATCAGCCATGATCTTATTGAATGGTGGTGCAGGCTCAAGGGGCTTGAGTGGCCTACTCCTGCCCCTAATATATATTTAAAAAATTCTATGTGGTAGTGAATTCCACATTCTAACTACTCTCTGGGTAATGAAATTTTTCCTAAATTCCCTATTGGATTTATTAGTGACTGTGTTATGTTTATAGCCCCTAGCTCTGGTCTGCCCTGCAAGGAGAAACATTTTCTCCACCTCTGCCATTTCAAGCCTTTAAGACCTCAACCTGGTCACCCGTCAGCCTTTTTCTAGTGAAAAGGTACACAGCCTGTTCAATCTGTCCGGATAGGTATAACCTCTCAATTCTGGTATAATTCTAGTAAACCTTTTTTTTTCACCTTATCCAGTGCCTCTGTATCCTTTTCATAATATCATGACCAGAACTCCCATGGTGGTCTAACCAAGATTCTTAACAAGTTTAACATAACTTTTTTAGTTCTCAATTCTGTTTGCTCCAGAAATAAACCCCCAGTGCTTTATTTGCCTTTTATATGGACTTGTTAGCCTGCATCACTACTGTTAGTGATGTAAGTATCTGCACCCTGAGATCCCCTGTTCCTCTACTCCATTACTTTCCAAGGAAGGATCTTCTTATTCTGCCTGCCCTGCCCATCCCAAATTGTCCTTGAACTGAGTGGCTTGCTAGGCCATTTCAGAAGGCAGTTAGGAGTCAGCCACATTCATTGCTGTGAGTCTGGAGTCACATGTAGGCCAGAGCAGATGAGGATGGCATTAGTGATCCAGATGGGATTTTATGACAGTTAATGATAGACTCAGTAATGAGAATTTAAATTCCAGCAGCTGCTGTGGTGGGATTTGAACTCCCTGTCTCCAGAGAATTAGCTTGGTCCTCTGGGTTACTAGTCCAGTGACATTACCACTACGCCACTGTCTCCCTTCTTCCTCATCTTGATCTGCTAATACTAGTCACAAAATCAAAGAATCTTGCAGCACAGAAGGAAGCCATTTGGTCCATCATGCCTGTGAAGGCAGCTGTCCAATTATTCCTGTTCCTCCACTCTTTACCCATAGCCCTGCAAATATGTCCTTTTAAGTAGTTATATCCAATCATCATGTTGATTGTCACCTTACCTGTAAGGTGATCAACTGAAAACTCTTTACAGCTTTAAAATGTTTTTTGGAAAGAAAATCTTTGTTTTATGAAGAGAAAAGGACAGACAAATGTGTGTTTCTTAAAATAAAAACCCACAATAGACCAGATCCAGGCTTTAGAGCTTAAAATAAATCACTGATTTTCAGAAGGTGGGTGATGTTGGGAAGGTGGACATTTAGAATCTGTCTCTAGTTACCCTGAGATGAAGTCTTTCTCTCTCTCTCTCTCTCTCCTTCCATCCATCTTTCTCTCCTTCTTACTTTTATTAATGACTCAATCTTGTGATTAAACAGGCATTCTTCCTTCTTCCTTTCCATCCACAGTAAATGAGTTCTGGGTAAACGTGCAGAAGACAGAAGCGGCAGAGAGGTGCAATCTCCATGGGACGTACATTCTTAAAGCAGACAAGGAGAACCTCCTACTGAAAGATACCAAAACAAATCAAGTTCTGTTCAACTGGCCTTACAAACTTCTGCGACGTTACGGCCGGGATAAGGTAAACTTGGATATGGTCAGCAGTATCTAGTCAGGTATTTTGCAGATTAGGTGTCTGCTGTGAAGCCATATAAAGAACCTAATCACCATCTGCCTGTTAGTAAAACCATTCCATGTCGCTTTGTGCATCCTAGATTTTAATTGCCCCACCATTGGCGGCCATGCCTTCAACTTCTTGGGCCTTAACCTCTCAAATTCCTTCCCTAAACCTGTCGGCCTTTCTGCCTTACTTTTCTCCTTTAATAGATAGCATAAGAAATAGGAGCAGGAGTAGACCATTTGCTCCCTCTAACCTGCTCTGCAATTCAGTTTGATCTTGGCTGATCATCTCCCTCATATGCATTTTTCCCACCCATTCCCCACATCTGTTGATTCTTTGAGAGATCCAAAATCTTAACTGTTGCTTAAAAAAAAGATTTTTTTTTTGTTGAAGCTTTTTCTCTTGCACTCATCAGGACAATTCACAAGAATACCAAATGTAAAGGGAACAACAATTGATACTATATGAGAAGAGAGTGCTAATTAGCTGGCAAGTGGACTCTGATTGGTAGAGATGTTGCCATGGGGAATGCACAAGTTGATGGTGACTGACAGCTAACTACCAAGCATTGCTTGAAATTTAAATCTCACTGGCACTGAAATTCTTTATAACACATTACGCATTTGATCAGATCATTTCGTGCTGTATATCACCCAAACTCATGAATAGGTCTAAGGCTTTTGACCCTGAAAAGTGCCCAGTCTAGCTCAGATTACCCTGGAAGGGCAAGGTATCTACCAGCTATTTGACGCTGCTACTATCCCGTTGCAACAAGAGTAGTATTTACCACTAACAGGATGCTGCTGTCAAGCCAAAAGCATGTTCTGCCTATCACACAAATGAGTAATGTGGTATATGAATTTTAGTGCCAGTGTGATGCTAGGTATGTTGGCCTTATAATCCCAAAGACTGGCTGATCATATCAAACAGTATATCCTTTCCGCTGTTCTCAACAGGCGAGGTACAGACCGTACCCAACCAGCCCATGCTTGCAAAACTCAAAACATAGGACAGAATTTAGCCCTCGATGGGCAGGCGGGCCCCACCAGCTCGACGGTGGGTGGGCAGCTGAACTCCGCCGCTGAAACGGGCCCTGCCGCCATTTTGAGTGGGCGGGCCAATTAAGGCCCGCTCAGTGGGCTGCCTGATGGGAAGCGCTTTGCACTTCCTGTGCGGGGGAGGGGGGAGTGGGATTCCCCAAATGTCAAAGTGCTCTCTTTCGCGCATGCGCCTGAAAGAGCACACTGCTCCCTGAGACTAAGTGCTGTCTCAGGGAGATTGGTGACAGTTTAAAAAAAACATCAAAAATAAGCAAAATAAAAAAAAAAATTATTAACATGTCCCCCTCATGTGACAATGTCACACGAGATGGGACATGTTAATAAATATTACATAAAGTTTATTAAAGATTTTTTAAACAGACGTGAAACCTCATCCCGCAAGTGGATGAGGCTTCATGTTTTTTCTCCTTCCCGCCGGGTCTCCTGGTCTGCCCTGCCTGCCAACCTTAAGGTTGGAGGGGCAGGGCCTTTTTAATTAGCTTAATTATCCTGTCAATGGCCTCAGTTGGCCATTGACAGGTCGGCGGGCGGACAGCTGATTTCGCTGTCCGCCCGCCTTCCGGAAGACTTAAACGGAGTGGGATGATGTCGGGGGTTCCTCCCGCGTCATTTTCCTGTCGGCGAGCGTGCCCCGTCCCCAAATCGCCGACGGAAAAATTCTGGTCATGGTGTCTAACATTAGATGTGATTCCGTGATTGGACAACACTTGCTAAATAATCCTCAGTGTGCTAAGAATTACACTGACAATCAATTTAACATTGTCAGTCGGGCTCGTAGTGTGGTGCATTTGCATGTACTGGAAGCTACACATTAATATACTGGGTCCTGTTCCTTGCAGACAGAAAGAACATGTACACACATTGCATCTGTTTCAGCTAAACAAAATAAGCGACATCCATTTGCTAGTTTGGTCCTCCCGGCAATGCCTTGACCAATCAGAGTCAAGCTGCTTGGTTTAAATTTCAAACGTTGCTTGGCAGTTAACTGTCAGTCACCAAGAACTGGTGTATTCTCTATGGCAATGCCTCTACCAATCAGTCCATTTGCCAACCAGTCAGCACTCTCTTCTCATATAGTATAGATTGTTGTTCCCTTTACTTTTGGTATTCTTACGAATTGTCCTGATGAGTGCAAGATGAAAAGCTTTGACAAAAAAATCTATTTATTTCAGCAATACACAGGCTCTGTTAGACCAAACGGCTATTTAATCTTATCTGTCTTAGCCTTGATTATATTCAATGATGGAGCATCTACTACCCTCTGGGGTAGAGAATTCCAAAGATTCACAGCCCTCTGAATGGAGGAATTTTTCTTCATCTCAATCCTAAACGATCAATCTCTTATCCTGAGGCTGTGCCACCATGTTCTAGGTTCCCCAGGCAAGGAAAATGTCTTTTCAGTCTCTACCCTGTTAAGCCCAACAGAATCTTGTATGTTGCAATGAAATCACCTATAAGTCTTCTGCAAGAGAGTCCAGACCCAATTTACTCAGCTCTCATCAGAGGACAACCCCCTCCTCTCAGGAACCAATCTAGTGAACCTTGGCTGTACCGCCTCTAAGGCAAATATATCCTTCTTTAGATATGGAGACCAACCTGTGCCCGGTGCTGCAAGTGTAGTCTTGACAAAGCTCTGTACAGTTGTGACAAGACTCCTTAAAACCTTCCTCTTTTACCAAGCTTTTGGTCATCTGTCCTAATATGTCCTTCTGTAGCTCAGTATCAAATTTTATTCCAGGAAAGCACTTTGGAGAATTTTGCTTTTTTGAAGAAATATCTGGCAGAGAGAGAAAAGACTGCTTGCCTGACAGTTAAAAAATAATTGGTTACCAAAGTGTCTGATTGCCTTCCAATTAGTGCGTGAAGGCAGTGCACTACAAATATGGACATGTTGGGCAACCAATGGCAGGAGTGTGGCAGTGAGTAGTTGGACATCATGTGATGATACTTCCTGGAAATGATCCAATTAGAGTTGACAACCTGACTCGAGCCTGTCCCACCATTCAATTAAATTACGGCTTAAGCATGCAGGAGAATTGGGGAACTTACAAGGATGAATTGGGTGAAAAGGGAAGTCCTGGTCTGACAATCAGCAAAATTTTCATCTCAATCTGATTATTTGGGGAACGTTTTTTTCTTCTAAATTTTGCCAAATGACGTGAGCCTGTGGTCACAAGGAACTAGGTTGAGACTGCCCCAGTGCATTTCATATAGGATGTTTGTTAGTCAGGCAACAAGCACATAGAGAGAGACATATATGGAGTAACATGGTCCCAGGCATTCCAAAGTCAACTTTCCTCAAATGATCAAATGGATTTCTCACAACAGAGAGTTAATGATGGCCCTAAGTATTAAGCTTGCAATAATATTTGTCGTCCACTTAAACTCAGCACAGAAGGAGGTTGTGTGGCCCAATGTGTTTGTTCTTTGAAAGCGCTATTCAGTTAGTCCCACTCACCCTGCTCTTTCCCCACAGCCCTCCGGGTTTTTATTTTTCATTTGGGAAGTTGCAATTGAAACTGCTTCTACCAACCTTTCAGGCAGTGCATTCCTGATCATCATAATTCACTGTGTTAAAAATGTTCTCCTCCATCTTTTTCTAACGACCGCACCCCCCCCACCGCCTTGTCAATTATCTTAAATCTGTGACCTTTGATTACCAACTTCCACATATGTCGAAGACATTAAGCAATTTCTGATGCACTTAGCTTGCAAATGCTATATAGGAAACTAGCAGATGACTCTCAAAAAATGCAGCTGCACAAGGCTAATCTTTAAATCACTTCAAATTATTTATGTACTTGGTTGGAAACTACGTAACATAAAATATCACAGTGAAAGAATATTCATTCTTCACACCATTGGTTATCAACAAGCTAATTAGAAAGCTTTTTGTCGCATCCTAAACATAATTCTATTGCGGTCGCAAGGCTGAAAGCTACAGATAACCTCCTGCTCTTGATATTTCAACCCAACTGCAGCATTGCAGATTTATTTTCCATTCCTCAGCACGAGGCAACGTGACCTTTGACACAGTGCGTCACCTGTTGCGTTTACTGTTCCAACCCAAGATATTAAGTTTTATTAAAGATTGCTGCACAGAGGAAGTGGCTCACCAGAGGAAATCCAGTTCAGAGACTCTTGATGCAGGCTCCACATTTATGTTGTTCAGTACTGCTCACTAGCAGGAGGTCCAACTGCATTGCAGATTGATGCCTGACATCCATTTTCTTATGCGCGCAGTGTACTAGTTTTTTTTTTGTTACATAGAACTTGCAGGAATTTTAGTCCAACTTTCTACTCCACGTGAGCCACCTCCCATTTCATTTCACTTCGCCCCTTCAGCATATGGTTCTATTTTCTCCCACATGCACTAATCTAGCTTTGCCTTATAGCATCTATGCTGTTCTCCTCAACTATTGCTTGTGCTAACGCATTCCACATTCTAACCAGAAGAAGTTTCTCCATATTTCCTTAATAGAATTATTAGTGATTATCCTAATATTTATTGCCTCTGGTTTTGGTCTCTTCCAGTTGGTAACATCATCTCTATTTCTAACTTTGCTCATTTAAAAGAGCTGTACCATTTTTCACCATCTGTTTATAAAATATTTACTTATCTAGCTTCCCCTAAAAGGCATCTAAGGCAGAAAGTGATGGAAGGATATGCAGATTGGGTTGCTTGATGAGAGGTGGGAGGCGGCTCATGAGCAGGGTAAATATACCATTAGAACATGAACGGACCAAGTGTGCCGAATAGCCCAATTCTGTTCTGTAGACTCGATTTTAATTGATACATGATGTTTTTACACTTGCACTTGTTGCATAGTGACTGAGGCTCTACATGAATGAGATGTGTTGTACTTGCATATTTTATGATTGAGCACTAGTGCACTAGTGTTGCCTGTTGACAGTATGCCTACTTGAGTAATTGAAATCCATGGTGTCCTTTTGTAGTGAAAATTGTATCCAAGGAGAATGTCCCAGAGGGTCTGAAGTAAAAGCAGTCATTACATTACCACACAAACTTGAGTGTGTATCAGCTATCAGAAAGAACATTGAATGACTTGCATGAGTCTCGAGCACTGCCAGAGCATCGTGGTCTCAGCCACAGCGAGACAGATAACCCTCTTGCCTATGCATCAGAAGGTTACAGAGCACAAAAATCTAGGCTGACTTCAGTGCAGTACTGCAGAAGCGCTGCATTGTCAGGTGCAATTTTTCAGATGAATTGTTAAACTGAATTCCTGTCTGTCCCCTCAGGTGAAAGTCAAAGGTGCGGTGGCAGTATTTAGAAGAACAGGAGAATTTTCCTCAGTGTCCTAGTCAATCTCTCAACCAACTTCACTTTTATATGGAAATATTATCTCATCAGTATCATATTGCTGTTTGTGGAATCTCGCTGTACGCAGATTTGCTGCAGCGTTTCCTACAACAGTGACTGCACTTAAAAAGTATGGAGCC
Organism: Carcharodon carcharias; assembly: GCF_017639515.1. Classification (NCBI taxonomy): domain Eukaryota; kingdom Metazoa; phylum Chordata; class Chondrichthyes; order Lamniformes; family Lamnidae; genus Carcharodon; species Carcharodon carcharias. The sequence continues at coordinate 254,967,807 of NC_054467.1, read as the reverse complement.
CTTTGGGCGTCCTGAGGTTGAGAAAGGTGCTGCACAAATACAAGTTAATTCTTTCTTTCATTCTGACCTTTTATGTGATTTTTTTGTTCCCTTGCAAAAGTAATCCTGCTCTTAAATGTCACCTTAACGGGGATTTTCCTTTTGCTCACAGGTCATGTTTTCGTTCGAGGCTGGGCGCAGGTGTGATTCTGGTCCAGGGAACTTCACTTTCGAGACCAAGCATGGCAATGACATATTCTTACTGGTGGAAAGTAGCATCCTGGAGCAGAAGGCCCAGGCAGAGGGCTGCCGTCGCAGCTTTCACGCATTGGAGCCTGGTGACAATCCAGCCTTGACCGCATTGGAGCGGACTGCTGAATATCCATCTGCCGAATTATCACCGCCATTTAATTCATTGGAGGCAGTGGTGAGCAGCAGCAACAGCGGGGCAATGGGAAGCCCTGTCAACAAGTCCATTGCACCCGAAGGACCAGCGGCTGCCAAAAAAGAACAAGTCCTGGTGCGGGGCTCGGAGGAGAAGGACATGTCCAAACTCCTCAAAACCCGTAGCCTGCCAGATCCCCCCAGTGCGGGGCCACCGACGCCGCCGAAGTCTCCCAAACTGCCCACAGTGAATGCTGATCCCGCCTCCATCTACTCCGACCCGGTTGATGCCCTGACCGTTGGCAAATGCAACTCTGACTGCCTGTATTCTGATCCGGTTGACAGTGTCCCCAAGGGCATGCAACCGAAAGCCCTGAGTGCCCAGGATCAACCGCGGCAGGGCCTCAAGGACAGGAAGGCGCCTGGGCAGAGGGCAGAACCTCTGTACGCGGACATTTACGAGCAGGTGAGTTACGAGTTTTCACAAGTGGCTATCCCCTCTCGGGCAGATGAGCACATCTATGATGAGCCAGAGGGAAGGGCATTTCACAAGCCCCCTGAAGGCAGGGCCCCACACCCGCTGCCCACACCCCTTGCCATCTATGATGAAGCCCAAACAGGAGATCGGGGTGCTTGGAAGATGAAGGCTTTGGGTTGTGTGGTGGGGCACGAGGTGCCATACAGACCCAACAAGGACGATTATTCAGTTCCACCTCCCTCGAGGGGTAGCGAGACACTGGCTACCAAACCAAAAAAGCCCAAGCCCTTGACGGCACCAAAACCAACCAGCAGACCATTTGTAAAAGACAAGCGGGCAGACTTCAAGGAGGTCGGAAAGGAGCTGATTAACTCTGAGCGACCAACACTCAAAGCTAATTTCAACAGCTCAAATAACTGCATTTACAGTAAGGTTGTGAAGACCAAGAGACCAGAGAAGGAAGCGTCAGTGGATGGCTTCAGCATTAACCAGGAGTCTATTTACGAAGATCTTGGGAACCTTTGATGGGCTCAATTTGTTTTAGCTCTTAAAACAAAATGTGGTTCTTCATCCACTTTGTTTTTTTTCCCAAATGCCTGTCATTGCTGTCTTAAGCAGGGACAGAATGTTGTTACCTCATCTTATAAACAACATGATAGTTATTCTTGGTATTTGCTTGTGTTCAGCTAAGCTGTGAAACAGAGATACAATGGCAGCAGTCTGAGAAAACGTTTGCAAGGAATCGGGTAACAGAATTGAAAAATTTCTTTTTCTCTTTTTAAATGTGAAACTAGCCCTGATTTATTCTAGCTCAGTTCTTCTTGAGCTAGCAGTGATACATGTAGGAGAGAATGAGCAATCCACTTGTTTTGACCACCTATTTAGCCTGTCCTCCTGTTTTTATCAACTACGTAGAAGGGGATTTTTGTCTCTGGAAACCTCCTGTGTCGAAATTTGAAACCACACTGGATTACAATGCTCCACCTGCCTTGTGGTGAGGTCAAAGGTGACTCAGTTGAGAGGTGGGGAGAGGAAGAGGAGGACAAGTGGGGAAGCCTCTTCCAAAAGATGGATGAGAGAACTGTGCCACAGAAATAGATGATGTGGCTTAAGAACAAATTGGAACAGCGCCCAAATGGTGATGCTGAATCTGGCAGGAATGCTTTTTCCACGAACTACCAAAGGTGAATGAGTTGAACTCACCAAAATGTGCTGGAAAGTTTAATTTTGTGTATGAAAACTATTAATTCTTCATGACAGACTTATTTTCTTTATGCCAGGCATTATTTTTTTACACTGGGCATGTAGTTTCTTTTCCTATTTTTAAGATTATATTGTATTTCAGAGCAATTATTTGTTTTCTATTATAATAATAGCCTATTGGGTGTACTGTACTATAAAGATGTATGGATTCCTTTCAGTCGGCTTATTCTGTGTCGTTTTGTGATTCTGGTTCACTGCGTGACTGTCTAGAGGTAACTCAGTGATGCTGTATTTTGGAGTACAAACATGATGTGGGAGAATGAAGGTTCAGTTTCTCTCCCTCTTGGTTCAGTTTCTTGCACTGTTGGCTCCTTATCTAAGCTGCTTCATTCAGGGTATTAGCATATGGGACAAATATCCATATCCTGATCACTCACTGTGTAAAAAGGTTTTTCCTCATATTGCCTTTGGTTCTTTTGCTATTCACCTTAAATCAGTGTCCTCTGGTTCTTGACCCTTCTGCCAATGGGAACAGTTTCCCTCTATCTGCTCTGTCTAGACCTCTCGTGATTTTGAACGCCTCTATCAAAACTCCTCTCAACCCTCTCTTTGTGGAGAAGAACCCCAGCTTTCCAAGCTGAAGTCCCTCATCCTGGGAACTATCGTTGTAAACCTTTTCTGCATCTTCTCTAAAGCTCTCACATCCATCTTAAAATAGGACACAATACTCCAGTTGAGGCTGAAGTGTTTTATACAGGTTCATCATAACTTCTTGCTTTTGTACTCTGTCCCTATTTATAAAGTCCAGTATCCAATGTGACTTTTTAAACCACTTTCTCAATCTGCTCTGTCACCTTCAACAATTTGTGTATGTATACTCCCAGGTCTCTCTCTTCCCGCATCCCCTTTATTTTATACCACTTTTCGTATCCTTTTTTATATTTTTATGCCCTTTGTTTTATATTGCTTCTCCTCATTCTTCCTACCAAACTCTCATTTTTTTTTGCTTCTCTGCATCAAAGTTCATCGGTTGCATATCCGCCCATTCTCTGTCACTAACTCATCCCTACCCCTAAGTCAGGAGATCCAGGGGTTTGAAAATCACTCCAGATATGGAGATCAGAGCTCTGGCTCTGAATTTTGGGTCGACATCCAACAGGAACTTGCATCCAGTGAGTGAGGGATGAATGGCCTCCTCCCTTAATTATGTGGGTTGTGGGTGCTCAAAAAGCCCCATTGGCAGAGGGGGTGGGGCTGCTTTGTTAGTAAGAACTGAAATTAAATTGATAGCAAGAAATGGCGTAGGGTCAGATGATGTAGAATCTGTGTGAGTAGAGTTGAGGAACTGCAAAGGTGAAAAAACCATAATGGGAGTTATGTACAGTAGTCAGGATGTGGGGCACAAGATACGCCAGGAGATAAAAAAGGTGTGTAAGAAAGGCAAGGTTACAGTGACTATGGGGGATTTCAATATGCAGGTAGACTGGGAAAATCAGATTGGTAGTGGATCTCAAGAAAAGGAATTTGTGGAATGTCTACGAGATGGCTTTTTGGAGCAGCTTGTGGTGGAGCCCACTAGGGAACAGGCAATTCTAGATTTAGTGATGTGTAATGAGGCAGATTTGATAAGGGAGCTTAAGGTGAAGGAACCCTTAGGAGGAAGTGACCATAATATGATAGAATTCACCCTGCAATTTGAGAGGAAAAAGCTGGAATCAGATGTAACGGTATTACAGTTGAATAAAGGCAACTACAGAGGCATGAGGGAGGAGCTGGCCAGAATTGACTGGGAGATGAGCCTAGCAGGAAAGACAGTGGAACAGCAATGGCAGGAGTTTCTGGGAGTAATTTGGGAGACACAGCAAAAATTCATCCCTAGGAAGAAGAAGCATGCTAAAGGGAGGACGAGGCAACCATGGCTGACAAGGGAAGTCAGGGACGGCATAAAAGCTAAAGAGAAAGCATACATGTGGTGATTAGCAGTGGGAAACCAGGGGATTAGGAAGTCTACAAAGACCAACAGAGGACAACTAAAAAAGAAATAAGGAGGGAGAAGATTAAATATGAGGGTAAACTAGCCAGTAATATAAAAGAAGATTGCAAGAGGTTTTTTAGATATATAAAGGGTAAGAGAAAGGTAAAAGTGGACATTGGGCCGCTGGAAAATGATGCTGGAGTAGTAGTAGTGGGGAACAAAGAAATGGCGGAGGAACTGAGTAGGTACTTTGCGTCAGTCTTCACGGTGGAAGACACGAGTAACATCCTGAAAGTTCAAGAGAGTCGGGGCAGAGGTGAGTATGGTGGCCATTATCAAGGAGAAGGTGCTAGGAAAACAAAGGTCTGAAGGTGGATAAGTCACCTGGACCAGATGGATTATACCCCAGAGTTCTGAAGGAGATAGTGGAGGCGTTAGTGGTGATCTTTCAGGAATCACTGGAGTCAGGGAGGGTCCCAGAGGACTGGAAAATCGCTAATGTAACCCCCCTGTTTAAGAAGGGAGTGAGGCAAAAGACGGGAAATTACAGGCCGATTAGCTTGACCTCGGTCGTTGGTAAGATTTTAGAGTCCATTATTAAGGATGAAATGTCAGAATACTTGGAAGTGCAGGGTAAAATAGGGCAAAGTCAGCATGGTTTCATCAAGGGGAGGTCATGCCTGACAAATCTGTTAGAATTCTTTGAGGAGGTAACGAGTAGTTTAGACAAAGGAGAGCCAATGGATGTTATCTACTTGGACTTCCAGAAAGCCTTTGACAAGGTGCCGCACAGGAGGTTGCTCAGTAAGATAAGAGCCCATGGTGTTAGAGGTACGGTACTAGCATGGATAGAAGTTTGGCTGGCTGGCAGGAGGCAGAGAGTGGGGATAAGGGGGTCCTTCTCAGGATGGTGGCCGGTGACTAGTTCCGCAGGGGTCAGTGTTGGGACCACAACTTTTCACTTTATACATTAATGATCTAGCTGAAGGAACTGAGGGCATCCTGGCTAAATTTGCAGATGATACAAAGATAGGTGGAGGGACAGGCAGTATTGAGGAGGCGGGGAGGCTGCATAAGGATTTGGACAGGTTAGGAGAATGGGCAAAGAAGTGGCAGATGGAATACAACATGGGGAAATGTGAGGTCATGCACTTTGGTAGGAAGAATAGAGGCATAGACTATTTTCTAAATGGGGAGGGAATTCAGAAATCTGGAGTGCAAAGGGACTTGGGAGTCCTAGTCCAGGATTCTCTTAAGGTTAACTTGCAGGAAGGCAAATGCAATGTTGGCATTTATTTTGAGAGGTCTAGAATATAAAAGCAGGGATGTTCTGCTGAGGCTTTATAAGGCTCTGGTCAGACCACATATAGAATATTGTGAGCAATTTTGGGCCCTGTATCTCAGGAAGGATGTTCTGGCCCTGGAGAGGGTCCAGAGGATGTTCACAAGAACGATCCCAGGAATGAAAGGCTTAACATATGAGGAGCGTTTGAGGACTCTGGGTCTATACTCGATGGAGTTTAGAAGGATGAGGGGGGATCTGATTGAAACTTACAGAATACTGAAAGGCCTGGATAGAGTGGATGTGGGGAAGATGTTTCCATTTGTAGGAGAGACTAGGACCCGAGGGCACAGCCTCAGAGTAAAGGGAAGACCTTTTAGAACAGAGATGAGGAGAAACGTCTTTAGCCAGAGCGGTGAATCTATGGAATTCATTGCCACAGAAGGCTGTGGAGGCCAGGTCATTAAATGTATTTAAGACTGAGATAGATAGGTTCTTGATTGGTAAGGGGATCAAAGGTTACGGGGAGAAGGTGGGAGAATGGGGTTGAGAATCTTATCAGCCATGATTGAATGTGCAACAGACTCGATGGGCCGAAGGGCCTAACTTCTGCTCCTATGTCTTATGGTCTCTTGCTATCTATGACTCATGTCCCACCTACACCCTTGTCAATCATCTGGTTACAGCCACAGAAGGAGCACTCATGGTCGAAGACTATTAGCCTGCGAATCCTTGTACTATTTCACACTACTCTAGAGAACATTGTGTGGATACGAAAATTACAACAACTCCTTAAATAAAAAAAGCCATTGTATTACCCTACAAACTTGAGGTATTTATCAGCCAGCACAAAGAACATTGAATGGCTTGTATGAGTCTCAAACATCTCCAGAGCATTATGTTCCCCGCGTTCCTCATAATGTCTCAGAGCTGAATATGGCCTTGAATAATAGCGAATCAGTCTCCCATTTTATACCATGCCCTGTATTCACTTCAGTTAAAATCAAAAGAAAACAGTTGTGGGTCAAGCATGTCTCCTGATTTGCTATCCTCTGGTCTTGGGTCAAGTGAAAAACAATGTCAACAGTGTGTGTGGCCACTTGCAGATATTTCTCTGTCAGACTTCTTCCCTGCCCTGATGTGACCTGATGGGATCATGTGGTTCTGGAAGCACTGCCCTGTTGTCAGTTTGCTGCCAAGGGACCTTTTGTGATGGTTCATCAGGTTAGACACAAAAAATGACCTGATAAGATAACTCAATATTGAACTTGCTCTGTGTTGTCCAGTAGAAATGGCTGTTGAGCCACAGGTGTGGCTATGCTGCACCATTTTCGCTACAAGCATTAATTTTAACAGAATATGCCTCACAACACAGATAAATCTATTCCACAGGTGTAATTACTTTGCAAACATCTCTCAGCATTCAGTAACCAAGAAAGGAAAGTGCTCGACAAACAAAAAACACTTGGGGGAGAATTTTCCCCCCCATTGTGGGGATGGCGGGGGCAGGAGCGGGTGTGGACCCAATCGGGTCCATGCCGCCATTTTATGTGGGCGGGCCAATTAAGGCCCACCCAGCGTGACGTGCACCCAGAAGCGCTGTGTGCTCCCTGTGCAGTCGGGGCGCGGGGTTCCCTGAGTCGGGGCCTGCAATCTTTCGCGCGTGTCACATGAGCTGGGACACGTCAATGAATTTTTATAAAAATTTTTATTCAATTTATAAACACTTCATGAACCTCATCCCACCTGTGGATGAGGTTCCATGAAAAATGCGAAGGCCGCCTGGGCTCTTTGCCTACCCTCCAACTTTAAGGTTGGACGGGCAGCTCAGTTTATTAGTTTAATTAGTTTTTAAATGGCCTTAATAGGCCTTTGACAGTTCAGCAGGTGCGCAGCCGACTCGGCTGCACGCCCGCCAAACTGAAAGTCGAAATGAGGCGCGGTGGCTTCAGGACGCACGCCCGACGTCTCCCTGCATTATTTTATGCCTCGGCAAGTGGGTCCCGCCTTCTCTTGCCGAACTGAAAATTCTGGCCCTGGACACTCTGCTTCTCATCTCACCATATTACTAACAAATGTATAAAAAGGTTAAAGTTCACACAAAATTGCCAAACAAATTGGTATTAGGATCGCATGCCCAAGGACACTGTCTATTATCATATTTTTTTTTAACTAAAAAGTATGCAATTAGCCCTTTCTGGATTCTCAATTAGCTACGTAGCTTGTGGCTGACTTATTGGATAACCATGGAACTACTTCACTTTGTAACAATTGTCAATTTTTCAAAAAAATTAAATTCCTGGTGCTTAAATTAATTATTAACTTTTTAATGTATCATGTTTTCAAATCCCTATCAAGACTCACTACACCCTATCTATAACTTTCTTCAGTCCTACAGCTCTCCGAGATATCTGCGCTCCTCCAATTTTGGGCACTTGCACACCCCTGATTTTAAGCCCTCCACTGTTGATGGTTGTATATTCTTTTGACAGGGTGCTATGATCTGGAATTCCTTCCCCACACCTCTGCCTCTCAACAACTCTCTCCTCTATTAACGTGCCCCTTCAAATCTACCCCTTTGCTTTTGGGCACCTGCCCTTATGTCTCCTTATGTATCCACAGTGATTTGAGTTGCTTTAACTATGTTAAAGGTGCAGGATAAATTATTTTATTGAATGGTGGAACAGGCTCAAGGGCCCGAGTGCCCTACTCCTGCTTCTAATTCATATATTTGTATGTTTCAGCTTTTGGTCGTCTTGGACACCTGATGCATTCTTTGGTACTTTGTAGTAAATCGTTCCAGTAAAAAGTTTAAAACTAAATTGTATATCTGTTGAAACCACAGTTACCTTAGTAAATTAATGGATCCTGGCTTTGTTTTGTCTGCTACCTAAACAAAGGCACTAGCTAGTTCCAAAGTGTGCAACAACAAACCTGCTGAAGATTTTCACTATCGTTTAATTCTCTCCCGTCACTTTTTGCTACCCTGAGCTGGCATCGATTTTTCTTTTGTAATACAAAATTAACTGGAAGATTCCCAGGAAATCCCAGGTGTTGAATTTTCATTATTTTAAAAAATCTACTTCATTAAATGTCAGTATTTTATTTTGAGTGTTATTAATCTTTTCGCTTTCCCTATTTACCCTCTCTGGTGGATGTGATAGATGCCAGTGCACTATTCAAAGAATATGGTGGCTGCTATTTATCCCTCAACCAACGTCACTAGAAAAGATCGTCTGGTCATCGCTTCATTGCTGCTAGTGCTCTGTTCAAATTGGCTGCTGTATTGTCTCCATTACAATAGTGACTACACTTCAAAAAATGGCTCCAAAGTACTTTGAGGGCTGCTGACATAATGGAGGGTGTTGTTTTTTAAAACAAGTTCTATTTTTTAAACCAGGGTGGGTAGAAAGTTAATAGGAAAAAGAGGGGTGTTTTAACCACGCAGTCTTAGAGAGTACTTTGAAGAAGCCATCCAACCCTTTAAGAGTGAGGTAAATATTCAAAAGGGAGGGACTGAAATTCATGTTAAAGGGGGCACATTTTGCTTGGTTCACTCCCCATAACCTGTGCTGCTGGAGCCGGCTGTTAAATCATAATGTGATGTATTTAAAGCTCATTTGCGTAAGTTATTTGGTTTCTGACTTTATTTAATACAAATGTGTAATAATTTCTTGTAACAAAAATATGTACTTTTTTAAAATTACATTTTGACCAGATCTTCTTGTTTAAACACAGCTTGTTCATCCAAACAAAATATATTGTTCATTTAAAAACTGATGACTAAGATGTACTTTGTAATCATCAGGATAGCTATTGCATAAAAATGTTGTTTCTTGAGATTGTTGATCTTATCTTCTTGTTCCTTCACTGCATGAAATGAAATTGCGGGTTTTTTTTGTTCTGGTGAGGTTGCCAGGGTTGATGGGGAAAGGAGGATTTTGGGTGCGAAGGGAGGGGGTGTGGGTGGTGGTGTGAGGTGGGGAGGATTGCAGGTCAGCCTCACCTGACATCAGATACTACAATGTTCTAGCAGAAGTTACAGGAACACAGATTCAGTTCTCCCTGTAGAATTGATGTCAGAACAATCTGGGATGACCTTTTTCCTCCTTTTATGTCAGGAAGCACATGCTTTCTCCCATGACTGGTTGACTGAAATGGTAACGTTTCAGTTTCACCCAGTTAGTTGTAATCTCTGCTCTGAATCAGAAGGTTGAAGTGTTAAGCATCTCACCAGGAAGAGGAGTTTCCCCTTGTCAGGCGGGCTGTGGATGGAGGTTTCCTCAAAAATCCAAAGGCCACTTGGCCTTCTCACCCACCTGCCAACCTTAAGGTTGGACGGGCAGGGAAAAATTCACTTTTATTAATGGGCTTAACAGCGCTCTTAGTTGACAGGCGCGTTGCCAGCTCCCGTGTATGTCTGCCAACCGAAACCGAAGCTATTTCATGCTTGTGTGTCGGGCACGTGCCCCACACTGAGCTGAAAATCCAGCCCTAGGACTTCTGTGCACACTCTAGGGCTTCTTCCATGGCTCATTGGATAGTAAACCAAGTCAAAGGTCTGGATAGTAATCCAAGTCAAAGGTCTATGGGTTCAAGTCACACTCCAGAGACTTTAGCAGAGAGCAGGGGAGGGGTGGGTGTGAGCTGCCACCCAGGAAAAAGCCTACAGGGGCTGCCAAGTGCCAATGTTTTTTCTTTATTCATTCATGGGATGTGGGCTTCGCTGGGGCTGGGCCAGCATTTATAGCCCATCCCTAGTTTCCCCCTTGAGAAGGTGGTGATGAGCTTCAGTCCATGTGGTGCAGGTACACCCACATTGCTGTTAGGAAGGGAGGACCAGGATTTTGACCCAGCGACAGTGAAGGAACGGCGATATATTTCCAAGTCAGGATGGTGAGTGACTTAGAGGGAAACTTCCAGGGGGTGTTGTTCCCATGGATATGCTGCCCTTGTTCTTCTAGGTGGTAGTGGTTGTGGGTTTGGAAGGTGTGGTTGAAGGAGCCTTGATGAATTCCTGCAGTGCACCTTGTAGATGGTGCACACTGCTGCTACTGTGCAACGGTGGTTTGTGGATGTGCTGCCAATCAAGTGGGCTGCATTGTCCTGGATGGTGTCAAGCTTCTTGAGTGTTGTGGGAGCTGCACTCATCCAGGCAAGTGGGGATTATTCCATCACACTCCTGACTTGTGCCTTTTAGATGGTGGACATGCTTTGGGGAGTCAGGAGATGGGTTATGCATCACACAATTCCTATCCTCTGACCTGCTCTTGTAGCACAGTATTTATATGGCCAGTCCAGTTCAGTTTCTGGTCATTGGTAACCCTCAGGATGTTGATGGTGGTGGATTCAGTGATGGTAATGCCATTGAATATCAAGGGGCGATGGTTGGATTCTCTCTTGTTGGAGATGGTCATTGCCTGGTACTTGTGTGGCAAGGATATTACTTGGCAATTGTCAGCCCAAGCCTGGATATTGTCCAGGACTTGCTTTTTTGGACGTGGACTGCTTCAGTATTTGAGGAGTTGCGAATGATGCTTAACATTGTGCAATCATCAGCAAACATCCCCACTTCTGACCTTTATAATGGAAGGAAGGTCATTGATGAAATAGCTGAAGATGGTTGGGCCAAGGACATTACCCTGAGGAACTCCTGCAGTGCTGTCTGGAGCTGAGAGGGTGGCGATGGCATAGTGGTATTGTCACTGGATGAGTAATCCAGAGACCCAGGGTAATGCTCTGGGGACCCGTGTTCGAATCCTGCCACGGCAGCTGGTGGAATTTGAATTCAATAAAAATTTGGAATTAAAAGTCTGATGATGACAATGAAACCATTGTCAATTATTGTAAAAAGCCATCTGGTTCACTAATGTCCTTTTAGGACCCACAGCAACGTGTGGTTGAATCTTAAATGGCCTAGAAAGCCACTCAGTTGTAACAAACCGGTACAAAATCACAAAAAAAGGAATGAAACCGGACAGACCACCTGTCATTGACCTAGGCACTGGAAATGACAATGGCAATCGCAGCCCAGTCGACCCTGCAAAGTCCTCCTTACTAACACCTGAGGGCTAGTACCAAAATTGGGAGAGCTGTCTCACAGACTAGTCAAGCAACAGCCTGACATAGTCATCCTCACGGAATTGTACCTTTACAGATAATGTCCCAGACACCACAATCACCTTCCCCGAATATGTCCTGTCCCATGGGCAGGACAGACCCAGCAGAGGTGGTGGCACAGTGGTAGACAGCTGGGACGGAGCTCCCCTAGGAGTCCTCAACATCGATTCTGGACCGCATGAAGATTCATGGCATCAGGTTAAACATGGACAAGGAAACCTCCTACAGATTACCATGTATTACCCTCTTAGCTGATGAATCAGTGCTCCTCCATGTTGAACACCAATTGAAAGAAGCACTGAACGTAGCAGGGGCTTAGAATATACTCTGGGTGGCGAACTTCAATGTCTTTTACCAAGACTATCTTGGTAGCACCACTACGACTGAGTTGGCCGAGTCCTGAAGAACATAGCTATTAGACTGTGTGGGTCTGTGAAAGGTTGTCGGGGAACCAATAAGGGAGAAAAACCTAGATGACCTTGTCTTCACCAATCTCCCTGTCTCAGATGTATCTGTCTTTGACACTTGGTAGGAGTGACCACTGCACAGTCTTTGTGGAGATGAAGTCTCATCTTCACACTTGAGGATACCCTCCATTGTGTGTTGTGACACTACTACTGTGCCAAGTGGGATAGATTTCAAACAGCCCAAAATTCAGCATCCATGAGGCGCTGTAGCCATCATTAGCAGAAGCAGTATTATATTCTAGCACAATCTTTAACCTCATGGCCTAGTATAGCCCCAACTCCACCATTGCCAACTAAACAGCACTTGGAGGAAGCACTGAGGGTGGCAAAGGCACAGAATGTACTCTGCGTGGGGGATTTCAATGTCCATCACCAAGAGTGGCTCGGTAGCACCATTGACTGAGTCCTAATGAGGTCAGGAGCTGAGTGGCCCTGCCCTTGCACTGATGTGCTGGGCTCCCCCATCATTGAGGATGGAGATACTTGTGGAGCCGCCGCCTCCAGTGAGTTGCTTAATTGTCCACCACCGTTCACGACTGGAGTGGCAGGACTGCAGAGCTTAGATCTGATCTGTTGGTTGTGGGATCACTTAGCTCTATCAGTTGCTGCTTAAGCTGTATGGCATGCAAGTAGTCCTGTGTTATAGCTTCACCAGGCTGGCACCTCATTTTTAGGTATGCCTGGTGCTGCTCCTGGCATGCCCTCCTGCAATCTTCATTGAACCAGGGTTGATCACCTGGCTTGATTTTAATGGTGGAGTCGGGGATATGCCGGGCCATGAGGTTACAAATAGTGTTCGAGTGCAATTCTGCTGCCGCTGATGGCCCACAGCGCCTCGTGTGTGCCCTGACTTGAATTGCTAGATCTGTTTGAAATCTATTCCATTTAGCACGTTGGTAGTGCCACACAACACAATGGTGGGTATTCTCAATGTGAAGGCAGGACTTCGTCTCCACAAGGACTGTGCGATGGTCACTCCTACCGATATGGTCATGGACAGATGCTTCTGCAAGTTGTTGAGGATGAGGTCAAGTATGCTTTTCCCTCTTGTTGGTTCCCTCACCACCTGCTGCAGACTCAGTCTAGCAGCTATGTCTTTTAGGGTTTGGTCAGTAGTGGTGCTACCAAGCCACTCTTGGTGGTGGACATTGAAGTCCCCCACCCAGCGTACATTATGTGCCCTTGCAGCTCTCAGTGCTTCCTCCAAATGGTTTTTAACATAGAGATGCACTGATTCATAAGCTGAGGGTATGTGGTAATCAGCAGGAGGTTTCCTTGCCCAAGTTTGACCTGATGCCATGAAGCTTCATGGGGTCTGGAATCGATGTTGAGAACTCTCAGGGCAACTCCCTTTGTTGCCTCCCGACTGTATACCACTATGCCACCACCTCTGCTGGGTTTGTCCTGCTGGTGGGAAAGGACATACCTGAGGATCGCAATGATGGTGTCTGGGACATTATCTGTAGGATATGATTCCGTGAAGATTACTATGTCAGGCTGTTGCTTGACTAGTTGGTGAAACAGCTGTCCCAATTTTGGCACTAGTCCCCGGATGTTAGTATGGAAGAAAATGCAGGTTTTTCTTCCATTTGGATAACCTTATATGCAGAATTATGCAGAAAATACATGACAAACGTTTCACTCAGCCCAACTTTGCTAACTTTTATGTGTTACATAAGCCTTTTCCTGTCTAATCCCATCAGCCTCACCTAATTATTTCTCCCTTTTGTACTTGGTTAGCCTCTGCTTAAGTGCAACCATGCTATTTATCTCAACCACTTCATGTCGTAAGAAGTTTCCACACTTGCACCATTTTTTGGCTAAAGAAATTTCTCCTAAATTTCTCACTGAATTTAAATTATTGGTCAGGCACTTAGTAATACGCTGGCAGATTTTACTGAACGGTGTTTCATGATGGAAATACAAAGTAGTTCCATCAATGCTATAAATAGTGTAAGCCACCCCTTTATCAAGTGTGTTTGTTTCAGTTCTCTTTGTACACTTCCTTGTTTTTTTCTTAAAGTCAGATCTACTTTAGTTCCACATCAATTTTTGATTTTTTGATTTTCATTTTTTTCTTGTTTTACTTCTCTATTTTAATAGTCAGCTGATCTTTTTTTGTCAGTTTGATTTCCGATGCATGAAGAAATCTATTGCTATGCTTGAGTTCCCAACCCAGACAGATAGATCTACATAAATAGAGTTTCTGTTTGCCTGAAAAAGAAATTTATTTTATTAACTCTTTGATATGGTTTGGAGTTTGAGTAAACCGCATTGGTGTGGCACTGGAGTCAATATAGACTAGACCTTTTTTTTTTTCCAGTCATTCCATTGGAAGCTGTCAATTAAAAAGAGGAAATAAGTTCAGAATTATGGATGGTTCAAGTGCTTGCAAAAATCTATGTTGTGAGGGAAATTGAGTACAAAAGAAGGGAGGTTTGCTTCAGTTATACAGGACATTGGTGAGACCACATCTGGAGCACTATGTACACTATTGGTCTCCTTATTTAAGGAAAGATGTAAATGTGTTAGAAGCAGTTCCGAGAAGGTTTACTAGACTAATACCAGAATTAGGCTTTTTGTCTTATGAGGAAAGGTTGGACAGGAAAGGTTGAACAGGTTAGGCTCGTATCCACTGGAGTTTGGAAGAGTAAGAGGTGACTTGATTGAAACCTTTAAGATCCTGAGGAGTCTTGACAGTGGATGTGGAGATGATGTTTCCTCTTGTGGGAGAATCTAGAACTAGGGGATCACTGTTAAAAATGAGGGGTCGCTCATTTAAGACAGATGAGGAGAAATTTTTTCTGAGAGTCGTGAGTCTTTGGAACTCTCTTCCTATTCTCGAAAGGCAGCGGAAACAGGGCCTTTGAATATTTTTAAGGCAGAGCTAGATAGATTCTTGATTAACAAGGGGGTTAAAGGTTATCAGGGGTAGGTTGGAAGTTACAATTAGATCAGGTATGATCTTATTGAATGGCGGAGCAGACTTGAGGGGCTGTGTGGCCTATTCCTGCTCCATGTTCAAATGAGTTGTACAGTGAAAAATAATCTACACTTATTCTACTGGATAACATAGGTAAGTAATCTTCAGTTGAACTGAGAGGGAACCTTTCATAGAATTGTGCAGAACAGACAGAGACCATTCAGCTCATCATGCCTGTGACAGCTCTTCAAAAGAACTATCCAATTAACCCCACTCACCTGGTCTTTCCCC
The DNA here is from genome assembly GCF_017639515.1 of Carcharodon carcharias. NCBI lineage: Eukaryota > Metazoa > Chordata > Chondrichthyes > Lamniformes > Lamnidae > Carcharodon > Carcharodon carcharias. The sequence goes on along the minus strand of NC_054467.1, from coordinate 254,952,705 downwards.
ATACCAATGAAAGTTTTGCCTCATCAGTAATATGTCAAATTGCCCTCTTAATTACAACTTTTCTGTTACTTATACTCTGTAAGTATTTCAAGCCTGGCTAATGTCTGAGCATGAAATAACTACATAACCATGTTCAATGTGCAAACACAACTGTAGAAAGAAAATAAAGAAAGGCTTGGCTTTATAGTGACTTTCACCTTGGGATAATCCAAATTGCATCACACCTTTTTTGAAGTGTAATCACTCTTGCATTGTAGGAATGTGACAGCCAGCAGGTGTGTGGCAAGTTCCCACAAATATCAAATGAGTTAATGACAAGATCATTTGCCTTAGTAACATTGAGGATTAAATATTGGTCAGGACACTGGGAAGAACTCACTTGTTCTCCTGTAGGTACGTAAAGAGTAAAAAGGATAAAACTGCTAAGGGACCAAAAGGGGAATTTATGCATATAGACAGAGGGCATGGCTGATGTTATAGATGAGTCATTTGCATCAGTCTTTACCAAGGAAGTTGCCAAAGTCATAGTGAAGGAGGAGCTAGTTGAAAGACTGGATGGGTGAAAAATTGATAGAGAAGGCATTAGAAAGGCTGGCTGTAGTTAAAGTTGAAAAGTCACCAGGACCAGATGAGATGCATCTAGAATACTGAGGGAATAGTTGCTCGGTAGTATGGAACTTGAGTATTGCTGAAAAAAGAGACATGCTGTTGACGCTTTTCATCTTGCAATCATCAGGACAGGCACAAGGATACCAAATCTCAAAGGGAACAACAATTTATACTGCAACAATCAGCACCCTCTTCTCATGCAGTATAAATTGGTGTCCACTTTGAGATTTGGTACTCTTGAGAATCTGCCCTTTTTTAAATTGGTTCATGGGATGTGGGTGTCACTGGCTGGGCCGGCATTTATTGCCCATCCCTAGTTGCCCTTGAGAACTGAGTGGTTTACTAGGTCATTTCAGAGGGCAGTTAAGAGTCAACAACGTTGCTGTGGATCTGGAATCACATATAGGCCAGATCAGGGATTTGTTTACACAGCTTTAAACATTCCCATTTTGTATTTCATATTTGACACAAGTTGTTAAATTTACTTAGAGACAACGTTTTATATTTTGCATTTATTTTGAAGCTGTCATATCAGGCCATGTCCTGTCCAAACTTTTTTAAAAATTGTTTATGGGATGCAGGTGTCACCGGCTAGGCCAGCATTTATTGCCCAACCCTAACTTCCCTTGTTCAGAGGGCAATTAAGAGTCAGCTACATTACTGTGGGTCTGGAGTTACATGTAGGCCAGACCAGGTAAGGACAGCAGATTTCCTTCCCTTATAGACATTAGTGAACCAGGTGGGGTTTTTTCAACAATGATTTCATGGTTATCATTAGACTCCAGATTTTTTATTGAATTTAAATTTACCATCGAACCCAGGTCCCCAGAGCATTACCCTGGGTATCTGGAGTACTAGTCCAGTGACAACCACTATGCCACAGACTCCTGATGAGTGCAAGAAGAAAACATTTGATAGTATGTCTCTTTTTTTCAACAATACTGAGCAAAATAAGAGAGGAAATTGTGCAGGCTCTGGTCATAATCTTCCAATCCTCCTTAGATACAGGAATGGTGCCAGAGGACTGGAGATTTTCAAACATTAGACCCTTGTTCAAAAAAGGGTGTGAGAATAAGCCCAGCAGCTATAGGCCAGTCAGTTTAACCTTGGTGCCGGGAAAGCTTTTAGAAATTATAATCCAGGACAAAATTAACAGCCGCCTGGACAAGTATAAAGCCAGCATGGATCAGTTTAACTAACTTTTTTGATGAAGTAACAGGAAGCGTTGATAAGGGTAATCTGTACGTGGACTTCCAAAATGCATTGTGTACGTAAGTGCCACCCAACAGAGTTGTCAGCAAAGTTAAAACCCACGAAATAAAAGGGACAGAAGCAGCATAGATAAGAAGTTGACTGAGCAACAGGAAGCAAAGAGTTGTGGTGTATGGTTGCTTTTTGGACAGGAACAAAGTATTCAGTGGGGTTCCCTAGAGGTCGGTACTGGGATCACTATTGCTCCTGGTCTATATTAATGACACAGACTTTGATGTGTAGGTCACCCTTTCAAATTCACGGATGACATCAAACTTGGAAGTACTTTGAACAGTGGTGTTCGTGAGACTTCCAGAGGACATGGAAGAGGTCAACGCATAGCAGATGAAACTTAATGCAGCAAAGTGTGAAGCGATTCATGTTGGTAGGACAAAGAAAGAAAGGCAATGTTAAATAAATAGTACAATTATCAAGGGGTGCAGAAGCGGAGGGACTTTGGGTTTGTGTGTGCAAATTGTTGAAGATGGCAGAGTGGGTTGAGAAAGTGGGTTAAAAAGGTGTACAGGATCCAGGGCTTTATAAATAGAGAGATGAAACACAAAAGCAAGGAAGTTATGGTGAGCCTTTGGACAACACTGGCCTCAACTGGAGTATTGTGTCTAATGCTGGGTAGCATACTTCAAAAAGGATGTGATGGCTTTAGACAGGGTGCAGAAAAGATATACAAGAATGGTTCCAGGGATGAGGGACTTAAGATAAGTGGATTAGTTGGAGAAACTGGGACTGTTCTCCTTGGAGTGGAGAAGGTTGAGAAGAGATTTGATAGAGGTATTCGAAATCATGAAGGGTCTGGACAGAATAGAGAGGGAGAAAGTGTCTTCCCATTGGCAAAAGGGTTGAAAGCCAGGGAACACAGTCAAGATGAATGGCAAAAGAACCAAAGGGCAACATGAAGAAAAATTTTTATGTAGTGAACGATTAGGATCTGGAATGCACCACCTGAGGGTGTGGTGGATGAAGAGTCAATTGTGGCTTTCAAAAGGAATTGTATAATTATCTGGAATGAAAAAAATTACAGGGTATGGGGAAAGGGTGAGGAGGAGTGGAACTGGCTTAGTTGCTCTTGCAAAGATCCAACACAGACACGATGGGCTGAAGGATCTCTGTAATTCTATGAATAGTGCTGTGGGATCATTTAGTGAGAAGACAGAGTCTTGGTTTAACGTTTCATTCAAAAGATGGCACTTTCAATAGCTCAGCACTTCTTCAGTGCTGCACTGGAATGTCAACCTGAATTATGTGGTCAAACATCTGGGGCAGAATTTTCTGTGCCCACTGGCGGCGAGTGTGATAGGTGGCGTGATTGGACAATATGGTGTGATCGGTTTCATAACGGCAGGAAGGCAGGTTGCAATTGTCTGCTCAACTCGCCAATGGCGGGCCGCATTTCCCGCCATAAGTCATTGGGAACCTCATTGTAATAGATCAGCATATCAAGATAAGGCCACCCCACCCTAGCATATCAACGTCTTGCACCCCCACTGGATCGTCCATCCACGTTGGCAGGAAAGCACACTGACATGTTTCACAACAGCACGGTGGCGACGTGCACTTGGTGCCTGCACTTTGGGTGAACTGGAGGTGAGTGCGCAGCAACGTTCTTGCAGAGCTCGCCAGGGTCACCTGTTTCTTTCAGGAGCGCCGGTGGGTCGGGGTTAAGTGCCGCCCTGCCTCGGAGGCGAATTATGAGGGTGTGGGACAACAGGGGCAAGTGCAGCCCTGCCTCTGAGGTGACTTGTGAGGTGGCGGCAAGTGCAGCCTTGCTGTTGAGGCGACTGGCGAAATGGGGGTGGTGGTTAAGGGCAGCCCTGCCTCTGAGGTGACTGGTGGCTGGGGGGGTGGGCAAGGGCAGCCCTGCCGTTCTGCTGTAGCGCACCAGCATTTGGGGTGACAGGTAGGGTGGACGAGGGAAGTGGCCGTGCATTCGAGAAACCCGTAGAAAGTGACCTTTCCTCTGCAACTGAGACAGTTCAGACGCAGCCACATTGATATGACTGGGGTCAGCTCCTAGCTTATCTGCCCACTCAGGGAACGCAGAGGCATCAAAGTGCCATCAAGTTCTCCAGAGCTTCCTCCCCCACCCAGCACAGACTGCAAATTCATGAGCACTTTAATGAACTGCAGAGCAGTTTGTCTGCACACATTGTACAATCTCCTCGCTAAAGGTGGCCATGTAGCAGTCGCTGCTGGAGCACTCACAGCCCCTTGTAATGTCAGCAGCCCAGTTTGGACCAGTGTCCCCCATGGTTCAAGCTAACAGGACAGCCATGCAGCACACTAATCTCTAGCCATCCAAGGGGTTGTTAATCAAGTCTCCGAGAAGCGTGAAGGGGCTGTCACACTTAACCAGGACAGATTCTTAGTACACCTGTGCTAACCCCACTATCAACATCCTGGGGGTTAACCATTGACCAGAAACTGAACTGGACTAGCCATATAAATACTGTGGCTACAAGCGCATGTCAGAGGCTAGGAATCGTGCGACAAGTAACCCACCTCCTGACTCCCCAAAGCCGGTCCTCTATCTACAAGGCACAAGTCAGGAGTGTGATAGAATGCTCTCCACTTGCCTGGATGAGTGCAGCTCCAACAACACTCAAGAAGCTTGACACCATCCAGGACAAAGCAGCCCGCTTGATTGGTACCACTTCCACAAACATTCACTCCCTCCACCATTGATGCACAGTAGCAGCAGTGAGTACCATCTACAAGATGCACTGCAGGGATTCACCAAAGCTCCTTCAATAGAATCTTCCAAACCTACAGCCACTACCATCTAGAAGGACAAGGGCAGCAGATAGATGGGAACACCACCACCTGGAGATTCCCCTCCAAGTCACTCACTATCCTGACTTGGAAATATATCACCGTTCCTTCAATGTGGCTGGGTCAAAATCCTGGAACTCCTTCCTAACTGCACTGTGGGTGTACCTACACCACATGGACTGCAGCGGTTCAATGAGGCAGCTCACCACCACCTTCTCAAGGGCAACTAGGGATGGGCAATAAATACTGGCCCAGCGAGCGAAGCAAATATCCCATGAATGAATTTTTAAAAACCATGATCTTATTAAATGGTGGAGCAGCCTCGAGGATCTGAATGGCCTCCTCCTGCTCCTTGTTCGTATGTTAAGTATTTTCTGACCTGCCACCTGTCTGCGCAATTATATGCCTTTTTCTTTAAATTTGATACTGTCTTTAACTTTTTTAGTTAACCACGGATGGTGGGTCCTCTCCTTGGAATTTCTGTTTTTCGTTGGAATGTATCTATTCTGTGTATTCTGAAATATCCCTTTAAATGTCTGCCATTGCATCTCTATTGACCTATCCCCTAACTTTATTTGCTGGTTCATTTTAGTTAGCTCTGCTTTCATTCGCTGCTACCTAGGCATGCCTTCACTATGAAGTTATAAATTAATCTTGTCCCGTTGCACAATACCAGTATCGGCCTCAACATTTTACAATTTATGTAACTGTATCTGATTGTGGAGATGGTGGCATAGTATAGCCTGCTCTCTGGTTGGCTTAGAACAGCTGTTCTAAGAAACTATCCTGCAAACGTTCCATGAACTCTTCAACTAGACTACCTTTGCCCAGCTGATTTTTCCAGTCTATATGTAGATTAAAATCCACCATGATTATCGCTGTACCTTTCTGACAAGCTCCCATTATCTCTTCCTTTATACTCTGTCCTACCATGTAGTTACAATTAGGGGGCCTGTACACCACTCCCACAAGTGACTTCCTGCCTTTATCATTTCTCACCTTAACCCACACGGCTTCTACATCCTGGTTTCCTGAACTTAGGTCATCCCTCTCTAATGTGCTCATTAATTAGCAGAGCCACCCCTCCACCTTTTCCTAGCTTCGTGTCCAGTCACAGTCTTCAATATTCAGATCCCAATCTATGCATTCCTACTGCCATGTCTTTGTAAAGGCTATCAGATCGTATTTATTTATTTCTATCTGTGCTATCAGCTCAACTGTTTTGCTTAAAATGCTACGTGCATTCAGATAGAGAGCTGTTAGTTTTGTCCTTTTTATTATTTTTGTAAACTCTAGCCTTGACTGCTGTCTTTCTCTTAGATTTGTACTCTATCCCTTCCTGTCATGATCTATGTCCCATATTAATACCTTTCTCTCTTGCCTTGTCTCTATTCTTTGGTTTACCACATCTTCCCAAATTTGATCCTTTTCCCCCACTAATTAATTTAAAACCTCTACTTCTCTAGTTATATGGCTCACTAGAACACCAGTCCCAGCACGATTCAGGAGTAGACCACACCAACAGCACAGATCCCACTTCCCCCGATACTGGTGCCAGTGCCCCATGAACCAGGACCCACATCTCCCACACCAGTCTTTGAGCCACACGTTCATTTCTCTAATCTTATTTGCCCTACGCCAGTTTGCACATGGCTCAGGTAATAATCCAGATATTATTACCTTTGAGATTCTGCTTTTCAATTTAGTGCCTAGCTCCTCATACTCTCTATTCAGAACCTCTTTCTTATTTCTACCTATGTCGTTGGTACCTACATGAACGACGGCAACTGGATCCTCCCTCGCCCACTGCAATTCCTCTCCAGCCCTGAGCAGGTATCCTGAACCCTGACACCAGGCAGGCAACACAACCCTCTGGACTCTCGCTCTTTGCTGCAGAGAACAGTGTCAATCCCCTTCACTAAACTGTCCCCTACCACTACATTCCTTTCTGCTCTCCCCACTTGATTGGCTTTCTGTACCACGGTGCCATAGTCAGTTAGCTCATCCACTCTGCAGCCCCCATTCTCATCCGAACAAACCTATTGGACAATTTCAAAGACTGAGTCTCCTGCCCTCCTGCCCTCTGGGTCCCCTTACCTGCCTCACCCACAGTCACACCCTCCTGTTCCTGACCACTGACCAAATCAGAAAACCCTATCCTAACTTTTTTTTTTATTCATTCACAGGATGTGGGCTTCGCTGGCAGGGCCAGCATTTATTGCCCATCCCTAGTTGCCCTTGAGAAGTTGCCCTTGGTGGTGAGCTGCCTTCTTGAACCGCTGCAGTACATGGGGTGTAGGTACAACCACAGTGCTGTTAGGGAGGGAGTTCCAGGATTTTTACCCGGCTACAGTGAAAGAACAGCGATATATTTCCAAGTCAGGATGGTGTGTGACTTAAAGGGGAACTTCCAAGTGGTGGCGTTCCCATCTATCTGCTGTCCTTGTCCTTATAGATGTTAGTGGTCATGGGTTTGGAAGGTGCTGTCTAAGGAGCCTTGGTGAATTCCTGCACTGGTATGACTGCATCCTGGTACAAAACATCCAGGTAACATTCCCTCTCCCTGATGTGTTGCAGTGTCTGCAGCTCAGCCTGCAGCTCAATGACTCTGAGCCAAAGCTCCTGGAGCCGCAAACACTTACTACAGACGTGTTTGCCCTAGATCACACTGGCATCCAGGAGTACCCACATGCTGCAGCCCTGACACATCACCTGTCCTGCCATCCTTAGTGTGTTTTAATTAATTACTTAATTATATTATTCACTTATTTATTTTCCTTTTTATCAATTTTATTAACCTTACCACCAATTTTTATTATTTTGAACCCTTAGGAATAGAATACATCTTAACCACTTACCACAACTTTAAAAACTATTTATCACACTTAGAATAAAATAAATAACTTACCAGTTACTCACCATCAGCTTCTTCCCCTATACTGAAGTAGGAGCTGGCTTTGGGAGGCTGTGAGAAGGTAGAAAAAGAAAGGAGCATGTCTTGGCCTTCTTCACTAAACTCCCATTTTACACTCTGTGCACCCAATGCAGCATTCCAGTGCACACAAGGCAGAACTGAGGAAACCTGTTTTTATGCTCCCTGAAAAACAACTAATTCAATCTTCAGTTTAAGCTAGTTACCTAATTAAGTAGCTGCTGCTGCTCTTAGATAGAGCTTGTATACCCCTGTTTTAAGGCTGGAATTAAACTTAACTTCTAAATTAATAGTAATTTTTACTTAATTGCTAAATTAAAGAAAAATAAACTAGAATTTGATAGAAATTATCCCTTTAAACACTCTTACTCACCAGCTCACAGAGCAGATTATAACAGCATTGAGGAAGGCTTCTCCTTATGCTCCCTGTAAAATAACTAATTCAATCTTCCCAAGCCTTCTCAAACCTCCAGCCTAGGTAGTCCGCCTGCTGTCCTTAATTGGACAGGGCCCCAGGAGGTAATCACTTAATCGGTCACCTCCTCCAGAATCATTTCCAAGGTCCCGTTGCCGGCATCTCAGGGTTCCCATCATGGAATTCATCCCGGTGTTGGGATCCAGACCTTGGAACGTAAATCCAGCCCAGTATCTGCCTTAAGATTTGAACCAAAAAGAAAGACTGCTTGTAACTCTTCAGGGGTCAGACATTAAAGTTATCTGATTTTGAGAGCCAATTTCTTCAGTACCAACTCTCTTCTTTGGGTAACAAAATAGAAAGTGAAAAGGTGACCCAGCTAGAAGCCATTTTAACAGGTCTCCGCTCAGTGCAGGTCAGTGTTGGTGCAGTTGCAAGATTTAAAGTAAGCCTTTAGAAAGATCCTGAATCCCCAGGAGTGTTTTCTTGGTGCTATCAGAATAGAAAATCAAGGATTGGATGAGAGCAATGAACCTCAGGGAAATTTAGGTGTTTTACTCATTTACCTCTTGAGGAACTCCTTGCATTTTAAACTACATAGTTTAATTCAGTATTAGAAAATGTATGGATGTATTTGAGCCATAATGGGGGAAAAGAAGTGATGATGACCAAGAAGATCAAATACCATGAAGTAAGGCGATCACAGTGCTGATCTACTGATGTTCAAGTCTTGAAGAGCACTGGTCACCTGAGCATATAAGAAAGTGGAGTGGAAATGTGGAACTCGTTCCTTCTATATGCTAATGAAGCTACTAAGTCAATTGAAAATTTCAAAACTTAGATTGATAAGATATTTGTTAGGCAAGGGTATTGTGGGCAATGAAGCCAATGCAGGTAGATAGAGTTAAGATACTGTGATGTATATCTAGTTCGTGGTTCATGTTAATATTTTAGAGGTAATGTTCAGTTCTGGGAAGATTGTTATTGTGGAGGTAAGGTAACTGAAATGCTGGGCTTTAGAGATTGTCAGAACACCTAAAAAAAAATGACAGTTCAGAAGATCACCCATGTTTGTTCAATAGAGTCAGAATAGAAGAGATGGAGCAGTCATAAAACACTCGGTGGGTTTACTTAACTGGAAAATTGGAAGTATGATGTCCACACTGCATGCAAAGAAGTGCAGTCCAGAGGGATATTTTGTTTTGGGAGTTAGAGTTAAATTAGTTTAAAAGCATTCAGTGAACCCTGAAAGGCTACATCGTCATGGTGATGGGTGGAGCATAAGAAGATTCTCTGGTTTCATTTATTTGAGTGTTTTGCAGCAGGGGAAGAAGCTTCATACTGAAAAGAGGCTACTATTAGCAGGCTCCAGGCAGTTAGGGTTCAGAAAAACCCTGGTAGTCATTCAGTGCAGCGGAGAGTTGCAGTCTGGACCTTGTGCAGTTTGCAGCTCACAGAGAAGCCCTGGGAGCTGTTTGATGCAGTTAGGGCTCAGGCGAAGTCCTGGGGAGCTGAGAAGGTGGCAGAGGTCGCATGTTCCCATGCTGGAGAGGGTTAGGGCTCAGAAGAATCCCTGGGAGCCATTTATAGCTTGGTGGAGCCAGGGGACTGGAGTTCAGAGAAACCCAAGGCAGTGCCAGCTTAGTGAAGCTAGTGGTCTGCAAAAGAGTTGGAAGTGTGCTGGTAATTAGAAGCAGGAGGGCAGCTTTGTGAATCCTGAGTAACACAGTCTCAGGAAAAGAGATTGAACCATAGGGATGTGAGCAGTCATTGAGATAGTCTGAGTTGGTGTGGCCTTTGAGGGAATTCGGAAGCTAGATCTTTGAAAATGAGGAGTTAAAATCCCTTGTGAGGGGGGTAGAGTTTTAATGAGATTTTGTGACTCATAGTGGTCACTGTGGATGGGTTTCTGAGAAATCCGTGGGATCTGCCTTTTTGCCATTTAATGTGCAGTGTGGTGTGTTCAACCACAGTTTGGTCTGTTAATTCATATTTACCTCATGTTAATTCTGAATGTTGGAGTATGGGATAAATATTGTAAATTGTTTTACTTTTCTGACTTTGTATGGTAAAGTTTCTTTTTGTTTAAAACATGGAATCTTGTGGCTTTATTCTCCTGGTGGGTAAGTGGGATTTTAAACTTTGTCTACTTTAAACAGAAAGTCACTGGTCCCTAATCATGTTGTAACAATACAGAGTCTATAATTTCCAAATGAACACTTGTGTGGCTACACTGTACATGCTGCAGCAGTGCACCATTAATTGTTAACTTTTTATGACTCCTTTCATCAAGTTTACAGAAATTAACAGCTATTCAATATCTTTTCAACTGTCGCGAGAAATTTATTGAAATATTTTACCAACTATTAAAAGTAATATTAAAGTTTTACAATGATAGAAATCTCTCAGTACAGTTGAAAGTATTCATGAAATCGCACAACATATTTTTTGGATTATTTTACAGTAAAGTACCAGAGGGAGAATGCTCCTGATAAAAGCTGTGTTAAAGATTATTCACTTAACAGGAACTGCAAATAACCACCTCAAGTTAAAATTAAGAACCTAGAGAAAAAGGTTATGTTTATTACTATGCTAATAACCATATGCTGATTTACCCAGTGTAGGTGGTAGGTACGCACACTGTATTTACTTCCATTCTCCTAATTTTTAACCAGTTGTGTTCCCTGCGTATTTTCACCCCAGTCTTTCACTATCATTTTGGCTTCTCATGTCACACACGTTTCCCTAATAGTGAAGAGATGACCCTCCTGCAAGGTTCTCCCAACTACAATATAGGGCCAGTCAGCTGGGCGAAGTAAGATGGTGATCTCTTTTTGATAACAGCATGCTGAGATAAGCAATTCAAATTCAACTCATGAATCTCATCTTCCATCATGTCACTGACTTTTGTTTTTACTAGTTGTTCTTTCATATTCTTCATACAGCTATGGAAATGTGAAAATGTTTTGCTGCGGGCAAAAGGAATAACCGCATTTAAAACTTTTTATCCTTGTTCATCAAGGCAGCAATGTTAATAAATGGAGCAGTTTGCATTTTGGATACCCGATATTTACATTTTGGCACTCCCAGTCAGTCTTTAGACAGATTACATGAAGCGCAAAACTCTCTCTATTCTGCGCCAACAAGGTACCTGAACCAAACTTCAGAAAAACATCCCTTCCTTTGTCATCATCGCACCTTTCCTACTGTTAACAGTGGAATTGTCAACTTGCTGCTTAATCAGTGTGTTGTACACCCTATAGACATTAGGCTATACCATACAAAGTAGATTAGACTTGAGGCACTGAATGGCCTACTCCTGTTTCTATGTTCCCAAAATTCACCTCACTTAGGATCCTCGTAGCTAGCAGACAGAGATTTTTTTGCTTTTACCTTTTTGATCTAGCTAGATTTAAATTGGGTTTCTGAAATGAAGAGTAAGTTCTTGCAAGCTTAAGAACTAGACGATGAAATTTCTACGACAGGCAGCAGTGACTGGAGGTGTAAACTGAAAATCTCACCGAAAACTTTGTAACCCACTGTCAGAAAAATGTTATTGTACGTTTTCTGACCGGAAAATGGAACACACCCAGTTTCTCCATCCTGGAGCCATCCTGCAATTTTCAAAACAAAAACAGAATTACCTGGAAAAACTCAGCAGGTCTGGCAGCATCGGCGGAGAAGAAAAGAGTTGACGTTTCGAGTCCTTGTGACCCTTCAACAGAACTGAACAATTTTCAACCCCTGTCTCACAATAGCTACAGGTGCCAGAAAAATTACACTCTACTGCTTTAACATCAGTATGTGGTAAACTAAAATAAAATAAAGCATCAGAAACCTGACAGAAACTCATCATTATCATCTGGAAATGGGGCTCTTCTATAAGAGCAAGTGCTCATAGGCAGTGCAGGCCGGAAGCTCTTAGGCTGATTGGTGGACTGACGGACTAATGGGAGGGGGGCCACAGTAGCTTTTATTTTACTTTGGTATGGCCTGTTCTGTTGCTGGAAGAGAACAAAAAGAAGAGATGATTAATAGTCTCTCACCATAACAAAATAATAACATTTCCTATGGGTGTCTATGCAATGATTTTCCCATTGGCTGAGAGGACCTTAGATTCAATTTCCAATCTGTGCTGCGTTAGCTGATCTAAACCAGGGCAACAATTGGAGCACAATTAATGTCTGTGCTAATGGGCTAGATGGGAAGGTAGGGAATATCAGCAGCCCTATCACTATCCATCAACTACTCTGCTCCCCAGTGCCCCACCACCTCCTGAAAAGCAAGTGTGCTCTGCCATCATATGGTGACAAATGAGGTTTGACTGGTAAATTAGCTTGCCCAGAAACAACAACCTGCGTTTATATCGTGCCTTTAATGTCCCAAAATACTTCAGAAGAAACAAAATTTGACATTGAATCACGGAAGGAGATATTAGGACAAGTAATCAAAAGCTTGGTCAGAGAGATAGGTCTTAAGGAGTGTTTAAAGGAGGGGAGATAGATAAAGAGACAGTTTAGGGAGGAAATTCCAGAGCTTAGGTCACTGAAGGCACAGACACCAAGGGTGGAATTTAATGTAGGTAACAGGGGTCTTGCCCACTGGCTGAACAGCCAGAGAGAGCCTTATGTTATCTCTTTTGAGCAGGCCCATCACATTATGTGCCAATCACGCACTTAACTAGACAGCAGCAGGCCTTTCTCAGGAACAAGGACCCTGGGGGCAGAGGTCAAGAGCTAACAGCCAATCAGAAACTGGCAGCTCTTCATTATTCAGCAATGCCACTGGAGAGATGGTGGCTGTTGCCAGTAATGCATTTACTTGAGGCCCAGGATCATTCGGACCCCAGACTACAGGCGAGTGATGGCAGAGGGGAGGGGGGGGTCAGCAGCAAAGGCAGTTGGGTGGCTCTCAGTGGGCCCCCCTTCCTGATGCCAGGTCCCTCAAACAGGCACTGAGTGCCTATGAACCAGGACCCCCACCCCCTCCCCCGAAGCCCGCAAGTAACCCCAACAGGGTTTGCTTTTTAGGCTCCCTGCTTGGCTTTTTGAGCTTCCCCCACCCGTTGCTGGGTGAAAACCAGTGGCAGCGGGATGAGAATTGACGGCCGTCCACAAACATTCCCATCCCAGACTTAATAGGTGCGGGCAAAGATGGGAAGGCTGGAGGGACCCCACCCACCACATTCCTGCCCGATGAAATGCCGCCCTGCCACCAAACCCACCTCAGGGGAGGGCATTAAATTTCACTCTGATGTTGAGCGATGAAAATCACACACAATCTAGATTCCTACATGGGACTCAAGGTCGTGGAAACAAATCAGCAGAAGTTAGCATTTTCAAGAGGAAGGCTTTGAGAAGACTGTCAAAAAAACTTTTTCTTTTAGCTTTGATTTAGTGGTGGTCTCTGCTATGTGCAGTCATTATGCAAGAGACCAAAAGTCTATTTGATCAATCAAAAACCCATGAGATCCTGGTAACTCTTCTGGATATTAAAGTTCCAATCAGCAGGTCAATTTCAAATTTCAAACCTATTAATTACAGTTTTAATCCTGACAAGGTTAGTGAAGACCTGGAAATAAAACAAAGGACCCCAAAGCATGAGATTTATAAATTACCTATGGCACTTAAACTTCTTCACATGCAATTTCTTTTAACCACGTGCTGTAACCATTTTTTTTTGAAGACCAGTCATACCTGCACATATACATACACAATTTTTCAATAAGATCTCGAGTAGCTTCCTCCGGTAATTTGTTTTGCTGCATTTGTATTTATTTTGGAACCTGTGCTAATGACATGTTTTCCTAGCTGCAAACTTTAATTGCTACTTTAAAGACACTACAAAAATGCAAGGTGTTGCTGTTTGCACTGATTCATTAATGTAGATTTGTCAGTTCTTTGTTGCTTCCTAGCTGTGAGTTGTGGAAACTCCTCTGTCGCTAACGACCAGCATTAGAAAAGACTCATTAGGGATGATTTTAACTTATAAAAATGGGTATTAAGGAGGTAGTAACGGCCTCAAATATTGATTGGGTTGACAGACTGACTGCCCCATCAATACCGATGATCAACCGATCGCCACTTTTAGAGGGTCGACTGCTGGAAGACTAAAATGGCTGCTTCAGGCATTGGTCGCTTTTAATATGTAAATTTTGGGGAATATGAAATATATAGGACACCAATTGGTATTTTGGGATAGAACTAGTCAGAGTGCAATTCCTGACCGTTTCATTGGTGACAAAGCCGAAGAGACCCTATAAAGTTAAGTTTTGTGGAGGCAGGAGAAGCAGGAACTTTCCTCTGCGCCCTGTGAAAATAATCAGGGTCGGCCCTATTTCAGTCCTATCCTATCCACTTCCTTGATTGGGATCTGTCCTGAGACTTAACTTGCTGCCGGCTGGGTGACTTCTGGGCTGTTATTTACCTGTCAGCTTACTGGTTCAATTTAAATGAGACCTGGGCCAGGCCTTTTTTGTAAGGATGGTGGGTTGCTAGCACACACCACTGATCAGCTGGACATAAGTTAAAGTCAACCTCTCCTTCAGTTTTGTTTTCAATTTTTTTTTACAGTGCGATATAAGCTTTAATATCTAGTGCTGTGCCACTACTAGCAGGAGTATAATAACAGCATGACAAGTTTACATAGGCAATTGGCATTGTAAATGCAAATATAGGAATCTCATTATGGAAATGCAAAAATGAAGACAGAATGCATGTGAAATGAAGACTCAATTATGTCTCTGTGCCTTGGTCCAATTATTCCAGGCCCTCTAACACTGCTTTACCTGAAGAGTACAATTGTTCATAACTCAATGTTTAGAATATCATGGGAATGTTTCTCTTTGTAATAAAAAGATCCTCTTTCCCATTCAATTTTCTTTTGTCTCTCCTGCAAACCCAGAATGCAGCAGACAAGCACAGACTTTGGATCAAATCCGGGAATTTCCAGATGCTTGTGCACTTTCTGGGTTTATTGAAGTTACTTGAAGCTTCCTTTTCAGCGCTAGTATTCCAATTCCCTCCCTAGTTTCAGGATGCAGAAGCTGAAAATGTAGCTCACCTTTATTACTGCTGAACAGCAGTAAAAAACAAAATTAATGAAAGGTTTATTAAAAAATGGTGACAGGAACGTTTTGCCAGTCTTATTTTATCCTCCATCGCTGCAGTCAAATACCACAATATTTTAATTTGTGGTTTGGCATCCACACCAAGACACTGAGTGGCTCTTGGGATTCTCGGGATGCTTCAAAGTCTACATTGTTCAGCAGCGTCTTTTTGAAAAATATGATTAGATCAGAATGGAGTCTCTAGTGTCACCTGTGATAAAGGAAGTATACATACACTACACCAGGATATTCCTTTTGGGCCAAGCAGGTATTTAACATCTACACAAACCAAGCATTTTGCTCAAGCCTTTCAATCAAGCCATTGAGAAATTCACATATAGGGTTACTTGTCACAGTTTTCAGAATTCTACTAATCTCTATGAGCTTTGTATACTTGGCATCAACTGTACCTGCATCTTTTGGCAGGGTTTTTAACCTTTGACAAGTGAGGTGAGCAAAATGTATATGTAACTTTAAGACAATTTGTTTTTTTTTGTCCAATTTTTATCATCTGATTCAATTAGTACTTACTACATTAAAGGTGGTCAATAAATGTAAATTATTGCTGTTTCAAATTATTGAATCCCCCCTGAAAACACTATCACACTACAGGCACTGGCAACTGTTTTCCATGTGTGAACTGAATCAGTGAGTGTCAGCAATCTATTCAACTGTGAAAGGCATCATAACCAAGCCTATCTTACCCTCACCTGTCACCCAGAAATCTGCACGTTCTAACAGTTCGCAACCGGATCGCAATCAAGAGCATAAAGCCATAAGCCAATTCTCACACCCCCAACTGCTGGCTCAGTCAATGATAATGATTAAGACTTTGACCAAATTGCTGATCCCGAATGAACATGAATTCCCCCATTTTGACTATCTGATGCTAACATGAGTAATGGGTAATATGTCCTTGATATGAATGTGTGCTATTTAAAACCACAAGCCAACATACATTTGCATCGATGCTATACTTTGAATAAATGCTGTTCATTCAGATGAGGAAATTAAAGAAGTGGCTGGGAGAACATCTGTGAATCTGCTTACAAATGGACTGAGCTCCTCATTTCTGATTATTAATTGAGATATTTATCTGAGACAAAATTAACCTGTCTTTGGAAAAGTGTGGGTTAATAAATGGAAGGCAACATTGATTTGTTAAAGGAAAATTGCATTTGACTAACTTGATCATGTTCTTTGATGGTGTAGTGGAGAATGTTGGTGAGGGTATTATGGTTGATGAGTACATGGGCATACAAAATACATTTTCACAATCACAGAATCACACAGTGCAGAAGAGGCCCTTCGGCCCATCGAGTCTGCACCGACATGTGAGAAACACCTGACCTACCTACCTACCTAATCCCATTTACCAGCACTTGGCCCATAGCCTTGAATGTTACAACGTGCCAAGTGCTCATCCAGGTACTTTTTAAAGGATGTGAGGCAACCCGCCTTCACCACCCTCCCAGGCAGTGCATTCCAGACCATCATCCACCCCTAAACCTCTTGCCCCTCACTTTGAAATTGTGTCCCCTCGTGACTGACCCTTCAACTAAGGGGAACAGTTGCTCCCTATCCAACCTGTCCATGCCCCTCATAATCTTGTACACTTCGATAAGGTCGTCCCTCAGTCTTCTCTGCTCCAACAAAAACAACCCAAGTATCCAACCTCTCTTCATAACTTAAATGTTTCATCCCAGGCAACATCCTGGTGAATCTCCTCTGCACCCCCTCCAGTGCAATCACATCCTTCCTATAATGTGGTGACCAGAACTGCACACAGTACTTCAGCTGTGCCCTTACCAAGGTTCTATACAACTCCAACATGACCTCCCTACTTTTGTAATCTATGCCTCCATTGATAAATGCTAGTGTCCCATATGCCTTTTTCACCACCCCACTAACATGCCCCTCTGCCTTCAGAGATCTATGGACACACGTGCCAAGGTCCCTTTGTTTCTCAGAACTTCCTAGTGTCATGCCATTCATTGAATACCTCCTTGTCAAATTACTCCTTCCAAAGTGTATCACCTCACACTCTTCAGGGTTAAGTTCCATCTGCCACTTATCTGCCCATTTGACCATCCCTTCCATATCTTCCTGTTGCCCAAGACACTCAACCTCACTGTTAACCACCTGGCCAATCTTTGTGATATGTGCAAATTTACTAATCCTACCCCTCACATTGTCACCTATATCGTTTATATAAAAGACGAATAATAGGGGACCCAGCACAGATCCCTGTGGTACACCACTGGATACTGGCTTCCAGTCACTAAAGCATCCTTCTGTCATCACCCTCTGTCTCCTACAACTAAGCGAATTTTGAATCCACCTTATCAAATGACCCTGTGTCCCATGTGCATTTGCCTTCTTTATAAGTCTCCCATGTGGAACTGTGTCAAAGGCTTTGCTGAAATCCATATAAACTACATCAACTGCACTACCCTCATCTACACACCTGGTCACCTCCTCAAACAATTCAATCAAATTTGTTAGGCATGACCTCCCTCTGACAAAGCCATGCTGACTATTCCTGATCAAACCTTGCCTCTCCAAGTGGAGATAGATTCCCTCCTTCAGAATTTTCTACAATAGTTTCCCTACACTGACGTGAGACTCACTGGCCTGTCGTTCCCTGGCTTATCTCTACAACCCTTCTTAAATAGCAGAACCACATTAGCTGTTCTCCAGTCCTCTGGCAGCTCCCCCGTGGCTAGAGAGGAATTAAAAATTTGGGTAGAGTCCCTGCGATCTCCACCCTTGCCTCTCTCAGCAGTCTGGGACACAAATCATCCAGACCTGGAGATTTGTCCACTTCTAAGCCTGCCAACATCTCCAATAACTTGTCACTCCCTATATTAATTTGTTCAAGAACCTCGCAGTCTCTCTCCTCGAGTTCCATACCTTCATCCTCATTCTCTTGGGTGAAGATGGATGTAAAGTATTCGTTCAACACACTAGCGATGTCCTCTGGCTCCACCCATGGATTCTCCCCTTGGTCCCTAACGGGCCCTACTCTTTCCCTACTTATTCTCTTCCCATTGATATGCTTGTAGAATATCTTGGGATTTTCCCTACTTCTACCAGCCAGAGCTTTCTCATATCCTCTTTTTGCTCTCCTAATTGCTTTCTTAAGCTCCACCCTGCACTTTCTGTACTTCACTAATGCCTCTGCTGATCTGCTCCCCTTGTACCTGCTAAAAGCCTCTCTCTTCCTTCTCATCATATCCTGAATATCTCTGGTCATCCATGGTTCTCTGGGCTTGTTACTCCTTCCTATCACCCTAGAGGGAACATATTGAGCCTGTAGCCTCCCCATTTCCTTTTTGAACGCCCCCCCCCCCCCCACTGCTCCTCTGTAAATTTCCCCACAAGTAGCTGTTCCCAGTCTACCTTGGTCAGATCCTGCCTTATTTTACTAAAATCCGCTCTCCCCGAATCCAAAACATTTTTATGCAACTAGTCTATTTCTTTGTCCATAACAAGCTTACACTGTACCATGTTGTGGTCGCTATCACTAAACTGCTCCTCTACTACCACCTCAGCCACCTGTCTGGCTTCATTCCCCAGAATTAGGTCCAGCACTGCGCCTTCCCTTGTTGGACCCTCTACATATTGACCTAAAAGTTCTCCTGTACACATTTCAAGAAATCCACTCTGTCCAAGCCCCTGACACTATGTCTATCCTAAGTAATGTTGGGAAAGTTGAAATCACCTAATATAATTACCCTATTAATGTTTTTACACACCTCCGCAAATTGTGCACATATTTGCTCCTCAATTTCCCGCTGACTATCTGGGGGTCTATAATAAACACCTAACAATGTGGCTGCCCCTTTTTTATTCCTAAACCCTACCTACAAAGTTTCATTTGATGCCCCCTCCAAGATATCATCTCTCCTTACTGCAGTAAATGACTCCTTAACCATTAATGCAATGCCTCCTCCTCTTTTACCCCCTCCCCTGTCTTGCCTGAAGATTCTATATCCCAGAATGTTGAGCTGCCAATCCTGCACCTCCCTCAACCACGTCTCAGTGATGGCTACTATATCAGAGTTCCACAATTCCATTTTAAAAATTATCACATAATAAATAATTAACCATAGTCCACAAAGGACCATAGGCATCTCTCTCCATTAGCAAGAGAGACAATTAGTTATATATAGCTTGAGGAGCACCACTCTGCAAGCGTGGGGCCAAGAGAGGAGGCAGGCATCCATGAGCTACCACTGCCAGTACAGGGATTGAACCCATGTTGTTGGCATCATTCTGCATCATACCCTAGTTATTTGAGATAACGAAACCCCACAATCACAAAATGTACTTGTTAGAAAAATTAAAGCCCATGGGATTAAAGGATAATGACAGTACAGCTGTTTCTATTGGTCCATGGGATGTGGGCACTGCAGGTATTTGTTGCCCATCTCGAATTGCCTTTGAGAAAGTGGAAATGGTGAGCCAACTTCTTGAACAAAACTGGCTAAGTAAAGGAAAGCATAGTGTAGTGGTAAACAGTTTTTTTCGGACTGGAAGGCGATATATAGTTGATTTCCCCAAGGCCTCCAACTGAGCCTCCAATTTCACCCTTGTTACTGTCACTCTGCCTACTGCATGCAGGTGTAATGGAAGAAACAGTAAACCTACATTTATACAGCACCATTCACAAGTCCCAAATCACTTTATAGTCAATTAAGTACTTATGAGTTCTAGTAATGACTGGTACAATGAAGGCAATGTTATCAAATAGCAGAGCAAGCTCGAGGGGCCGAATGGCCTACTTCTGCTCCTAATACATATGTTTGTATTCATTCTGGGACGGATGAGATGAACTGGGCTAGATGGCCTTTGTCATCCATAATTATCTTGCAAACAGAGGGTGGAATGATGGCTAGAGTTCTGTTTATTTTGTTGCTAATGGAAGTTTACTGAGCAGGCTTTGTGGGGTGAAATTGCCAGGGCAGGGGTGCGTTAAGGGTCCATAGTGAATCAATAACCTGTTTTACACTGCACATAATTCTCAAGAGTCCTTTACATTGACTTCAATCTTGTCCTTTTGTCCACTTACCTATTATCCCACTCTACCTTCGTGCTTTAATGAGTTTTTTGAGGTATAGTAGATATTGAAAATATAGTGAGAAGAAGCAATCAGAAGAGTTTTCAGACTTGCTGATCAAGAAAACGCAGATACAATTGTGAACCATTCAGTCTTTGTGCTCTGGCCTCTTAAAAGCTGTGTTGCACAGAGACACCTGAGGGCTTCAACTCTCACTGACAGCGAAGACCTATGTTAGTCAATCATTCCACTTTGTTGTTCAGGAGTAATTTGATCTTTCTACCCTGTGCGATTACTGATAAAATAGAATTGAATCACAACTCTTCAGTAATTGTACTGAGTATCATGCACCCAGGCAGGAGAAAATCTTCTACAGAACAGAAAAGATCTTGTGCAGTTTATCTGGGTTGCAAGTTTAATCTTCCCCCAAATATGAATTTACTGCCACCATATCCATATGGTGCAATGTTCAGAGCATGTTAATGGGGGCTGAGGCAGTCACCAAAATCAGTGTTATCATCTGTACAGTGGGGATATTTTCCTGTCAAATTAATAATATTGCATGATGCTGTTAAAGTAAAATTTGTAATCTCTGTTTAATAGTCACGTGGAATTACCTATTGCGTGCACACAAACTAACACTGCATTATAACATTGCTCCTCTTAATATTAATGATCCATGCTGCATATATATCGGACGATATTTGTAGCCAGATGCCAATAATGAGCACTATCATTTACTAGGACTTTTTTGTGATTGATTGGTGAATCTGAAAAGAGGAAAAAATATCATGCATGATTGAAGCGGAGGGTTAAATGGGTGGTGGAGGTTAAAAGGGCCCGTAAACAGGAGAAGCACCAGGGCCCATGATTTCTCTCTCAGGCCTTGCTTGCAAGGTCAGCATTTATTGCTCATCCCTAAGTGCCCTTGAACTGAATGGCAGCCACATTGCTGTGGGTAAGAATGGCAGATTTCCTTCCCCAAAGAGCATTAGTGAACCAAGCGTACTTTTACAACAATCGATGACAGTTTCACTGTCACCACTACTGAAAATAGCCTTCAAATTCCAGACTTTTTATTTAAATGAATTTAGATTCCACCAGCTGCTGTGCCCCAGAGCATTAGCCTAGGTCTCTGGATTACTGGTCCTGTGCCATTACCACTACGCCACCCCAATGTAAACTACATACAGTTTTAAAGGAAATGCAGGAACATAGAGTCCTGAGGGTATGTGTACATAAATCATTGAAGATGGAAAGGCAATTTGAAAAGGTTGCTAAAAAGGCATCTAGGATCTTTGGCTTCATATAGGCATGGATCACATAAGCAAGGAAGTTATGCTAAAAGACATGGTTTATAAAATACTTGTTAGGACCTAGCTGCAGTATTGTGGCCAATTCTGGGCACCATATTTTAGGATGGATGTCATGGCCTTGGAAAGGGTGCAGAGATTTACTGGAATGGTAGGTCAAGGCGAAGATGACCATGTTCATCATCTGCGGTGTTTGGTAGGGTTCTAGTGGCTAAGGCTGATCTCTGCCTGGAAGGTTCTGCTGAAAATAGTACAGGATACTACAGGCGATTGAGTTTTGCATGATTTGTTGGCTCAGGATCTCCTCTGCTTTTGTTTTCTCTCTGCTTCTGATATGTGCTTGCTTTCGAAGGATACTGCATCATTTTTATCCAGTTGCATTGGGTGCAGCAATCCTGACTGAGGTTCTCCAGGACTCAAATCAATATCAAAACTCAAAAGTGAAGCATTCAGAGTGTACTTGTAGTGTGTTTCCTTTAACTGCCATGAGCGCTCACTCCAGACTCAAGCTCTCCTTAGAAGATATGCTTTGGCAAGCAAGTGTCAGGCATTCTGGCTACATGACCAGCCCAACTCAGTTGTGACTGTCTCAATATGGTGTGAATCATAGAATAGTCACAACACAAAAAGAGACAATTTGTCCCACTGTGTTCGTGCAAGAGCAACTGACTTATCCCACCACACAAACCACACACCCCCTACTCCCCCACCACCCTTTCCCCATATGCCTGCAAATTTTTTCTCTTCAGATCATAGTAAAGCAGGGATCCTAACACTGACCCCCAAGGAACCCCACGATAACCCTTCCTACAATCTGACAAACAACCGGTTACCACTACTCTGTTTCCTGTCACTTGGCCAATTTCATATTTGTGCTGCTGCTGTTCATTTTATTCCACAGACTCTAACTTTGTTGACAAGACTGTGATGTGGCACTTTATCAGATGCATTTTGGAAGCCTTTTCACACCACATCAACTGCATTATCCTCATCAATCCTTTCCGTTCCCTCATCAAAAAACTCAAGAAAATCAATTAACATGATTTTCCTTAAACAAATCTGTGCTGGCTTTTCTTAATTAATCCACATTTGTCCAAGTGACTGTTAATCTTGTCACAAATTCTTGGGCGGAACCTTGTTGAGGAGTTGGGGGTCTCGCCTGTCAGCTGGACAGCCAGCGAAGATCCGTGCTGCCTCTTTTCGGGAAGGTCTGCTGAGCCACGTGCCGATCAGTGACGATGCCACCTGCGGGCCTTCCCTAAAATCAACACACTGGGGTGGAAGTCTTTTCTATCAGCTGTTGGCCAAACAGAGGCTCAGCAGCGCCTCTGGCTGCTGCCAGAAAGTGAGGCACCAGAGTCCCAGGATCGTGGAGTGGCCCAGATCACAGCTAAGCAACGTGTTTGGGGGCAGGGAGGGGGGGGGGTGCAGAATGATGTTTGCGGGGTGGAGGTCGTGGGGAGAGAGGTGTGGGGGGGGAGTGGTCAGCAGCAAGGGCAGGGATTGGCTCTCAGTGGACCCACTTTCCTGATGTTGAATCCCTTGATCAGGCACTGAGTGCCTTTGATTGAGCGACACCACCCCATCCCCCAGACCAGGAGGTGACAAGCTGGCCGCTAACTGTAGCTGCTTTACAGGCTGCAAGGTGATAGGCTCGTCTGCAGCTGGGTTAATATCAGCAATGGCAGGATGAGGCCCTTAAGTGATCATTAATTGGCCTTTGAGGGCCTCAAGTGGCAACAGGGCAGCAAGTTTGACTTGGGCCTTCCTGCACATATTGCAGGGCTCTATCAGACTGGTTCAGGCACCAGAACCTCATCTTCAGCATCCTGATGGTCTGCTCCATCAAGTTGCGAGCTGCAGCATGAGCCTCATTATACCGTCGCTCTGGTGCAGTCTGAGGCTGCCACACAAGTGTCATCAGCCATGGCATCGGCGGGTAGGCCTTGTCCCCGAGGAGCCATCCCTGCAGCTTCTGTGGACCCTGGAAGATTCCAGGGATCCGTGACCAACTGAGGATGTAGGCATCATGCACACTCCCCGGAAACTATGCGCACACCTGCAGGATGTGTTTCCGGTGGTCACATACCAGCTGCACATTCAGTGAGTGGAATCCCTTGTGGTTGATGTAGTCCACCTTGTGCAGCGACAGAGACCTGAGTGCCACATGGGTGCAGTCGATCGCACCCTGCACCTGTGGGAATCCCAAGACCCGGGCAAATCCAAAGGCCATTGCATCCTGGCTGTCCCGGTCCCTGGCGAAATGCACAAAGCTGTGTGCCCTTGAGAAGATGGCATCCATGACCTCATAGATGCATTTGTGGCTGGTGGTTTGTGACATCCCATGAGGTCACCTGTGGAGCCCTGAAAGGAGCCACTGGTATAGAAATTGAGTGCTGCAGTCACTTTCACAGCACTGGCGCTGATGCCCTCCATGTCCCTTTGGTGCCAAGTCCTGCAGTAAGTGGCAGATATGAGCAACCAGGTCCCTAGACATGCGCAGCCTTTGGTGACACCGGTTCTCATTGGGCTGGTGTGGGGTAAAGTCTGGAGCACTTGGTGGCACTTGGTGGCCTCCGCATTGCTTGCATGGGCGGGCAGGCTAGAAGCCTAACCCCAGTCATATCACTGTGGCTGTGCCTGAACTGTCTCAGTTGCAGAGGAATGGTCAGTTTATACAGATGTCCCTACTGCGTGGCCGCTTCCCTCACCTACCCTGCCCCACCCACTTCGAGTTCTTATGCATGGGATCCAATGCCAGGGCACCAGTTACCCCCCCCTCCCCATAGAAAACAGCAACAGTCACCGCCGAGACTAGGCAGCAGTTGCCTCCGAACACCATCCCCCAAACACAGTCGCCTCTGTGGCAGGGCAGCACTTCACCCAGGCCCCCCGGCGCCCCTGGAGCCTGCACAATAGCGAGCTGTGGAAAACGATGCTGTTCACTCAGTTCCCCCAAAGTGAAGGCCGCCAAGTGCATGTTGCCTGTGTGCTGTTGTGAAACACATTGACGTGCTTTCCCACCGAAGTGGACGGACGATCCAGCAGGGTCCAAGAGCCTGGTGGGATGGTCCTTTAATGTACGCTGATGTATTACAATGAGCTCCCCGATGACCGTTGGTGGGAAACACAGCCAGCCGTTGTCGGGCTGAGCGGATGATTGCGACCTGCCTTCCCACCATCGTGAAACCGATTGCGCCATCTTGTCCACGCACGCCACCCATCACACCTGCTGCCAGCGGGCACAGAAAATTATCATGGAAACATGCTTTATGCCAAATAATGAGTTTAATCTGGAAAACCAAACTGAACTTTTAAAAACAGAAACTTTTTAAAACACAAACTAAAAGTGTGACTTAAGCTTGCAACAAAGATGACTACCCAATTGCATCTCTGTACTCTCCATATTTCAACCCGCTGAGATGGAGACACAATGTCGGTGAAGACCCATCAAGGACAGTGACCTCAGGGGAATATGAATGAGCCACGTATCCTGTCTCCATTAGCAAGGCATCAAGGCAATGACCTTGGATATTCAGCAGGGGCTTCCCAGGCATGAACTCATCAAGCTACAACGGAATAAGGCTGAGAGAGAAGATTCCCAGACATGAACTGATTAAGTTACAAGAGGGACTACACTAATCATGACCATGTTTGAATCACTGGGTGACAGTTATGTGTCAGGCCCATCCTTTGTATGTTTAAACTTCCACTTTTTCTGCAGAAAGCAGGACAAACAGCTAAGATGCTGACAAAAGAAGACTCGAGTAGGGTCCTTCCTTCCTCACTCTCCACCCCACCTTGCAAGCTTTGAAGGTTTTCCACCCAGCTTGGTTGACAGGGCCCTCAACTGTGTCCGGCCCATCTCCCACGCATCCGTCCTCACACCTTCCTCTCCCTTCCAGAACCATGATAGCTCCCCCTTGTCCTCACTTTTCACCCCACCAGCCTCCGCATTCAAAGGATCATCCTCCACCATTTCCGCCAACTCCAGCATGATGCCACCACCAAACACATCTTCCCTTCACCCCCCCCGGCGGCATTTTGCATGGATCGTTCCTTCTGGGACACCCTGGTCCACTCCTCTATCACCCCCTACACCTCAAGCCCCTCCCACGGCCCCTTCCCATGCAACCGCAGAAGGTGCAACACCTGCCCCTTTACTTCCCTCCTCCTCACCGTCCAAGGGCCCAAACACTCCTTTCAAGTGAAGCAGCATTTCACTTACACTTCGCTCAGTTTAATCTACTGCATTCATTGCTCCCAATGTGGTTTCCTCTACACTGGAGAGACCAAACACAGACTGGGTGACCGCTTTGCGGAACACCTTCGGTCTGTCCGCAAGCATGACCCAGACCTCCCTGTCCCTTACCAGTTCAACACACCACCCTGCTCTCATGCCCACATGTCCGTCCTTGGTCTGCTGCAATGTTCCAGTGAAGCTCAATGCAAACTGGAGGAACAGCACCTCATCTTCCAACTCAGTACTTTACAGCCTTCTGGACTGAATATTGAGTTCAAGAACTTTAGATCATGAACTCTCTCCTCCTTCCCCACCCCCTTTCCGATCCCCCCTTTTCCTATAATTTGTATATATTTTTCCTGTCCCACCTATTTCCATTATTTTAAATGTATTTCCATCCATTGTTTTATCTCTACCTTTTAGCTGATTTCGATTCCCCCCCACCCCCACTAGGGCTATATGTCCCTTGCTCATCCTGCTTTCCACCCTTAATGTCCCCATTAGCACATTTCTTAGCTAATATCACCACCGTCAACACCTCTTTTTCCTTCTGTCTATGACATCTTTTGGCAATCTCCACCTATCACTGGCCCTTAATCCAGCTTTACCTGTCCCACACCCCTTAAACCAGCTTATATTTCACCTCTTTTCTATTTTTCCTTAGTTCTGATGAAGAGTCATTCGGACTCGAAACGTTAACTGTGTTCCTCTCTGCAGATGCTGTCAGACCTGCTGAGTTTTTCCAGGTATTTTTGTTTTTGCAAGCTTTGAACCCTGTTTGTTGACCATGACCATCCAGGGATGCCCCTGCTGCTGACTGCAACTTCTTAGAAGAATTTCACCAAGTGCTACTGTCTCCAGGGGACTAGCCAGATCAGCTGTCTACATCTTTAAATCAGAATCAGACTACTAAAGGAAGCTCACAAGACCAGTGTATTCAGCCTGAAGCCCAGCATGTAGAAGGCTTTTGGATTCCGCTTGATGTTAGATATCAGTCTCAACCTACTGAAATTGGCCCAAGATTCAGTCTAGAGGGTGATGACAGAAGGATGCTTTAGTGACTGGAAGCCAGTGTCCAGTGGTGTACCACAGGGATCTGTGCTGGGTCCCCTATTATTCGTCATTTATATAAACGACATAGATGAGGGTAGGATTAGTAAGTTTGCGGATGACGCTAAGATTAGCCGGGTGGTTAACAGTGAGATTGAGTGTCTTGGGCTACAGGAAGATATAGATGGGTTGGTCAAATGGGCAGATAAGAGGTAGATGGAATTTAACCCTGAAAAATGTGAGGTAATACAATTTGGAAGGAGTAATTTGACAAGGAAGTATTCAATGAACGGCATGACACTAAGAAGTTCTGAGGAACAAAGGGACCTTGGCATGTGTGTCCATAGATCTCTGAAGGCAGAGGGACATGTTAGTGGGGTGGTGGAAAAGGCATATGGGACACTTGCCTTTATCGATTGAGGCATAGATTACAAAAGTAGGGAGGTCATGTTGGAGTTGTATAGAACCTTGGTGAGGCCACATCTGGAGTACTGTGTGCAGTTCTGGTCACCACATTGTAGGAAGGATGTGATTGCACTGGAGGGGGTGCAGAGGAGATTCACCAGGATGTTGCCTGGGATGAAACATTTAAGTTATGAAGACAGTTTGGATAGACTTGGGTTGTTTTCGTTGGAGCAGAGAAGACTGAGGGGTGACCTGATCAAAGTGTACAAGATTATGAGGAGCATGGACAGGGTGAATAGGGATTAGCTGTTCCCATTAGTTGAAGGGTCAGTCATGAAGGGATACAGGTTCAAGGTAAGGAGCAGAACGTTTAGGGGGGATGTGAGGAAAAACTTTTACCCAGAGCTTGGTGACGGTCTGGAATGCGCTCCCTGGGGGGTTGGTGGAGGCGGGATGCCTCACATCCTTTAAAAAGTACCTGGATGAGCACTTGGCATGTCATAGCGTTCAAGGCTATGGGCCAAGTGTTGGTAAATGGGATTGGGTAGGTAGGTCAGGTGTTTCTCATGTGTCAGTGCAGACTTGATGGGCCGAAGGGCCTCTTCTGCATTCTGTGATTCTGTGATTAATACTTTTACTTTAGACTGCATATTGTCCTTTTCGGTGGCTAATCTAAACATTCTAATACTATGATCACTGTTTCCTATAAGATCCCCTACTGACTCTTAAGGGCTGGATTTTGTACAGCCAACAGGAGTCTTGCCCGTTGGTTGGAAAAGCGGTAAGGAATCCCCATCAGTTCCTTGGGGGAGGCCTGACAAAATCAAGTGCCCTTACGTAGCCATTGTCGGGCCTCTCCTGCAATTGATTTACCCAGCAGTGAAAGTCTTAACCATTCAAAGCTGCCAGCCAATCAGAGGCCAGCTACTTGTCACTGCTAGCACCCACCAGAGGCCCAGGAACACCACAGGACCCAGACCAAAGGTGAATCGGGATGGGGTTGTGTGGTGAAGGTTGCAGTGGTGGGGGGTGGGTGGTGGTGGCTGGGTGTGGGGTTGGAGGCAAGGCCAGGGGAGCAGTTTATAGCCGTTCCCCCCTTCCCGATGCCAAAATCCCGATGAGGCACAGAGTGCCTGATAACAAGGAACCCTTCGCTGCCACCACAGCCTGCTACCCCCCTGCCCCCCTCACCGTCCCGCTCCTCTTATGTATTCAGAGTGTTTCCAGCTTGCATTCCAGAGAAATGACTGAGTCAGAGAGATTCAAGATGAAGGTATCTACTTGCAAATGTGTTCACTCTGGATATTTTCACTGACCACAAATTCCCAATACTGCAGTCCAGACACAACCTGCTCTGCCATGTCTTAGTCTCTATTATTTGTATCTACTTTTTAATTTGTTGTGAGATTTTTTTTCTACACACTAGCTTGCTCTCAGCATTAGAACACTGGATAAAAATTTTAAATACTTACTGTGTCAAGCTTACACAAACCACTACAAGTATTATCATGGAACATGGCCTATAAGTATCTGTTGCGTGGCTGCACACCCGCAAATTAGCGAGAACAGTGTGGGAAATCACAAATATAAATGAATATAAATACCTGTCTGTATGGTTGTTCAGGATGATTTTGTTCTTTACGTTGTACTTGCTTTGGTTGTTGACGATAAGGAGTTCTAACCAAAGTTCCTCTGAGATGTTTATACAGATTACTTCTCAGACTCAGTGGGTTATATGTTGATTCTACATCTAGGCTATCCAATATGTCCTACAAAAGTACAAAATAAAAACTTTTGTTTGTTTTTTTGGATTTGTGGGGCCCTGGGCACCATGAACATTTGGTGTTCTCGAAGCCCTCTTACTAGTCCCCTCCTCCTGTCACCCTAATTATTGAAAAATAAAATGTAGTAAATGATACGAAGAAGTAGACCTGTGACAGGTTTACACATTGCATTAATAATAAAGCAAATCACATCACAGAATACTACATTTAAGTGAAACTGCTCAATTTTGTATGTATATTGTAGTGAATCTTCTGACTCTGCCTCACCCTTTCTGACAATTGTAAGGAATATATATTTTTATTTTCTGGAAAAACTCAGCAGGTCTGACAGCATCTGTGGATAGGAAGACAGAGTTAACGTTTCGAATCCGTATGACTCTTCATCAGAACTAAAGAGAAATAGAAATGTGGTGAAATATAAGCTGTTTAAGGGGGATGGGACAGGTGGAGCTCGATAGAGGGCCAGGGATAGGTGAAGGCAAAGGAGAGATTGCCAAAGATGTCATAAACAAAAGGTCAAAGGGGTGTTGACGGTGACGAAATAGGCTAAAAGGTGGAGATAAAACAATCCTCATCCCCTTTTTGATCCCTTTTTCTAATAACTATTATATATATATTTATATATTTTTTTCTTTTCCCACCTATTTCTATTATTATTTTTAAAATTTATTTCCATCCATTGTTTTATCTCCACTTTTTAGCCTATTTCGACCCTTTCCCCCCACCCCACCCTCACTAGGGCCATCTGTCACTTCTACCCTTAATGTCACCATTAGCACATCCTTTAGCTAATATCACCTCCGTCAACACATCTTTGGCAATCTCTCCTTTGCCTCCACCTATCATTGACCCTCTATCCAACTCCACCTGTCCCAACCCCCTTAAACATCTTATATTTCACCACATTTCTTTTTCTCTTTAGTTCTGATGAAGAGTCATATGGATTCGAAACATTAACTCTGTCTTCCTCTCCACAGATGCTGTCAGACCTGCTGAGTTTTTCCAGCAATTTTTGTTTTTGTTTCAGATTTCCAGCATCCATAGTATTTTGCTTTTATCTTTTTATTTTCTGTTGGTGTTAGAGGCAAAGTACTAGCATGGATAGAAGATTGGCTGCTGGCAGGTGGCAGAGAGTGGGGATAAGGGGATCCTTCTCAGGATGGCGGCCGGTGACTAGTGGAGTTCCGCAGGGGTCAGTGTTGGGACCACAACTTTTCACTTTATACATTAATGATCTAGATGAAGGAACTGAGGGCATCCTGGCTAAGTTTGCAGATGATACAAAGATAGGTGGAGGGGCAGGTAGTATTGAGGAGGAGGGGAGGCTGCAGAAGGATTTGGACAGGTTAGGAGAATGGGCAAAGAAGTGGCAGATGGAATACAACGTGGGCAAATGTGAGGTCATGCACTTCGGTAGGAAGAATAGAGACATAGACTATTTTCTAAATGGGGAGAGAATTCAGAAATCTGGCGTGCAAAGGGACTTGGGAGTCCTAGTTCAGGATTCTCTTAAGGTTAACTTGCCGATTGAGTCGGTAGTTAGGAAGGCAAATGCAATGTTGGCATTTATTTTGAGAGGACTAGAATATAAAAGCAGGGATGTGCTGCTGAGGCTTAATAAGGCTCTGGTCTGACCACATTTAGAATATTGTGAGCAATATTCGGCCCCGTATCTCAGGAAGGATGTGCTGGCCCTGGAGAGGGTCCAGAAGAGGTTCACGAGAATGATCCCAGGAATGAAAGGCTTAACATATGGGGAACATTTGAGGCCTCTGGGTCTATACTCGATGGAGTTTAGAAGGATGAGGGGGGATCTGATTGAAACTTACAGAATACTGAAAGGCCTGGATAGAGTGGATGTGGGGAAGATGTTTCCATTAGTAGGAGAGACTAGGACCTGAGGGCACAGCCTCAGAGTAAAGGGAAGACCTTTTGGAACAGAGATGAGGAGAAACGTCTTTAGCCAGAGAGTGGTGAATCTTTGGAATTCATTGCCACAGGACGCTCTGGAGGCCAGGTCATTGAGTGTATTTAAGACCGAGATAGATAGATTCTTTATTGGTAAGGGGATCAAAGGTTACGGGGAGAAGGCGGTTAATGGGGTTGAGAAACTTATCCATGATTGAATGGCGGAGCAGACGCGATGAGCCGAATGGCCTAATTTCTGCTCCTATGTCTTATGGTCTTATAGTGCTATTGAACTGTTTTATCCCATCCTTAAAATCCATGTTTTTGAGTGACTTATGTGTCCTGTACATTTGTGTGTGTGTGTGTGTGTGTGTATGGGGATTTAAGAAGGGGGCAGAGTTTTATCGTGTTAGGAATTAGCAGTTCGTATTTCTTTCTTTTGCCACTGGTTAACGATAGTTTGTTCAATAAACAGTTATTTACTTAATAAGTTTACAAACCTGGTGCTCATATTCTGTTAAACTAAATTAAAAAGTTAGGTAGAATTGGGGCAATCTGGTGGTTTGGTCAAATTTTTCACATTTGTCACGGCTTGAGGAACAGTGGGGCTTGATATTACAGTGCACTACCCCATGAGTCGTGACACAATATCTTTAAATGTGAGAATATTTTGATTCAGTGGTTGCATGCAGTTTTTCCCTGAAGGTGATTTTTATTGGGAGTTCCCTATTTGTACAGACCATGTGGACAGGAGCCTATGCATTAATCTGCCCACCTATATGGTTAAATATAAATTTGCTGTACAAGGAAAGGGTGAATCTTTACATTGTAGTAATGTTAACTTTTGGTTTTTGTTAAGTAGAGAAGTATGATTCTTAAGTTGTTACTATCTTAAAATGGTTAGTCGTCAGAGACACATCAGATGGAAAAGTTCTCTTTGTTCGTTCATTAGAAGGGAGTTGATAGAGGAATGGACCAGTGTGTCGCAGGGGAAACAGTCCCTTTGGTGTCACCTCCTCCCTCCTTACTGTCCAAAGCCCCATATACTCCTTCTGGGTGAAGCAGCAATTTACTTGCACTTGTCTCAACTTAGTCTACTGTACTTGCGGTTGATCTGCTCTAAATTGGGGAGACCAAATACAGACTGCGTGATTGCTTTGCAGAACACTCTGTTCAGTCCGCAAGCATGACCATGACCATGAGTCGCTTGCCATTTCAATTCATCATCGTGCTCGCATTTCTGACTTCAGCCTAATGTAATGTTCCAGTGAAGCCCCATGCAACCTGGAGGAACAGCACATCCTCTTCCGATTAGGCATTTTACAGCCTTCTGTCTGGGAAGAGTGTCCTCTGCAATCACCGTTGCTGTGAAACAGTCTGGGAAGAGTGTCCTTTGCAGTCACCATCACCATGAAGCAGTCTGGGAAGAATGTCCTCTGCAGTCACTGTCACCGAGTGGAAAAAAAAACAAAGAGTGACATCACAGGAAAACCGTAAGTTCATTGGTTGGTAAGTAACTGCTAGTTTGAACTACCCATTCTAAGTTGATTTCAGGTTAAAGGTGACTACTGGGGCCCAGGATCGGAGGCCTAACACTTCAGCTTCAACTCAGCAGAGAGAGCGAGTTCCAGTTGATGTTAAAAAGCGTATTTTGAATCTCTATTCTAACTTGCTTTCAGATTAAAGGTAAATAGGAGAAATATTTTACAGATTGATAAACTAAAGACCAGTAGGAAATTTAAAAACAAATTGAAAAACTAATTAAATAAAATAGGGATGCAGGACCAGGTGATGTGTTGTAGCTGCATGATGTGGGAGCTGGTGGACCCTATTGTGGTTCCTAGTGACCACATCTGTAGCAAATGTTGGTTGCTCGAGTAACTCCGGCTCAGAGTTGATGAGCTGGAGTCTGAGCTTCAGACACTGCGACACATCAGGGAGGGGGAGAGTTACTTGGACGCTGTGTTTCAGGAGACAGTCACACCCCTTAGCTTAACTACCTTAAATTCGGCCAGTGGTCAGGGACAGGAGGGTGTGACTATGAATGAGGCAGGTGGAGGGATCCAGGAAATAGCACTGCAGGAGCCTCAGCCTTTGCCCTTATCCAACAGGTTTGAGATTCTTGCTCCATGAGTGGACGAGAGCAGGGACTGTAGGGAGGATGAGCAAACTGACCATAGCACTGTGGTACAGGGAGCCATTCAAGTGGAGGGAGAAAAGAGAAATGTAGTTGTAATCGGGGATAGTATAGTTAGGGGACTAGATACTGTTCTCTGTAGCCAGGATCGAGAGTCCCGAAGGCTGTGTTGGTTACCTGGTGCCAGGGTTGAGGATATTTCATCTGGGCTGCAGAGGAACTTGGAGTGGGAGGTACCAACGATATAGGTAGAACGAGGAAGGAGGTTGTACTGAGGGAAGACGAGCAGCCAGAGGCTAAATTAAAAAGCAGAACCAAAAAGGTAATAATCTCCAGATTACTACCTGAGCTAATTGGCGCAGGGTCAATAAGATTAAAGAGGTAAATGCCTGGCTCAAAGATTGGTTTGTGAAAAATGGGTTCGACTTCATGGGACATTGACACCAGTACTGGGGAAAGAGGGAGCTATTCCATTCGGACCGGCTCCACTTGAATCGTGCTGGGACCAGTGTCCTGGTGAATCGCATAACTAGGGCTGTAGATAGGGGTTTAAACTAAATAGTGGGGGAGGTTCAGTTGCATGGAAATATAAAAAAATCAAAGTTTAAGGAGAGGGTAAGAGTGCAAGTTAGTGACGACGCTGATTTGTTGCCAATAAACGAAAGGAAGGTACAGAGTGTGAACACCATATTGCAACAAAGAATCATATAAGAGTCGGGAAAATTGACAATAGGGCAAGCTTAAAGGCTTTGTTGAATGCGTGTAGCATTCGGAATAAAACTAATAAGTTAACAGCGCAAATAGAGATAAATAGGTATGATTTGGTAGGTATGATTTGGTGGTGATTAATAGACGTGGTTACAGGGAGAACAGGTTTGGGAGTTGAACATCCAAGGGTACTCAGTGTTTCGGAAGGATAGGCAGGAAGGAAAAGGAGGTGGTGTAGTTTTGTTAGTAAAAGAAAAGATCAGTGCTATAGTGAGGAATGATATAGGCACTGGAGAGCAAGATGTGGAGTCAGCCTGGGTAGAAATAGGAAATAGCAAGGGAAAGAAGTCCCTGGTGGTAGTAATCTATAGGTCCCCAAACAGTAGTTCAGCAGTGAGGCACAGTATAAACCAGGAAATGCTGGGAGCATGTAAGAAAGGCACGGCAATAATCATGGGTGATTTTAATATGCATAGAGACTGGACTAATCAAATTGGCAAGGTAGCCTCGAGGGAGAGTTTATAGAGCGTATTAGAGATTGTGTCTTGGAGCAATATGTTGTAGAACCAACCAGGGAGCAGGCTATTCTAGATTTGGTTTTGTGTAATGAGATGGGATTAATTAATGATCTCAGAGTAAAGGATCCTCCAGGGAAGAGTGATCATATCATGCTAGAATTTCAAATTCAGTTTGAGAGAGAGAAACTTGAGTCCCACACAAGTGTTCTGGAGTTAAACAAAAGTAACTACATAGGCATAAGGGCAGATTTGGCCCTGGTGGACTGGGCAGGAAGGCTAGGATAGTTGATGAACAGTGGCAGATATTTAAGGAGATATTCAATTCCTCCCAAGTTAAATATATTCCAAAGAGGAAGAAAGATGGTAAGAGGGGTGGGGGGGTTTGGGGGGTTGGGGGGGGGGGGGGGGTGCGGTGATGGTGGGGGGAAGCATCCGTGGTTAAGCAAGGAAGTTAAAGATAACATAAAGGCAAAAGCTAAGGCATACCAAATTGCAAAGGTCAGTGGCAGGCTGGAAGATTGGGAAACTTTTAAAGATCAACAGAGGGTGCTAGTGAGAAGTGACTGAAGCATTCTGGGAGAAGTCACCGCAGACACCGTGACTCAGAAGGGAATCGAGGAGAAGGGCTCTTGCAATCAACAAAAGGAAGAGCATCCAACAGAGGGTGCTAGTGAGAAGTGACTGAAGCATTCTGGGAGAAGTCACCGCAGACACCGTGACTCAGAAGGGAATCGAGGAGAAGGGCTCTTGCAATCAACAAAAGGAAGAGCACCCAACAGAGGGCTTTAGTGAGAAGTGACTGAAGCATTCTGGGAGAAGTCACCGCAGACACCGTGACTCAGGAGGGAATCGAGGAGGACCCACTGTCAAAGAAGGGAATAGCCACAAACATTACATTGCTGTAGTGTTTCCATCCCTCCCTCTTCCTCAAACCAAAAAAAAGAGAAAGGGAGAGGCAGTGCCTTCAGGAGTGCACCAGACCTGTGAGGGACACTCTTCTGAAAGTGGATTTTAAAAAATAAACAGCTGATTGGTGAGTAAATCCTGGTGAGCTTTTTTTTCAATCTATTAAAGTTATTCATTGCTTAATACTGAGGTAGGAGCTCAAAAAAAGTATAGAGTAGTACTGTACAAGTATCATTAGTCAAGAAACAAGGTTCCTAGCTAACATAAATAAGGCCCTGAGCAAGCGTACTTTTTTAAGGGAGTAACTAGCTAAATCGAGAGGGACATCATGGCAGGAGATCTCAGACCCGTGATATGCTCCTCCTGCAGGATGTGGGAAATGAGGGACGCTTCCAGCATCCCTGTTGACCATGTGTGCGGAAGGTGTGTCCAAATGCAGCTTCTAGCTAACCGGATTTCGGAGCTGGAGCTGCGGGTGGATTCATTGTGGAGCATCCGCGATGCTGAGCAAGTCGTGGATAGCATGTTTAGCGAGGTGGTCACACCGCAGGTGAAGATTACACAGGCAGAAAGGGAATAGGTGACCATCAGGAACAGTAAAAGACTCAGGAAGGTAGTGCAGGAGTCCCCTGTGGTCATCCCCCTCTCTAACAGATATACCACCTTGGATACTGTTGGGGGGGGTGGGGGGTTGGCCTCTCAAGGGAAAGCAGCAACAACCAAGTTCACGGCACCGTGGGTGGCTCTGCTGCTCAGGGGGCAGGAGGAAAACAAGTGGCAGGGTTATAGTGACAGGGGATTCAATAGTTAGGGGCACAGACAAACACTTCTATGGCCGCAAATGTGAATCAAGGATGGTATGTTGCCTCCCTGGTCCCAGGTTCCGGGAAGTCACGGAGCGGCTGCAGGCCATTCTGGGGAGGGAAGGTAAGCAGCCAGATGTCGTGGTACAAATTGGTACCGACGACATAGGTAAACTAAGGGATGCGGACCCACAAGCTCAGTACAGGGAGTTAGGGGATAAATTAAAATGCAGGACCTCAAATGTAGTAATGTCAGGATCACTCCCAGTTCCATGTGCTAGCGAGAGTGGGAATAAGAGGATAGACCAAATGAACACTTGGCTGTGGAGATGGTGTAGCCGGGAGGGATTCAGATTCTTGAGGCACTGGGATCGGTTCTGGGGAAAGTGGGACCTGTACAAAACCGGCTGCACCCAGGCAGAGCTGGGACCAATGTCCTTGCGGGGGCTTTTGCTAGTTCTGTTGGGGAGTATTTAAACTAGTGTGGCAGGGGAATGGGATCCCAGCAGTAGGATCAGATAGGTCAGATTCAGATCAGAAAAATGGAGGTAGTACATTAGCTAGGGATGTTGTGATAGACATGGAGTTACAGGAGAAGCAAAGTTTAAAAAATGTCCAGCAAGAGAAGTTGACGGAGTTAAACTGTTTATACTTCAATGCAAGGAGTATTACAAACAAGGTAGATGAGTTAAGGGCACAGGTAGACACATGGCAGCAGGATGTCATTGCTATAACAGAGACCTTTCTAAAGGAGGGACAAAACTAAATATCCCTGGTTATAGAGTCTTTAGACACGAAAGAGTAGGAGATAAAAAATGAAGGGGATAGCACTAATGGTTAAAGAATCAATTCCAGTTGTGAGAAGGGATAGTATACTAAATGGGTCAACAAACGAGGCTTTATGGATTGAGCTTAGAAATAAAAAAGAGGCAGTCACACTACTGGGAATATACTACAGACCCCCAAATAGTGAAAGGGAGATAGAAGAACAAATATGTAGGCAAATATCAACTGGGATTCAAACAATTTAATGGGCACTGAGGGAGAAAAACTCATGCAGTGTGTCCAGGAAAATGTTTTCAACCAATTAGTGACAAACCCAATGAGAGGAGATGCAATTCTAGACCTAGTCTTGGAGAACGAAGAAGGGCAAGTGGGTGAAGCGACAGTTGGCAACCATATCGGGGACAGTGATCACAATTCAGTTAGAATTGGCATTATCATGGAAAAGGTCAGAGATAAAGCAGGAGTAAAAGTCTTGAACTGGGGGAAGGCAAATTTTGCAGAAATGAGAAGGGACTTGGTTGAGGTGGACTGGACAGCACTGCTGGAGGATAAAACAGTGGAAGACCAGTGGGATGCACTAAAAAGTGAGATCCTAATTGTACAAAGTAGACATGTCCCCTACACAAATAAGAGTGGTACTGCCAAATCTAGACCTCCCTGGTTGTCTAGAGGAATACAGGGGAAGATCAAACAGAAAAAGAAAGCATACGATAGGCACAAAGAACTAAGCACTGCAGATACCCTAGACGAATATAGGAAGTGCAGGGACCAAGTAAAATATTAGCTAGTAAAGTTAAAGATAACCCAAAGATGTTTTACCAATACATTAATGCTAAAAGGTTAGTTAAGTAAAAAGTAGGACCTATCAGAGATGAAGATGGAAACTTGTGTGTAGATGCAGAGGCTGTGGGAAGGGTTTTGAAGGAATATTTTGTCTCCATGATTACAAAGGAAAGGGACGATGTGGATATAATAGTCCAGGAGGAACACTGCGAGATATTGGATGGGATAGTCATAAAGAGAGAGGAAGTACTCAAAGGGTTGAAATCCTTGAAAGTTGATAAGTTGCCAGGGCCAGATGGATTGTTTCCGAGGCTACTGAAGGAAGTCAGGGAGGAGATAGCAGATGCTCTAAGGATGATTTTCCAATCTTCACT
Source organism: Carcharodon carcharias (assembly GCF_017639515.1). NCBI lineage: Eukaryota > Metazoa > Chordata > Chondrichthyes > Lamniformes > Lamnidae > Carcharodon > Carcharodon carcharias. Next base: position 254,914,823 of record NC_054467.1, on the reverse strand, counting down.
AGATACAGAGGAGGTACCAGAGGACTGGAGAAATGCAAACGTAGTTCCATTATTTAAAAAGGGATCAAAGGAAATGCCAAACAATTATAGGCCAATTAGTCTTACATCGGTGGTGAACAAATTAGTAGAATCAATCCTGAGAGATAGGATTAACTGTCATGTGGAAAGGCATGGGCTAGACAGGGATGTTCAGCATGGATTTGTTAAAGGAAGGTCTTGCTTCACAAATTTGATTGAATTCTTTGAGGAAGTGACAAGAAGGGTTGATGAAGGTAGTGCAGTGGATGTTGTGTACATGGATTTTAGCAAGGCATTTGACAAGGTCCCACATGGCAGATTGGTCAGGAAAGTAAAAGCCCATGGGATTCAGGGTAATGTGGCAAACTGGATAAAAGGTTGGCTTTGTAACAGGAAACAAAGGGTAATGGTTGATGGATACCCTTGCGAATGGAAAGTAGTGTTCCACAGGGCCCGGTGTTGGGACCCTTGCTGTTTGTATTGTATATTAACGATTTGGATGTGAACATAGGGGCCATGATTGGGAAATTTGCAGATGATACAAAGATTGGCCAAGTAGTGGATAGTGTAGAGGATAGCCATAATCTCCAAAACGACATAGATGGGTTGGTGGAGTGGGCGGTAAAGTGGCAGATGCATTTTAACATAGAGAAGTACGAGGTCGTACATTTAGGGAGGTCAAACAGTTACAGGGATTACAAAATAAATGAGAATATACTAAGACGGGTAGATGAAGTGAGAGATCTTGGCGTACAAGTACACGGGTCCCTGAAGGCAGCAGTTCAAGTAGACAAGGTTGTAAAGAAGGCATATGGAATGCTCTCCTTCATTGGCAGAGGTATAGAATATAAAAGTAAGGATATAATGTTGGAATTGTATAAAACACTGGTGAGGCCACAATTGGAGTATTGTGTGCAGTTCTGGTCACCACATTACAGGAAGGACGTAATAGCTCTGGAGAGAGTGCAGAGGAGGTTTACAAGAATGTTGTCAGGGTTAGAAAAGTGTAGCTATGAGGAGAGATTGGATAGGCTGGGGTTATTTTCCTTAGAACAAAGAAGGCTGAGAGGTGACTTGATTGAGGTGTACAAAATTATGAGGGGAATAGATAGAGTAGATAGGATAAAATTGTTTCCCTTGATGAAGAATTCTAGAACCAGGGGACATAGATTCAAGATAAGTGGCAGAAGGTGTAGGGGGGACATGAGGAAGAGCTTTTTTACGCAGGGGGTAGTGAGTGCCTGGATTTCGCTGCCCAAGTTGGTGATAGAGGCAGAAACTCTAAACTCTTTTAAAAAGTACCTGGATCTGCACCTAAAGTGCTGTAAGCTGCAGGGCTATGGGCCGGGTGCAGGAAGGTGGGATTAGAAAGGTCACCTGGGTGTCCTCAGGCTAGTCAGATGGGCCGAATGGCCTCCTTCTGTGCTGTAACTTTTCTATGGTTCTATGGTTACTCAGAAAATAATAAAAAGAACAAAGGTAAATTATGAAAGAAAACTAGCACCAAGTGTAAAAACTGATAGCAAAAGCTTCTGCAAGTATATAAAAGGAAAGAGTAGCGAAAGTGAATGTCCCTTGGAGGATGAGACTGGGGAGTTAATAGTGGGGAATGCAGAAATGGCAGAGACGCTTAATCAATATTTTGCCTCAGTTTTCATAGTGGAGGACGCTCGTACCACCCCATTAGTAACAGGAAGTGCAGAGGACGTAGAGAAGGAGGAACTTAGAACAATCACCATCACTAGAGAAAAAGTACTAAGCAATCTATTGGGATTAAAGGGTGACAAGTCCCCAGGACCTGATGGCCTACATCCCAGGGTCTTAAAGGAAGTGACAGCGGAGATAGTGGATGCATTGGCTATAAAATTCCAAAATTCCCTGGATTCTGGAAAGGTTCCGGTCGATTGGAAAAATGCTAATATAACACCTTATTCAAAAAAGGGGGGAGGCAGAAAGTAGGAAACTATCGACCAGTTAGTTTAATGTCTGTCATTGGGAAATTGTTGGAATCCATTATTAAGGAAGTAGTAATGGGGCATTTGGAAAGTCAAAATGCAATCCATCAGAGTCAGCATGGTTTTATGAAGAGTAAATCATGTTTGCCTAATTTGCTAGTGTTCTTTGAAGATGTAACATGCAACATAGATAATGGGGACCCTGTAGATGTAGTATATCTGGACTTCCAGAAGGCCTTTGATAAGGTGCCGCACAAAAGATCAATACACAAGATAAGATCACACGGAGTTAGGGGTAATATATTAGCTTGGATAGAGGATATTGGCTAACCAATAGAAAACAGAGAGTCGGGATAAATGGGTCATTTTCTGGATGGCAAGCTGTAACTAGTGGGGTGCCACAGGGTTCGGTCCTCGAGCCCCAACTATTTACAATCCATATTAATGACTTGGATTCAGGGATAGAAGGTACTATAGCTAAATTTGCAGATGACACCAAAATAGATGGGAAAGTAAGTTGCAAGGAAGAAATAAGAAATTTACAAATGGATATGGACAGGTTAGGTGAATGGGCCAAAACTTGGCAGACGGAGTTTAACATGGATAAGTGTGAGATTATCCATTTTGGTCGGAAGAATAAAAAGGCGACTTATTATTTAAATGGAGAGAAACTTCAGAATACTTCAGCGCAGAGGGATCTGGGTGTCCTTGTGCATGAATTGCTGAAAGCTAGTATGCAGGTACAGCAGGTAATAAGGAAGGCAAATGGAATTTTGGCATTTATTCCTAAAGGAATAGAGCATAAAAATAGGGAAGTGCTGTTGCAACTGTACAAGGCATTGGTGAGACTGCATCTGGAGTACTGTGCACAGTTTTGATCCCCTTACTTGAGGATGGATGTAGTTGCATTGGAGGCGGTTCAGAGGAGGTTCACTAAATTAATTTCAGAAATGCAGGGCTTGTCTTATGAGGACAGATTGAGCAGTTTAGGCCTATACTCGCTAGAGTTTAGAAGGATGAGAGGAGATCTGATTGAGGTATATAAGATGCTAAAGGGGATAGACAAAGTAGAAGTGAAGTGGATGTTTCCCCTAGAACGAGAGGCCATATTTTTAGGCTAAGTAGTTTTAAATCAGAGATGAGGCGGAATTACTTTTCTCAATGGGTCGTGAATCTGTGGAATTCACTGCCTTAGAGTGCAGTGGATGCCAGGACGCTGAATAAATTTAAGGAGGAGATTTTTAATTAGTAATGGGTTGAAAGGTCATGGGGAGAGGGCGGGAAATTGGAACTGAGGCCAAAATGAGATCAGCCATGATCGTAATGAATGACGGGGCAGGCTCAAGGGGCTGAATTGCCCACTCCTGCTCCTAGTTCTTATGTTCTTATATTCTGGACTCAACATTGAGTGCAACAATTTCAGACCATGAATTCTGACCTCAATTTTGTATGTTTTCTCCCCTAGCGCCTCTGAATCTTGCTCTCATGTTTTGCTTTCAGACAGCACTGGTATTTATTCTGCTATTAACACAGTCTGCTATTTTGCCTTCAGATAACACTGATCTTTATTCTGCTTTTAACATCCACTCTGGACCAATGCTTTGTTCCTTTACCACAACCACCCCCACTCTCTTTGCCTTTTGTTCCATGGCTTTTAATTTAATTTCCTCCGCCCTCTAACCTGTCCTTGACCTTCTCTTTTGTTCTACCTGACTCTCCCTACTTTTTCAACAGCATAAAACCCATCACCTTTCTGCCTTTCTTTGGTTCTGAAGAAGAGTCATGTTGGACTCAAAACATTAACACTCTTTCTCTCTCCACAGCTGCTGCCAGACCAGCTGAGTTTTTCCAGCACTTTCTGTTTATATTTCAGATCTCCAGTTTCCGCAGCATTTTGCTTTTATGCCTGAGAAAGACCTCAGTTCCGGAATATTTGGGAGTATAATCAAGTTAGAGAGCTATTGATCTATATCTGAAAGTACAGGACATAATCAAATCGGTGTTGAATGATAACTATGTAATTCAATTATGAAACATGCTTGAAGGATGCAAAAAAGTAATAAAAAGTGGGTGCTGGAACAAATCCTTTATAATTCACATATATTCTGGGTAATATTTATACTAATCTTGGAATTGCAACAGATTGAACTTTCTGGTGAAAACTCACAAGGTTTTATCATAAACACGGCTGTTAAGTATATATTTAATTATTTCATACTTATTAATCAATCTGTAATGTATGACATTCAAATTTGTGAAACCTGTTAATATTTCGTAGAGAAAATGTTAGAAGCTATTATTAAAGAAGTTATACCAAGTCACTTGGATAAGCTCAAGGTCATCAGGCAGAGTCAACATGGTCTTGTGAAAGGGAAATCTTGTTTAACCAACTTATTGGAGGTCTTTGAGGAAGTAACATGTGCTGTGGATAAAGGGCAACTGGTGGATGTACAGTATTTAGATTTCCAGAAGGCAATTGATAAAGTACCACATCAAAGGTTATTGCGGAAAATAAAGGCTCATGGAATAGGGGGTAAATATTGACATGGATAGAAGTTTGGCTGGATAACAGGAAGCAGAGAGTAAGCATAAATGGCTCTTTTTCAGGTTGGCAAGATGTAACGAGTGGTGTGCCATAGAGATCAGTGCTGGAACTGCAACTGTTTACAATTTATATAAATGACTTGGATAGGGATTGAATTTGCTGATGACACAAAGTTAGGTAGGAAAGTAAGTTTTGAAGAGGACATAAGGAGGCTAAAAAAAGATAAAGATAGGTTAAGTGAGTGGGCAAAGATCTGGCAGATGGAGTATAATGTGGGAAAATTTAAATTGTCCATTTTGGCAGGAAGAACAAAGATTATCTAAAAGGTGAGAGATTGTAGAGTTCTGAGGTGCAGAGGGATCTGGGTGTCCCAGTGCATGAATCACATGCACATGCAAGTACAGCAAATAATTGGGAAAGCTAATAGAATGTTATCATTTGCTGCAAGGGGAATTGAATACCAAAGTAGGGAGGTAATGCTTCAGTTGTACAGGGCATTGGTGAGACCACATTTGGAGTATTGTGTACAGTATTGTTCACCTTATTTAAGGAAGGATGTAAATGTGTTGGAAGCAGTTCAGAGAAGATTTACCAGAATAATACCTGGAATGGGTGGGTTGTCTTATGAGGAAAGGTTGGATAGACTGGGCTTGTATCCACTGGAGTTTGGAAGAGTAAGAGGTGACTTGATTGAAACATATAAGATCCTGAGGGAACTTGACAGGGTGGATGTAGAGAGGATGTTTCCTCTTGTGGGAGAATCTAGAACTAGGGGTCACTCTTTAAAAATAAGGGGTCGTCCATTTAAAACAGAGATGAGGTGAAATTTTTTCACTCAGAGGGTCGTGAGTCTTTGGAACTCTCTTCCTGAAAAGGTGGTGGAAGCAGGGTCTTTGAATATTTTTAAGGCAGAAGTGGATAGATTCTTGGTAAGCAAGGGGGTGATAGGTTATCATGGGTAGATGGGATGCAGATTTCAGGTTACTATCTGGCCAGCCATGATCTTATTAATTGGTGGAGCAGGCTCGAGGGGCTGAATGACCTACTCCTGCTCCTTGTTCGTATGTAAGAACAAAAAGTAACTAAAAGTTCTTTAATATCTGAGCAAATTCTATTTGAATGAGGGTGTTAGCTCACTTCACCCCAATACCTCCTCTCTTCCCAAGTCCATATGACTGACCAGCGCAGTCACTCACCTCTATTCTACTTAGAGCTGTTTCTGGTGGTTCATCAGGTCTGTAAGGAAGGTCGCAGGGTAAAAGAAGTTCTTGCACCGCTACGGACTTCACCAAGAGTGTCAGTGTGGTCGAAGGCAGTATGACGTAATAGGAGTCAACATGAACAGACCAAGTGGGTCCCATTACCTGAGGTTCAGATCGAGCTAGAAGCATCCAATCTCTTTTCTATGAAATGAAAAGAAGAAAATGGGCTAGTATTTGCATATTCCCAAAGCACTTTGCAGCCAGTTAAGAGGTGCAGTCATTGCTGTGATATAGGAAATGCAACAGCCAATTTCCACACAGCAACATCCCAAACACAGCAGTGTGTTGATGGTCAGATAATTTGATTTTAGTGATGTTTATTGAGGGTTAAATATTGCCAGGACATAGATGAGAACCATCCAGCTTTTCCATGAAATATTGTCATGGGATTTTTTACATCCTCTTGAAAGGGTAGACTTAATCTTATTTGAAAGACAGCAGCTCCATAGTATGGCACTCCCAATTTTTATTATTTGTTCAAATTCCTGGATTGTAGCATGAACCTACAACTTTCTGAGGCGCGGATGAAAATCTGCAGATTTCAAACTAAGCTAACAATATTATAACCCATGAAGCCAATGTTGAAATTGTTGACTACAGGTGAGCCCCTGTTAACACTGTTTCAACCACATGCATTAATTTTAGTAGAAAACATCTTAGGTGCGATACAGGTAAATGTATTTCACATATGTATATTTACTGGTCAAATTTCTACCAGCATTCAGTGTGAAATTTCCCAGTTATTCTCTTTCACCAAGGTTTACAATTCTGGCACAGACTTGTCAGGTTCAGTTTAGAAAGAAGTTGGGTGGGGTGGGTAGACAAAATAACAGTGCAAGAAAGGATTGATTAGGTTGGTCAGAGAAAGCAGACCCGAGAGTCAGAGACAGTGATCCACAAGTAAAGGTGCCAGTGGGGGCTAGAGTCAGTGGGAAACAAAAATAGTGAACTGGAGGGAAACTAGTGCCAGAGAACAAAAGGTAAAAGGGAGTCAGTATGAGAGAGATACAGAAAGACAAAACAGTACAGGAGAGCAACAGTTAAAATTGGCAACAGAGAGTCAGTAGGAAACAGACAGAGAGCATGAGAGATAGAGAGTCAGATGGAAAACAGTGCCAGCAACACACAAGTTTTTTTTTATTCATTCATGGGATGTGGGCTTCGCTGGCTGGGTCAGCATTTATTGCCCATCCCTAGTTGCCCTTGAGAAGGTGGTGGTGAGCTGCCTTCTTGAACTGCTGCAGTCCATGTGGTGTAGGTACACCTACAGTGCTGTTAGAGGCAGAGTTCCAGGATTTTGACCCAGCAAAATGAAGGAATGGTGATATATTTCCAAGTCAGGATGGTGACTGACTTGGAGGGGAACTTCCCGGTGGTGGTCTATCTGCAGCCCTTGTCCTTCTAGATGGTAGTGATCGTAGGTTTGGAAGGTGCTGTCTAAAGAGCCTTGGTGAATTTCTGCAGTGCATCTTGTAGATGGTGCACACTGCTGCTACTGGGCATTGATGGTGGAGGAAGTGAATGTTTGTGGATGGGGTGCCAATCAAGCGGGCTGCTTTGTTCTGGATGGTGTCAAGCTTCTTGAGAGTTGTGGAAGCTGCACTCATCCAGACAAGTGGAGAGTATTCCAGCACACTCCTGACTTGTGCCTTGTAGATGGTGGACGGGCTTTGGGGAGTCAGGAGGTGAGTTACTCACTGCAGGATTCCTAGCCTCTGACCTGCTCGTGTAGCCACTGTATTTATATGGCTAGTCCAGTTCAGTTTTTGGTCAATGGTAACCTCCAGGATGTTGATGGTGGGGGATTCAGTGATGGTAATGCCATTGTATGTCAAGGGCGATGGCTAGATTCTCTTTTGTTGGAGATAGTCATTTCCTGACACTTGTGTGGCGTGAATGTTACTTGCCACTTGTCAGCCCAAGCCTGGATATTGTCCAAGTCTTGCTGCATTTGGACATGGACTGCTTCAGTATCTGAGGAGTTGCGAATGGTGTTGAACATTGTGCAATCATTAGCAAACATCCCCACTTCTGACCTTATGATGGAAGGAAGGTCATTGATGAACCAGCTGAAGACGGTTGGGCTGAGGACTCTACCCTGAGGAACTCCTGCAGTGATGTCCTGGAGCTGAGATGATTGACCTCCAACAACCACAACCATCTTACTTTGTGCTAGATATGACTCCAACCAGTGGAGAGTTTTACCCCGATTCCCATTGACTCCACTTTTAGGGGTCCTTGATGCCACACTTGGTTCAAATGCTGCCTTGATATCATGGGCAGTCACTCTCATCTCATCGCAGGAGTTCAGCTCTTTTTTCCATGTTTGAACCAAGGCTGTAATGAGGTCAGGAGCTGAGTGGTCCTGGCGGAACCCAAACTGGGCATCAGTGAGCAGGTTGTTGCTAAGCAAGTGCTGCTTGATAGCACTGTTGATGACCCTTTCCATTACTTTACTGATGATTGAGAGCAGACTGATGGGGCGGTAATTGGCTGGGTTGAATTTACCCTGCTTTTTCTGTACAGGACATACCTGGGCAATTTTCCACATAGCCAGGTGTTAGCTGTACTGGAACAGCTTGGTAGGGATGTGGCAAATTCTGGAGCACAAGTCTTCAGTGTTGTTGTTGGAATATTGTCAGGTCCCAAAGCCTTTGCAGTATCTAGTGCCTTCAGGTGTTTCTTGATATCACGTGGAGTGAATTGAATTGGCTGAAAACTGGCATCTGTGATGCTGGGGAGGAGGCCGAGATGAATCATCCATTCAGCACTTCTGGCTGATGATTGTAGCAAATGCTTCAGCCGTATCTTTTGAATTGATGTGCTGGGCTCCCCCATCATTGAGGATGGAGAGATTTGTGGACCCTCCTCCTCCAGTGAGTTGCTTAATTATCCAACACCACAAGTAAAAGTGGCAGTGAGGGGGGTGTCAGCAGGAGACAGAGACAGTGAGCCTGAGGGAAAATTGTGCCAGAGAACAACAAGCAAAAGCAGCAATAGGGAGTCAGTAGAAGACAGTGAGAGAGAGAGAGAGTGAGAGAGAGAATCACAGAATATCACAGTGCAGAAGAGGCCCTTCAGCCCATCGAGAGTGCATCGACATGTGACCTACCTACCTAATTCCATTTACCAGCACTTGGCCCATAGCCTTGAATGTTATGATGTGCCAAGTGCTCATCCAGGTATTTTTTAAAGGATGTGAGGCAACCCACCTCCATTACCCTCCCAGGCAGTGCATTCTAGACCGTCACCACCCTCTGGGTAAAAAAGTTTTTCCTCACATCCCCCCTAAACCTCCTGCCCCTCACTTTGAAATTATGTCCCCTCGTGACTGACCCTTCAAATAAGGGGAACAGCTGCTCCCTATCTACCCTGTCCATGCCCCTCATAATCTTGTATACCTCAATCAGGTCGCCCCTCAGTCTTCTCTGCTTCAACGAAAACAACCCAAGTCTATCCAGCCTCTCTTCATAACTTAAATGTTTCATCCCAGGCAACATCCTGGTGAATCTCCTCTGCACCCCCTCCAGTGCAATCACACCCTTCCTATAATGTGGTGACCAGAATTGCACACAGTACTCCAGCTGTGGACTCACCAAGGTTCCATACATCTCCAACATGGCCTCCCTACTTTTGTAATCTATGCCTCGATTGATGAAGGCAAGTGTCCCATATGCCTTTTTCACCACCCCACTAACATGCCCCTGTGCCTTCAGAGATCTATGGACATACACACCAAGGTCCCTTTGTTCCTCAGAACTTCCTAGTGTCATGCCATTCATTGAACACTTCCTTGTCAAAATTACTCCTTCCAAAGTCTATCACCTCTCACATTTCAGGGTTAAATTCTATCTGCCACTTATCTGCCCATTTGACCATCCCATCTTTTTTTCCTATAGCCCAAGACACTCAACCTCACTATTAACCACCCGGACAATCTTTATGTCATCCGCAAACTTAGTAATCCTACCCCCCACATAGTCATCTATGTTGTTTCTATAAATGACAAATAATAGGGGACCAAGCACAGATCCCTGTGGTACGCCACTGGACACTGGCTTCCAGTCACTAAAGCATCCTTTTGTCATCACCCTCTGTCTCCTACAACTAAGCGAATTTTGAATCCACCTTATCAAATTAGCCTGTATCCCTTGTGCATTTGCCTTCTTTATAAGTCTCCCATGTGGGACCTTGTCAAAAGCTTTGCTGAAATCCATATAAACTACATCAACTGCACTACCCTCATCTACACACCTGGTCACCTCCTCAAACAATTCAATCAAATTTGTTAGACATGACCTCCCTCTGACAAAGCCATGCTGACTATCCCTGATCAAACCATGCCTCTCCAAAGGGAGAGTGTAAGAGATGGCCCTGTGGGAATTTGGCCGGAGTGTGTTTGTGTGTGTGTGTGTGTGTGTGTGTGTGTGTGTGTGGGGGTGGGGGGGGGGGGGGGGGGGGGGGGGGGGGTGCGGGGTTGGGTAAAAAGGAGAAAAACTAAAAAAAACTAAAATGATAAGGACATCTGTTTTTATATTGTGCTTTCACAAGGCACTGACCTTTGTTCTGCTATGAATACATTCTGCTATCTCACCTTTATGCCACTATTAGCACCTTCTTTCGTCTTTAACACTACCATTAACATTCCCTTTGTCCTATGTCCATGACACCTTTGTCAAATTTCTCCTTAGCTCCCACTATCCCTGACCTTCTATTTTCTTCCACTTGCTCCACCCACTCTTATACAGCATAAAATACATCACATTCATACTCAAAATGCTGTTTCTCTCTCCACAGATGCTGCCAGGCCTGCTGAATTTTTCTAGCATTTTTTGGGTCTTTATTTCAGATTTCCAGCATTATTTCATATTAAGTTGAACAATTTTATTTGTTGAACTTAATTTCATTCATGACTCTCATTTTGATTGTTTTTTTTTGCCATGTGCCAGCTTGAATCTTGTTTTTCATGTTTTGCTTTTGGATAGAACTATTCATTATTCTGGCATTTATATTCACTCTGCAGGATGTTTTGTCTCCTCAATACAACCATTACCACTCTCATTGGCTTTTGTTCCATAACAGTTGTTATTTAATCACTCCCGCCCCCTATCCTATCCCAGACCTTCCCTTTTATTCTTCCTCTCACTCCCCCCTTTCGAGGGCATATAACCTCTCACGTTTCTACCCTACTTCAGTTCTGAAGAAGAGCCTTATTTGACTCAATATGTTAACTCCACTTTTTCTCTCTCCACAGATGCTGCCAGACCTCCTCTGCATTTCCGGCATTTCTGTTTTTGCCCATCTTTGTTGGGGACTGGCTGCTGTCCCAGTAGGGGCCACCATACCACTCCCAGTGGCAAAAGAACTGCTGGCCAATTGATTAGCTGGCATCTCTCAGAGCTGGGACTTCCTCCTAGATGGGGGAAGAATTCATGTCCTGTTAACAGCTGTTAAATTGCTGTGGGGCAACTTGGCCAAATGGAGGACCACACCCCTGACTTTTCAGCTGGGCATGGGGCTACCGGTTCTGTGTAAAATTCCAGCCATATTCTGGTGATATTAGGGGACTTTAACTAAATATTGATTGGAATAATATTGAAGTAAAGGGAAAGGAGGGGGAGATTCTGAAACATGTTCAGCAGAACTTCCTTGACCGATGTGCTCTTGGTCCAAGTAGGAAGGAGGCATGGCTGGATTCGATGCTGAGGAATGAGGTAGCCCAAGTGGACCAAGTGTCTGTGGGGGAAGATGTGGGTAAGAGTGATCATTGTATCGAAAGGTTTAGATTACTCATGAGCCTCAGTTTTACGGTGTTGCAGTGGGTGCATGACAGTCCCAATCTCATGTAAAATAGCATGTGATGACGTGGGGAGGGCATCTCGCTGACAATTAAAGGGGCAATTAGGCAAATTGAAAAGGCAATTCGCAGCGATTTTATGTGGCCCGTGCGAGGCAGCTTTCATGTTTTTCATGAAACTTCAATCCATGGCAAGGTAAATAAGTTTTGCTGTGAGTTGGTTGGAATTGGTTTACAGACAGTTTCTGGCATTTTTCCTGTGTTCTGGAGAACTCTTTGATTTCAGCATTTACAGAGGCTTTCTGCTGTGGTGCCCCTTCAGTGCACTATCCTGTGTGCAATCATCTTTAAGAAAATGGGGATTGTCTACTATACTGGAGGGATCTCCTCAGAGGAAGAGAGGGCCAGAAAGGAGAGCAGGTCGGGTGCCCGCAGGCAGTGTCCCAGACTTCGACCTGTGGAAACAGAGGCATAGCTAGAAGGGGTGCTGAGCCAGCAGGAAGCGCAAGGCAGAAGGGTCTGCAGAAGGTGCCATTATCCAGCAGGCAGAGTCTATAGGCAGCGCTTTTGCTACCTGGACATGTTTAGTGCTGAAGGAGGCTCTGCCTCTCCAGGAACACTGTGACCTCCAATTGCAAGATAATTGGCCCAGCCTTAAACTGTGTAGGTGGCCACCCTATGCCAATGGCTCTTAAAGTTACAATGGCCCTGAATTTTTTTTGCCTCAGGTTCTTTCCAGGGCTCAGTGGGAGATCTATGTGGTGTTTCCCAATCTGCTGCCCACAGCTGCTTCAAGCTGGTCAGTGAAGCTCCGTTCAGACGGGTCAGTGACTTCATTCACTTCCAGATCAATGAAACTAGCCAGACTGAGCGTGCCAGAGGCTTTGCTGCAATTGCTGGTTTCCCCCGCATCCAAGGAGCCATAGATTGCACGCGAGTGGCCATAAAGGTGTCAGCGGTTGAGCTGGGTGCCTTCGTCAATAGAAAAGCGTTCCACTCCCTGAACATCCAGTTTGTTTGTGACCACAAGACTCAGATATTGCAGGTATGCACCAAGTATTCTGGAAGCTGTCAAGATGCCTACACACTCTGACACTCCCAGGTGCCCAGGCTCTTTGTCGCTCCAGCTTGGTTGCTTGGTTACCTCCTGTGGGATAAAGAATATCCCCTGAAAAGGTGGCTCATGATGCCACTCAGACATCAAAGGGCAGAAGTGGAGGAGAGCTAATCGAAGTCATGCCTCCACAAGGGCAGTAATTGAGAGGACCGTTGGGCTACTCATAATGAGATTCCACTGCCGGGACCGATCAGGGGGAGCACTTGAATATCCTCCAGAGCGCGTTTCACTTATTATCGTTGTCTGCTGTGCATTGCACGATCTGGCTCTGTCAAGGGGGGACCCACTGGAGAATGAAGACAGCGATGCTGCTTTAGAGGTTGCAGAGGGCGACTCAAGTGCTGGGTCTAAGGAGGAGGCAGAGGAGCCCCAAGGTGAGGAAGTGCATGCAGAAGTGAGGGACCTTATTGGAAGACAGGGAAACCAGGGAGGCCTTTCGGCTAGGCACGGCTTGAGAGTGAGGGCAAGGGTGATGCCACCTCACTGATTGTTCCTGATAAGGCCATCCTGTCACCCTTAAATCAAGTTACAATCCTTGAAATAAAGTTTGCAGCCCTTCCCCTGTATCAAATGCAACTCCCAGGCCCATCACCTCGGAAAGACATGAAGCACATTCAGGCCATTACACACAATGAGGCGCTTATATGTTGGTCTCAAACATACAAATTAAACAGAACAATCTCAATGGAAGTTACTTCACCCATAACAATCCCTTTTGTGCTCAAAGTGACTTAAACTTCCGTTTGCAAGTGCTGCATCTTGGCTCCTCCCCCACAACCCCACCTCACTGGTAGGAGCATTGGAGACCACCTGTTGACTCTGAAATCCTATCGTCCTTGATGACCTTGGCAGCTGTCCTCTGGTTGGCAGAGCCCGTGCAATCACCGTATGGGCGGGAGCATCCAGTGCCATGGCACTCCTCAATCGTTGCATTCTCCACAGATGCGACGGTCACTGGCAGCGGGGTGGAGGAGCTGCTGCCATCATCTAGAACGCCCTGCGAGGTGACTGCAGATGCAAGCTGCAGCTCATCCACCAATGTGAGCTTAGTTTGAATCTCCCTGCTCACCATCGATGGACAGGCACCTAGCAGAGTTACTAGGTGCCTTATCCATCTCTCACACTGGCATTGACCTGCTGAGATCACTGCCAGTGTGTGGGCTTGCAGGTCCAAACGCAACCCCAGAAACCCCTGATTCTGTTCCTGGAGCTGCCTCTTCATGAGAGTCGCCAGGCTCTATGCCAGAGGCTGTGCATTTGGAGCTGCGAGTGAACACAGTGCTCATGCTCCGCATGGACTCCTCCAGGACAGAGACCATGGTACACAAACCCTCAGGGATGTCTGCCAGATCTTCCCGCTGGACATCCAGCATCTGCCGCCTGATGGATGATTCCAGAGACTCATCATCTGCCTCGGACTCAGCACTTCAGTGATCCTGCAACTGCCGGTGCCCTGTGGTCTCTCTGCCTCTGCCAGCTCCTCATGAGAGTGTGATGTGTTCTCACCACTGGATACTCCCATCTGATCCAACATGCTATTGCCAGGTTCGTGCCTGTGGCCATGCTAAGGAGAGAGTATGTAACGCTGGTTCATCGGTCTGCGGCTCCTCCTCAGGGGTCAAGGGAGGGTCCTCAGGGTCTGTGGCGCACCGTGAGGATGGCGCATCTGTGGGAGGAAGAGAAAATGTCAGTTGCAAACATCATTACAAAGGCATAGTGCATGCACTACAGCTGCTTGTCACAATGGACAACTGCTTCAGTGAGGCATTGTGAATAGACTAGCAAGGAGGACTCTTGGTTTGAACATTTCATTCCCTACATCTCTTATACACTCCCCCAGTCTCTTCCCTGTCCACTGGACCCTTACCTTACTCCGAGACCCCTGCTTCTCCGCCAACAGTGGACCTTGCCCCGGGCTTGCGTGCCAAATGAAAGGCCTCTGGCTCAAACTTCGATAGGATCATGAGGTTGGGCAGCCTACCATCTGTTCATGCACGTTCCTGTGCATTATGATTTCCTTCTCGTGTATGGACAAAAGTGCTTTCATTAGTCCACCCTCTACCTGTCACACCATACCAGCTTTGCCACCATCCCCAGGTTGATACAGCCCACCCTTGCACACATCCAAGCTAAGCAGGCATATTTCCCAAGATTTGACGGCACAGGAATATGTGCCATTTGGCACTCTGCATCTCTCACCCACTAAGACATTTATACACAGTTCCATGCCAACTCCATGCTCACCCTTGCAGAGTGCAGAAGGTCATTGAATCTTTTAAGGTACTAGATCCAAGTGTGCAGCACAACATCCTGCCTGCTCACATGGGCAGCCACCTCCACCCATGTCTTCTTCATGTGATATGGTGGCTTCCTCTTACCATCCCCTGGGATTAATATCTCCCACTGGGCGCTCACTGTCTCTAGCAGAGCATGCAGGCAATCGTCTGAGAAGCAGTGGGTAGAGTGCCCACTGGCATTGCCCTCCCATCTGGTGTGGACTGCGGGTCCTGAGGCCGCATACATCATGAAATTTATTACTCCTTCCAGACAATGTCAGACAGCTCCCTGAGGCTCCTGAACACCTCTTGGGAGCCTTCAGGGAGCTCACTGTTCACTTTTAAATCCCCCTTATGGAGCCACACTCCCACCAGCAATGCTGAGCCACCGTCAGCGCACATTTCATGCTAGCCAGCCATTAACTGGCCAGCCAACGTGTAAGTGGAGTCAGCATGTGATCGCGGGCAGTGGTGGATCTTGCATCAGCTTCCAGGCCTGCTGATTGCCTGCACATGCCAAGGGTAAAATTCAGGCTATGGAGAATAGCAAGGAAAAATCTAAATTAGAACTTCTAAATTGGAAGAAAGATATACTTCATTGGATAAGAGGGTAAAATTGGTAAACAGATTAAAGAACCAGGATAAAAATGAACCAAAGGCTGACAGGAAAAACTAACAAATGGAACAACAGGTGATCTTTAAGGAGAAGATGTTTCACTATAACTATTGCAGCAGTAGTTTCTCCTTTTCCACCATGCTGCAGTAAATTGATCCTGCCACATGAGGTCCTCAGTAAACTGTGGAAGTGATATAAAGTCCTAGCGGCAGAAGAGGTTATTGTTGTATTTCAATTTGCTTCATAGATTACATGTGATATAGATAGCAAATAGGCCATTCAGCTCAATGTGGTGGCGCTTATACTTCATGCAAGTTTCTTCCCGTTCCATCTACACAGTTCAGCCTTTTAGCATACCTTTCGATTCCTCATTCTCTCAAGTACTCATCTCGTTTCCTTTCGAAAAGTTAATTTCTCCACTTCTGGAGTTATTAGGGTGAGCCTTGAATTTGTGCGAAGTCAGAGTGGAAGTTGGGTGGGGAATTAAAGTGGCCATCCCACTTCCACTCTGGCCTCTCACGCCCTCGGCCTCCTCCCCTGTTCCAATGAAGCTCAGGGGACAGCACCTCATTTTCAGATTAGGCAGATTATAGCCTTCCAGCTTCAACACTGAGTTCAACAGTTGCAGATCATAACCACATCTCCCATTTTCTTGGACAGCAGGGGGCTGATAATAGTTCCAGCCAGTGGGAGATATTAATCCCACAGGATGGTAAGAGGAAGCCACCTCATCACATGAAGGCAGCATGGGTGGAGGTGGCTGCCCATGTGAGCAGGCAGGATGTTGTGCTGCACACTTGGATCTAGTACCTTAAAAGATTCAATGACCTTCTGCACTCTGCAAGGGTGAGCATGGAGTTGCACATGGAACTGCGTAAAAATTTCTTAGTTTCCCTGGCTCTGCACTTGCTTAAAAACTGTTCAAGGTCATTCACCTGAAATATTCATTCTGTTTTCTCTCTCCACAGATGCTGGCTGAGATGCTGAGCGCTTTCAGCAGTTTCTGTCTCTTTCAGATTCCCAGCAGCTGCAATATTTTGGTTTTTCACTAATCTGTGGGCGTTTGCACAAACTAGATGCAGCTCTATATCTCTGCTGGGTGATAATTTAATACCTGTGCCACTCAGGCTAGCAAAGAAAAAAAGAATAAATAATAACAGAGCGAGTGCCATAAAAGTCTAATAATTGTGATGGCAGCAGCTGTGGTGGCTAAAACAGTTGGCCAAAGCAGGGGAATAGGACAGATATGTATAGAAGAACTGTGATGCATCTGTGCTTGTAGATGAAGTAGTGGCTCAAAAGCAGCATAGCTTCATATGTGGGAGGCAAAGTGTGTCAATGTTGTGTCTGGGACCAGGAGTACCACCAATGAGATGCAAAATATAAATTTGCTGACATCAAGAAAGCCACAAAGGAAAGCAATTGCTATGGAATCTGAGCTTGGCACGCACTGCATCGTATTTTGTTCAGTCAATTGGTCTCACTGCTATAATCTGTTTTATTTATAAAACATGTTGCCATTTTGCCCTATTGTTCTTATATTGAGGTTTTATAGGATATTACCATGCATAAACAGTTCGAAAGAGACTTAAGGGTTCATAAACATGACATTTTTATGATCTATGTACATGGATCCCCAAGTCTCTTTGGAAGAAGGCCATCAGGGAAAAATAGTAAAAAGTTAAGATTTAAGGTTGTTTATCTGAATGCACAAAATATTCATAACAAGCTAGATGAATTAATAGCACAAATAGAGATTAAGGGGTTTAGTCTAGTGGCCATTACTGAAATGTGGTGGCCAGGTGACCAAGGCTGGGGGTTAAGTAATCAGGGGACTTAACTTACCTGGATGAGCACTTGGCACGTCATAACATTCAAGGCTATTGGCCAAGTGCTGGTAAATGGGATTAGGAAGGTAGGTCAGGTGTTTCTCACGTGTCGGTGCAGACTCGATGGGCCAAAGGGCCACTTCTGCACTCTTTGATTCTGTGACTCTACAAAAGATAAGCAAAATAGAAAAAGAGCTGGAGTAACCCTGAGAGTAAAGCATGTAACTAAGGCAGTAAAGGGAAAGGGTCTTAGCTTAGAATATCAGTATTTTTCTTATTCCTTCACAGGACGTTGGCATTGCTGCCTAGGTCAGCATTTATTGCCCATTGCTAATTGCCCTCAAGTATGGGTGGATCTAGTGGATAACAAGAAACAGAAAACATTCATGGGATTATTATCTGATAGGTCCTCAAACATTAATGATGATTTTGGGCAATCAGGAAATTAAAGGTGCAAGTAGCAAGGGTAATGCAATAATCATAGGGATCCTTAATCTTCACATCAACTGGGCAAACCAAATTGGCAAAAGTAGCTTGGAGGATGAGTTCATGGAATGTATTTGAAACAGTTCTGTAAACAATCTGTCCAGGAACCAACTGGGGATCTGGTATTGTGTAACGTGATAGGGCTAATTGGTA
This sequence comes from Carcharodon carcharias, assembly GCF_017639515.1. NCBI lineage: Eukaryota > Metazoa > Chordata > Chondrichthyes > Lamniformes > Lamnidae > Carcharodon > Carcharodon carcharias. The sequence goes on along the minus strand of NC_054467.1, from coordinate 254,896,769 downwards.
ATCCTACTGCAAAGGATCAGCTAGGGCTTGTGATCATAAAATAATAGAATTTCACATAAAGTTTGAGACTAGGAGCTAAAATAGGGTCTTAAATTTAAACAAAGCCTATTATGGGGGTATGAGGGGGGGAGGTGGCTGAGGTATATTGGGAAATTAGATTTAAAGGTATGATGGTAGATAAGCAATTGCCATCATTTAAAGAAATAATTCATAATTCCGAATGAATATGCATTACTTTGAGGAATAAAATCTCCATTGGAAATGTGGTACATACATGGCTAACTAGAGTAGGACAGTATTAGATTAATAGAAGAAATGTACAATGTTGCCAAAAAACCTGAGGATTGGGAGGGTTTTAAAAATAATCAAAGGATGACCAACAAATTAGTGAAGAGGGAGGAAATAGGATATGTGAGTAAACTACTAAGAAATATAAAATCAGATTGTAAGAGCTTTTACATGTATAAAGGAAGTCTTTTGTGAAAGAGACTTAGAGACAGAGAGAGAAGAAACTATAATGGAGAATAAGGTAATATCATGACTACAAAACAAATATCTTGAGTCCAGCTTCAAAATAGAGGACACAAAGAACACCCCAGTGGGGAACAGTCTAATGCAATTGCAGAATGTAAAATAATTAATATTAGTAAAGATAAAGTTCTAGAAAAATTAATGGGAATAAAAGTCGACAAATCCCCTGAACCTGATGGCCTCCATCCTAGCATTTTTAAAAGAGGTGGCTGTAGAGATAGTGGAGGCTTTGGTTTAGATCTTCCAGAATTCCCTAGAATGATTCCCATGGATTGGGAGGAAGCAAACGTAACTGTGCTTTCAAGAAAAAAAGGAGAGAGAAAACAGGGAACGATAGGCCAGTTAGCCCAACATCAGAAGCAGGAAACTGCTGGAATCCATTATTAAGGGTGTGGTAACAGGGCACTTGGAAAATCACAAAATGATTTGGCAGAGTCAACATGACTTTATGAAAGGAAAATCATGTTTGACAAATTAGAGTTTTTAGAGCGTGTAAGTAGCAGGATATCGGTGGATGGAGTACATTCGGAACTTCAGAAGGTATTCCATAAGGTGCCACACAGGAGTTTGTAGGTTTCAGTAGTCTAGTGATTATGTTACTGAACTAGGAATCCTGAGGCCTGGACTAATAATCTGGAGCACGTCAATTCAAATTCCACTGCAGCAGGTGGGGAATTTAAGTTCAGTCAATTAAATAAATCTGGAATAAGATCAGTTAATGGCTCCGTGAAATTACTGGACTGTTGTAAACAATCCTCACTAACATCTGTGGAGTTGTGCCAAAATAGAGAGAACTTGAGAACACAAGAAATAGGAGCAAGAGTAGGCCAAACAGCCCAAAAAACCTGCTCCGCTATTCAATACGATAATGCATCATAATCTTCAGCTTCAATTCCACTTTCCCACCTGCTCGCCATACCGCTTAATTCCCTGGGAGACCAAAAATCTTTCTGTCCCAGCCTTAAATATATTCAACAATGGAGCATCACAACTCTGCGGGGTGGAGAATTCCAAAGATTCAGAAACCATTAGAGCTAACCAATAAACGACTGACATAGCAATACTCACAGAATCATAATTTGCCTTGCAAGTTTGTTCCTCTATCTTCTTCTCATTCATTGGAGCCTAAAGAATATACCCAGTAGTGTAATGAAACCTCTTTTCTTTCTTATCTCTAATCAAATACGTTCTGTTCTTGACCCCTCTAAGACATTCCATCTCTCTCTCCAGTACTGTAATATTACCCTTAATCAATACTGTCATCCCTCCTCCTTTCTTTCCTTCCCTATCTTTCCTCAACATCTTTTTTCCAAGAATATTTAGTACCCATTCCTATCCTTTTTTGAGCCAGGTCCGTTATCACCACAACATCATACTCCCACATGACTATCTGTGCCTCCCAGGGAATTAAGCGGTATGGCGAGCAGGTGGGAAAGTGGAATTGAAGCTGAAGATTATGATGCATTATCGTATTGAATAGTGGAGCAGGTTTGTTGGGCTGTTTGGTCTACTCCTGCTCCAATTTCTTGTGTTCTCAAGTTCTCTCTCTATTTTGGCACATTGATGTTCAATGGCATTACCATCATCGAATCTCCCACTATCAACATCTTGGGGGGTTACCATTGATCAGAAACTGAACTGGACTAGCCATATAAATACTGTGGCTACAAGAACAGGTCAAAGACTAGGAATCCTGCGATGGGTAACTAACCTCCTGACTCCCCAAAGCCTGTCCACTATCTACAAGGCACAAGTGTGATGGAATATTCCCCACTTGCCTGGAAGAATGCAGCTACCACACCACTCAAGAAGCCTGACATCATCCAGCACAAAGCAGCCTGCTTGATTAGCACATTCACTCCCTCTACCACTGATGCAGAGTAGCAGCAGTGTGTACCATCTACAAGATGCACTGCAGGAATTCACCAAAGCTGCTTAGACAGCACCTTCCAAACCCATGAGCACTACCATCTAGAAGGACAAAGGCAGCAGAAAGATGGGAACATCACCACCTGGAAGTTCCCCTCCAAGTCATTCACCATCACTGTCACTGGGTCAAAATCCTGGAACTCAAGGCTATGGGCCAAGTGCTGGTAAATGGGATTAGGTAGGTAGGTCAGGTGTTCCTCACGTGTCGGTGCAGACTCAATAGGCTGAAGGGCCTCTTCTGCACTGTGTGATTTTGTGATTCTGTGAACTCTCTCCCTGACAGCACTGTGGGTGTACCTACACCACATGGACTGCAACGGTTCAAGAAGGCAGCTCACCACCACCTTCTCAAGGGCAATTAGGGATGAGCAATAAATGCTGGCCCAGCCAGCGAAGCCCACATCCCGTGAATGAATAAAAAAAACTCACCAACCTTATTTACCACGCTTTGTGCATTCACAGACTTGCACTGTAAACCTAATTTTGATTTTATCGCATTCCCTCTTACTCTGACATCATCTAACTATTCTTTACTCTAGTGCTTTCTGTCTCTCCCAGCTCTATGTGTACCTTGTTTTTCCTCTCTAATGTTGCCTCCTGGTTTCCATCCCCCATCAAGTTAGTCTAAATGCTCCCCAATAGCACTAGCAAATAGCCCACAACGAGATTGGTCCGAGCTCCGTTCAGATGAAATCCATTTGGCCTGCGCAGGTCCCATCTCACCCAGGAGTGGTCCCAATGTTCCAGAAATCTAAAGCCCTCCCTCCTGCATCATCTCTTCAGCCACACATTCGACTGGCCTATCCTCCTATTTTTATAATAACTCACATGTGGCACCTGCAGCAATTACAATTGGGGGTCACAACCTTCGAGATCCTGCTACTTAATTTTCTCTTATAACTCACTGAAATCTGCCTGCAGGTCCTCATCCCTCCTTCTACCTTTGGTACCCAAATGGAGCATGCCCCCTGGCTATTTCACTTTTTCTCCTCAGAGTGCTCTGCAGTTGCTCAGTGAAATCCTTGACATTGGCACCAAGAAGGCAACATACAATCCTGGATTCATGTCTGTGGTGGCAGAAACACCTGACCTTCCACTTAACTGTAGAATTTCATGTTAATATTTGTTAGGAAATAGGGACAGTTTAAGTAAGTTATATTTATATTTTGTGGGTGTTGTAAATGAGTTCTAGCTTTAATATTTAAATTTGATTTGTATTTCTGTATCTGTGTGTTAAGAAAGGTCAAATTGAGTTTTAGTTTTACTTTAAAAAGATGCTTGCATTTCTAATGAGAGTTTTACAGCTGTATGCTATACTCAACAAACAAGACTAGAAGTACAGTGCTGTTGCCTAGCAACAGGGGTCCAGAGAGACAGGTCCCCCCCACAGACACTCACAGAAGAAGAGAAACAGCAGTTTGATTTCGGAAGCTGTTTGAGTTCAGTTGGTTCGAAGGCAACTGTGAAGCAGAATCAGCCTAGAAGGGAACAGATAGCAAGTTCCAAGATAAAGTAAAGACTCTAAAATCCAGGGGAGTGCAACAGGTGAAAGTCCCAAGAAGACCTTCTAGTCAAAGGAAGGACAGAAACTTGGAAAAGGTCCTGTTAAGTGAAGTTAAGAGTGAGGGGCAGAGAGAAAGGCTCCAAGCTTCAGATTTAAAGAGACAAAAGCTGCAGAAAGCAGATTTAAAGGGAGAATAGTATGCCAGAGGCAAGAAGGTCCAAAGAGATGGCTGAAGTTCTGTAACTCTTTGCTATGGGCATGTGACATAGCGGTGTACTGTTAATGCTGAGTCAATGATAGAGAGTGCATGGAAGGAGGTGAACCCTTGCAGAAGGTGTCTGAGAAGAAGTGTCGGTTTGGGAGAAGATTCCTAAGCGAGTTCCTGGAGAGTGGAGATTGTAAACTCTCTTGTGAAGGACAAAGATCAGTGAGGCTGGTTGGTTCATGGTGTGATAAGCATCTGGGGGGAGTTGAGGAGATCCATAGCATCTGGTTGAGGTGGCATCTGTCACTTGATTTCAGAATGTGGTGTGTCTGACCACAGGGTGCCTATTCGTACATGAACTCATAGTCAGAGGTCTACAGCACAGAAAAAGGTCCTTCAGCCCATCGACTCTGTGCCGGTCAAACAAGTACCTAACTATTCTAGTCCTATTTTCAAGCACTAGGCCCATAGCCTTGCATGCATGGCATCACAAGTGCACGTCCAAATACTTCTTAAATGTTATGAGAGTTTCTGCCTCTATCACCCTTTCAGGCAGTGAGTTCCAGATTTCTACCACCCTCTGGGTGAAAAAATTCTTCCTCACATCCCCTCTAAACCTCCTGCCCCTTACCTTAAATCTATGCCACCTGGTTATTGATCCCTCAACCAAGGAGAAAAGTTCCTTCCTGTCTACCCTGTCTATGCCCCTTATAATTTTATACACCTCAGTCATGTCCCCCCTCAATCTCTTCTGCTCCAGGGAAAATAACCCCACTCTATCAAATCTCTCCGCATAACTAAACCTCTCCAGCCCAGGCAACATCCTGGTAAATCTCCCCTGCACTCTCTCTAGTGCAATCACATCCTTCCTATAATGCAGATTCCAGAACTGCACGCAATACTCCAGCTGTGGCCTAACCAGCGTTTTATACAGTTCCAGCATAACCTCCCTACTCTTATATTCTATGCCTCGGCTAATAAAGGCAAATATCCCACATGCCTTCTTAACCTTATTTACCTGTCCTGCTACCTTAAGGGACCGGTCGACATGCACACCAGGTACTTCCCAGGATCCTACCATTCATTGTGTATTCCCATGCTTTGTTGGTCCTGTCCAAGTGCATCGCCTCACACTTATCCGGATTAAATTCCATTTGCCGCTGATCAGTCCATCTGACCAGCCAGTCTATATTCTCCTGTAATGTAAGGCTATCCTCCTCACTATTTACCACCCCACCAATTTTCGTGTCACCTGCGAACTTACTGATCAACCTTCCCACATTCAAGTCTAAGTCATTTATATATACAACAAACAGCAAGGGGCCCAACATCGATCCTTGTGGAACCCCACTGGGCACAGGCATCCAGTCACAAAAACACCCCTCCACCATCACCCTCTGCTTCTGGCCACTCAGCCAATTCTGGATCCAATTTGCCAAATTGCCTTGGATCCCATGTGCTCTTACCTTCGCTATCAGTTTCCCATGTGGGACCTCATCAAAAGCCTTGCTGAAGTCCAAGTATATTACATCAAATGCATTATCCTCATCTACACCTCTTCAAAAAATTCAATCAAATTGGTCAAACATGATCTCCCCTTAACAAAACCATGCTGTCTGTCCTTGATTAATCCCTGCCTCTCCAAATGTAGATTAATTCTGTCCCTCAGAATTGCTTCTAATAGTTTTCCCACCACTGAGGTTAGACTGACTGGCCTGTGGTTCCCTGGTTATCCCTTCCTCCCTTCTTGAATAACGGTACCACACTGGCTGTCCTCCAGTCCTTTGGCACCTCTCCTGTGGCCAGAGAGGGATTAAAAATTATTGCCAGCACCCCTGTTATCTCCTCCCTTGCCTCACTCAACAGCCTGGGATACATTTCAATCGGGCCTGGAGATTTATCTATTTTTAAGCCTGCCAGACCACTTAGAAGCTCCTCCCTTTCTATGCTAATTTCTTTAATTATATCACAGTCCTTCTGCCTGATTTCCATACCCACATCATCCATCTCACTTGTGAACAAAGTATTCATTTAGAACCCTACCAACGTCTTCTCGCTCCACACACAAATTACCACTTTGGTCCTTAATGGTCCTACTCTTTCCCTAGTTATCCTCTTACTCTTAATGTACCTATAAAATAACTGTGAATTTTCCTTTATTTTACCCGCCAATGTTTTTTTCATGCCCCCTTTTTGCTCTCCTAATTTCCTTTTTAAGTTTCCCCCTACACGTTCTATACTCCTCTAGGGCTTCTGCTGTTTTGAGCCCTCGGTATCTGCCATAAGACTCCCTTTTTCTCTTTATCCAATCCTATATATTAGAGTATTAACTGACTTAACAGAGATAAAATTAAGACTTAAATAAATAAATAAAGAATCACCAGCTAAGATAAAAGAGGAAGAAGAGTCATATGGACTCAAAATGTTCATTCTGTTTTTCTCTCCACAAAGCTGTTAGACCTGCTGAGTTTTTCCAGCATTTTCTGTTTTTGTTTAGGAATCACCAGCTGTTTGCCAATCAGATTCTTGCTTTGTGCTGACATCACTTTATTTTATAGGGCAGTTAACTTAAATGTTTTACTTAGCCCATTACCTGTACACCTCATATTTTACTTTATTGGAAAGTTCAGAACCTTGTGTTGCTATTCCTTTCTTTTTAATTTTAACTCTATCACTAGTATTGATTAATTAATTGAAGACTGTAAAATATGATAAATTATCAAATTGGCTTTAGTTTTCCATTAATTAATTGATATTATATATCCTTACTTTTAGTTGATTAATTTAATTAGATTACAATAAAGATTAAAAGCTTACCAGAGTACTGACTCCATGTGACTCCTTGTCCTGTGGCATCACTTTGTGATATCTCCCTGCCTTTCACCAGTGTTTCCCTGTGTTCAAAGGCTCCTCCTCTTCTGCTGTGCTTTGCCACTACCAGTGCTTCCCATATTGTTTATGAAGGCTCCTCTTTCCTGCCCTGCCTTGCTGCTCTGCCTCTTCCCCCCACACTGTTTTTAAAGGCTCCTCTCTCCTGCTGTGCATTGCTGCTCTATCGCTGCCTATGTGTCCCATGCTTGTGACAGCCATGGCTCAGTTGGTAGTACTCTCACCTCTGTTGATTTGTTTCATATCTTCACAGACTTTTTCTCCTCTTTGGGAATGGTGAGAAGGTGTTGAAGCAGGCCGATTATCAACCTTCCAAGAAGAAAACTGTTGCGTGCACCCTAAATGTTGTGCAAGAGTGGGATGACGTCGGGACGCTCGCCCGACTTCTTCTCGTGTGATTTCATGTCCGATCTGGTTGGGCATGCGCCCAATTCTGCCCCATATTGTGGGTATTTGCTCTTCAGGAAATTGAAAAATGTTTGTTTGCCATGGTGAAAGTGTAAGTGACGAACCCAAGTGAATTTCACGACTGCGCAGAGCTGCAAAGTATTCTTGGATTCATACTTCCTCACGCCTGAAAATACTTTGGTCTTGCAATTGTTCAGAATTGTCCCACTGCTGGCCTTTAGCGATAACCCTCCCAGAGCTTTCGATTCAGGAGAAGGGCACCTAATTAGCATAGGACTGGTGGGCACTGGCACCATTATGGGTGGGGAGAGACACCGAAAATGTTAATTAGTAACAGTGAAGTTGGGTGTTGTCAGTGTACAAATGAAAGCCGTGCTTTCAATGATGTTGCCAAGGGGTCCTTGAAGGACACCAAAAGTAAAAGTGCAGCAGTGTGAAGAAAGTCATTGCAAGTGATACTCTTGCAAGTGATTAACTAGATAAGAATAGAAACAGGTGAAAGGTGTTAAAGGCTGCAGAAAGGTCACGAAGGATGAGGGGGGCCTTGTCACAGTTTTACGCTGAAAAATCCGGCTAATACTTCTTTATTAAATCAAATCAACACAATAAAAAACCAACTGAATATATACATTACATTTGGAATATAGATACCAATTACAACATTTTAAATCATATATCAGGGACCCCTTCAAGATTAAACTTCTCCAGGAGCTCCACTGTTTTGTATCTTTTATAGGTTTAATTATATAGGACAAGTATGGGTCCCATATTCCAGCATGTTCTGTGTGTATCCTGTTGACATGTAAGCTTTTTTGGTGGTAAGGGTAGATGCTATCATTTGTTGTGCTTGCCTTTGATGCCTTAGGTTGCTTATTACACTCTGGATATTACACACATGCGTGCTCATTAATTGTCTGCAGAATTGAAGTTTTATATCTTCCCAGTACATTCATAACAAAACCCCTTTTCAAATCAGTTTGCTCCCTGCAGTCTCCTTGACTGAGCTAAAATAGAGGAAAAAGACACATGTATTTATATTTCAGCCTCTTGAGACCTCAGGATGTTCCAAAATGCTTCACACACAATGAAGTTGATTCACAGAATCTTTCAGCGGAGTAGGGGACCATCAGGCCTGTTCCAGCTTTGTAAGAACTGTCCAATTTAGTTCCACACATTTTCCCCATAACTTCTCAAATTGATGCCCAATTATTTTTTAAAAGCTCCTATGGAATTTGATGGAATCCTTTCAGGTAGTGTGTTCCAGATCATAACAGCCCTCTGAGTGAAAAAACTTCTAATATTTCCTGACAATTATTTTAAATCTATCACTTCTGCTACTGACCCACTTGCCATAGGGAACAGATTCTCACTATTTGTTCTATCAAAACCTCAGGATTTTGAGTACCTCGATAAGGTCACCTTTTAACCTTCATTATTCTAAGAAGAATAATCTCAGTTTCTCCAATCTCTCCATATAACTGAAGTTCCTAATCCCTGATATTCTGGTAACTACCTCTGTAACTTTATCAAGGCTTTGAGGTTCATCCAAAAGTGTGGTGTCCAGAATTGTGCACAAGACTCCAGCGAGACCTAACCAGTCATTTGTAAGGGTTCAGCATGACTTCCTTGTTTTTGCATCCAATGCCCCTAATTACAAAACCAAGTATCCCATATGCTTTCTGAACTGACTCATCAACTTGCTCTCCTGTACTCAAATCCTCTTGCAATGAGGTCAACATAGCATTTGCATTCCTAATTGCTTGTTGCACCTGCATGCTTGCTTTCAGTGACTGATGTACGAGGACATCCAGGTCCCTTTGTAGATAAGCCTTTCCCAATCTATCACCATTTAAATAATACTATATCATTCTGTTTTTCCTACCAAAGTGGATAACTTCACACTTATCCACGTTATACTGCATTTGCCATGTACTTGCCCACTCACTCAACGTTTCTAAATCGCCTTGATGCCTTTCAACATTCTCCTCACCACTCACATTCCCAACTAGTTTTGTATCTAGGATTTGGGAATATTATATTTGGTTCCCTCATCCAAATCATTGACATATATTGTGCCTAGCTGAGGCCCAAAAACTGATATCTGCAGTACCCCATTAGTCACTGCCTGCCACTCTGAAAAAGACCCATTTATTTCAACTCTCTGTTAACAAATTCTCAATCCCTGCAATATATTACCCCCAATCCCAGACCCCCTAATCTCTTATGTGGGTCTTTATCAAAAGCTTTCTGAAAATCCAAATACACCACAAAAATTGGTTCTCCCTTATCTATTCTGCTAATTACGTCCTCAAAATACTCCAGTAGGATTGTCAAACATGATTTCCCTTTCATAAATCCATGTTGGCTTTGTCTAATCCCATTGGTATTTTCTAAGTATCCTGTTATCACATCCCTTATAATAAACTCTTGCATTCTCCCTACTACTGATGTTAGGCTAACTGGTCTGTAATTCTCTGTTTTCTCCCTCTCTCCTTTTTTAAATAGTGAGGTTATATTTGCCACCTTCCAATTTGCCAGGACTGATCCAGAATCTATAGAATTTTGGAAGCTGACAATCAATGCATCCACTACTTCCACGGCCGCCTCCTTTAGTACCCGGGGATGTAGATTATCAGGCCCTGGGGAGTTATCGATTTTCAGTCCTGTTAATTTCTTCAGCACTATTTTTTTTTAGGAATATTAATTTCCTTCAATTCGTCCTTCTCACTAAACCCTTAGTTCCTAGCATTTCTTCCTCCGTGAAGACAGAACTAAAGTAGTTGTTTAATTGATCTGCCATTTCCTTGTTCTCTATTATAAATTCTCCTGTTTTGGAATGTATGGGATCTACATTTGGCTTCACCAATCTTTTTCTTTTTACATACTTATAGAAGTTTATAGTCTGTTTTTATGTTCCTTGCAAGTTTACTATCATACTTTATTTTTCCCCACTTAATCAATCCTCTCCTGAATTCTAAACTGCTCCCAATCCTCAGACTTGCTACTTTTTCTAGCAACTTTATATGGCTCCTCTTTGTGTCTAATACTATCCTTAATTTCTTTGGCTAGCCATGGTTGGGCTGCTTTTCCTGTTGTGTTTTTGTGCCAGAAAGGAATGTATAACTATTGCAATGCATACATTCATTCTTTAAATATTTGCCATTGCCCATCCACTGTCTTGCCTTTTAATGAAGTTCCCCAATCGAGTGTAGCCAATTCACCCCTCATACCTTCATAGTTTCCTTTGTTTAGATTTACAACCTTAGTTTCGGATTGGACTACTTCACTTTCCATCCTGATGAAGAATTCTATCATGTTATGGTCACTCTTCCTGAAAGGACCTCGCACAACAAGATTATTAGTTAACCCCTTCTCATTGCACAATACCAAATCTAGGATAGCCTGTTCCTGGATGTACTGGTCTAAAAACACTATCTCATGCACACTCCAGGAATTCATCTGCTACATTTTTATTGCTAATTTGATTTGCCCAGTCTATATGCAGATTAAAGTCACCCATGATTACTGTAGCACCCTTGTAACATGCATCTCTAATTTCCTGTTTAATGCCACCCCCTATCTTACCATTAATATTTGGAGGCCTATAGACAACTCCCACTGATGTTTTCTGCCCCTTGTGGCTTCTTAGCTCCACCCAGACTGATTCTACATCTAGATTTTCTGAGCCAATATCCTTTCTCACTATTGCACTGATTTAATCCTTAACTAACAATGCCACCCTACCTCATTTTCCTTTTTGTCTGTCCGTCCTAAACATCGAATTTCAGTTCCCAGCATTGGTCACCCTGCAGCCATTTCTCCTTAATTGCAATCATATTTTACCTGTTAACATCTATTGGGGCTGCTAGTTCATCTGCCTTATTGCAAATGATCCATGCATTCAGATACAGTGCATTTAGATTTGTCTTTTTAAAATTTTTACACATCTATTTTTGTACTATGGCCCTATTTGCTGCTAGCCCTTTTTTTCCTCTGCCTTCCACTTCTGCTTTCTATTTTATTGTCCTTCATTTCTATCTTTGTTTCCCTCTCCTGTGTCTCCCTGGTCAGGTTTCCATCTCCCTGCCACTCCAGTTTAAGCCCTTCCCCCATTACTAGCGAATACCCTGTAAGGATATTGGTCTTGGTCCTGCTGGGGTGCAACCCATCCAGCCTGTACAGGTCTCATCTTCCCCAGAATCAGTCCCCATCAGTCCCAATGCCTCAGGAATCTAAATCCCTCCCTCCTACACCATCTCTCCAGCCACGCATTCATCTGGTCTATTCTCCTATTCCTGATCTTGCTAGCACATGGCACTAGGAGTAATCCTGAGATTGCTACCTTTGAGGGCCTGCTTTTTAATTTATTTCCTAGCTCCCTATATTCTGCTTTCAGGACCTCTTCCCTCTTTTTGCCCATGTCATTGGTACTGATATGAACCACAACCTCTGGCTGTTCACCGTCCCCCTTCAGAATGTCCTGCAGCTGCTTGGTGACATCCTTGACCCTGACACCAGGGAGGCAACATACCATCCTGGTATCATGTTTGTGGCTGCGGAAATGTCTATCTGTTCCACTTATGATAGAATCGCTATCACTATTGCTCTCCCGCTCTTTTATGCCCCCACCGCCCCCCCCCAACCCCGTGCAGCTGAGCCACTTGTGGTGCCACAGGCTTGGCGCCTGCTCCATTCCCCTGAGAAACCATCTCCCCCAGCAGTACCCAAAATGGAAAATCTGTTAGAAAGAGAGATGGACCCAGTGGACTCCTGCTCTACCTGCCTAGTGCTTTTACTCTGTCTGGTTCCATTCCATTTCTGCCTGTGCACTCTTTACCTGCAGTGTGACCATCTCATGGTACATGCTACCCATAAAGATCTCAGCCTTGCAGATGTTCCACAGTGACTTCAGCCCCAGCTCCAGCTCCGAAACACGGATTTCGAGTAGCTGCAGTTGGAGACACTTGCTGCACACAAGGTCGCCCTGGGCTCTGGAAGTTTCCCTAACTTCCCACATCGCTCGGGAGCAGCATTCCACATGGCAGAACTGCCCTGCCATGATTTACTCTTTAATTACTCTCTTTACTTTTACTCCATCTAGTTTAAGGAATATTAAATATAGGCTAGGGACCTTACTTCTTATACTTTAAACACTACTTAATCTAAACTTTAAACACTATTTAATCTAAACTTTATAGATTGGACAGTAGAAATACTCGCCAGGTCCTACTCACCAAGGCTGCCGCTCCTCTTGTACTGGCTCCTGGTCCCGGTCTGGTCTCGGACCTGGTTCCCCTTGCTCTTTAAGGTCGCCACTCCTTTCGCTTTATCAAATGCCAAAGCCAAAAGCAAAAGAGTACCTCCTTCCCTTCAACCCCTCTCTTCTCCAACTCCCTTAATCACCCAACTCCCAGAACTTTATTCTAAGTCGCATTCAAGTATAAGTCGCACTAAGTTGGCTGGTTTTATATGCTCCTATGACAAAGGTGAGCTAACCCAGTTACAGAAGAACCAGTTTCAGCTGCTTCTTTAATTAACTCAGCCTAACTGCTCATCCAGTGGAGACCTTGTTAAAACCCTGCTTAAGGCTGTGAACTTGAGAATTTAAACTGTAGATTTCAGTTAAATACTGGCATATGATCTTTTACGTGCACCTGAGAAGATTGTTGGGGCCTCAGCTTAAAGTCTCATTTGGCAGATGGTACCTCCATCAGTATTGCAGGTCTCTGGTGTGGTGCTTCAACCCACAACCTTCTGTTTGCTGTATTTAATGCATATTTATTATACTCATCTTTTTCTTATGACAGTTAATAGAGTAATATCTATATTTCATGCCTGATCTTGTATAGTCATTACAATCATTGCATAACCCATCTTTAATAGTGAATGTATAATTTATATTAACAAAAGCTCACTACAGCAATTCTATCTGGTGCAACTATACTTACAATTCCTGACATAAGCTGATCATTAATATTAAATATTGAGTGAGATTGTCATCTGAAAGCCTACAATATGAATAAATGGGTGTCTCCATCTATGAATCAATGAGCCACTTCAATGTTTGATGTTTTTCATTAGATTTAATGAAAAGTAAGCAGCAGTGAAATTAATTTCAGACCTTTTCACATTGCAGCTATAAAATATTATTTTCCTGTCCTTACTCTTATTATTTGGTAATGGCTTTTTGCTTCTCATTCCTACCTTCAAAGTATGACAGAGTGCATGAAAGTTTTGGTGGTTTGTCTCCAGTTCATCCCAGTCCAGCTTCCAGCAGTTTGTCGGTCTGATGATAAGTGGTAGCCCATATAATATGGATTCACAAACACCGTCAGCTTTCAGAGCCCTATAATGTAAGGATGTAAATAAGCATCTAGAGCTTGAAATTTGACTGCCCGGTGTCCATTACGGAGGTGAAAAATGTAGGCGAAAGAAAGGTTATCAGGCAAAATGTGACACCGAGCCATAGTAAAAGATATTAGGACAGGTGGCCAAAAGCTCAATCAAAGAGCTATGTTTTAAGGATTGGTTTAAAGAAAGTGGGGAAAAGAAGGGGGAGAGGTTTGAGGATGGAATTCCAGAACTTAGGGCCTAGACAGCCAAAGGCATGGCTTCCAGTGGTAGAGTGATGAAAATCAGTGATATACAAGAGGTCAGAATTGGAGGAACTCAGAGATCTTGTGGGGTTGTAACACCTGAAGAGGTTACAGGTATGTGGAAGGGCAGATCTATAGACTAAAATGGAAACCTTGATAACAAACTGTGCTGCATTGGTCAGAAGAAAATGCATAAAGACAAGGAAACATATGCACAGAAGGAGCTATTCATCATGCCCATGCCAGCTGAGAAAGAATTATCCAGCCTAATCAACAACTTGTATTAATTCCACCTTCCAGCTCTTGGTCCATAGCCCTGAAGATTATGGCATCTCAAATGCACATCCAATTTTTTTAATGCAATGAGGGTTTCTGCATCTTCCACCATATCAGGCAATGAGTTCCAGACCCCACCACTCCTCAACTCTCCTATAATCCTTTTACCAATTACTTTAAATCTATATACCCTAGTTATTGACCTCTCTGTGAATGGAAACAGGTCCTTACAACCAACTCTACCTAGGCCTCTCATAATTTTATACTTCAGTTAAACCTCCCCTAGCCTTCTCTGTGCAACACAAAACAACTCCAGCCTATCCAAACTTTCTTCATAGTTAAAATTCTCCATTCCTGGCAATACTCACATAAATCTTCTTTGTATGCTCTATAGAGCGACCACATCCTTCCAATACTGTACTCTAGCTGCGGACTAACGAGAAGAAGGCTACTTACTTTATAACTTGGAGTTTGTGCTGCAGAGGTCCTGGGTTTGTTGCTTTGTTTGTATTCTGGTAGTCTCGGAGGCTCTCAGTTTTCTCAGTTTTCCCAGGAAGGAGCGCAGGACTGATAAGTCTCTCCTGAACATCACATTTCAAACAGGCTATGAATGAGAAAGAAATAAATTATGTCGACCACATTATTTTTTCCTTTCAGATCTTCCCTATATTCATAACTGGTGAAAAGACAAGTTGTGGAAATAAAGAATAAGAACATAAGAAATAGAAGCAAAAATAGGAGTAGGCCATTCGCCACATTGAGCCTGCTCAGCTAGTCAATAAGACCGTGGTTGATCTGATGTGGTTTTAAATACAATTTCCTATCTGGTCCATAACCCTTGATTCACAGAATCACACAGTGCAGAAAAAGGCCCTTCGGCCCATCGAGTCTGCACCGACACGTGAGAAACACCTGACCTACCTACCTAATCCCATTTACCAGCACTTAGCCCATAGCCTTGAATGTTACGACGTGCCAAGTGCTCATCCAGGTACTTTTTAAAGGATGTGAGGCAACCCGCCTCCACCACCCTCCCAGGCAGTGCATTCCAGACCGTCACCACCCTCTGGGTAAAAAAGATTTTCCTCACATCTCCCCTAAACCTCCTGCCCCTCACCTTGAACTTATGTCCCCTCGTGACTGACCCTTCAACTAAGGGGAACAGCTGCTCCCTAGCCACACTGTCCATGCCCCTCATAACTTTCTACACCTTGATCAGGTTGCCTCTCAGTCTTCTCTGCTCCAATGAAAACAACCCAAGTCTATCCAAACTGTCTTCATAACTTAAATGTTTCATCCCAGGCAAAATCCTGGTGAATCTCCCTTGCACCCCTTCCAGTGCAATCACATCCTTCCTATAATGTGGCGACCAGAACTGCACACAGTACTCCAGCCTCACCAAGATTCTATACAACTCCAACATGACCTCCCTACTTTTGTAATCTATGTCTCGATTGATAAAGACAAGTGTCCCATATGCCTTTTTCACCACCCCACTAACATGTCCCTCTGCCTTCAGAGATCTATGGACACACACACCAAGGTCCCTTTGTTCCTCAGAACTTCCTGGTGTCATGCCGTTCATTGAATACTTCCTTGTCAAATTACTCCTCCAAAGTGATTCCTTTGTCAATCAAAAATCCAACACAGCTTTGAATATATTCACTGACCCAGCCTCCACTGCTCGCTGGGAGAGTGAATTCCAAACACTAATAACACCCTGAGAGAAGAAATTCCTCCTCATCCTCTTCTTAAGTGGGAGACACCTTATTTTGAAACTGTGCCCCCGGTTCCAGATTCTGTTGAGGACCTGGCAGCATTGATGCATCCAGCTTCTTATGTTAATGAACTGCTAACGTTGGTCAGAGAGGTCATTGGTCACAGTGCCACTCTGCTTTTCATTGCTGGAGGAAAGGGAGAGGGCTCGCCCTGATGGAGGATTGCCCTGGCTTGCTACAGTGTCTGTCAGGGGCACCAATGGAAATCTTCAAGGTGGCCTCACAGGGCTAAATGAGTGATGGATGGATGAGAATGCCTGGAGGAGGGTGAAAGATAGTGAATTTTGTAGATAAAGGGAATTGAGTGCACGCCTTCCCATTTGCCAGCATGCTAGAGATTCAGCAGTACTGCAGAGCATTCAGCCCTCAAAGGCTAGTTCTCATGATCTCCTCCTTGTGTTCCAACAAGGGGTCAGTCTTGGAGAGTGATTGACAAAGCACTGTCACATCACGGGAGTAGCTAAAGCACCCAAGGTAACAAAAACAGTACCGTCACTTCATACAAGCATGCTCCCCAACCAGTGCAGATCCATTCACATCAGTGGGTCCCCTTTGAACAGCATGGCATTAATGAGCAGGAGGAGGTGAGAGAAGCAGAGGCAGCTGTGGGCAGTCCCCCTCAGAGGATGGAGGACAGAAACAACTATGCTCAGCTGGGCCAAGATGCATGCCCTTGGGAGTCACAAGAAAGGTGTCTATACTTTGACCAGCAGCAACAGATATGTTTTATTTATTCATTCATGGGATGTGGGTGTCACTAGCTAGGCCAGCACTTATTGCCATCCCTAATTGCCCTTGGACTGAGTGGCTTGCTAGGCCATTTCAGTGTTCTCCAGGGGTCAGTGTTGGGACCTTTGCTCTTCTTGAAATATATTAATGACGTGGACCTTGACATACAGGGCAGAATTTCAAAACTTGCAGGTGATATGAGACTTGGAAGCATTGTGAACTGTGAGGAGGATTATGTCCAACTTAAGACCATAAGATGTGAGAGTAGAAATAGGCCACTCGGCCCATCAATTCTGCTCCGCCACCCAATGAGATCACGACTCAATTCCACTTTTCTGCCTTTTCCCCATGACCCTTGATTCCCTTACTGATTAAGAATCTGTCTATCTCAGCCTTGAATATACTTAATGACCCAACCACTACAGCCCTCTGTGGTAAAGAATTCCACAGACTGACTACCCTCTGAGAGAAGAAATTCCTCCTCATCTCCGTTTTAAATGGGCGACCCCTTACTCTGAGACCCTCTGGTCCTAGACTCTCCCACAAGGGGAAACAACCTCTCAACATCTACCCTGTCAAGCCTCCTAAGAATCTTATATGTTTCAATAAGGTCACCACTGATTCTTCTAAACTCCAATGAGTACAGGCCCAACCTTTCAACCTCTCCTCAAAAGAAAATCCCTCCATCCCCGGGATCAACCTAGTGAACCTTCTCTGGACTGCTCCAATGCCAGTATAACTTTCCTTAGATAAGGGGACCAAAATTGTTCACAGTATTCTAGGTGTGGTCTAATTAGTGCCTGGTATAGTTTTAGCAAGACTTCCCTAATTTTATACTCAGTTCCCTTTGAAATAAAAGCCAGCATTCCAATTGCCTTACCTATTACCTGCTGAACTTGAATGCTAGCTTTTTGGGATTCATGCACAAGGACCCACCAAATCCCTATGTGCTGTAACTTTCTTCAGTCTTTCTCCATTTAAATAATATTCATCTCCTCTATTCTTCCTGCCAAAGTGCATAACCTCACATTTTCCCACATTATATTCCATCTACCATGTTTTTGTCCACTCACTTAACCTGTCTATATCCCTTTGTTGACTCTTTATGTCATCCTCACCACTTGCCTTCCCACCTATTTTTGTGTCATCCGCAAACTTGGTGATAGTACATTTACTTCCTCATGCAAGTCATTAATATAAAAATAATTGTGGCCGCCAGCACTGATCCTTGTGGCACTCCACTAGTTACAGGTTGCCATCCTGAAAATGACCCCCTTATCCCAACTCTCTGTTTTCTATTAGTTAGCCAATCCTCTATCGATGCTGATACACTGCCCCCAACACTATGGGCTTTTGTTTTATTAAGTAGTCTTATGTGTGGTACCTTATCAAACATGTTTTGGAAATCCAAATATATTACATCTACTGGTTCCCCTTTATCTATCCTATTTGTTACCTCCTCAAAGAATTCTAATAAATTTGTCAGGCATGATTTGCCCTTCATGAAGCCATGCTAACTCTGCTTGATTATTTTATGCATTTCTAAATGCTCTGTATTACATCCTTTATAATATACTCAAACATTTTCCCAATGAAGGATGTTAAGCTAATTTGCCTATAGTTACCTGTTTTTTTTCTTCCTCCCTTTTTGAATAAGGGTGTTACATTGGCAGTTTTCCAATCCTCTCGGACTTTTTCAGAATCTAAGGATTCTTGGAAGATTACTATCAGTGCATCCACTATTTCTGTAGCTACTTACTTTAATATCCTAGGATGCAACCCATCAGATTCAGGAGACTTATTGGCCTTTAGCCCCATTAGTTTTGCTAGTACTTTATTTCTAGTGATAGTTTTTGTATTTATTTCCTCTCCCTTGCCCCTTGATTATTTAATTTTTTTGGAATTGCCATTAGTATCTTCTACCGTGAAGACTGATGCAAATTATTTATTCAATTCCTCTGCCATTTCCTGATTCCCCATTATTTATTGCCCTAGATTCATTCTCTAATTCTTCATTCTCTTCATTCTATGTTCACTTTGGCCTCTCTCTTCCTTTTTATATATTTAAAGAAGCTCTTACTGTCCTTTTTTATATTACTTGCTAGCTTATCCTCAAAATTTATTTTCTCCCTCTTTATTATTTTTTTGGTCATCTTTTGTTGGTTTTTAAAACTTTCCCAATCCTCTGGTTTACCACTAATCTTTGCCACATTGTATGTTTTCTCTTTCAATTTGATACTATTCTTAACTTCCTTGGTTAGCCATGGTTGGTTTATCCCCTTCCTAGAATCCCCCTTCCTCACTGGGATATATCTTTGTTGTGAGTCATGAACTATTTCTTAAACGTCTGCCATTGTTCATTAATCGTCTTTTCTGCTAAGCTCCTTTCCCAGTTCACTCCAGCCAACTCTGCCCTCATTCCTTTGTAATTACCCTTATTTAAGTTTAGCACAGTTGTTTCCAACCCAAGTTTCTCACACTCAAACTGAATGCTAAGTTCCGTCATGTTATGGTCACTGTTTCCTATGGGATCTTTCACTCTGAAATCATTTATTAAACCTGCCATATTACACATTATCAGATCCAAAATAGCCTTATCCCTGGTTGGGTCCACAACATGTTCTAGGAAAATGTCCCGAATACACTCTATACTTAATTTCAAAAGGGTATAGACAAGTCGATGGAACAGGTAGACAAGTGGCAGATGAAGTTCAGTGTGTAGAAATGTGAAACGATTCAAGAGCATGGATAGACAATGTAAAATAAAGGGTACAACTCTGAAGGGGGTGCAAAAGCAGAAGAATCTGGGTGTATGTGTGCATAAGTCATTGAAGGTGGCAGGACAGTTTGAGAGCATGGTTTATAATGCACACAGTATCCTAGGTTTTTGTAATAGGGTTATAGATAGATTACAAGAGCAAAAAGATTGTGTTGAACTTATAAAAGAATACTAGTTCAGCTTCAGCTGAAGTACTGCATCCAGTTCTGGGCACCAAACGTTATTTACATGTCAGAGTTCCTTGAGGTGGTGCAGGATCATAGTCTGGGAGGAGTCCACTCAGCTCATGGACAGAATTTTACCCTTGGCATGCGGGATCGGCGGGGACATGCAGGGGCAGCCGGAAATCTGACTGCTGCCTATGATCGGCAGCGCTCCACAATTTTACACAGGTTGGCCAATCAAGTGATACGCGGCCTGGAATCTGCGCAAGGGGCGGGTGGGGGCGGGGGCATGATGTCCGCAGTGTCCAATGGCGACCCAGCGGCCGATTCAAATGAGGCCTCGGCAGCCCCTGGGGCACTGCCCCCGAAGGACGCAGAAGTGTTGCCAATGGAGACCGTAGTGGGTAGATATGGTAGGCGGGAGGGCAGGCTGGCGGGACAGTTGGCCCCGCGTTTTTCAGACGAGTGCCTTGCAGTTCTCCTGGAGGAGGTGGCACTGAGGAGAGAAACCCCAGGGACAAGAGGAGGAGGCCCCCCTTATCTTACCAAAAAGGCCTGGGAGGAGGTAGCATTCAGGATCAGCAGCCATGACGTGGTGAGGCACATATGCGTCCAGTGCCAGAAGCACTTCAACGATCTGCTGCAATTGGGAAGGGTTAGTACTGTGATGGCATGGGTCACTTTGCAGAACAGTTAAGAGCTGGCCGTCTCCCCATGGTGCTCCTCAGGTGAGATTGACCAGGCTGCAATGGCGCTGTGCATCGAGAGTGGATGAATCAATGCTCCTCTGCCCCTTCAGGAGAAAACATCCCATAACAATGCTGAGAGGTCATGACCAGTGGGAGACCCCACACCTCCTCATCCTCTCGTGATATGAGCAGGAGACCCTGGAGCTCGAGAGGCACCACGCACCTCGGTCAAGCGGCCATGGGGAGGTTGGGGTGCCAGAGGAAGGTAAGAGTGCAGTGCACTGAGGTGAGAATGTCAATTATGGCTACCATTCCAGTGTAGTCTCTATATTGATGTGAGCCTGGAACCTGCAATCCCCATTGATAATCGCAAGACGAGGGCATCATGATGCAAATCCCTGTCTCAGCAAGGTGCCAGGCATGCACAGAGTCTTAAACTAACGACATGTCCTTCTTCTCCCTTTTAGGCTTGCCAGCAGTTTGTTATGAAGAGCCTGAAGGCCCATCCCTGAGGACCACCATGCTCACCACGCACCTGCGTCACACCCTCTCTGTCAAGCAGGCACCAGTGCAGGTACTAGCACCTCAGTGGGCATAACATCGCCGTGTAGTTTATCAATGCACATTGGTGAGGGTACCTCACACTCGCTTGAGGTGCAGGCAGAGGCAGAGAGTGCCCAGGGTGTCAGCAGTTGGAGGACTGCTGGGGACCAGGACAACGCTCAGTCGATCGCTGATGATGCCCCTGGAGTTGTCCCTGAGCAGCAGATGCTGGATGTCTAGCAAGGGGTGTTGGAGGATCTAGCGTAGATACATGAGGGAATACGTGCCATGTTGTCTGTTCTGGAGGAGTCCATGTGGAGCATAAGCATTGCGTTGACCCTCATGGGCGAGCGCAATGCCTCCTCCATGGAGAGAGTGGCAACTCTCATGGAGAGGCTCCTCCAGGGACTCAATCAGGGGTTCCTGGAGATACGCTCGGACCTGCAAGCCCTCACACTGGCAATGACCTTAGCTGGTCAGTGTCAGTGCAGGAAATGGATTGGGCACCCAGTGTCCCAGCTGGGTGTCCATCTGTCATTGGTGAACAGGGAGGTCCAAAGCGACCTGACACTGATGCACAAGCTGCCTGTCGTCTCTGCGGATTCCTCTCAGGCACTCCGGATGACGGCAGCAGCTCCTCTGCCCCTCTGCCAGTGACCGTGGCATCTGATGAGGCTGCGGTGACTGGGGAGATGCCAGCCGTGGCACTGGCCACTCCCTCCCAAGCAGGGCCAGCACAGGTTCCATAGGCCAGAGGACGCCTGCCAAGGTCATCAAGGCCAACAAGACAGCAGAGTGTCTCCAATGCCGGTGCCAGCGAGAGGGGGGAGCACCTAGACTTAGCACCTGCAAGCGAAAACTTAAAGCACCTTAAGGATAACATGGGCTTATCATGGGTGATATTTGGTTCCCTCATTTTTCTTCATTTTTTTAATGGTTTGATGGAAAACACCAGTTCATGTTAATTTCTGCAACTTTTAACATTCACAAGTAAATGATATGTTATTTTGTGCAACTGATCTCTGTATGCTTCATATGTTCTGTAGGCGCAGGGTAGGCCATGATGTTATGATAGACGTGTATCTTCTGAATCTTTATTGCAAAGGTACATAGTTTATGTTGTTGACCAAGGAACTGGTCCTGTCAGAGATTGAGTGTGGAGCCTGCAACCCTGGCATGTGGTGGTGATTCTTATTTGGTAGTTTAGCTGAAGGAGCGTTGGATCAAAGCATCCTGGGTGTCCCTGCCTCCATGTAGGTTACCCAGGTCTGCATCTATACCTTCAGCATTCTCCTCACCATGCTCGTCCTCGGATTCACTACTGGACTCATCATCTGTTGCCTGTGCAGCTACGTCAAGATCTTCTTCCTCTACTGCGACCCCTTTCAAGTGCCAGATTGTGGAGACCGCAGCATGCAACCACTGTCAGTGACATACGATCTGGGGGGTATTGCAGGCGACCCCTGAATGGTCCAGGCATAGGAAGCACACTTTGAGAAGACCTATGGTTCCCTCTACTACCGCCCTTGTGGAGGCATGGCTCCTGGTGTACTGCTGCTCGGCCTCTGTTCCTGGGCGGCAGAGAGGCATCAAGACCCACCTTTTGAGGGGATAGCCCTTGTCACCCAGCAACCATCCATCCAGTTGGGCTGGAGCACTGGAGAGCCTCAGAACCTGGGAGTGCCTGAGGATGTAAGGACATGGGAGCTGCTAGGGTCCCTTGCACACACTTGCAGAATATGCATCTTGTGATCACACACTATCTGCATGTTCAAGGAGTGGAATCCCTTCCTGTTGACAAAGGCTCCCAGCTCACCTACTGGTGCCTTGATGGCCACATGTGCGCAGTTTGCACCCTGGACGCAGGGGAACCCAGCAATCGCTGCAAAGCCTCTGGCTCGCTCTGCCTGGCTGGCTTCATCCGAACGGTAATGAATGAAAGTCAATGCACACGTGAACAGAGCTTCTGTCACCAGTTTGACGCAACAATGGACAGCTGATTGGGATACTCCACATAGATGCCCCACTGACCCCTGGAAAGAACCGGAGGCATAGAAGTTGAGGCCCACCGTGACTTTCAGCGCCACTGGCATGGGATGTCCACTTCAGGGCTGCTCCTCTGACAGGTGGAGGCCACTGTCTCCGTTGAGAAATGGAGCCTTTGTCGGCATTGCACCTCAGACATAATGAGGTGCAATGCCACCTGTAAACCCTGTCAGCAGGATATTGGCATCTTCTGTGGCCCCTTCCGCCTTGGACTTCCTGTCGGCCCTGCCCCCGTTGTGCCTGTGCCTCTCCTGCCACAGGTTGCTCCCGTGGGGGCTGAACAGGGACTGGTCTCTTCCCCCTTCTGGCCTTCCCTCCTCAGAGGAGGTGCCTCCAGTGGAGACCACAATCCCTATTACCAGGGTAAGGGAAGGCTGTTTGATACCTGGAAGGCCCCATGCAGTGTGAATCCTCTAGGGGCCTGGAAAGCAACAGTTGAGTCCTTAACTGAAGCCTCTAAAATATCTGAATGCAGCTGTGAAGCAAAATGAAGCTGTCCTGTTCACAGAAGCAACCAGCAGCAAATGATATCCTGCACTCCTCACTAATCGCTTTGACAAGGCCACTGACTCCTCTTATCCCGCCCGTGGATGAGGCTTTGCAAATTGTGGCCTGCCCACCTATCCATTTTGTCCGCGCGATAGCCTAAAAATCACACGGGCTCCGTAAAGTCAGAGACAATTGGTGTCTCAAGGGCCTTAACTGACCACTTAATTAATGGCGGGCGCACCTTTGTCTCCATCGCGCGCCCGCCTTGCGAAATATCGCGAGTGCGTCTTGATGTCAGCACACTCAGCCAACGTCAACGTGCTTTATTTAACGCTCAAGCGTGTCGGGTGCGTGCCCGCCCACCAAGCTAAAAATTCTGCCCCATGTGTGCGACCATGACTTAGGGCCTTGAACACATGAATTTGTCTACTGAAGCTATTTTAGATCTAATATTGTAAAATGAGACAGAATTAATGAGTAATCTCATTATAAAAGATCCTCTGGGAAGAAGTGATCATAATGCAATTGAAATCCATATTATGTTTGAAGGTGACGTACTCCAATCTCAAACAAGAATCTTAAACTTAAACAAAGCCAATTGTGTAGTTATGAGGGGAGGGCCAGTAAAGAGCGACCAAAAAGTTGATAAATAGAAGAAAAAATAGAAAATGAAAATAAACTAGCCAGGAAGATAAAAACAGATTGTGAGAGCTTTCACAAGTATATAATAAGGAAAATATCTAAAGTAAACATTAGCGACAGAGAGGGGAGAAATTATCATGGAGAATGAGGAAATGGCAGAGATGTTGAGCAAATATTTGTGTCTGTCTTCACAGTAGAAGACACAAATTACATACCAGAAAAAAGAGGCTAATAAGAATAAGGAACTTAAGGTAATTAATGTCAGCAGGGGAAAAAATATTGGAGAAACTTATCCCCAGGGTCTTATCCTAAACAAGATAGCTACTGAGATAATGGATGCACTAGTTATGATTTTCCAAAATTCCTAGATTTTAAAATGGCCCAAAAGGATTGGAAGTTAGAAAATGTAACGCCACTATTCAAGAGAGAAAAGAAAGAGAAAACAGTAAACTTTGGATCAGTTACCCTACCTCAATCATCAGGAAAATGCTGGAATCTATCATTAAGGAAGTCTTAACAATCAATACGTGTAGAAAATCATAGGATAATCAGAAAAAGTCAACATAGTTTTACGAAAAGGAAATTGTGCTTGACAAATTTATTAGAGATTTTGTTGATGTAAGTAGTATGGTAGAAAAAGGGAAACTGTAAGACCATAAGACGTAGGAGCAGAAATAGGCCATTCGGCCCATCGAGTCTGCTCCAACATTCAATGAGATCATGGCTGAGCTGATAACCCTCAACTCCACTTTCCTGCCTTTTCCCCATAACCCTTGATTCCCTTATTGATTAAAAATCTGTCCACCTCAGCCTTGAATATACTTAACAACCCAGCCACTACAACCTTCTGTAGTAAAGAATTTCACAGACTGACTACCCTCGGAGAGAAGAAATTCCTCATCTCTGTTGCTCTGAGATTATGCCCACTCGTCCTTGACTCTCCCACAAAAGGAAACAACCCTGTCAAGCCCTCTATGAATCTTACACGTTTAAGTAAGGTTGCCTCTCATTCTAAACTCCAATGAGTACAGGTCCAACCTACTCAACCTCTCCTCAAAAGAAAATCGCTCCATGCCCAGAATCAACCTAGTGAACCTTCTCTGGACTGCGTCCAATGCCAGTGTAGTTTTTCTTGGATAAGGGGACCATACTGTTCACAGTATTCTAGTTGTGGTCTAACTAGTGCCTTGTATAGTTTTAGCAAGACTTCCCTATTTTTATACTCTATTCCCTTTGAAATAAAGGCCAACATTCCAATTGCCTTACCTATTACCTGCTGAACTTGTATGTTAGCTTTTTGGGATTCATGCATGAGGATCCACCAAATCCCTCTGTGCTGCAGCTTTCTTCAGTCTTTCTCCATTTAAATAATATTCATCTCCTCTATTCTTCCTGCCAAAGTGCATAACCTCACATTTTCCCACATTATATTCCATCTACCATATTTTTGTCCTCTCACTTAACCTGTCTATATCCCTTTGTTGACTCTTTGTGTCACCCTCACCACTTGCCTTCCCACCTATTTTTGTGTCATCCACAAACTTGGCAATAGTACATTCATTTCCCTCATTCAAGCCATTAATATACATTGTAAATAATTGTGGCTGCAGCACTGATCCCTTTGGCACTCCACTAGTTCCAGGTTGCTACCCTGAAAATGCTCCCCCGCTTATCCCAACTCTCTATCTTCCTTTAGTTAGCCAGTCCTCTATCCATGCTAATATACTATCCACAACACCATGGGCTCTTTTCTTATTGAGTAACCTTGTGTGTGGTACCTTATCAAACGCCTTCTAGAAACCCAAATATATTACATCTACTGGTTCCCCTTTATCTATCCTTCTTGTTACCTCCTCAAAGAATTCTAATAAATTTGTCAGGCATGATTTCCCTTTCATGAAGCCATGCTGACTCTGCTTGATTATATTGTGCATTTCTAAATGCTCTGCTATTACATCCTTTATAATAGATTCTGACTTTTTCCCAATGTCAGGTGTTAAGCTTATAGTTACCTGTTTTTTGTCTTCCTTCCTTTTTGAATAAGGGTGTTACATCGGCAGTTTTCCAATCCTCTGGGATTTTTCCAAAGTCTAAGGATTCTTGGAAGATTACTACCAGTTCACCCCAATCTCCGCAGCTATTTCCTTTAATATCCTAGGATACAGCCCATTAGGTCCAGGTGACCTATCGGCCTTTAGCTCCATTAGTTTCCCTAGTACATTTTCTCTGGTGTTAGTTATTGTATTTATTTCCTCCCCCCCACTTTTGCCCCATGATTATTTAGTATTTTGGCATGCTATTGGTGTTTTCTACCATGATGACTGGTGCAAATTATTTATTCAGCTTTTCTGCCATTTCCTGGTTCCTCATTATTATTTCCATTGCCTCATTCTCTAAGGGGTCTATATTGACTTTGGCCTCTCTCTTTCTTTTTATATATTTAAAGAAGCTCTTATTGTCTGTTTTTACATTACTTGCTAGTTTACCCTCAGAGTTTATTTTCTCCCTCTTTTTTTTTGGTCATCTTTTGTTGGTTTTTAAAACTTTCCCAATCCTCTGGCTTACTACTAATCTTTGCCGCATTGTATGTTTTTTCTTTCACTTTGATACTATTCTTAACTTCCTTGGTTAGCCATGGTTGGTTTATTCCCTTTCTACAGTCCTTCTTCCTCATTGGGGTATATCTTTGTTGTGAGTCATGAACATCTGCCATTTTCCTCAGCTACCTTTTCTGCTAAACTCCTTTCCTAGTCTCCTTCAGACAACTCTGCCCTCATTCCTTTGTAATTATCTTTGTTTAACTTTAGAGCAGTTGTTTCCGAAGTTTCTCACTCTCAAACGTAATGCTAAATTCCACCATGGTGTGGTCACTGTTTCCTAGGGGATCTCTCACTCTGAGATCATTTACTAAACCTGCCTCATTACACATTACCAGGTCCAAAACAGCCTGATCCCTGGTTGGATCCACAACATATTGTTCTAGGAAACCGTCCCGAATACACTCTATGAATTCTTGCTCGTGGCTACATCTGCCAATTTGATTTTCCCAATCTACATGGAGGTTGAAGTCACCCATGATTAATATACTCCTTTTCGATGTAATATAGTTGAATTTTCAAAAGGTGTTCGATAAGATGCAGCTCAAAAAAGGCTAATATGCAAGATAAGGGCACATGGAAGTGTGGGTAACATCTTTGCATGGATAGAAGTTTGGTTTGAAAACAGAAAATGCTGGAAATATTCAGGGGGTCTGGCGGCATCAGTGGAGGGGGAAACAGAGATAGCGGGTGGGATTTTCTCCCCTGTTCACAGTGTGGTCTCCTCTACATCAGGGAACACCTCCACTTAGTCCACAAGAATGACCCCAATCTCCTGGTGGCTTGCCATTTTAATTCTCCACCTTACTGTCTTATGGACATCTCTATCCTCAGCCTGCTGCACTGATCCCTGAAGCTCAACACAAGCTTGAGGAACAACTCCTCATCTGTCGGTTAGGCTCTTTACAGCCTCATGCACTCAATATTGAGTTCAACAATTTCAGACCGTACACTCTGACATTTTGAAACATTTTGTTTCTGGTTTTTTTTGCATGTGCCGGACATAATCTTGTTTTCCATATTTTGCTTTTGGGCACAGCTGTTCATTATTTTGTCATTCACACCCCCTCCCGACAAGTATTTTATTTCTTTACTACAACCATTACTACTCCCTTTGCCTTTTGTATCATGAAATCTTTTGTCAGTTAATCTTTCCCATAAAAACATCCTCCACCTATCACAGGCCTTTCCGTTTGTTCTTCCTACCCCTTCTCCCTTTCACTTGTTCAAAGCCTATTACATTTCTACCTTCCTTCAGTTCCGAAGAAAGGCCCTTGACCTGAAATGTTACTTCTGTTTCTCTTTCCACGGATACTGCCAGACCTGCTGAGTGTTTCCAGCATTTTCTGTTTTTAATTTCAGATTTTCAGCAGCCGCATCATTTTGCTTCTTTGGAAGATTGGTTAAAGGTCAGGAAGCAGCGAGTAGGGTTAAACAGTTGACAGGCTGCAACAAGTTGAGTGCTGTAAAGAGCAGTGTTGGGTCCTCAGCTGGTTGCAATCTATATTAATAGCTTAGACAAAGAGACCAAGAGTAATGTATCTAGGATGCTGGTAATGCAAAGTTAATTGGCAATGTAAACTGTGAGGAGGAAATAAAGAGGTTGCTGTGCCTTCCATGATTGGTGGACACTGCGGGGGCTGGGGTGCATGGTTTCTCCCCAGACCACATTTTGATCTGAAGTTAGTAAGTTTCCTTTGGGGGGTTTGTTTTTGGGCATCCTTTCATGGGACCATCTCTGCAGCACTCCCCCCCCACAACTGCCCCCAATTTGTTTGATTGTTTAGTTTGTTTAATAAAGAGTAAAAAAAAGGCTGCTGTGCCTTCCGTTATCAGTGGGTGCATCGTTTCTCCCCAGGACAACATTTTGACTTGAAGTTAGTAAGTTTCCTTTGGGATTTTGTTTTTGGTTGCCCCTTTAAGGGACCATTCCACCCCTCCCCCAATCAATTTGTTTGATTGTTTAATTTATTATATTTGGCATTCAAATGAGTATAAAGAGGCTGCAAAGAGATACTGATGGGTTAAGTGAGTGGGCAGAAAGTGGCAGCTTGAATAGAATGTGGGGAAGTGTAAGGGTAGAAAAACAGAGGCCTGTAACTTCCACGTTCCCCAGTGTCGGATTTGAGGGCTACATCACAGATGTGCTGGGGGATCCATCTGGCAAGTTCCCTGGTAAGGGTTTGCATGGCAACTGCCCAAAATTGCTAACTTCCTCTGGAATCATCCGAAAATGCGGTTTAAATCGCAAACTTTGTATGGTAATGCCGAGGTTATACCAGTAGTTACCCAGAAAAAGTTAGAAGAATTAAAACCTTTTCTAACTTCTGGGTAACTATTGCAAAGGCCGAGGCCGACCTCATGGGTCTCCCCCACACCCCCAACCCCCATGGGAATTCCCCCTTGCCTTCCCCCATTGACCCCAGATCCAACCCCTTACCTCAGAACCCCCGACCCTTGTCCTGCTATTATCACATTCTGCTTTCTACCTTAATGCCACAATCAACACCTCCTTTAGCCAGTACCGCTACCATTAACACCTCTTTGTCCTTTTGGTTCCTTTGCCTCCGCCTATCACTAGCCTTCTATCCAGCTTCACCTGCTCCAGCCCCCTTAAACAATATACATTTCATCACAGTTTCGCTTCTCTTTAGCTCTGAAGAAGAGTCACATTGACTCAAAATATTAAATCCGTCTTTCTCTCCACAGATGCTGTTAGACCTGCTGAGTTTTTCTAGCTTTTTCTGTTTTTGTTTCAGATTTCCAGCATCTGCAGTATTTTATTTTTAGATTAGTCTGTGGGTGTGTCTTAATTGGATTAAAGCCAGCTGATCTGGGAGCTTTCATGTATACTAGTTTTGAGATGTAAGGGATGTAGAATGCATTTGCATTTTGTTGAATAGAGCATTCAAGAAGGGGAGTGAAATTTGGCACCTAGCTAGCAGAGACCAAGCAATGTTTATATTACTAATAAAATTGGTAGTATGAAAGGGGTTTTATTGTTAGAAGAGGTGGAGTTCAAAGGGAATGGTGATACAATGAAAATTTACATTCAATGAGATGTGCTAGGTATAATCAACAGCAGTTTTGTGTGTGCAGAGCAGAGGCAATGTAAGATCAAAGCCTGTAACCCTACCACTGTGACTGCAAAGGAACCAAAATGAAAGGAGCCTCATTTTGAATTTGTAAGGTGAAAATGCTTTGCCTGGTGTCTGCTTAAAGTCTGTGGGCTGCTGTTGCCTCAGTGGAGATTATTTTGGGAATTTGTTAAAATTTATGATTGTAGTAATTTGTAGCCATGTGTATATGTTTGACTTGTGTAATTTAATAAATGTCTCATGTAATTTGAGAACTGGTGGTCTGATTCCTGAATTTAGAGCTGCATCTCAAACATACCACTTAAAAATATAGGTTATGACAGTTGTTTAAAGTTTCCCTCTGGGATTTTTAAATAACTCAGTTTTACCAACTGCTGTGTCATAATACTTTAAACTTATCTCATTGATGGCAGCTAATGCTGTAAAAAAGGGGGCATGGCCTCCTTGAATTCACTGGAGCTACTCTTCGCTGGGGCCTGCGAGGACTCTTATACTGCTCCGGCCACACAATTTTCAAGACCAGGTAAGTCTTTCTTCTAATTTCTGCAGGCCAGCACTTTCCAACGCTAATCGGAGGTTACGGGCCAGAATGTTTTTTTAAAAGGCATGAAGCTTTGAAATCAGAGGGACTTGGGTGCACAAGTAACACAGAAAGTTAGCATGCAGGTATAGCATGAAATTGGTATAGAACTTTTCCGTGACCACACCTGTAATAATGTGTGCAGTTCTGCTCCTCTTATCTAAGGCAGGATATACTTCCCTTGGAGGTAGTATGGCAAAGGTTCGTTAGACTAGTTCCTGGAATGAGAGAGTTGTCCTATGATGAGAGACTGAGTAAACTGAGCCAATACCGTCTGGAGATTAGAAGAATAAGAGTTGATCCTGTTGCAGCATACAAGATTCTGAAGGGGCTTGACAGGGTAGGCACTCAGAGGTTGTTTCCCCTGAATGGGGGAATCTAGAACATGGGGGCACATACTCAGAATAAGGGGTCTTTCATTTAGTACTGAGACGAGGAGACATTTCTTCACTCAGAGGATTGTGAATCGTTAGGATTGTCTACTCTACGAGGTTGTGGATGCTACATTGTTGACTATATTCAAAACTGAGATCAATACATTTCTGATCTTTCAGGGATAGGAATCAAGGCAGTTTGAAGTCGATCAGCCATGATTGTACTGAATGGCGGATCAGGCTCGAGGGGCTGAATGGTCTACTCTTATTTCTTATGTTCTTATAATGAAGCAAGAGGCCTGAATAGAGCCAATTATCAGGATCAAAGTAAAACTTAATTGAAATCAAATATATTTTCTATTCAACTTTCACAATCGATTACAAGAGCCAAGAATAGGATTAGCATCTTCTCTGTACTATATGACACTGGCTGGTTGTACTATTAATTATACCACTTTCAAAAGGGATGTTAGAGATCCCGAGGTAATCAGCATGAGTTTACAACTCTATTCACATGAATTCGTTGTACAGCCAAAAATGCTGTTGCTTTGATATTTTTTAAATGACTGCCAAACTTTTGTGTGGCATGATAGCCATAGATAATCAACAACAGTAGGGAGTTTGCCAAGAAATTATGTACTTGGATGTTTCACACAGATAAAGGTTGTTTATGCTTACAACAAATTGGATGACACTTGTTAATAAGCTAATTATCTGACTTTGAGTGAGGCAGCTGTATGCTTTCTAGATTTAAGCATTCCCCTGGGAAGATCATTCTGCAGAGCTCCACTGCAAGTATGGAGTCCCTGAGCACAAACACTGAACTGGAGATATAGCTATAATAGGCCCTGATTCTCTGATTTGTGCCTGCCAGTAGTGGGATTCATGCCAGAGTTGGAACTTCTATCACCAGTATAACATAGAACTGACTGTTATTTTTAAATTTGGCAACAGAAGAAAACCTAATCAATTTAACATAAGTAAGATCACTGCAAACTCAAGTATAAATGATCATCACTTCAAAACTAATATTCATGAAAGTCAACTCTCATCTTTGTTCTTTTTCATCTCCTTCTTTTGCAGAAGTTGACTTATGTTGGGATAGGGTTCCATAGGCTGGAGTAGCTTGCCAAGTGAATATTATTTATGTTTCAGAGACAGAAAGTTAACATTGACCTTGAAAGTGCATCACAGCCTAGCAATAAAACTTGTCTTCAGCTGATAACTACACAATTGCAATTTCTCTGGGCCTTGTTTAGAAATTGTTTTCCAGCTTAATATTTTCCACTCCCTTGCCCTGAGATGTTGAGGTCAATTCTAGCACCATCCTTAGAATCATAGATGATGCAGCAGAGGAGGCCGTTCTTTGGTACAGCTATCCAATTAATCCCACTTCCCTGCTCTTTCTTTATAACCCTGTAAATTATTTCACTTGAAGTATTTATCCAATTTTTTTGGAATGTTGCTATTAAATCTGCTTCCATTGTGTCTGCTTTCTGTGTGTCGTATCTGTTTTCTCTGGTTACTGACCCTCCTGTAACTGGAAAAAGTTTCTCCTTATTTACTCTACCAAAACCTTTCATGATTTTGCACACCTCTATGAAATCTCCTCTTAACTTCCTCTTCTCTAAGGAAAACGATCGGCTTCTCCAGTCTCTCGCCTAACTGAAACCCCCCCCCATCCCTGTTACCATTTTAACAAATCTGTTCTGCACCTTCTCCTTAGCCTTGCATCCAGAATTGAACACAAGGGGCTGATGTGTTATTATAATTCCATATGGACTTATTTACCCTACAAGTCACAAGACGCGAATTGCTCATAAGGATTGGGGAAACACATTATGGGTTAATTTATTAAGACTAGGCACATGAAAACAGTTATAAATAAGTATAAAGCTTGAAGACATCAGAGCTATGTGTGTGCTCTGCTCAAAGCAAAAATGAAACTAAGAGTGGATCGCATGATACATTTTCATTCTAGAGATGTCATGCTGATATCCCTTAAAGACATATTACAACAGGGGCAGGATCTCAGAGATAGGTTTAGGTACAAAGAAATTTGCAGAATTGTGCGTTGGGTTAGCCGCTTGATGCGTTCTCACCTCCAGGTGAATTAGTGGCTAGAAACTGACCGCTTGGGCCCAGATTGGGGATGCCACCAGAAACTTACCAGCAACTAATGATGCTGCAGATGGGTGCCAGCAAAGCCACCTTTGTTTATCCTCTTCTCACCCACTGACCCTGAACTGCTATTGCCACAAGGCCACAGGGACCCCTTTCCACGATGATGGCTTGGCAGCTGTGACCACAAATAGTTCAGGAGGCGCCCCTCATATTCTCCTGCTTGCAGTAGCAGCTCCCACCTCTCCTGTGGGTCCTCCCACTGAGCCAGCTGAGTGCTTGTTCCATTCACTATCCTTACTTAATTGGTTAGTGCTCCTAGAGATGTTCTATTAATAGGCCAACTGCAGTGAGATCACATAAGCAGGCAGCCAGGGACTGAAATCCACATTTGGTCCTGACCTCAGAAAATCTTCAAAGGCGGTAAAATTCTGCACAATATGCCAACTCAATTTTAACCAGTGCTTTTTAAAGGTTTAGCATAGCCTCCTTGCTTTTGCACTCTTCCCCTATATTAATCAGGCAAAGAATCCTCATATGCTTTTTAAATGGTTATTCTACCTTTGAGTTTTGTGTACATACATCCCCAGATTTCTCTGTTTCCACACCTTCTTTTATGTTAGTCTCTAAACTATTCTCATAATCTCCCTTTGCCCTTTTCTAGGTCTCCTCTGTACTGTCTATAGTCAGCTAAGTTCCCAACTGTATTATGAACCTTATAATAAGCCTTCTTTTTCTATCTTATTTAACTTCTATACATTTAGTAATCCACTGAACTCTAGCTTTGGATGGCCTTCCTTTCCCCCTCATAGGGATGTGTCAACTCTTTACCCAAACAATCTCTTCTTTGACAGCTTCCTATTGTTCAATTATTCTTTGACCTACCAATTTTTGATTCCAATCTGCGTAGGCTAGATCCCTTTTCAATTCACTGAAGTTAGCCCTCTTTGAGTTAGGTATTTTTATGACTGATTGATTGTACATTGTCCTTTTCCACAGCAATGCTGAACCTGATAAATCTTCTAGCCCAAAGATCAGCTAACTCAAGTGCAGACTAGGGATTGAACCATGGTTCGATAGCCTGTTATGGTCCAGTCACAGACTGTCCTTGCCAACTGTGCCATCATTTGAACTCTGAAATGCTTTACAATATAGAGAAAACACTTAAAGGTAGCTTTAGTCAACCTCTTTTCCTAGTCATCACTCATAGCACTGATTACTTCTTTCTGCAGAGCTGGAAAGACGTACTGCTGGAAGCAGCAAATGGAGATGCTCCTTGTCTGTTCCATGGTTGTGTAACCAACTCTTGAAGAAGCTATCCAGGCTGATTGTGTCATTCTCAACAGTCTGCAGATCAATATCTGTCCCCAGGATGGAGCATTCTGCACAGCAAAAAAAGGCGTCTATTAAATAAGTAACTGTAGCAACTGTAGTGGTAATAATTTCTCATTAAATATCTACAACACAATTTACTAACAGCTGGCAAACAAATATTTTCTGGGTGAAACTGGATAGTCCATGCAACTCAATCTGGGTGAAATCCAGTCATGATAGGTAAGATGCATTCCACCTTTTTCTCCGTCAGGTGGCCTTGGGGATGTATGATTAAGTCTGGAAATTGTTTGAACCAGCTAATGGACTTATATGCATGGTACATTCTGCAAAAACATTGCAATCATAGTTGCTGGGACTATGAGGAGAGCAGGCAGTATGCTATTATAAAGTTACCTTGTCAATGAAAAGCAGGTAGCGTATCTTGCATCCAGTGTGCATAGTTATCTTTGACAGCAAACACAATGTCAGAAACACCCCTGTGGTGTAAAATACTGATCAAATTGTGAAACAGTCTTACAAATAGGGAGGTGGAGGTGAAAACTGTGGATCATTCAGAAACAACTGGGAGAGATTAGCACTTTTTTAGATGAATGAATTAAGACGAATCAAATTGCCTTCCTCATCCACAATTAATTTGTAATTTTGTTTGTAGACTTTGCTGATATAATACAAACCAATCTCTGAAGCAAAACATATTGGCCTGGATTTTCACCAAGTGGGGATGACTTGGGGACCCTTTAAAAATGCCAGACAGGTCCCGATTCTGGGATTCCTGACCTCACAGGATGTGCAACTTTAAGGAGTGCCTTTAAAGGATGTGAGCTGTTTCCTGTAAAAACTCACATCCAGCACTCCCGACCTGGCTGGCTCCACTGGGGAGATAGGTATCTCCTACTCCTCTACAACTTTCACGGAGTGGGGCCAGGTTTTTAAAGAGTTGTGGTTCACAGCCCCTTAGAGGAATGTGAAACCTAATGTGTGTGAGGGGACCTTTGAAAAGGTAAGTTCAAAAGCATACATCATGAGGCTTGGCTGAGCCCTGGCATCTATTAGAATAACATAGCACCTGTCTCAGGGGAAACTTTTTTTTGATTGATAGCACAGGCCCTCTGATCTCTGCAGTCAATTTTCCAATGTTTGTTGACATAACTCAAGTGGTTTCAATGTGGTTTGTGATTTTTGAAACTTCAAAAGGGTCTGGACGATTGACACTTTTATTAGTTTGCTGTCCAGACCTTCTTTCATAAGAGGAAGTGATCAATGGATTACATTTTTTCAAAGCTTTTTTTTTTACATATTCCACTTTACACTGTGGTGTTCATTGGTTCTAGAAATTTTACAGTGGATCATTGGGAATGGAAGTGCCAGAGCCTGGCATAGGGGATATAAGTGTACATAGGAGTAGGTGGAAGGGTAGAGCCTAGCATAGGGGGCATGTGGGGACATAGGGAGTGAGTGGGGGCATCAGATGGCATGGATGGGGCATGGGGAGTGTTTGGAAGGTGAAGGGGCTGTGAGGGGTGAGGGCAAGAGGGCCTTCGTGTTTCTATTTTTCACTGGGACAAAGTCCCATGACACTGAGGTGGGCCTTTTAAACAGCCTGCCTCTGCACCCCATAACTACTGTGGCTGCCTCCGTACTTCTCCCAAGATTGGCTGGCCCGACTCCAGCTCACACCTGGGCCCAGCAATGAAGATGCTGCCTTGGCAAGTCCTTTCTCACAAGACGGGCAGGAACACCCCCCCCACCCCCCACCCACCTCAAGGATAAAAGTCCAGGCCCACTGGTTCAGCAGGTGTCCTTGTTTCATCATGCAGACTCTGTGTCAGCTCTGTTGCAACCAGGAAGTCAGGTTACAGGCTGGCCACTGAGCAACAAGTGCTATCCTGTGCCAGTTGCGTAGAACCTTCAAACAGAGCTGATTGCGTGTTCCATGCCATGACCTTCAATTCGATTACATCTGGAGATATACAGTACCAGCAAAAAAGGGTCAGGGATCGTCTAATTGATAGGCTTGTAAGGTACTTGGGATATGCCTGTTGTGGTCAAATGGTTGGTTTGCAGAATGTAAAATGTGAGATATAGCAGTGATATTTTCAATAATTGTGAGAGTTAGATGTGCAGAGTATATGAGTAGGAGAAAAGGGAGGTTGGGTTAAGTGTGGAGCAATGGCTGTAGTTGATCCAAGGGAACCAGGGAAGGGAAGTAACTGAGTGTGGTGTGGCCACAAGTGGAGCTGTGAGAAAAGAGTAACAGGGTAACTCTGATCAGGTCAGAGAACTTTTTGCAGAATTGCAAGCTTATCCTGCGAGCAGAGATCCTAACCTCCTCTGCACCTTCTTCACATTAGCAGTGAAGGTGGGGCTTGGAGGCATTTCTGACCCTAAAAGGAAACAGGATCTTTTGCTTCCTGTGCACTGCCTGTATCAGGACCCCTAACACACAATTGTAGAACCTGGATGCCCTGTATGAACCTTTTGGAGCCATTTTTCTCTTAAGAAGCATCCTCTTCTGACTGCAGCTAGAGTGTGCTGCCCCTTTAGGGGATGTTGGGTGTCTTTTGGAGATACAATTTTTGACGCTGAAACACCCTCCAAACAGGCACGGGTAGCACTGACTTTTATCTGAACATCTGAATCATTGCAATAATGTTTTCAGATGCTATCAAATTTCTAGGCTAATGTGTTCAAACGAGAGAAGCAAATCAAAGGAAAATGGATGAAAAAGTTATAACGATCTGAATTCCCATCTTGAAACTATAGTTGAAGGAGCATCAATCGCTTTTTCCCAGAAACCTGAAGAAGCAGACAGGAGTAAGATAATTGTAAGTGTAAAATAATGCAAAAACCTTCAGAAGGATAAAACATTACCATGGTCCTGCATCTGCATAGGCTGGTTGAGGATAATTTTGATAATGAATTGGCAGACAATGGAACCCAATAGCAGTGAGTTCCAATGGAAATAAAATAGTAACAGATGAAGATAGGCTGACAATTTGTTATCACCCATTTTGCATTGTTACACAAAGGGCAGAATTTTCAGGTCGGCGAACAGGTGTGGGGCCCGCTCACCAACGCGTAAAATGACGCACGGTGATGTCAGGCATGCATCCCAATGTCACTGCGCGTCATTTAGATTTCTAGCTCGGCAGGTGCGGAGATGAGTCGGCTGTGCGCCCGCCGAACTGTCAAAGGCCTATTAAGGTCTGCTAAAAACTAACTAAAATAGTTAAATGAGCTGCCTGTCCAACCTTAAGGCTGGGGGGCAGGCGAACAGCCCAGGCGGCCTTCACATTTTTCATGGAACCTCATCCACAGGCGGGATGAGGTTTCATGAAGTTTTTATAAATTAAGTTTATCATTAATGTTCCTTGACATATCCCAGCTCATGTGACACCGAGGAGACATGTCTTAAAATATTTTCTTCCCTTTATTTAGCTTTTAAAAACTTTAATTAATCTTCCCTAGGCACCTCTGGGCCTTAGGGAGATTTCTGTGCTCTTTCATGCGCATGCTTGAAAGAGCGCAGGCCCCGACTCAGGAAATTCTGCCCCCCCCCCCCGCCCCCCCACCCCCCCACCGCCTGCACAGGGAGCGCACAGCTTAATAGGCCTTAATTGGCCTGCCCATGTAAAATGGCGGCGTGGACCTGATCGGGTTCACGCCCGCTCCCACACAACCCCAACAGGGGGGAAAATTCTGCCCCAAGTCAAAATCTACCCCGTTATGTCATAGGTAGCTGGTAAAGATAACTGAGTCGGTACATTGAGGTTCTCTGGTAGCTGAGTGTGCAAATGCATCAACAATGTGCTGCTCAGCTGTGCAAACCAGCAAGGTCACAAGTTTGATCACTGTTTGCTGAATTACTTAGTTTAACAGTTTGATAGGATAGAAAAAACTATAAACAAAAAGCCCACCGCTTAAGCAAAAAGATTCCAATTGCTGTAAGTACAAACCATCAGAGTTATTTTCTTCGCTAGATAAGGCTGACTGTGTGTTCCACGTCATGTCCATCAATTCCACTGGGTTACATCTAGAGATATGTAGTACCTGCAACCGCCTAACGCTGACTAAATCTGTTTCACTGAGGCCTGACTCTAGTTGCTTCACCACATACTTCCCAGGCTGACTGGTGAGTACTGTAATCTGTAAGGATAGAAATAAACAAAGGTTAGTAAAATTCAATGTTTAATTCATTAACATTTTTCAGCTGAATGAGTACTAACAACCTTTGCTCTTGCACATGGTTTTCTGCAACTGCATTTAATCACTACTTTCAATTATTTGGTTTCATGATTTTCCTCCTCAAATTTTCTCATCACCTCCTGAGGGCATTAAGAAATGTAATTCCATGGGTGCTGATCATGCTCCAGAACCCAACAGACCATCCTTCATATGTGAGGTTTGAAGGAGAAATTATTCCAGCATTACAGGTGAGGCCAATCTTGTTATCACCCCACATTCACACATGCAAACGTTGCCGCAGGAGTGACACATCTGCCTGATTTGCTCAATTTTGCTAGATTAAGGGCAACGTGGTTGTTGCAGTGCCCAACAGCCACCTTGGCTGTTATGGGCTCACCCAGCACAGACCAAGGATCTGTTCTCTCCACAGATGCTGCTGTGTGTTTTTCTGTATCTACTTTTTGTACCTACTTTGAGCCTCTCAGATTTATATGCCACAGGTGGTGCCTTTAACTCATTAGGCTGCCAGGGCAACTTAAATTATTAGATTCAATCGGGATAATTTTAACTCGCAGGATTAGATGGAATGCTGGTTTTACAGTCTCAAATCAAGGGAGGTGGTGAAAGTGGGGGTAGCAATCAGTTGTCGAGGGGCCCACCGTGGAAAGTAAGTAAGTGTTAATGAGAAGCAGGGAAGAGATTGGCCTTAGTTGTAATGCTGTCCATGATAGAATCGCCTGCATCCTCTTATTAGTTAAATCTGCATTGTAGGAATGCAAACTTGGATGTGACATTGGAGGGCAGTTACCAATACCTAGTATGAGTCTCCGCCTTCAGAAAATCTGGTGGAACCCGTAAGTTTTTTGGGGAGGTGACAAGTAGGAATGGAGAGGGAAATGTGTTCGATGTGGTCTACATGGATTTTAGCACAGCTTTTGACAATGTCTCACATGGCAGGCTGGTCAAAAAAGTTAAAGCCCCTGGGATCCACGGGAGAGTGGCAAATTGAATTCAAAATTGACTTAGTGGCAGGAAACAAAGAGAAATGGTTGATGGATGTTTTTGTGACTGGAAGGCTGTTACCAGTGGGGTTCCACAGGACTCAGTATTCAGTCTCTCGCTTTTTGAAGTTTATATTAATGATTTAGACTCAAACATAGGGGGCATATTAAAGAAGTTTGCAGATCATACAAAAATTGTCAGAGTAGGAGGAAAGCCTTTAGGCTGCAGGAAGATATAAATGATGTAGTCAGTTGGGCAGAAAAGTTAAAAATGAAGTTCATTCTGGAGAAATGTGAGATAATACATTTAGGGAGGTGTAATAAGGCAATACATAATAATTGGGAGGATACTGAGTAGGTGAAAGAACAGACCTTGGATTGTATGCCCAGAGATCCTTAAAGATAGCAGGACAGTCGATAAGGTGGTTAAGAAGGCAAATACCATGCTTTCCTTTATTACCTGAGGCATAGAATATAAGAGCACGGAAGTTATGCTGGAACTGTATGCAACATCAGTTCAAACAGTTTGAGGACTGTGTACAGTTTTGGTCACCGCAGTGCAGGAAATACGTGATTGCACAAGAGAGTATGCAGAGATTTACGAGGATGTTGCCAGGACTGGGAAATTTTAGCTAAGAGGATAGATTGGATAGGTTGGGGTTGTTTTCCTTGGAACAGAACCACCTGGCATCGGCCTAGACACTGGAAACAAAAAAGGCACACCCTGCCCTGTCAACACTGAAAAGTCCTGCTTACTAACATCTGGGGACTTACGTCAAAATTGGTACAGCTTTCCCTCAGGCTAGTCAAGCAACAGCCTGACATAGTTATGTTCACAGAATCATACCTTATTACCAGTGTCCCAGACTCCTCCATCACCATCATGGCATTAGGTCCAACATGGAAAAATAAACCTCCTGCTGGTTACACCTATCGCCCCGCTCAGCTGATGAATCAGTACTCCTCCATGCTGAACACCACTTGGAAGGAGCACTGAGGGTAACAAGGGCACAGTATGTTTTTTTTCGACTTCAATTCCCACCACCAAGAGTGGCTCAGTAGCACCATTACTGACTGAGTTGGCTGAGTCCTGAAGAACATATCCGCCAGACTGGATCTATGCCAGGTGGTGAGAGAACCAACTACCAAACTAGCTTTGAAGTTGCATCTGTCCTTGAAAGTATTGGTTGGAGCGACCACTGTACAGTCATTGTGGAGATAAAGTCTCATCTTTACACTGAGGATAGCCCAGTAGTAGTAGTTTGGCACTAGCACTGTGCTAAATGGGATAGACTCAGAACATGTCTACCAGATGAGGTGCTCTGGGCCATCAGCAGTGGCAGAACTGTACTCAACCACAAATCTGTAACGTCATGGGCCGGCATTTCCCTCAACCTACCATTACTATCAAGCCAGGAGATCAATGAGGAGAATATGGCAGGAACAGCACCAGATGCACCTAAAGTCCCCACAATATTACCACCCTGTAGTTCTTATGCCTCTCTGTGATTACTCTCCAGATTTTCTCCTCTATCTCTCTCACGATTTGGAGGTCTATAAAATGCCCCCAGTAGTGTGATCATACCATTCTTGTTTCTCAACTCTAACCAAGTGGATTCTGTCCCTCAGGGACATCCTTTCTTTTCAATACAACACTGTCTTCCCTAATCAGTACTGCCGCCCCACCTCTTAAAAAAAACCTTATATCTGCTTTTTTCAGCCTTACTATCCTACTATCACATTCTGTCACACTTGTTTGTGTCTATGATTTTGCATTATAAATTCATAAGCATTTAGGGATGAGCAATTAATTTTGATCTTGCCAGTTGTTACAAATGCGATACTTTATAAGAAATATGTTGTAAACTGTCTCCTTTAATTTCAGGTGAAACAAAATGTTCTGAATGGGGAATAGTGAGATCATCAATAAACTCTGCCTGGAGAAAGGCCCCATGTGATTTGGCTGTCATGGGGAAAGAGGCACAGGGCAAAACCTATTTAAAATCAAGTGATAGGTTTTATATCTTGATAAAGAGGAGTATCTAGTCTTTCTGGTCACAGAGCTCATAATCATGGACCCAGAGAGGGAGACAGAAACAGCTGCTGCTGTGCAAAGCAGAGGAAAAGACTGCTTTGTATTAGTTATCAGGCAGGATGTTGGTGGGAACTGGTTACATACGAACATATGAATTAGGAGCAGGAGTAGGCCTACTCCACCATTCAGTAAGATCATGAATCAGGTTGTAACCTCCCGCCTACCCCCGATAACCTTCCACCCTCTTGTTTATCAAGAATCTATCTAGCTGTACCTCAAAAATATTCAAAGGCACTGTTCCCGTTGCCTTTTGTGGAAGGGAGTTCCAAAGACTCTGAAAGAAAAATATTTCTCCTAATCTCTGTTTTAAATGCGCGATTTCTTATTTTTAAACAGTGGCTCCTAGTTTTAGGCTCTGCCACAAAAGGAGAATCCTCTCCACATTCACCCTTTCAAGCCCTCTCAGGATCTTGAAAGGTTTTAGTCAAGGCGCCTCTTATACCTCTAAACTCCAGCTGATACAAGCCTAGCCTGTCCAACCTTTTCTCCTAAGACATTCCTGCTTATTCATTCATGGGATGTGGATGTCACTGGCTAGGCCAACATTTATTGCCTATCCCTAATTGCCCTTGAGAAAGTGGTGGTGAGCTGCCTTCTTGAACTTCTGCAGTCTATATGGTGTAGGTACACCCACAGTGCTATTAGGGAGGTCTAGTAAATCTTCTCTAAACTGCTTCTAATGCATTTACTTCCCTCCCTTAAATCAGGAGACCAATATACTACACAGTATTCCATACAAACATACCAAATAGCAGAAGAAGTAGGCCATTTGCCCCTCAAACCTGCTCTGCCATTCAATAAGATCATGGTTGATCCAATGGTGTTTCGAATCCCACATTCCCATCTACTCTTAATAATCTTTGATTTCCTTGCCTAACAAAAATCTATCCATGTCTACCTTAAAAATATTCAATGACCCTGCCTCCAACACCTTCTGAGGTAGAGAGTTCCAAAGTCGCACGACCCTCTGAAAGAAAAAAATTCTCCTCATCTTTGTCCTAAAAGGGCAACCCCTAATTTTAAAACAGTGACCCTTAGTTCTGGACTCACCCACAAGATGAAACATTCTTTCCACGTCCAGCTTGTCAATGCCATTCAGGATCTTATATACATCAAGTTACCCCTTACTCTTCTAAACTGCTGTGGGAGTTGGGATAATTTTCAGAATGGCAACATGTAACTAGTGGAGTGCCACAGGGATCAGTGCTGGGCCCTCAACTATTTGCAATATATATCAATGACTTAGATGAGGGAAGTGAATGTACCATCGCCAAGTTTGCAGATGACACAAAAATAGATGGAAAGGCAAATGGTGAGGATGACACAAGGAGTCTACAGAGGTATATGGACAACTTAAGTGAGTGGGCAAAAACTTGGCAGATGGAATAAAATGTAGGAAAATGTGAGAGTTATGCACTTTGGCAGGAAGAATAGAGGAGCTGAATATTATTTAAATGGAGAAAGACTGCAGAAGCTGCAGCATAGAGGGATTTGGGAGTCCTTGTGCATGAATCCCAAAAAACTAACATACAAGTTCAGAAGGTAATAGGGAAGACAAATGGAACGTTGGCCTTTATTTCAAAAGGAATGGAGTATAAAAATAGGAAAGTCTTGCAAAAACTAGTTAGACCACACCTAGATTTCTGTGAACAATTTTGGTCCCCTTATCTAAGGAAAGCTATACTGGCATTGGAGGCAGTCCAGAGAAGGTTCACATAGGGCATGGAGGGATTTTCTTATGAGAAGAAGTTGAGTAGGTTGGGCCTGTACTCATTGGAGCTTCGAAGAATGAGAGATGACTTTATTGAAACATATAAGATTCTTAGGAGGCTTGGATGAAGACCCTCGGATGAAGTCCA
Organism: Carcharodon carcharias; assembly: GCF_017639515.1. Lineage (NCBI taxonomy): Eukaryota > Metazoa > Chordata > Chondrichthyes > Lamniformes > Lamnidae > Carcharodon > Carcharodon carcharias. The sequence goes on along the minus strand of NC_054467.1, from coordinate 254,853,327 downwards.
TTTGGACCTGAAGACTTGTCAGCCCACAACTCCATCAGTATGCTCATTACTGTTTCCCTAGTGATTATAATTTCACCAGGTTCCTCTCATCCTTCCACCATCTGATTTACAGACATTACTGGAAATTTTTTTTGTATCCTCTATAGTGAAGACAGAAACAAAATATTTATTCATTTCATCTGCCATTTCCTTATTATCTATTATTAACTCCTCATTGTCACTCTCTAGAGAACCAACATGCACTTTACTTTCCTTTTTAATTACCTGTAGAAACTTTGGTTTTCTGTTTTTACATTTCTAGCTGGCTTCCTCTCATACTCTAATTTCTTTCTCCTGGTTAACCTTTCAGTCATTCTCTGCCATTCTTTATATTCTGACCAATCATCTGACCTGCCTGTTTCTCCAGGTTTCTCCTTAAGTTTGATCTTTCCTTAACTTCTTTAGTTAACCATGGATGGTGTGTCCTCCCCTTAGAATTTTTCTTCATAGTAGGAATACACTTATTCTGAGTATTCTGAAATATCCCCTTAAATGTCTGCCACTGCTTCTTTGTTGACCTATCCCCTAGCCTACATACACAGTTCACTTCAGTTAGCTCAGTTTTCATGCCTCCATAGTTGCCCTCACTTAAGTTTAAAATATCAGTCTTTGATCCATTCTTCTCCCATTCAAACCAGATGTAAAACTCAAACATATTGTGGTTGCTGCAACCTAGGGATGTCTTCACTCTGAGGTCATTAATTAAGCCTGTCACATTACACAATACCAAGTCTAATATAACCTGCCCTCTGGTTGAGCCCAGAACATGCTGCTCGAAAAAAAACGATCTCGAAAGCATTCTATGAACTCCTCATCCAGGCCATTGCCAACCTGATTTTTCCAGTTTATATGTAGGTTAAATTCACCCATGATTATTGCTGTCCCTTTATCACAAGCACCCAATATTTCTTGATTGTTAGGGGGCCTGTAGATCACTCCCACTAGTGACTTCATTCCCCTACTACTCCTCATCTCCACCCAAACTGATTCTACATCCTGGTTTCCTGAACCAAAGTCATCTCTAACTATTGCACCAATGCCATCCTTGATCAATAGTGCTACTCCTCCACCATTGCGTAGCTTCCTATTCTTCTTGAATGTCATATACCCCTCAATATTCAGGACCCAATCCTGCAGTGACATCTCGTAATGGCTCTCAGATCCTATTTATTTACTTCAACATGTGCTATCAATTCACTTACTTTGCTATCAATGTTACATGCATTCAGATATAGAGCCTTTAGCTTTGTCTTGTTGTTACCTTTGTAACATCTGGTCTTGACTATTGTTGTATTCTTAGGTTTTATCTCTCCGCCCCTTCCTCTTGTTTTATGACCCGCATTTCCTATATTACAATTATGGTCTCCTGCCTTGAATCTACCCTTTGATTTGCCACATCTACCCAAGCTGATCCCTCGCCTGGCCTTGTTTAGTTTAAAGACCTTTCTTCTTCCCTAGTTATGCAACAATCGTCCCAGCATGGTTCAGGTGAGACTGTCCCAAATGTGCAGTCCCCACTTTCCCCAGTATTGGTTCCAGCGCCCCACAAACCGGGACCCACTTCTCCCACGCCCGTCTTTGAGCCACGCATTCATCACTCTAATCTTACTTGCCCTATGCCAATTTGCATGTGGCTCAGGTAATAATCCAGAGGTTCTGCTTTTCAATTTAATGCCTAGCTTCTCATACTGACCATGCAGAATCTCTTTCCTTGTCCTGCCTACATCATTGGTACCTACATGGATCACGACGACTGGATCCTCCCCCTCACACTGCTAGTTCCTCTCCAGCCCTGAGCAGACGTCCTGAATCCTGGCACCGGGCAGACAACACAGCCTTCTGGACTCTTTCTCTTTGCTGCAGAGAACAGTGTCAATCTCCCTCGCTATATTGCTCCCTACTATCACTACATTCCTGTTTGCTCTCCCTGCTTGAATGGCTTCCTATACCATGGTGCCATAGCTAGCCTACATATCTGCCTTGCAGATCTAATTTTCGACCACACAGGCTGTGAGCACCACAAACCTGCTTGACAATTGCATAGTCTGATGCTCCTCCATAACTGCCTGCTTGGTCCCTTTATCTGCCTCACTCACTGTCACATCCTCCTGTCCCTCACTGCTGAACCTGTTCTAACAGGCGTAGCCGTCTTCTGGAACAAAGTGTCCAGATATTTGTCCCCCTCCTTTATGTTGCACTGTGTCTGCAGTTTGGCTTCCTGATCAATAATCCTGATCCTGAATTCCTCTAGCTGCTTACACATTCTGCAGATGTGTTCGTCATGGATTCCCTTGGTGTCCAAAAACTCCCACATTCCACAACTGCAACATAACACCTGTCCTGCCATTGTTACTTATGCTATTTAGTTAATTTAATTTCATTACTCATTTAATTAACTTGATTCATTTGATGAGATCATTTTGTGCTGTATGCTGTGCAAACTCATGAACACACCTAAGGCTGCCACTTCCGAACCTGAAAAGTGCCCAGTCTTCCTCAGATTACCCTGGAGGGGCAAGGTATCTCAAAAATTTGAGCAACAGGAAAGCTAGCTGTTTCATGCTGCTCCTATGTAGTAGTAACACAGTGGTATTCACCACTAACAGGATGCTGCCGTCAAGCTAAAAACCTGCCTATCAAGCAAAGGAGTAACGTGGTATATGAATTTCAGTGCCAGTGTGATGCTAGGTATGTAGGCCATCATCCCAAAGACAGGCATATTGTATCAAAGAGCATGTCCCTTCCGCTGTTTGCAACAGGCAAGGTACAGACCGCACCCAACCAGCCCGTGCTTGCAAAACTCAGAACACAGTGTCTACATTAGGTATGATTCCACAATTGGAAAACATTTGCTAAGTAATCTTCACTGCGCTAAGAATTACACTGACAACCAATTTAAGATTGTCAGTTGATCTCGCAATGTGGTGCACTTCTGTGTACTGGAAGCTACATATTTTAATACACAGGGCCCTGATCTTTGCAGACAGCAAGAATATGTACACACAACTGTTTCAGCTAAACAAATAAGTGACAGCCATTCGCTGGTTCATTCAGGGCAATGCCTTGACCAATCAGAGTCAAGATGCCTGGTTAAATTTCAAAAAGTGTTTGTCAGTCACCATCAACTGGTGCATTTTCCATGGCAACGCATCTACCAATCAGAGTCCACTTACTAACCAATCAGCACTGTTTTCTCATATGGTATAAATTTGTCGTTTCCCATATATTGGTATTCTTGCGAATTGTCCTGATGAGTGCAAGATCAAAAGTTTCAACAAAAATCTCTTTTTCAGAAATATTAGCATGGATTAAGAATTGGATAAAGGACAGAATTAGAGAATAGGGGCTGGAATTTCGGCTCCCCTGCCAACAGGTTTGAAGGCGGGTGGCTCGTAAAACGAAGAGCATGACCTGCCCACTGCGACACCTCTCTCCAGTTTTACCATGTTGGCGGGGACAGGTCTGAGGCACCAGGCAGCCTGCCTACCTTTGGGCCTACTGAGGCCCTTAAGTGAACAATTATTGAGGCCACTTAAGTGCCTCATCCCACCCGTGGCAATATTTTACCCACGGCAGGGGGAGGCAAAGCGTGTAGCCTAGTAGTTTTTGCTGGGTAGACTGGTATCGGCCAAGGGGGAAGGGGGGAACCTTCCTTTGAGAGTCTCTTGTACCCATCGGAGGCACCCCCTTTTGGGTTCCTTTAACCCTCCCACCCTGGCCTCTCAAACCTGGAACCTAATCCCCCTCACTTACCTCCTCGCTAGGGCCTGGCAGCCAGGCCCCGCTGATACCCTGGACTTACCTTTAGAGTGGCCTCCATAACCTCCTCATCTTTAGGGGCCACCGCCCCAGCTTGGCACTGTTGGGACCAGAGAGCTCTCTGATCAGATTTGCCGGAAGCTCTCTAAGGTGGCACCTCCTCCCCAGATGGGGGTAGAAGTCTTGCTATGAGCTAATTAATGCCTCATTAATTGCAAAATAGCTGCGGGGAAGCTATCTTTTTCATTGGTGGGCTGCTGCCTGACTTTTGAGTTGGTGGGATGGGAAACATGGCACCCTGTAAAATCCAGCCTTAGGGGTAAATGGGTCATTCTTGGGTTGGCACGGTATAACCAGTGGAGTGCGCAAGGATCAATGTTTGGGCCTCAGCTATTTATAATATGGTTTAAGTGAGGGGACCTAGTGTAATATATCAAAGTTAGCTGATGATTCAAAGCTAGGTGGAACAAGAAGCTGTGAGGAGGATGTAAAGAAGTTGCAAAGGAATATAGACTAACCAAGTGATTGGGCAAAAAAGTGGCTGAAGGAGTATAATGTGGGGAAGAGGGAAATTCTTCACTTTGGTAGGAAGAACTAACAGTCAGAATATATTTTAAAAGGTGAGAAACTGTAAAATGTTTGGCATGCAAAAGGATTTGGAGGTCCTTGTATATGAATCAGAGGAAGTTATTAAGAAGGCAAATGGTATTTTAGCTTTTGTTGCAAGGGGTTTGGAGTGTAAGAATAAGGAAGTCTTTCTTTAATTATACAGGACTTTGATAAGATATAAGAAAGGATATACTTGCCTTAGAGGTGGTTGTAAACAAAGGTTCACTAGATTTATTCCTGGGATGAGAGGGCTGTCATGTGAGGACAGATTGAGCAAAATATATCTATATTTTCTGGAATTTAGAAGAGTGAGACATGATCTTACTGGAATGTATAAAATTCTTCGAGAGCTTGACAGGGTAGATGTTGAAAGTCATTTCCCCTGACTGGACCGTATAAAACTAGTGGGCATAGTCTCAGGATAAGGAGTTGGCCGTTTAGTTTCTTTGCTCAAAGGGTTGTGAATCTTTGGAATTCTCTACCTCAGTGGATTGTGGTGGTCAGTTTGTGAGAATATTTCAGACGAGGGCTGATAAATATTTGGGCGCTAACGGAATATAGGGATCTGAGGATGGGGTAGGAAAGTTGAGTTGCGATTGAAGATCAACCATGATCTTATTTCTTATGTTCATATGTCCCCACTTTGCCAAACTCCAGCAGCCACACTGCAGTAACTGTCAAAATCTAGGGCCCAATGCCACTCCATGCCTAACTAAGCTCATGACTGTTCTAAGAGCTTAAAGCCATCCCTCCAGTCCTATCAAAGTCCAGGGTATGCCTAATGATATCTAAGGGCAATGTACAAAGAAACATAATTCCCCTTCCCCAATACTGCTTAATACCAGGGGAAAGAATTTCTACGAGTTTTGCCAATCTACTGCCATAATTTTGGTGTAAGATTGGCAGAAATCCCATCATTGACATCGTGGTAGACTCCTAGTTGTTTGAGTATGTCCTAGTTGTAACTGATTTCATTTTTTGGGTGTTCTCTTATAGGGAAATCCCGTTAAACAAGACAAAGGTTGTTTTTTAGCCACTTATTCCATTTTTCAGGGATTCTGCCAAAGGTAGATCTCCCTCCATTTTGTGCTTCTTATATACGACCCAGCTGTGTATTCTTAGCTTTAAAAAAAATACGTAGGTAAAGCAATACAAAAAGATGACCACATTTTACAGAATAATTGACAGAGTTGTGCAATCCAATCCCCCACAGAATCAGGAAAAGTCGCAGTCCATTTAATAAAAGTGGAATTTGATTTACTGGTATTCATTCACTGTAGATCAGTTGCTCTGATGTTATTCCCTAAATGGAATAAGCAGCCCTATTATTGTAAAAGACAGATCATTCCACTCGCCATGATCAATCTCATGGGAGATTTTACTGGTCATAATATAAGTGAGGCAAATTTTAAAATGTCAGTTTCCCCTTTTAACAAAATATACAATTGCAATATCTATGAGATGGCAACCAGCTGTAAGACAATAAAACTCATTTATAGCAAATATGTTTTACCTCCACTGAGCAACTATTAAGTGATCCTCCCACAGTCACATGCCTCATGTACTGTTTAAACTGCAAGAGGCCATCCTCCACAGCATGCTTTAAAGAGCCTGGCTTTTCACGTATGCAACCTTCTTTTGGCATTGACCTCAATTCAGCAACACAAGATTGGAGCCTGGGAAAGTTTCCTTTCACTTGCTGCAGCAGAAAAAGACGTTACGTATTAAAGTACTACCCAATCATGCACCAATAATGTCAAGTGACATTCCAGGATATAAGTCTCCATGTAATTTTTGTATGTAATTTAGATTAGCTCCTATTCTTTTGATGTTTCTCTTCCAGGAGAGCAAGTGTTCTGTTAGTAATGCCACTCCTAAAGTTAGAAGTGGTTTGAAATGACTTGCCTTATCTTTTTACTCCCCTCCCTGTGGCAATTAAACGTGGAAAATATCTGTCTTAGAATGGTGGATAATTTGAATTTTCAAAACCTTAACTGAATACTGTGCTACCTTAGCTACGTTAAAAACACTGAATTGTTATTATATCATTCTTGTTTAGCTTTTCTGAGCCCTACAGATCTGCTACTGCTATGTATGTTTTCTTAATAATGTTTCTCATTCATTTTTTTTTATTCATTCATGGGATGAGGGCTTCTCTTGCTGGGCCAGCATTTAATACCATCCCAGTTGCCCTTGAGAAGGTGGTGGTGAGCTGCCTTCTTGAACCACTGCAGCTCATGTGGCATAGGTACACCCACAGTGCTGTTAGGAAGGGAGTTCCAGGACTTTGCCCAAGCGACAGTGAAGGAACGACGATATATTTCCAAGCCAGGATGGTGAGTAACTTGGGTGGGAATTTCCAGATGGTGGTGTTCCCATCCAGCTGCTGCCCTTGTTCTTCCAGATAGTAGTGGTCATAGGTTTAAAAAATGCTTTCTAGGGAGTCTTGGTGAATTCCTGCAGTGCATCTTGTAGACGGTAAACACTGCTGCTCCTGTGCGTCAATGGTAGAAGGAGTGAATGATTGTGGATGTGGTGCCAATCAGGGGTGCTTTGTCCAGGATGCCAAGCTTCTTAAGTGTTGTGGGAGCTGCGCTCATCCAGGCAAGTGGGTGGTATTCCATCACACTCCTGACTTGTGCCTTGTAGATATTGGAGAGGCTTTGGAGAGCCAGGAGGTGAGTCAGGAGATGAGTTACTCGTCGCAGAATTCCTAGCTTCTGAGCTGCTCTTGAAGCCTCAGTATTTATATGGCTAGTCCAGTTCAGTTTCCGGCTAATGGTAACACCTAAGATCCCAATAGTTGGGGAGGTAATGGTGTAGTGGTATTGTCACTGGACTGCTAATCCAGAGACCAACAGTAATGCTCTGGGGACCTGGGTTCAAATCCCACCATGACAGGTGGTGGAATTTGAATCCAATAAAAAATATGGAATTAAATGTCTAATGATCACCATGGAACCGTTGTCAATTGTTGTAAAAACTCATCTGGTTCACTAATGTCCTTACCTGGTCTAGCCTACATTGAACATCTGGCCTACAGCAATGTGGTTGACTCTTAAATGCCCTCTGTAAATGGCCCAGCAAGCCACTCAGTTGCTACAAAGTCACAAAAAAGGAATGAAACCGGATGGGCCACCTGGCATCGACCTAGGCACTGGAAACGACAATGGCAATTACAATCCTATCAACCCTGCAAAGTCCTCCTCAGTAACATCTGGGGACTAGTGCCAAATTTGGGAGAGCTGTCTCACAGTCTAGTCAAGCAACAGCCTGACATTATCACGGAATCATACCTTACAGAAAATGTCCCACTGGCAGGACAGACCCAGTAAAGATGGCATACAGTTGATAGGCAGTTGCCCTGGGAGTCCTCACCATCCACTCTGGACCCCATGAAATCTCATGGCATCAGGCCAAACATGGGTAAGGAAACCTGCTGATTACCACATACTGCCCTCCCTCAGCTGATGAATCAGTGTTCCTTCATGTTGAACATCACTTGGAGGAAGCACTGAGGCTGGCAAAGAGAACAGAATGTACTCTGGGTAGAGTGGCTTGGTAGTGCCACTACTGACTGAGCTGCTAGACTGGGTCAGTAGCAGGTGGTGAGGGAACCAACAAGAGGGAAATACAAAATTGACCTCATGCTCACCAACATATCTGCTGCAGATGCATCTGTCCATGACAGTTTCTGTAGGAGTGACCACTGCACCGTTGTTGTGGAGATGAAGTCCCGCCTTCACATTGAGGATACTCTCCATCATGTTGTGTGGTACTACCACCATGCTAATTGGGATAGGTTTCGAATAGATCTAGCAGTTGGGCATCCATGAGACGCTGTGGACCATTAGCAGTAGTAGAATTGTACTCGAACACAATCTATAACCTCTTGGCCCGGTATATCCCCCCACTCTACCATTACCATCAAGCCAGGGGATCAACCCTGGTCCAATGAAGAATGCAGGAGGGCGTGCCAGGAGCAGCACCAGGCATACTGAAAAATTAGGTGTCAACCTGGTGAAGTTATTGCACAGGACCACTTATGTGCCAAACAACATAAGTAGCAAGTGATAGACAGAGCTAAGTGATCCCAGAACCATTAAGCTATGGAGTCCTGCTTCATTTAGTCGTGAATGGTGGAGGGCGATTAAACAGCTCACGTCAGGAGGAGACTCCACAAATATCCCCATCCTCAATGATGGAGGAGCCCAGCACATCAATGCAAAAGATAAGGCTGAAGCATTTGCAACAATCTTCAGCCATAAGTGCCGAGTGGATGATTCATCTCGTACTCCTCCGGAAGTATGTGGTAATGAGCATGTTTGACCTGATGCCATGAGACTAGATTGTGCCAGGAGTCAATGTTGAGGACTCCCATGGCAACTTCCTCCCAACTATATACCACCGTGCTGCCACCTCTGTCCTTCGGGCAGGACATACCCAAGGACATACTCAAGACATACCTATTCCTGCCTACCCCTAATAACTTGTTAGTCAACAGTCTATCTACCTTTACCTTAAAAATATTCATTGACCCCCACATTCACTGCTCTCTGGAGAAGAGAATTCCAAAGCTTCATGAGAAAGGAACTCTGCTCATCTCTGTCTTAAATGGGAGAACCCCTTAGTTTTAAACTGCGTGTGCTAGCTCTAGTAAATCTGTTTTAGTGATGTTTTTTGAGGCTTAGCTCTGCTGCTTTTTAAAAAATGTTATTTGTTCATGTGATGTGAGCGTCACTGGCTAGGCCAGCATTTATTGCCCATCCCTAATTGGCCTTGATCAGAAGGCATTTTAAAGAGTCAACCATATTGCAGTGGGTCTGGAGTCCCATGTAGGCCAGACCAGGTAAGGACAGCAGATTTCCTTCCCTAAAGGACATAAGTGAACCAGATGTGTTTTTACAACAGTCGAAAATTATACTTTCAACTCCAGATTTTTTTATTGAATTCAAATTCCACCAACTGCCATGGAGGGATTCAAACCCTGGTCCCCAGAGAATTATCCTGGATCTCTGGATTACTAGTCAAGTGACAATACCACTACTCCATCCTTCGCTAAAAGGAAACTCGTCATCCCTGAAAGAAAAAAAACTAAAACTTAGAAAAACATTTTTTTAGAAACAGTAAATTCTCAGTAAGTTACACTTCAAAAAGTCTTTGAAAACCCAACTTTTGCTTTTGTTTGTATATTAAAAACACAGCCAAATTCTGTGGTTTACATCAATTGCTCTGGCCTCTGACCAACTGGAAATAATGGTTTTATGTAGTGAAATATGTTATCATCTGGCTAATAAACTGACACAAACAAGCATTATTACTGTTAATGAGTTGGCTTATGAACTTTCAATTCAAGCAGAGCTACAATTTTAGAATAATTACATGACAAGTAACTAAATGAAATCCAGCTGCATTGCCTTGGCTTGATATTCTTACCTACCACAAAAGGAAGAAGACATTCCTGTTGGTTGTGAACCACATATAGACTGAACAAAGGCAGACGAGGTGGTCCTCCCATACTGCAGGCTAAAGCAAAGAAATTTTCCAGAGCTTCACAGAGATTGGTACAAATATCTGACCAAAAAGGAGGCGTTACATCCACCACAAGGATTCGAGGTGGTTGCCTTGTAGTGATAGCAGAGTTGGTTTTGTTACTGAAGCTGTTCCTGTTTTCCGAAATTGACCTTTCTGAATTCATTGGAATAAGTATTTATAGTTCCACCAATCCTACAGCTGAAAAACACAATATAGGATTGTAAATATTATACTCTTCACCTGTTTCGGAATTTTGGTGCTGTGTTAAAATCTTCACCAAAATTGTTTCTAATGACATTGCACAAACTGTGGGGACTTGTTCTCTTTCATTACCAAGGTTTTCTACTGGCTTCAAAAGTCAAGCAAGATCAATTTTTTTAAAAATCAGGGAAAGTAGTAACAACAACAACTTGTACTTAGTACTTTTAATGTTCTAAAGCATCCCAAGACTTTTCACTGAAGGATTATCAAAGAAAAATTGATATTGAGCAACATAAGATGGTAGGATCAAAAGCTTGGTTGAAGAGGTAAGTTTTAAGGAGCATCTTAAAGGAGGAGAGAGGGGTAGTGAAGCAGAGTGGTTTCAGCAGGAAAGGCTTTGGGCCTAGGCAGCTGAAAGCAAGTCCACCAATAGCGCAGTGATTAAAATTGGGCATGTGCTAGATGCTAGAATTAGAGAAGTGCAGAGATCTTGAAAGATTGTAGGACTGGATGAGATTACAGATGAAGGGAGGGGTGAGTCCATGAGTAATTTTGAAAACAAGGTCGAGAATTTTAAAATTGGGGTATTGTTGAAAAGTAAGCCAAGAGAGGTCAGCAAACACATGGGTGAACAGGACTTGGTGCAAGTTAGAATGTAGGTAGCAGAATAATACATGAACTCAAGTTTACAGAAACTACAAGGTGAGAGGCTGGCCAGGAGACCACATTAATGTGAAGCATTCATGAACCAGCTACCTGAACTCAGGAGGTAAATGATTCTATAATGTAATTGCTTGTGTGCCTGTACATTATTTAATATTCAGGATTATGAAGAGAGGTTGGATAGACTTGGATTGTTTTTGTTGCAGCAGAGAAGACTGAGGGGTGATCTGATTGAGGTGTACAAGATTATGAGAGGCATGGACAGGGTGGATAGGGAGCAGCTGTTCCCCTTAGTTGAAGGTCAGTCACGAGGGAACACAAGTTTAAGGTGAGAGGCAGGAGGTTTAAGGGGGATGTGAGGAAAAATTTTTTTACCCAGAGGGTGGTGACAGTCTGGAATGCACTGCCTGGGAGGGTTGTGGAGGCTGGTTGCCTCACATCCTTTAAAATGTACCTGCATGAGCACTTGGCACATCATAGCATTCAAGGCTATGGGCCAAGTGCTGGTAAATGGGATTAGGTAGGTAGGTCAGGTGTTTCTCACGTATCGGTGCAGACTCAATGGGCTGAAGGGCCTCTTCTGCACTGTATGATTCTGTGATACTTTGTGCTTTCAGATTTAGCATGATGACAAATGTCATGGCACATAGTGATCCAGAAAAACTTGATGGGACATCCTGGAGACATCCGATCATTCAAACCGCAATCGTACAAAAATCACAGCAAAGAGACTAAGAGCTAAATCTTACTTCCCAATCAATATATTGGATTCTGGGTTAGGAACCCGGAGGTTTTCAAGAAGGCAACCAAACAAGAGGGAGCCTGTTCAATTAGTGGACAGGCTCTGCAGCTGGAAGGGCCAATGGAAGCACCCCAGGCTCATTAGAAGACGTAGGTGAGGCTACTGTAGTTAGGGAAACTGCGAGGACCCCTTCAGATGGAGACATCCTCTGAAGATTTGTAAATGGTACAAAATACCTTGGGGCCACAGTTGCCATGCCATCATTCAGATGGGGAAACCCCTCCACAGGATGGCCTGCCGCTGTGGATGCGGCTCTTGCAGTCCAATGGATCCATGCTGGACTGTTTTGAAGAATGCACATCTGGCAATTCCACTACACCCTAGCATGCCATGGGGAGACCGCCACTATGCCATCCATGGGCTCTAGCCACATCAAGGGGACTGTCCGTCATCTGGAAAATCCAGATGGCATGTAAAGACTGTCCTCAATCAACACTTTAATTAGCAAGCTGTCATTAATGGGGTGCCGCAGGAATCAGTGCTGGGGCCTCAGTTATTTACAATCTATTTTAATGAATTAGAAGAAGAGACAAAGTAATGGATCTAAATTTGCTAACGATATCAAGCTAGGTGGGAATGCAAGCTGTGAGGAGGATACAGAGAGGCTGCAAAGATATAGATACATGGGGCGGAATTTTCCATTGTGCAGACTAAGTCAGGTGGCCAGTGAGATAGTCAACGTGATTCCCGTTGGGTGATGGAGCGGGTGGACATGCGCAATCTTCCGCTTTTGAGCTAATTAATTATGTACCCGCGACAAGCTTGGCGAATCTTGTGGTGGGGCAGGAAGTTATCCATCCCACAGTTACCTCATGGGGTCAAAGGTCCTGGTACATGTTTAAAGGACACCCAGAAAGACATTCACTCACTGTACCCCAGGACCTTGGCATTACTCCTCCAGAGTCCTTGTGGCCACAGCTCGTATTGGAGAAGCTTGCAGGTATGAATAACCACTTCCTGGGGCTTACAAGGTGCCTCTGGCATTGCCTTTCACTCATCTCTACTGGCGATACACCCATAGTTGGGCCAATGCTCATCATTGCAGTGGTTCATGTTCACCAGTCTCTTGAACTTTTAGAGACTCCGCTTCTTCTTGTTGTTCAGGCCCTTGCTCCTCCTGGCCCTGTGCCAACCAGCGACAGGTCCACTTTCTCCTCATCTAGATGAAAGTCATTACCAAGGTAAGGTTGCCTGCAGCTTATATCATCGATGCCTCAGTGGGTGTGTGAATGAATTGAAGTTTAAGTAAGCATGTCCCTTACAGGTTTCCCTCCATCTCAAAGTCAGGAAGCCAGTGCTAAGTTATTCGCCTGACCTCGATCTAGACACGGCATCTCCATCCCGCCCCTTTTAGGTAAAGGACATCCTGGAGGCTCAGAGATGGGTGTTCCTGCTGTTCATACATGAATGCACATGGAGACACATTGCTTTTTGACCAGGGAAATGAAAACCATGTGCAAGAAACCTCACTCAGGCACTTTTCTGTTTTTCTCTACTTCCCTCGAGACTCCAGAGAGACCATTGCCTTGGCAGCATAGAAAGGCTAACCACATGATGCCTTGTCAATCATGACCATTCACCCAGAATGATGGAGGCTTGGAGTCGCGGGTTAGCTGCCCTCCAACAGCTGTTCCCCTTGGAGGAATTCCACCTCCCTCCATCCCTTCATCCCTGCCTCTGACAGCAGGAGATTTGTTTAAAAGTTATTATGGTAGTAATTGTTTAATTTATTGTAAATTAATAAATGTTTATTTTAGTTTTCTATAAAAAACCTCGAGGCTTGGTAGTCTTATTCCTGAATTCAGAGCTGCATCTCAACATACCAACATACCAACTGAAAATATAGGTTATGGCTGTTGTTTCAAATTTCCCTCTCAGATATAAACAACTCAGCCTTTACCAACTGGTGTGTCATAACACCACCCTTTCAGGCAGTGAGTTCCAGATACCTCCCCGGGTGAAAATATTTTCCCTCAAATCCCCTCTAAACCTCCTGCCCTTTACCTTAAGTCTATGCCCCCGGTTATTGACCCCTCCACTAAAGGAAAAGGTTTCTTCTTATCTATCTTATTCATGCCCCTCATAATTTTGTACACCTCAATCAGGTCCCCCTCAGCCTTCCCTGCTCTGAGGAAAACAACCCAGCCTATCTGGTCTCCCTTCATAGCTGAAACGCTCCAGCCCAGACAACATCCTGGTGAATCTCCTCTGCGCCCTCTCTAGTGCAGTCACATCCTTCCTATAGTGTGGTGACCAGAACTGCACACAGTACTCCAGATGTGGCCTACCTAACGTTTTATACAGCTCCATCATAACTTACGTGCTCCTGTATTCAGTGCCTCATCCAATAAAGGCAAGTATCTCATATGTCTTCTTAACCATCTTATCTACCTGTCCTGCTGCCTTCAAAGATCTATGGACATGCACACCAAGGTCCCTTTGATCCTCTGTACTTCCTAGAGTACTACCATTCACCATGTACTCCCTTGCCTTATTAGTCCTCTCTTGCCTTATTAGTCCTCTCTAAATGCATCACCTCAAACTTTTCAAGATTAAATTCAATTTGCCACTGTTCTGCCCATCTGACCAGCCCATTCCCAGGTAAATATTGTCCTGTAGTCGAAGGCTATTTACCAGACCACCAATTTTTGTGTCATCTGAGAACTTACTGACCATACCTCCTACATTCATGTCTAGGTCATTAATGTACACTAGAAACAGGAGAAAGAGGTTTTAGATCTTGTTCCTTTCAGGCTAGAAGCTATTCAGCTGCACTGCTTCTCACACAAAACCTGGTCACCTGGTCAGGAGCCAATTAAAACGTTGTTGACAGGCAGCTCCCTTGGTCCAGGACTCCTTTCCGGCACCATCCTGTCTTTCATGGCACACTCTGTTCCAGGACTGCAACATTGTATATATCCCTTATGCTGTTCCAGTGGACATGTCTTTCAACCTGTAGCCACTGCAATTCTAATCCACAGTCCAACAGAAAATAAAATGATATGTTCTTTCTAACAGTTCAACAGAAATAAAAAGTTATGTTCCTTATACCTTATTGACCAGTCTCCCATGAAAGACCTTGTCAAAAACCTTACTGAAGTCCATGTAGACTACATCAACTGCACTGCCCTCATCTACAGACCACCTCAAAAAATTCAATCAAATTTGTTAGACATGATCTCCCCCTAACAAAGCCATGCTGACTATCCTTGATTAATCCTTGCCTCTCCAAGTGGAGCATAATTCGGTCCCTCAGAATTTTTTCCAGAAGTTTTCTTACCATTGATGTTAGACAATAGGTGGCCTATAGTTCCCTTGTTTATCCCTACCATTGTTCTTGAATAATTGTGCCACATTAGCTGTCCTCCAATCCTCTGGTACCTCTCCTGTGGCCAGAGAGGATTTGAAAATAAATGTCAGGGCCTCTGCGATCTCCTCCCTTGCCTCCCACAGTAGCCTTGGATACATTTTATCTGGGCCTGGGGATTTATCCACTTTTAAGCCCACAAAAACCATTAATACCTCCTTCCTCTCAATGCTAATTTGTTGAAGTATATCACAGTCCCCCTTCCTGATTTCTATACCTAATTCATCCTTCTTTATAGGGAATACAGATGCAAAGTACTCATTTAAAGCCTCACATACGTCTTCCAGTTCCTCATACATATTGCCACTTTAGTCCCTAATGGGCCCTACTCTTTCCCTGGTTATCCTGTTGCCCCTAATATACTTATAAAACACCTTTGGATTTTCCTTTACTTTACCCACCAGTGTTTTTTCATGCCTGCTCTTCGCTCTCCTAATTTATTTTTTATGTAACTCCCTACACTTTCTATACTCCTCTAGGGTGTCTGCTGTTTTGAGTCCCTTTTTTGCATTATCCAATCCTGTACATTCTTTGACATCCAGGGTTCCCTGGACTTATTGGTCCCACCCTTCACCTTTATGAGAACATGTTGGCCCTGCACTTTCACCATTTCCTTTTTGAATGACTCCCAGTGCTCTGATATAGATTTTCCTACAAGTAGCTTCTCCTAGTTCACTTGAAGGGCTTTCTATGTGCGGGCTTAAAAAGTTCTCCTGGATATATTTTAAGAATTCCGCATCCTCTAAGCCTTTCACACTTTGTATATCCCAGTTAACATTGTGGAAGTTGAAATCCCGTACTGTTATTACCCTGTTATTTTTACACTTCTCTGAGGTTTGCCTACATATCTGAAGTACAGAAGAAAAACAAAGTCAGTCTGGAAGGCAGAGCGTATATAGTCAAGTTAAGGCACAAGGGAGCACGGCAAGGCTGTATGGCATTTATTTTAATGCAAGGAGTCTCGCGAGTAAGGCAGGTGAGTTGAGGATGTTGATTAACAAATGGGGATATGATATCATTGCTATTATGGAGAAATGGTTGAGGCAGGGGCAGAACTAGCAGCTCAGTATTCTGGGGTATAGGATCTTCAGGCTAGATGGTGCAGGGGTGGTGTGAAAGAGGAGGTGGGGTTGCAATAATGTTTTTTGACTGTTTTCCTTGGAGAGCAGAAGGCTAAGAGGAAGCTTGATAGAAGTTTTCAAAATCATGAAGGGTCTGGACAGAGTAGATAGGGAGAAACTGTTCCTGCTCATAAATCAATCTAGAACCAGAGGGCCTTCCATACTGACTTTGTTTTTCCTTCTGTACTTATCTGTGCATCTACTATACCTCCACTCCGTATCTCACCCCCTGCCAAATTAGTTTAAACTCCCACCAACAGCACTAGCAAACCCCCCTGCAAGGATGTTGGTGCTGTTCCAGTTCAGGTACAACCTGTCGGACTTGTACAGGTCCCATCTTCCCCAGAAAAGGACCCAGTAATCCAGGAATCTAAAGCCCTCCTGCCTGCACCAACTCTTCAGCCATGTATTCATCTGCTCTATCCACATATTCCATATTCCTGTACTCACTAGCACATGACACAGGCAGTAAGCCAGAGGTTACAACCTTTGAGGTCCTGCTTTTCAATCTGCTACCTAGCTCCCTAAATTCTTGTTGCAGGACCTCATCCCTCGTTCTACCTATGGTGTTGGTACCAATGTGAATCACAGTCTCTGATTGTTCACCCTTCATCCTTCAGAATGCCCTGCAGCCGTTCAGTGACATTCTTGACCCTGGCCCCAGGGAGGCGACATACCACCCTGGAATCAGGTTTGTGGCCGCAGAAATGCCTGCCTGCACCCCTCACTAGTGAGTCTCCTACCACTATTGCTCTTCCTCTCTTTTTCCTTCCGCCTTGTGCAGCTGGGCTCTGGCTGCACTCCCCAGAGGAACCGTCACTCTCACCATTTTTCAACACAGAAAAACTGTTCTTGAGTGAGATGCATTCTGGGGCTTTCCTGACTACCTGCCTGCCTCCCTTCTTCTGACTGGTGGTCACCCATTCCTGCTCTGACTGCATTCCTTAAGCTGGGGGGTGACCACATCTAAAAACATGCTATCCACGTAACTCAGCCTTGTGGATGCACTACTGTGCCTCCAGCTGACAGTCAAGCTCTGAAACCCGGTGCTCAAGCTGGTCAAACCGGTGGTACTTCCTGCAGATGTGGTCATCCAGACTGCCAGCAGCATCTAAGACTTCCCACATAGTGTAGGCCACGCAACACAAGGGACTGAGCTCCCCTGCCATACCTTTAGTTAAAATACTCGGCACATGTGAAGTTATGCGAGGTCCCCAAGAAGGAAAAAGCAACATTTACTGACCTCAAAGTTGTGAATGTGATGAAGCTCACCAGGCGCATGCCACTTATGTATAGTTGTAAAACTAAACTTTGTAAATTCTTGCTGGTGGGGAGCTTAATTTGGAGGATGAACTTAATTTCAATGAGGTGGTCTTTTAATTAGCATGCAGGAGGTGTTAATGAATACAAATGTGGTTCCCAACATTATCCATTGGGAAACTCAACCTGCCTTTAACCTGCTTTGAAAGTCGAGAGCACAAAATTTGCACAGTTTATCCTACCGTTGGGAAAGAGATGTTTTTGCCTTCCGCCAAATAAAATGCACCCACCCGCCACGATTCCCACTGCTTGTGGGAGCGGAAAATTCCGCCTTTTAAGTTATGGGCAACATGGTGGCAGATGGAGTATAATGTGGGGAAGTGTGAAGTTATTCACTTTGGTCACAAGAATAGAAAAGTAGAATTGTTTTTAAAATACATAAAACTTGTAAACTTTGATGTTCAGGGGGACTTTGGTGCACTTGTAGAAGAAACAGAAAATTTGTATGCAGGTTTCGCAAGCAATTAGGAAGGCAAATGGCATGTTGGTCTTTACTGCAATGATAAGAATGCAAAGACAAGTACAAGCCTAGCAAGTCACTCAGTTGGAACAAACTGCTACAAAGTCACAAAAAAGGAATGCAACTGGACAGGCCATCCAGCAGCGACCTAGACACCGGAAACAACAACAGTGAACACAGCTCTGTCGATCCTGCAAAATCCTCCTTACTAACATCTTACTGAGCATCCTACTAACTAGTGCCAAAATTGGGAGAGCTGTCTCAGAGCCTATTCAAGCATAGTCATCCTTGCGGAATCATACCTTACAGGTAATGTACCAGGCACCACCTTCACCATCCCTGGGTATGTCCTGTCCCACGGGCAGGACAGACCCAGCAAAGGTGGCAGTATACAGTCAGGAGGGAGTTGCCCTGGGAGTCCTCAACATCAACTCCGGACCCCACGAAGTCTCACCGTATCAGGTCAAACATGGGCAAGGAAACCTCCTGTTGATTACCATGTAGCGCATCCCTCAGCTGATGAATCAGTGCTCCTCCATGTTGAGCATCTCTTGGAGGAAGCACCTTGGGTGGAAAGGGTGCAGAATGTACTCTGGGTGGGGGACTTCAATGCCCATCACCAAACGTGGCTCGGTAGCATCGCTACTGACCGAGTCCTAAATAACAGAGCTGCTAGACTGAGTCTGCTGCAGGTGGTGAGGGAACCAACAATAGGGGAAAACATACTTGACCTCATCCTCACCAACCTGCCTGCCGCAGATGGATCTGTCATGACAATATCAATAGGAGTGACCACCGCATGGTCATTGTGAAGATGAAGTCCCACCTTCACATTGAGGATACCCTCCATCATGTTGTGTGGCACTACCACTGTGCTAAATGGGATAGATTTCAAACAGAAATAGCAACTCAAGACTGAGGATCCATGAGGCGCTGTGCGCCATCAGCAGCAGCATTGTAGTTGAACACAATCTGTAACCTCATGGCCCAGCATATCCTCCACTATACCTATCATGCCAGGGGATCAACACTGATTCAATGAGAAGTGCAGGAGGGCATGCCAGGAGCAGCACTAGGCACACCTAAAAATGAGATGTTTGCCTGGTGAAGCTATAACACAGGACTGCTTGCGTGCCAAACAGGATAAGCAGTAAGTGATAGCCAGAGCTAGGCGATCCCACAACCAACAGCCAATTTGATTCACTCCACGTGATATCAGGAAACGGCCGAGGGCACTGCATACTGCAAAGGCAATGGGCCCTGACAATATTCCAGCTATAGTACTGAAGACTTGTGCTCCAGAACTTACCGTGCCCCTAGCCAAGCTGTTCCAGTACAGCTACTACACTGGCATCTACCCGGCTATGTGGAATATTGGCCAGGTATGTCCTGTACACAAAAAGCAGGACAAATCCAACCCGGCCAATTACCACCCCATCAGTCTACTCTCCATCATCAGTAAAGCAATGGAAGGGGTCATCAACAGTGCTATCAAGTGGCACTTGCTTAGCAATAACCTGCTCACTGACGCCCAGTTTGGGTTCCACCAGGGCTACTCAGCTCCTGACCTCATTACAGCCTTGTTTCAAACATGGACAAAAGAGCTGAACTCCCAAGGTGAGGCGAGAGTGACTGCCCTTGACATCAAGGCCGCATTTGACTGAGTGTGGCATCAAGGAGCCCTAGCAAAACTGGAGTCAATGGGAATCAAGGGGAAAACTCTCCACTGGTTGGAGTCATACCTAGCACAAAGGAACATGGTTGCAGTTGTTGGAAGTCAGTCATCTCAGCTCCAGGACATCACTGGAGGAGTTCCTCAGGGTAGTGTCCTCTTCAGCTGCTTCATCAATGACCTTCCTTCCATCATAAGGTCAGAAGTGAGGATGTTCGCTGATGATTGCACAATGTTCGGCACTATTCATGACTCCTCAGATACTGAAGCAGTCCATGTCCAAATGCACCAAAACGTGGACAATATCCAGGCTTGTGCTGACAAGTGACAAGTAACATTTGCCCCCCACAAGTGTCAGGCAATGACCATTTCCAACAAGAGAGAATCCAACCATCGCCCTTTGATGTTCAATGGCATTACCATCACTGAATCCCCCACTATCAACATCCTGGGGGTTACCATTCACCAGAAACTGAACTGGACTAGCCAAATAAATACTGTGGCTACAAGAGGAAGTCGGAGGCTAGGAATCAGGTCAGAGGCAAGGTCAGAAGCTAGGAGCAGATCAGAGGCAAGTAACTCACCTCCTGACTCCCCAAAGCCTGTCCACCATCTATAAGGCACAAGTCAGGAGTGTGATCGAATATTCCTGACATGCCTGGATGAGTGCAACACTGACGAAGCTGGACAGCTTAATTGGCACCACATCCACAAACATTCATTCCCTCCACCACCAATGCACAGTAGTAGCAGTGTGTACCATCTACAAGATGCACTGCAGGCATTCACCAAGGATCCTTCGACAGCACCTTCCAAACCCATGACCACTACCACCTAGAAGGACAAGGGCATCAGATAGATGGGAGCACCACCACCTGGAGGTTTCCCTCCAAGTCACTCACCATCCTGACTTGGAAATATATGCCGTTCTTTCATTGTTGCTGGGTCCAAATTCTGGAACTCCCTTGCTAATAGCAATGTGGGTACCTACAGCATATGGACTGCAGTGGTTCAAGAAGGCAGCTCCCCACCACCTTCTTAAGTGTAACTAGGAATGGGCAATAAATGCTGGCCCAGCCAGCAATGCCCCCATCCCGCGAACAAATTTAAAAAAAGAATAAAGAAGGCTTGCAATAATTGTTCAGGGCTTTGGTGTGACCACGCCTGGAATACTTTGGTCTTAATATTTAAGGAAGGATATACTTGCATGAGACACAGTACAATGAAGATTGACTAGATTGTTCCATGGGATGACAGAGTTTCCTATGCTGAGAGGCTGAGTGTTATGATCCCTGTGAGGCACCAGAAACCAAAATAACCAAATTTACTGAATGACCCACAAATGAGGGAATTACCAACAAGATTCCACTTTTTGTAGCTTGTACTTTTTCATGAATCTGAACCAAGTCAAATTACACATGAAGTAAGAGGCAGATGACACTTCAAATAAAAAGGTAAATTTCATATTAAATTGTCCATACAACAAAGATATGTCTTACGCAACCACAAGCATTCGTATCGCTCCCCACACAAATGTCCCACAATATGCTGTTCTTCATTCATTCAGGAGTCCTATTCAACAACAGCTTTCACCTTTGAGGTCACGGAACTCTCTCTCCCTTGAGACATGACAGCCTGGTGGTGTAGCTTTCCAGCATTTCTTTTCAACTGAGCCACCAATAACACAGGGTGACCTACTCTCAGGAAATAAATTAAGGGATGCTTTGGCATCTGAACCAGTCAGGTTCTGGCAAACCTGTCAGAGTAAGGGAAAGGGCTGAGTTTGTACAAACAGCTGGTGAGCAGGAGGGAGTTGGGTACGGGGAGAGGTATGGGCTGGAGAACCTGGCGGGTGTTTTCCAAGTCTGAGTGGGAGGAGGTTACGGGCTTGTTGTTCACCCTGTAATAACACCTACATTCACGGCTTGGCCAATTCTGGAAAAACACCCTGTTCTCGTGCATCCCCAAGCCAGCTTACACACTATGTCCAAGAATTTCTTTCTTGTTTTCTGCCAAGGAGAAAAATTTACTGCTTCCTGAGAGAGTTGCTTCTTCTCCTCACAAGAATTCTCTGTGTCTCTCTTTTGTCTGCTTTCTTTGTGTCTGTGTCTGTACACTGATCGCTTTCACCCTCCAGCACCTCTGCCTGTAGCTCTCCATTTGATGCCTGCAGATCTCTTTTGAGTCTGACAGTCACATAGCTTCTTTCTTAACATCTTTCCTGTTGTTACTGCTTCCAGGTCAAGGGTCACCAGGTAATATGGAGTGGTATCATTATCAAGAAAGGTATAACTGATGCCAGCTCTTAAAAGGTGTTTTCAAACATACTTAAAATCAATTACGTATTCACAGTATTTTTTTAAAAATTACAATTTTTCCTTATTTTGCTGCTTGCAGGTCAAATGGCACCACATGAGCAAATTAGGTTCATATTCTCTGGAGTTTATTAGAATGAGAGGTGATCTCATTAAATCATACAAGATTCTGAAGGGGTTTGACAGGTAGACACTGAGAGGTTGTTTCCCATAGCAAGGGAATCTAGAATACGGGGATACATGATTAGGGGTTGATAATTAAGGAATGAGATGAGGAAAAATGTCTTCACTTGGAGAGTTGTGAATCCTTGGATTTCTCTAACTCAGAAGATTATGAATGCTCCATTGTTGAATATATTTAAGGCTGAGATAAAAAAAGATTCTGGTCTCTCTGGGAATCAAGGCATGTGGGAAGCAGGAAGGAAAGTGAAATTGAAGCTGAAGATCAGTCATGATCGTATTGCATTGGGCATTGAAAGCTCCTATTTATTATGTTCTTATGTTTAATTGGCTTAATTGGCTACCCACTGGTGAGGGGCAGGTAGTTATAACACCCTCCCCAGAAGCCACCTCCTTGGAAATAGGCCAGAGATAGGAACGTGCCCGCAGACCGGCACATCGCCTGTAGCAAGAAATTGCCAACCCGTGCCGCAAAACCCATCTCTGCCTTGACAGAAAAATTCCGCTCCAAGTTGCAAACTACTCAGTTTGACAGTGAAGATGACTAAAAAAATTGTAAGCCAATATTCAGTCAAAAAATTGGCATATTACATGATATCAACTACTGAAACAGATTTCCCTTTCTTCACAACACAGCAAGATGTCATTGTAATTTAATGGCAAGTTGTATAAAAAAAGACTATCAGGAAAGAAAAATTAACTCCTTTTAAGGCTTGGTTGGTAAAAGCACTATGTGGTGTGCTACTAAGCCATATAGACCAAAGACCCAGATTGACCCTCAGTCTCAGCAAAGTTAGCTGATTTGCAATGGGGCAGAAGTTTAAGCACCATAATTTGCTTCAGATCTGAAAATTCTGATACTCTGATGCTTGATATCTGCCAGTCCCTCCTGAAAAATGAACAGATGAGGACTGACTGTGATAACCTCACAATTGAACAGCCAACTGTCATTCATTAACTAGTTTTATGAACCATCATTAACAGAGATGAGCCTCACTTGCCAGGAAATTGACAACTTAGGTGAACACTTCTATGTATTCTGGACCTTTATGTTTGAAAAACTCTGTAAGCATAAATTTCCAATTTGCTCTGAAAGAAAGAGATACTTGCATTACAATAGTACCTTTTATGATCTCAGGGTATTCCAAAGTGGTTTACAACCAATAAAATGTTCATGAACACTCCTTCTGTAGCCAGCAAGTCCTGGCATAGAACTTGAACCCAGACCTTCTGGTCCAGAGTTGGGATGCTATTACTGCGCCACAAGTGCTCCTTGGAGCTGAGAATAATTTTAAGCTCTTTTCTGGAGGATGAAGTGTCCACTTAAGGGACAGTGTAACATATAAACATAGTGGGAGTCATGCTAGATGTTAAATGGGGAATCTTTTCTTCTGTAGTTTAAAATGTAAGTTGCCTACAAAAAGAAAATAGTGTTTTTCAGTCACTTGTTACTGTAGAAGCTTTAAAATGTGAAATCTGAATGTGTCATTCTTTCAGTTGTTAGCTGGTAGTTTGAATTTCTCTTTAAAAGTTATTGATCTCTACAGATTGTAACAATATTAAAGTCATTATATAAATATAAGTTGTTACACACAGTTCAGTGAAATACTGAGGATCAAATGCACTTAGGAATCCATATCTGAACTTGATTCAGTGCCTTCGGGAGAGGATAGAATAAAAGAGAGGAAATTGGGTCAGATGCACAATCCAGCTAATTGTGTCTGTGCATCATTGTACCATACAGATTAAACAAAGTCTCATACATTCAATTAAATATTTCACAGGAAGCCACATGAAATCAGCCAACTGTCCGACTCACTACAAACATAAAAATTACCAGCTGCGGCTTGGAAAATAGTGGCTTCAGCTTCTACGGGTTTTTTTTTAGCTTAGATGCAACAGTCCATGAAAATGTGCAGATTAATAGAAATACCAAATCAAAAGAGAAAAATAGCAAGGCAATCCTTATCTTACATACTGAAGACAATCAAAATCATGACAAGACAAAGCACAACTAAGAAACTGACTTAACAAAATAGGACCTCAATGTTTTAATATTTCTTAAACAATTCAACAGGCTGATAACAATGTAATTGTTTTGAATATTTTTCTTTGATTTCACTTGGAGGAGTATCTGGCACAAAACTAAAAACTTAAAGGGTAAAGGCCATAATATGAAATAAACACTTGATCATGATCTGGGGGCAATGATGTAATTTTCGACATGATGATAACTCATCTTTTGTTAACCCAAATCAAATTGTTGTATTATACCATGACATTGAGTCATGAAGATGGGAAAAATCAGGGCGCATGGGGCAATGGAAAAGTCTTTTGGAGACATCAACCAGTGATCCAGGAGTTTGAGTGGAAATAATCCTTAAATGCCAGCAGAATGTGCAGCGGTGAGATTTAGTGACTAAGGGATTAATCACACATAATTGGTTTCTACAAAGCATCAGCATATCCCAACCTTGAACACTTAATACAGTTCTGGGCACCATAGCTTATGGGAGGCATCTGACCTTGGAACAAGTACAAAGAAGGAAACTAAGTTGATAATTAGGATTGAACACATGATATGACTATTAATATTTGGAATGCTCATGTTGGAGTAAATTGGCTTAAAGGTTTTCAATCTTTTTAATTTGCTCTGTTGTGGGCAGTACTGACAAGGCAGTATTTGATGTACATCTCTAATTGCCATGAGAGAATGGATAAACTGGAGATATCCACTACAAAAACAAAGTCTAGGACAAGGGAAACTTTTCAAACTTTGATGAAAAAATGTGAATAAAAGTTATGATATATGTAAAATAATCTATCAGGCAAGCAGTACCAAGAGGGAAATGTTAAAACTTCAAGAGAGTATGCATAAATATTTGATAATTAAATCTATGAAGGTTATGAGATAAAATTGAACAGGACCATCCTGACAATCTTATCACCCTATGTGTAACATCACAGGTCAGTGGGGGTTGTGATTTGTGATGTGCCCATGTAAGTTCCATTGGAGGTGGGCAGAACTTAAACTTCAACTATCTGATCTGATAGTATTGTGGGATTGAGTGGATTCTTGGCTCATGGTCTCCTCTTCATGCTGCTGCAGCCTCTGCGCTTAGCGTTTTGCCGAGATAATGTGCTACAGCCAGCCTACTCTTCTTAAAGGCAGGCTGTCCCTCTTAAAGGGAGGCTTCACTGTACAATATTGCTGGGATTTAATCTATGAAAAACCAAATACCAGCATTGAGAAAGTATGTGGCACTGAAGGCATTAATTGTGGGAGAGTGGGGCCAGTAGGTTCTCATGTACCACCCTCAGAAGGGAGTGGGTGCAGATGTGCAGGGTGAACTGGAGAAACTAAGAACTGCTGCTTCCCAGCCATAGATGCCCAAGAAGGAAGAGAGAAAGCAACAGCACAGCGTAATGAAGAGGCTCTGTCACTTGATCTGACGCTTGCAGTGACCAGCTCAGATACTGGCACTGCACGCAACTCTAGTATAGAGTTGCGATCAGCATGTAGTGAGTCACCTGGGCAGTGGTGGGCTGCAGCCAAGCCAGGGAAGAGGATGATGCCAGTTCACTAGAGGGTGAGGTGACCGATGATTTCTGCTGCAAAAAATTCAGATGAGCACCTTGATGGGGTGACATGCAGCAGAGCATTGATGGGCATGCACACCGAGATGCTGGGTATATTCGCTGGCCTTCCAAACAGCTTCTTGCCACTGTCAAAGAGCAGGAAGGCATCTGGCTCCATCTTGGCAGAAGGCATTGTGCAGAGTTTTCCCCTCCACAGCCACTGCTCCATCTCCCTATCATACTAAAGACCAGAGGTACTACAACTGCAGCCTCCAGACCTGTTTCAGGTGTGGTGTAGACAGGTCATCTACTCCTCTCCCATCTCTGTAAGGAAGCAGCAACACTCTCAGGCAAATTCAGGAACTCAACACAACCAAGGTATGCCAGAAGCTTTGTGATAGCAGAAGTTCATGAAAATTACCTTGCCTGCAATTTGCGTGCCTGACCCTTTAAGTAACGCAGGACCACCTTTCAGATTAATGCTTGTTGTTTGATGAATGATTGATAAACTAGTTGCCTGAACTTGCATTGTCCAAATTTGGTATCCTGGTGTCACATTAGCTGGTTGGCCTGTGCAATGTAAGGATAGCACTCATTCATAGCATTTCAGGGCACCAAGGGGATGCCCCCACGATCCTTTTTTTCTGGTGGGCCCTACAGGAAGTGGCTGCTGGTGCATTTTGCTTCAGTAAAATAGTGCTAGGCTTCCATGGTGGAGCCTCAAGACAGTGGAGATGCCACTATGGCAATGAGTTTTGTGCCTTTAGTGTACCAGAAAGACTTGTAAGGAGTAAGGCGGCAGAATAGAAGGTTGGAGGGAAGAAGTTATTGAGTGCAAAGGCATATGAACTTCAACTTGATGTCCTCACTGGGAAAGAGATGGTCCCTGCCCTAAAATAACAGTGCTGCACTTGCACCTTCTTTGTGCTTGCTCTAGTTCCAATCACAACTTATGTCATTTTTTTTCCATGGCTTTCACAAGGACATGCCAGGTACAAAAGCAAGTAGGTAAATATTTTGGTTTTGGGAGGTCAAAAGGATCTTGATAGCATTTTAACTTGTCAAAGCAAAAGTAGCATGCAGCACCTAACCCACCCATTACTGTTGGTTGTCAGGCACGAAAAAGTAAAACTGTTACGTTATCTAGTTACGAATCATTTTTACATGTGTTTTTAAGTTAAAGCTTGCTGTTATATTCATAGAACAGCAGGGATTGAGGTGTGAATTAGACGGGGTATCTGAACATCCTTCAGACAATAAAAGTTAATTCAATATTCTAACGACTGTTCACTCTCATAGCTGCGTCAATCCTATTATCTGAATTCAGCAGGGGGCTTATTTGGAGAGACCGAAGGGTTATAAGTAGAAAACTAACATTCAGTCCGGATCACATGAGAATGTGATTGTTGCATGCCTGAGTTGTGCTTTTGTACTAGTAGTTATACATTGTGAGTCAATTCCCATTAAAATAAATTGCTCAGATCAGTTAATGGACCAACCGATAAGATCATAAGAAATGGGAGCAGGAGTAAGCTATTAGGCCCCTCGAGCCTGCTCCTCCATTTATTAAGATGATGGCTGATCTTCTACCTCAACTTCACCCTCCTCCATTATCCCCATGGCCTGACCAATCTTTCCTCATAAGACAACCCGCCCATTCCAGGTATTCGTTTAGTAAACCTTCTCTGAACTGCTTCTAATGCATTTTCATCCTTCCTTTATAAGGAGACCAATACTGTACACAGGATATTTGGCCCAATGTGACTGTTCCAACTCTTCGAAAGAGCTTTCCAATTGGATCCACTCTGGCCCTGTCCCAGCAGGTTTTGTCTTTTTAAGAATTTATCCAATTACCCTTCTAAAGTTAATACTGAAGGTGATTCCTCTGTCTTTTCAGAGACTCCATTCCGGATCACAAAAACTCAACTTCTGTCAAAAAAAAAAAATCGCTCATTTCCTCTCTCATCTTCTTTTGCCCAATTACTTTTAAATCTGTGCCCTCCGGTTACAAATCCTTCCCCCGGTGGAAGCGGCTTCTCGCTATTAAATCGATCCCAAACCCTTCATAATTTGGAACACCTCTATTAACTTTCAATTAAACACAGGGTCATGAGGACTCGAAACGTCAACTCTTTTCTTCTCCGCCGATGCTGCCAGACCTGCTGAGTTTTTCCAGGTAATTCTGTTTTTGTTTTCTATTAACTTTCCCCTTAACTTCCTCCATCTAGCGTAGACAACTCAGCTTCTCGAGTCTCTTGGCGGACCTGAGATCCTCGGCACCACCCACTCCAGCAAACCTCTCCCCCGTTCCTCCGAAAGCGCTGAGCCGGGATGGGCACAGGGCGCCGGCTGAGGGCAAACCAGCGAAAGGTGGCGGTTTTGCCTCGCTCCCTCGCCCCGGCGTTCCGTTCTTCGGACCCTTAAAGCCAACGCTTCCAAAAGCGGGCCGTCCGTCGGAGGATCTGAAACACCGGACCCCCAGCCAGCCAGCCAGCCAGCCAGCCAGCCAGCCAGCCCTGTGACGACCAGAGGGGCCATCGCGGGCAGGATCCCACCTCTGCCCCGGCGTTTTTACCCTCGCCTGCCCTTGCGCACCGGGGCGATCAGTCAAAAGGGGGACTTCAGACTGGATTCCCACCCCACCCCCTTTCCAGAACCGGCGGCTGCGGCCAACCCCAAAAGACGAGCCACCGGCTGGGCAGAAGGTAGCGTGTCCGTGGAACCCAAATGAGGCCTGTGAGCCTCAGCGCCAACGCCACACAGCGAGTGGTACGTTTTGCACGGGGGGAAGGTTATCTGTACCGGGGAGGGCCGCAATGGACCAGGAGGGATAGAAGCTCCTTTGCTAATGCAAAACAGACTTTAAAGAACAGGAGCCCCAGTTTATCACACCTACGGACGAACTCGGATGTGAAGTGACCACCCGCGTCCATCATCGTTGAAAGGTTCCTGCCGTCCCGGGTGTCACCGGTCGCCGTAATACCAGATTTTATTTTTTTTGAAACTACCTGTCTGCTCTGGTCACCTCCAGCTGCTGGAAATCGTGGTCTTTTTGGGGAAAAACAAATCTTTGGATTTCCAACCCCCCCCCCCACCCAAAGATACAACAAACACATGCATATTAACCAGAACAGCATTTCTGGAGGGCCAAATCTGCAACCAGCAACAACAACAACAACAACAACAACCTTCTGAGGTAAGCGAAAATTTACGTGAAACGTAAAGAATGTTTCCGAGATTAAATATATATAGATATATATATATATTTTTAAAATCGGGTTCTGACAGTAAAAACAAAGATCTCCTTCAGAATTGCCCGCCTGACCACCTGTGATTTAAAAACAAATCCTCCAACGCTCTCTTCTCACCACCTTGCCTCTCGTCTCCGGAAGGGACAACCGGCACCAAGCCATTTTCCCGCCTCTTTTTTTTTTTGGCTGGGCGGGAATGCGCGCGCCGCCTGAGTCACGAGGCAGCGACGGTTATTAGAGGGCGGCACGCGCCACTTTCGACAGTGGCTCGGGCGTTCCAGCCACCTATTCACACCACCCTCCCCCACACCTACCCGCTTCCCATCATCCTCCCCCACACCTACCCGCTTCCCAGCCCCTCCCCCACACCTACCCGCTTCCCAGCCCCTCCCCCACACCTACCCTTTTCCCAACCCCTCACCCACACCTACCCCCTTCCCAACCCCTCCCCCACACCTACCCACTTCCCAGCCCCTCCCCCACACCTACCCTCTTCCCAACCCCTCACCCACACCTACCCTCTTCCCAACCCCTCCCCCACACCTACCCTCTTCCCAGCCCCTCCCCCACACCTACCCCCTTCCCAACCCCTCACCCACACCTACCCCCTTCCCAACCCCTCCCCAACACCTACCCACTTCCCAACCCCTCACCCACAACTACCCACTTCCTAAGCCCTCCCCCACACCTACCCCCTTCCCATCATCCTCCCCCACACCTACCCACTTCCCAGCCCCTCCCCCATACCTACCCACTTCCCAACCCCTCCCCAACACCTACCCACTTCCTAACCCCTCACCCACACCTACCCACTTCCTAACCCCTCCCCCACACCTACCCACTTCCTAACCCCTCACCCACACCTACCCACTTCCTAACCCCTCCCCCACACCTACCCACTTCCTAACCCCTCACCCACAACTACCCACTTCCCAACCCCTCCCCAACACCTACCCACTTCCTAACCCCTCCCCCACACCTATCCCCTTCCCATTACCCTCCCCCACACTCACCCACTTCCCAACCCCTCCCCAACACCTACCCTCTTCCCAACCCCTCCCCCACACCCACCCACTTCCCAACCTCTCCCCCACACCTACCCACTTCCCAACCCCTCCCCAACACCTACCCACTTCCCAGCCCCTCCCCCACACCTACCCACTTCCCAACCCCTCCCCAACACCTACCCACTTCCCAACCCCTCCCCAACACCTACCCACTTCCCAACCCCTCCCCCACACCTACCCACTTCCCAACCCCTCCCCCACACCTACCCACTTCCCAACCCCTCCCCCACACCTACCCACTTCCCAACCCCTCCCCCACACCTACCCTTTTCCAACCCCTCCCCAACACCTACCCACTTCCCAACCCCTCCCCCACACCTACCCTTTTCCAACCCCTCCCCCACACCCACCCACTTCCCAACCTCTCCCCCACACCTACCCACTTCCCAACCCCTCCCCAACACCTACCCACTTCCCAACCCCTCCCCCACACTTACCCACTTCCCAGCCCCTCCCCAACACCTACTCACTTCCCAACCCCTCCCCAACACCTACCCACTTCCCAACCCCTCCCCAACACCTACCCTCTTCCCAGCCCCTCCCCAACACCTACCCACTTCCCAACCCCTCCCCCACACCTACCCTTTTCCCATCACCCTCCCCCACACCTACCCACTTCCCAGCCCCTCCCCCACACCTACCCACTTCCTAACCCCTCCCCCACACCTACCCACTTCCTAACACCTCCCCCACACCTACCCCCTTCCCATCACCCTCCCCCACACCCACCCACTTCCCAGCCCCTCCCCCACACCTACCCACTTCCCAACCCCTCCCCAACACTTACCCACTTCCTAACCCCTCCCCCACACCTACCCACTTCCCAACCCCTGCCCCACACCTACCCTTTTCCAACCCCTCCCCAACACCTACCCACTTCCCAACCCCTCCCCAACACCTACCCTCTTCCCAACCCCTCCCCAACACCTACCCTCTTCCCAACCCCTCCCCAACACCTACCCTCTTCCCAACCCCTCCCCAACACCTACCCACTTCCCAACCCCTGCCCCACACCTACCCACTTCCCAACCCCTCCCCCACACCTACCCTTTTCCAACCCCTCCCCAACACCTACCCACTTCCCAACCCCTCCCCCACACCTACCCTTTTCCAACCCCTCCCCAACACCTACCCACTTCCCAACCCCTCCCCAACACCTACCCTCTTCCCAACCCCTCCCCAACACCTACCCTCTTCCCAGCCCCTCCCCAACACCTACCCACTTCCCAACCCCTCCCCCACACCTACCCTTTTCCCATCACCCTCCCCCACACCTACCCACTTGCCAGCCCCTCCCCCACACCTACCCACTTCCTAACCCCTCCCCCACACCTACCCACTTCCTAACCCCTCCCCCACACCTACCCACTTCCTAACCCCTCCCCCACACCTACCCCCTTCCCATCACCCTCCCCCACACCTACCCACTTCCCAGCCCCTCCCCCACACCTACCCACTTCCCAACCCCTCCCCAACACCTACCTACTTCCCAACCACTCCCCAACACCTACCCACTTCCCAACCCCTCCCCAACACCTACCCACTTCCCAACCCCTTCCCCACACCTACCCTTTTCCAAACCCTCCCCAACACCTACCCACTTCCCAACCCCTCCCCCACACTTACCCACTTCCCAACCCTTCCCCCACACCTACCCACTTCCCAAACCTTCCCCCACACCTCCCCTCTTCCCAGCCCCTCCCCCACAACCTCCCCTCTTCCCAGCCCCTCCCCAACACCTCCCTTCTTCCCAGCCCCTCCCCCACACCTACCCTCTTCGCAACTGCCTTCCCCACACCTACCCACTTCCCATCACCCTCCCCCACACCTCCCGTCTTCCCAGCCCCACCCCCACACCTACCCACTTCCCACTACCCTCCACCACACCTACCCCCTTCCCAACCCCTTCCCCACACCTACCCATTTCCCACCACCTTCCCCCACACCTACCCTCTTCCCACCATCCTCCCCCACACCTACCCCCTTCCCAACCCCTTCCCCACACCTACCCTCTTCCCAATCCCTCCCCCACACCTACCCACTTCCCATCATCCTCCCCCACACCTACCCCCTTCCCATCACCCTCCCCCACACCTGCCCTCTTCCCAACCCCTCCCCCGCACCTACCCCATTCCCACCACCCTCCCCCACACCCACCCACTTCCCAATCCCTCCCCCACACCTACCCACTTCCCAACCCCTCCCCCACACCTACCCACTTCCCACCACCCTCCCCCACACCTACCCACTTCCCAATCCCTCCCCCACACCTGCCCACTTCCCATCACCCTCCTCCACACCTACCCACTTCCCATCACCCTCCCCCACACCTACCCAGTTCCCATTACCCTCCCCCACACCTACCCACTCCCCATCACCCTCCCCCACACCTGCCCTCTTCCCAATCCCTCCCCCACACCTACCCACTTCCCAACCCCTCCCCCATACCTACCCCACTGCCTGTCCTTGTATGAGCATGTGTAAGACTCTACCTGACAGGACGATCCCAGGATCTTTGTGCTGGCAGGGTTCAGATTAACTTTCTAGCCATTCTAGTGGGCTCCTGTTGCAGTTTTGGCTGGAAATCGGTGAAATGCCGTCCGTTTTCAACAACAGCTAGCCTTTACTTAACAACTGCAACATAGGAAAACATCCCAAGGTATAAATGGACAAAAGAGGACAGCGAGCCAGAGAAGGAGTTATTACGAGGTGATCAAAGTAAGGTATTTCATTTAAGAATCTGCAAAATAGGTTTCGATATTTCCTTCCTGACCCTTTCTCATAATGGATTCAAAAAGTTTGAGATGGTAACATGTCTGACAAATAACTTCATTTACCATTGTTCCAAAACATTCATCTTAAAACTTCATAGAGAACAATAAAGTTCCTAAAGAGCTTTGCTTCCTATCTCCCTTATAGTTCTTGCTGAGTTCAAGTTTATTGGGTGTTTTTTGATCCATAGATGATTCGACCGATTTGTGGACGACGCTGGGGTTGTACCTTTGCTTCCTATATTTTCTATTCCTGAATGATGATCTTCGTTATTACAAGCCTTTAAAGTTTTATCTTTTGCAATGTCTACGGTACAAGGAAATTATTCCTTCTCTATAATAATAACACTCAGTTTTTGTACGTCCTCACTGTTTTAATTGACCAGTTAAGTTTATGGGACACACCTGTTGGTGGGATTATTTGGTGGGCAGTGCCATGCTCACATGCAGGCATGTGCAGAGTGTGTGACGTACATGTGGCTACCAATGGAGACAGTGCCATAGTGATTATGTCACTGGGCTGGTAATCCAGAGGCCCAGATTAATGCTCTGGATTCAAAGAACAGGTTCAGATCTCCCCATGGCAGCTGGCAGAATTTAGACTCAATTAATAAACCTGGAATATAAAGTTACTGTCAATAATGGTGACCACGAAACTATAATCGATTGTCATAAAAACCTATCTAGTTCACGGTTGCCCATTTAGGAAAGGAAATCAGCCATCCTTACGCAGACTGAGCCTACATTTTTAAAAACTCATTCAGTCGTGGGATGTGGACATCACTAGCTGGGCCAGCATTTATTGCTCATCCCTAATTGCCCTTGAGAAAGTGGTGGTGAGTTGCCCCCTCAAACTGATGAAGTCCCTGTGGTGTTGGTAAACCCAGAGTGCTGTTAGGGCGAGAGTTCCAGGGTTTTCACCCAGCGACAGTGAAAGACGGTGATATATTTCCAAGTCAGGATGGTAAGTGGCTTGGAGGGGAACTTCCAGCTGGTGGTGTTCTCATGTGTCTAAGGGGCCTTGGTGAGTCCCTGCAGTGCATCTTGTAGATGGAACACACCGCTGCCACTGTGCGTCCCTGCTGGAGAGAATGAATGTTTGTGGATGGGGTGCCAATCAAGCGGGCTGCTTTGTTCCGTATGGTGTCAAGCTTCTTGACTGTTATGGGAACTGCACTCATTCAGGCAAGTGGAGAGTACTCCATCACACCCCTGACTTTTGCCTTGTTTTGGAGTGTCAGGAGGTGAGTTACTCTCCGCAGAATTCCTAGCCTCTGACTTGCTCTTATAGCCACAGTATTTATATGGCTAGTCTAGTTCAGCTTCTGGTCAATGATAATCCCTAGGATGTTAATAGTGGGGGATTCAGCCATGGTAATACCATTGAATGTCAAGTGGTGATGATTAGATTCTCTCTTGTTGGTGATGGTCATTGCCTGGCACTTGTGTGATACAAATGTTTCTTGCCACTTGTCAGCCCAAGCCTGGATATTGTCCAGATCTTGCTGCATTTGGACGTGGACTGCTTCAGTATCTGAGGAGTTGCGAATGGTGCTGAACACTGTGCAATCATCAGGGAACATCCCCACTTCCGACCTTGTGATGGAAGGAAGGTCATTAATGAAGCAGCTGAAGATGGTTAGGCTAAGGACACTACCCTGAGGAACTCCTGCAGTGATGTCCTGGAACTGAGATGATTGACATCCAACAACCACAACCATCTTCCTTTTTGCTAGGTATGAATCCAAACCAGCCACATGTTTTCCCCCAATTCCCATTGATTCCAGTTTTGCTAGGGCAAATGCTGTCTTGATGTGACTCCCGATCCACAGCAATATGATTGACTTAACTGCCTCTGAAATGGCCTTGTATGCCATTTGGTTCAAGGGCATTTAGAGATGGGCAACAAAAGCTGGTCTTGCCAGTGACACCTACAAACCATTAAAAGAAGAAATATAAAAAAAAGTTAGTGGCTGCGATGGTGGCAGCAGTAGGGCAGTGGGGTATTTGTAGAGAATGCAGATAACAGAAGGTAAGGGGACCTCAACAACAATGCTATCTTGACTGAACCCTAAGGGATGGGATGGAATTGATGGGAGGGATGGAAGTGGTAAGGGAGGGGGTCTTATTGTTTTTTTTATCCCATCACGGGATGTGGGCTTCCCTGGCTGCACAGCATGTATTGCACATCCATAATTGCCCTTGAGAATTTGGTGGCGAGCTTCCTTCTTGAACCGCTGCAGTATACGTGGTGTAGGCACAGCCTCAGTGCTGTTAGAAAGGGAGTTCCAGGATTTTGACCCAGCTACAGTGAAGGAACGCGGCGACATATTCCCAAGTCAGGATGGTGAGTGATTTGGAGGGGAACTTCCAGGTGATGGTGTTCCCATCAATCTGCTGCCGTTGTCTTTCGAGATGGTAGTGGTCGTGGATTTGGAAGGTGCTGTCGAAGGAGCCTTGGCAAATCCTTGCATTGCATCTTGTAGATGGTACACACGATTGCTACTGTTTGTCGGTGGTGGAAGGAGTGAATAGCGCCAATCAAGTGGGCTGCTTTGTCCTGGACATTGTCAAGCTTCTTGAGTGTTGTGGGAGCTGTACTCATCCAGGCAAGTGGGGAGTATGCCGTCACACTCCTGACTTGTAGATGGTGGACAGGCTTTGGGGAGTCAGGAGGTGGGTTACTCGTCGCAGGACTCCTAGCTTCTGACCTGCTCTTGTAGCCACGGTATTAATATGGCTAGTCCAGTTCAATTTCTGGTCAATGGTAATCCCCAGGATTTTGATAGTGGGAAATTCAGTGATTGTAATGCCATTGAAAATCAAGGGGCATTGGTTAGATTCTCTCTTCCTGGAGATGGCCATTGCCTGATACTTGTGTGGCACAAATGTTACTTGCCACTTGTCAGCCCAAGCCTGGATATTGTCCAAATCTTGCTGCATATGGACATGGACTACTACAGTATCTGAGTCGTGAATAGTGCTGAACATTGTGCAACCATCAGCAAAAATCCCCAATTCTGACTTTATGATGAAAGGAAGGTCATTGATGAAGCAGCTGTAAGATGGTTGGCCCAAGGACACTAGCCTGAGGAACTCCTGCACTGATGTCCTGGAGCTGAGATGACTGACCTCCAACAACTGCAACCATCTTCTTTTGTGCTAGGTATGAATCCAACCAGTGGAAAGTTTTCCCCTTGATTTCCATTGATGCCAGTTTTGCTAGGGTTCCTTGATGCCACACTTGGTCAAAAGTGGCCTTGATGTCAAGGGCAGTCACTCTCACTTCACCTCGGGAGTTCAGCTCTTTTGTCCATGTTTGAACCAAGGCTGCAATGAGGTCAGGAGCTGAGTGGTCCTGGCGGAACACAAACTGCACATCAGTGAGCAGGTTATTGCAAAGCAAGTGCCGCTTGATAGCACTGTTGATGACCCCTTCCATCACTTTACTGATGATGGAGAATACTTTACTGATGGTCGAGGGAAGACTGATGGGGTGGTCATTGGCTGGGTTGGATTTGTCCTGCTTTTTTTGTACAGGACATACCTGGGCAATTTTTCATTTAGCTGGGTAGATTCCAGTGTTGTAGCTGTACTGGAACTGCTTGGCTAAGAGCGTGGCAAGTTCGGGAGCACAAGTCTTCAGTACTATTGCTGGGATATTGTCAGGGCCCATAAACTTTGCAGTATCCAGTGCTTTCAGCCATTTCTTGATATCACGTGGAGTGAATTGAATTGGCTCAAGACTGGCACTTTGTTTTGCTGGGGACCTCCGGAGGAGGCCGAGATGGACCATCCATTCAGTACTGGCTGAAGATTGTAGCAAATGCTTACATTTTGTACTGATGTGCTGGGCTCCCCCGTCATTGAGGATGGGGATATTTGTGGAGCCTCCTCCTCTAGTGAGTTGTTTAATTGTCCATCCCTTTCACGCTTGGATGTGGCAGGACTGCAGAGCTTAGATTTGATCCGTTGGTTGTGGGATCGCTTAGCTCTGTCTCTCACTTGCTGCTTATGCTGCTTGGCATGCAAGTAATCCTGTGTTGCAGCTTCACCAGGTTGACACCTCATTTTTAGGAAATGCCTGGCGTTGCTCCTGGCATGCCCTCCTGCATTCTTCATTGATCCAGGGTTGATCTCCTGGCTTGATGGTAATGGTAGAGTGGGGTATGTGCTGGGTCATGAGGTTACAGATTGTGTTCGAGCACAATTCTGCTGCTGCTGATGGCCCACAGCACCTCATGGATGCCCAGTCTTGAGTTGCTAGATCTGTGATGGATGATCCATCTTGGCCTCCTGCAGAGGTGCCCAGCATCACAGATGCAGATTCTCACAGTGGTAGTGCCACACAACACGATGGAGGGTATCCTCAATGTCAAGCTGGGACTTTATCTCTGCAACAACTGTATGGTGTTCACTCCTACCAATACAGCCATGGACAGATGCATCTGTGGCAGGCAGTTTGGTGAGGGTGAGGTGAAGAATGTTTTTCCCCTCACCATCTGCTGCAGACCCAGTCTAGCAGCTATGTCATTTAGGACTTGGCCAGCTCGGTCAGTAGTGGTGCTACCATATCACTTTTGCTGATGGAC
This sequence comes from Carcharodon carcharias, assembly GCF_017639515.1. Taxonomy (NCBI): domain Eukaryota; kingdom Metazoa; phylum Chordata; class Chondrichthyes; order Lamniformes; family Lamnidae; genus Carcharodon; species Carcharodon carcharias. The sequence continues at coordinate 254,816,024 of NC_054467.1, read as the reverse complement.
AATGAAGTCCCCCACCCAGGGTACATTCTGCGCCCTTGCCAACCTCAGTGCTTCCTCCAAATGGTGTTCAACATGAAGGAGCACTGATTCACCAGCTGAGGAAGGGTGATACATGGTTTCCTTACCCATGTTTAGCCTGATACCATGAGACTTCATAGTTTCTGGAGTCAATGCTGAGGACTCCCAGGGCAACTCTCTCCTGACTGTATACCCCTGTGCCGCCACCTCTGCTGTTGATATTGGTGTCTGGAACAATATTTGTCAGTAATGATTCCATTTTCCAGTGTTGCTTGACTAGTCTTAGCCCCCAGATGTTAGTAAGGGGAACTCAGCAGGGTTGACAGGACTGAGATTGCCATTAGATAAAAACAAAAAAAAAACTGTGGATGCTGGAAATCCAAAACAAAAACAGAATTACCTGGAAAAACTCAACAGGTCTGGCGGCATCGGCAGAGAAGAAAAGAGTTGACGTTTTGAGTCCTCATGACCCTTCGACAGAACTTGAGTGAATCCAGGAAAGGGGTGAAATATAAGCTGGTCTAAGGTGTGTGTGTTGTGGGGGGGGGGGGTTTGGGTGGGTGGAGAGAAGTGGAGGGGGGTGGTGTGGTTGTAGGGACAAACAAGCAGTGATAGAAGCAGATCATCAAAAGATGTCACAGACAACAGAACAAAAGAACACATAGGTGTTAAAGTTGGTGATATTATCTAAACGAATGTGCTAATTAAGAATGGATGGTAGGGCACTCAAGATATAGCTCTAGTGGGGGTGGGGGGAGCGTAAAAGATTTAAAAATATTTAAAAATAATGGAAATAGGTGGGAAAAGAAAAATCTATATAATTTATTGGAAAAAACAAAAGGAAGGGGGAAACAGAAAGGGGGTGGGGATGGAGGAGGGAGCTCAAGACCTAAAGTTGTTGAATTCAATATTCAGTCCAGAAGGCTGTAAAGTGCCTAGTCAGAAGATGAGGTGTTGTTCCTCCAGTTTGCGTTGGGCTTCACTGGAACAATGCAGCAAGCCAAGGACAGACATGTGGGCAAGAGAGCAGGGTGGAGTGTTAAAATGGCAAGCGACAGGGAGGTTTGTGTCATTCTTGCGGACAGACCGCAGGTGTTCTGCAAAGCGGTCGCCCAGTTTACGTTTGGTCTCTCCAATGTAGAGGAGACCACATTGGGAGCAACGAATGCAGTAGACTAAGTTGGGGGAAATGCAAGTGAAATGCTGCTTCACTTGAAAGGAGTGTTTGGGCCCTTGGACGGTGAGGAGAGAGGAAGTGAAGGGGCAGGTGTTGCATCTTTTGCGTGGGCATGGGGTGGTGCCATAGGAGGGGGTTGAGGAGTAGGGGGTGATGGAGGAGTGGACTAGGGTGTCCCGGAGGGAACGATCCCTACGGAATGCCGATGGGGGGGGTGAAGGGAAGATGTGTTTGGTGGTGGCATCATGCTGGAGCTGGCGGAAATGGCAGAGGATGATCCTTTGAATGCGGAGGCTGGTGGGGTGATAAGTGAGGACAAGGGGGACCCTATCATGTTTCTGGGAGGGAGGAGAAGGTGTGAGGGCGGATGCGCGGGAGATGGGCCAGACACGGTTGAGGGCCCTGTCAACGACCGTGGATGGAAAACCTCGGTTAAGGAAGAAGGAGGACATGTCAGAGGAACTGTTTCTGAAGGTAGCATCATCGGAACAGATGCGACGGAGACGAAGGAACTGAGAGAATGGGATGGAATCCTTACAGGAAGCGGGGTGTGAGGAGCTATAGTCGAGGTAGCTGTGGGAGTCGGTAGGTTTGTAATGGCTGTGTGCCGCCATTTTACATGGACAGGCCAATTAAGGCCCGCCAAGCGTGACACGCACCCGGAAGCGCAGAAATCTCCCTGAGGCATAGAGCTGCTTCTGGGAGATGAGTTTGATTTTTTTAAATTGTAATAAAGAAAAAAAAATTTTAAGACAGTGTCACATGAGCTGGGACATGTCAATGAATTTTATTAAAATTTTTATTAAACTTTAAAAACCTTCATGAAACCTCATCCTGCTCGTGGATGAGGTTTCATGATAAATGCAACGGCCGCCTGGGCTCTTGGCCTGCCCGCTAACCTTAAGGTTGGACGGGCAGCTCAGTTAATTATTTCAATTGATACTTAAATGGCCTTAATAGGCCTTTGACAGTTCAGTGGGTGCGCAGCCGACTCCTGTGCGTGCCTGCTGAACTGAGGATCTGAATGATGCGCGGTGACTTCGAGACACATGCTCTTATATGCTGAGCTAGTCCTTCCACCCCACCCCCACTAGAGCTATACCTTGAGTGCCCTGCCATCCATTCTTAATTAGCACATTCGTTTAGATAATATCACCACCTTCAACACCTCTTTCTTCCTTTGTCTCTGACATCTTTTGATTATCTGCTCCTATCACTGCTTGCTTGTCCCTACAACCACACCACCCCCCCACCCACTTCTCTCCCCCCACACCCCCCCCACCAACCTTAAACCAGCTTATATTTCACCCCTCTCCTAATATCCGCTCAGTTATGTTGAAGGGTCATGAGGACTTGAAACGTCAACTCTTTTCTTCTCCGCCGATGCTGCCAGACCTGCTGAGTTTTTCCAGGTAATTCTGTTTTTGTAAATGAGCCATGTTACGAGCTCGATGGATTATCTTAATTGGATTGTTAGTGTAGCTATTACCATCAGCAAACATTGTGACATATGGCCTACGTACCTGGCATTGCAGTGGCATTGAAATTCATACATCACGTTGCTCAGTTGTATGGTAGACTGAATGTCTTTTTGAACTGATGGCAGCATCCTGTTAGTGAACAATGCCACTTGCCTAGCCACTGCATAGGAGGCAGCATGAAACGGCTTCCTTAACTTGTTGTTTAAATTTTTGAGATACTTTGCTTTTCCAGGGTAATTTGAGGCAGGCCAGGCATTTTTCATGTCTAAAAGTAGCGGCATTTGTCTCATTGGTGAGTTTGTGCAATATGCAGTAAATGATCTGATTAGGATAGACATTGTCCTACAGGTTAGCTTTGATGTGCTCTATTTCTGTGTCAGGCTTGCAAGGTGAGCAAATGAATAAGGGCCCTATTTACAAGATTGCTTAAGGCCATACTTATAGCGTGTGGAGCTATAGGAATCCCAACATGTATATTGACTGGGGCAGGTAGGCTTGTGGTAGACAGTAGTGAAGAACCCCTTAGCAGATTTCTCAACATCTAGGAAACTGTTCCATCTCAAAAGTAAATTTCAGTGTGTGATGGAACATATTTAGGTGTGCAAGGAAATACTTACAGGCCGCTGCAGATTCAAAGATCGCAAATGGGAAAATGGCTGGGGTAGGAGGTCGGGGCTCATTCTATCAAAATTGTGTTTCTTGTGGAAACTGACGAAAATGAACGCTTTACCTAGACGGGCTCCCATGGCTATAACATCTATTTGGGCATCCAGGTGAGGGAGGAGTGGACCAGGGTGCCCTGTAGGTAATGGTCCCTATGGAATTCTGATGGGGCGGGGTGAGGGGAAGATTTATTTGGCGGTGGCATCATGCTGGAGTTGGCGGAAACGGCGGACGATGATCCTTTGATTGCACTTGGCACGTCATAACATTCAAGGCTATGGGCCAAGTGCTGGTAAATGGGATTAGGTAGGTAGGTCAGGTGTTTCTCATGTGTCGGTGCAGACTCAATGGGCTGAAGGGCCTCTTCCGCACTGTGTGATTCTGTGATTCTGTGATTGTGGAGGCTGGTGGGGTGAAAAGTGAGGACAAGGGAGACCGTATCATGATTCTGGCAGGGTGGGGAAGGTGTGAGGGCAGAGGCTCGGGAGATGGATCGGACACAGCTGAGGGCCCTGTCAACCACAGTTGGGGGGAACCCTGGTTAAAGAAGAAGAAAGACAAGCTAGAAGCGCCATTTTGGAAAGTGGCATCATTGGAACAGATGCGACAGAGGCAAAGGAACTGAGAAGGAACACTCCTCCATCGTCCCCAACACCTCATCCCCTTCCCAGGGCACCTTCCCATGTATTCGCAAAAGGTGCAATACCTGCCCCTTTACCTCCTCCTTCTTCACTGTCCAAGTGAAACACTCCTTTCGGGTGAAGCAGCGCTTCACTTGCACCTCCTTCAGTTTGGTCTACTGCATCCACTGCTCCCAATGTAGTCTCCTCTACATCAGGGACACCAGACGCAGACTGAGTGACCGCTTTGCGGAACACCTCCGGTCTGTCCGCAAGCATGACCCAGACCTTCCGGTCACCCGCCATTTCAACGCACCATCCTGCTCTCATGCCCACATGTCCATCCTTGGCCTGCTGCAATGTTCCAGTGAAGCCCAATGCAAACTGGAGGAACAGCACCTCAGCTTCCTATTAGGAACCTTACAGCCTTCTGGACTTAACCTTGAGTTCAACAACTTCGGACCATGAACTCTTTCCTCCATCCTGACCTCTCTTTTAAATCCCCTTTTTTCTACATTCATTTTTATTTTTTATCCACTTATTTTAATTCATTTATCCGTGGTTTTATTCCCTTTTTTTTATCCCATTTCCTGTCCTTTTTTGCCCCACCACCGCCTGCTCCCCTCAGCCCATCCCCCACAGAGCCAACTGTTACTTGTTCCATGTTGTTCTTTCACACAATGCTACCCTTGTTCTGCTTAAATCACATTCTGCTTTCTTACCTTTTTGCCACTATTAGCATCTTTCTTAGCACTAACCACTACCATCATCACTCCCTTTGTCCTTCAGTTAATGACATCTTTGTCAATCCTTCCACTGTCCCCACCTATCGCTGGCCTTCTATACAGCTCCACCTGCCCCTCCCCACTTAACCAGTATAAATTTCTTCACATTTCCACTTCTCTTCAGCGCTGAAGAAGGGCCATATGGACTCGAAAGTTAACTCCGTTTCTCTCTCCACAGATGCTGCTAGACCTCCTGAGTTTTTCTAGCATTTTCTGTTTTTGTTTCAGGCACTTCTTTGATTGGTTGAGTTCTACGTGACTGCTACCTGAACTTTAAATTTGTGCATTGTTGCGCAGAAATGCTGCCACTTCCAGTTGCACCGGTGGGACCTGCACATCCTGAATTAAGTTCTAACCATTGAATCAATTATCTCACAGAACAGAAGATGGTCATGCGACCCATCATGCCCATACCAACTATTTAAGATAGTCATCCTATTAGTTTCATTCCCCTTCTTTTTCCTATGGCCTTGTACATGTTTTCTTGTTGCAATGTAGGAAACATTGCAGCCAATTTCTTCACAGTAAGGTTCCAAGAACAGTAAAGTGCTAATGATCAAATCAGATTCATAGGAAGAGGAGTAGCCCATTCAGCCCATAAGACTGTTTTGCTGCTTAGTTAGGTCACAGCTGTTCTCTTTCTTAATTTCATCTACCCTTTGTTCTGTAATCCTTAATACCCTTGCCTAACACAAATCTATCAACCTCAGTTTTAAAATTTTCAATTGACGTAACCTCAGTAGCTTTTTGAGGGAGAGAGTTCCAGATTTCCACTACCCCTTCTGTGAAGAAGTATTTTCTTACGTCACCACTGACTGGCCTAGTGCTAATTTTAAGACCCCTTGTTCTGGCCTCCCAACCCAGAGGGAATAATTTCTGTCTATCTACCCTATGAGCTTCTTTGATCATCTTAATTGTCTCAATTAGATCACCCCTTAATCATATATTCAAGGGAATAACCTGTTTTAATTTGGTTGAAGGATAAATACTTTCTAGGGCACTGGGAAGAAATTTATTGTCCTCCTTTGAAATAGTGCAATTAAATCTTTTACATCCACCTGAACGGACAGACTTGATTTAATGTATCATGCAAAGGAGGCCACCTCTGATAGTACAGCATTCCTTCAGTCCTGATAAAAACAAAAAAACTGCGGATGCTGGAAATCCAAAACAAAAACAGAATTACCTGGAAAAACTCAGCAGGTCTGGCAGCATTGGCGGAGAAGAAAAGAGTTGACGTTTCAAGTCTTCATGACCCTTCGACAGAACTTGAGTTCGAGTCCAAGAAAGAGTTGAAATATAAGCTGGTTTAAGGTGTGTGGGAGGGGGCGGAGAGAGAGAGAGAAGTGGGGGTGGGTGGTGGTGTGGTTGTAGGGACAAACAAGCAGTGATAGAAGCAGATCATCAAAAGATGTCAACAACAATAGAACAAAAGAACACATAGGTGTTAAAGTTGGTGATATTATCTAAACGAATGTGCTAATTAAGAATGGATGGTAGGGCACTCAAGGTATAGCTCTAGTGGGGGTGGGGAGTGCATAAAAGATTTTAAAATATTTAAAAATAATGGAAATAGGTGGGAAAAGAAAAATCTATATAATTTATTGGAAAAAAAAGAGAAGGGGGAAACAGAAAGCGGGTGGGGATGGGGGAGGGAGCTCAAGACCTAAAGTCTTTAGGTCTTGAGCTCCCTCCCCCATCCCCACCTCCTTTCTGTTTCCCCCTTCTCTTTTTTTTCCAATAAATTACATAGATTTTTCTTTTCCCACCTATTTCCATTATTTTTAAATATTTTAAAATCTTTTATGCACTCCCCACCCCCACTAGAGCTATACCTTGAGTGGCCTACCATCCATTCTTAATTAGCACATTCGTTTAGATAATATCACCAACTTTAACACCTATGTGTTCTTTTGTTCTATTGTTGTTGACATCTTTTGATGATCTGCTTCTATCACTGCTTGTTTGTCCCTACAACCACACCACCCCCCCCCACTTCTCTCTCTCTCTCCCCCAACACACACCTTAAACCAGCTTATATTTTAACTCTTTCTTGGACTCGAACTCAAGTTCTGTCGAAGGGTCATGAAGACTCGAAACGTCAACTCTTTTCTTCTCTGCCGATGCTGCCAGACCTGCTGAGTTTTTCTAGGTAATTCTGTTTTTGTTCCTTCAGTCCTGCACTGAATTATCAAATAACAAAGAAAAGTATAGCACAGGAACAGGCCCATCGGCCCTCCAAGCCTGCGCCGATCATATTGCACGTCAACTAAAACATTTTGCACTTCCAGGGTCCGAATCCCTCCATTCCCATCCTATTCATTTATTTGTCAAGCTGCCTCTTAAACACCACTATCGTACCTGCTTCCACCATCTCCTCTGGCAGCGACTTCCAGACACTCACTACCCTCTGCATAAAAAACTTGCCCTGCACATCTCCTCTATAGTTTTCTCCTCTCCCCTTAAATCTATGTCCCCTAGTAATTGACTTTTCCACCCTGGGAAAAAGCTTCTGACTATCTATTCTGTCCATGCCACTTATAATTTTGTAAACTTCTATCAAGTTGCCCTTAATCTCCGTCGCTTTAGTGAGAACAATCCAAGTTTCTCCAACCTCTCCTCATAGCTCATAACCTCCAGACCAGGCAGCATCCTGGTAAATTTCCTCTGCACCCTCTCCAACACCTCCATATCCTTCTGGTAATGTGGCTACCAGAATTGCATGCAGTATTCCAAGTGTGGCCTAACCAAGGTTCTATACATCTGCAGCATGACTTCCCAGCTTTTATACTCAATACCCCTGCTGATGAAGACAAGCATGCCATATGCCTTCCTGACTATCTTATCCACCTGCGTTGCCACTTTCAGTGACCTGTGGATCTGTACACCCAGGTCCCTCTGCCCATCAATGCACTTAAGGGTTCTGCCATTTACTGTATAATTCCTGCCTGTATTAGACCTTCCAAAATGCATTACCTCGCATTTGTCCGGATTAAACTCCATCTGCCATTTCTCCGCCCAAGTCTCCAACCGATCTATATCCCGTTGTATCCTTTGACAATCCTCTTCACTATCTGCAACTCCTCCAACCTTGGTGTCGTCTGCAAACTTACTAATTAGCCCAGTTACATTTGCCCCCAAATCATTTATGTATACTACAAACAGCAAAGGTCCCAGCACTGATCCCTGCGGAACTCCACTAGTCACAGCTCTCCATTCAGAAAAGTACCCTTCCACTGCTACCCTCTGTCTTCTATGACCAAGTCAATTCCGTATCCATCTTGCCAGCTCACCTCTGATCCCGTGCGACTTCACCTTCTGTACCAGTCTGCCATGAAGGACCTTGTCAAGGGCCTTACTGAAATCCATGTATATAACATCCACTGCCCTTCCATCGTTGATCATCTTTGTCACTTCTTCGAAAAACTTGATCAAGTTAGTGAGACACAACCTCCCCTTCACAAAACCATGTTGCCTCTCACCAATACACCAATTTGCTTCCAAATGGTAGTAAATCCTGTCATGAAGAATCTTCACCAATAATTTCCCTACCACTGTCGTAAGGCTCACCGGCCTGTAATTTCCTGGATTATCCCTGCTACCCTTCTTAAACAATGGAACAACATTGGCCATTCTCCAGTCCTCTGGGACCTCACCCGTAGCCAGTGAGGATACAAAGATTTCTGTCAAGGCCCCAGCAGTCTCCTCCCTTGCCTTCGCTAACTACTCTGGGGTAGATCCCATCTGGCCCTGGGGACTTATCCACCTTAATATTCTTCAAGACGCCTAACACCTCCTCTTTTTTGATCTCAACATGATCCAGGCTGTCGACACACTCTTCCCTAGACAAATCGACCACTAAGTCCTCTTTGGTGAATACTGATGAGAAGTACTCATTTAGTATGTCTCCCATTTCTTCTGGCTCCACACACAGATTCCCACCTCTGTCCCTGAGTGGGCCTACCCTTTCCCTGGCCACCCTCTTGCTTTTTACATATGTATAAAAGGCCTTGGGATTTTCCTTAATCCTGGTTGCCAGTGACTTTTCATGACCCCTTTTAGCCCTCCTGACTCCTTGCTTAAGTTTCTTCCTACCAGTCTAGATAACATGCTCAGTCTCTGGTGTAGGACTTGAACCCATAACATTTTGACTCAAAAGTGGGAGTGCTACCCACTGAGCCACAACTGTCACCTTTGAAGTTTGGTTTACGCATTTTATATTTAATTTGAAGTGGAAGCAAAATGGTACAATTTATTTCAAAGTAATAATGTGACATAATGTTAATTTTGCCTGAATAGGTTTTGATTTTCTCCATTGCAGGGTTAGCCATTTGGTCAGATCTGCTGTTTACTGTGTGCTCTGGTGTAACATTCCAGCATCATGCTGAATGTTCCCAGCTCCCCCTGCTGCTCGACCTGCTGCCCACGTTCTGTTTATAGAATTGTCCAAGCTAGTCACGAGGCAGAGGAGAAATTAGCTGAGCTTTAATTTCATTTTTTTCACATGTTATAGGTTGTGATCAGGGTATTAATTTTTAAAAATGCTATTAGCTATTTGTTATAACAGCTCATAACATTTTTCAATACCTCCAATTTTATTTTCAATAATCTATAACTTATGATCAGTCTTACCTATTATGGGATATAAGAGCGTTTAGGATGTAAAAACTGTTTTTTGAAGCACTGCATCAGGACTCACAGATCTACTGAATTCTTTCAGGAGGCAACTAAATCAGTGGATAAGAACTATCCAGAGGGTATGAATCATTCACATTTTCAGAATTCTGTTTGATAAAGTTTTTAATTGTCTCCGGAAAGAAGTTGGTAGATTTGATGGAATGTTTCAAAACCAGCTTTTACTGCCTATAAGCTCTAATATCTTATAATATTTACCCACTCCCTTTGCCTCACCATCTTCATCCACCTTGGTCCTACAGTTTGGAATTCTCTCTGCTTTTCTACCTCCATCCCCCTCCTTTCAGTATCATCTTCAAAACCACCTCTTGTGGCTTTTAGTCATGAAGCTAATATCTTTTACATTGTTTTTTCTTTATTCTTTCATGGGATGTGATCATCCATTTTGTTTGATTATGCCCTGGAGGTTTTTCTATGTTAAAGGCTTGGCATCAAGGAGCCCTAGCAAAATTGGAGTCAATGGGAATTGGGGGGAAACTCTCCATCGGTTGGAATCATACCTAGCACAAAGGAAGATGGTTGTGGTTGTTGGAGATCTGTCATCTTAGCTTCAGGATATCACTGCAGGAGTTCCTCAGGGTAGTGTCTTTGGCTCAATCGTCTTCAGCTGCTTTATCAATGACCTTCCTTCCATCATAAGGTTCGAAGTGGTTCACCGATGATTACACAATGTTCAGCACCATTTGTGAATCCTCAAATACCGAAGCAATCCATGTCCAAATGCAGCAACTGTAACTGGGAGTTAAATTAATTAGGGGATTTGGAAGTTATTATAGTAGTAATTTGTAGACATATGTGTATGCTTAAAAATCATTTTACTTGTTAATAAATGTTTGATTTAGTTTTATAAAAACCTCTTAAGACTCGGTGGTCTTATTATTACTGAAATCAAAGTCCACATCTCGAAACATACAAATTGAAAATTAGCCGTGACAGTTGTTTCAAGTTTCCCTCTGGGATTTGAAAAGCTCAGCATTTACCATCTGTTATGTCATAACAGCAGGAAAATGGTGTACAGGTAGATGATCAGCCATGATCTAATTGAATGGCGGAGCAGGCTCAAAGGGCAAAATGGCCTACTCTTGTTCCCATGTTCCTAGCCAACTGGTTTGAAAGCTGCTTTGACAATGTCAGTCAGTGGATGGTGAGAAGTAGCAAAAGCTCTGGTTGCTGGGCAGTCATTCCACAGGGCCTATACATAGATCTAGTCCCATTCTACCATTTATAAATGGTATGGGAGAGGATTTATCCAGTAACATTGTAGACTAAGCTACATTTCAAAAGAGCCTGAAAGCATTCATTGGGATTTGGAAAGATTATATGCATGGACAAAGGAATGGTAAGTGCACTTAAAAAGAAATCATCACATTTCTTCTAGATATAAGTCATTTTACATTTGTTTCAGAGTATTCATATTCCCAGCTCGCATCCTCATTGGAAAATATGAGGGACATAAAATTTTTTGATTCAAATGAGAAATATAAGTTATATGGTGGGGCTTTACAATTACCAAACCACTGAGTGGCGCTAGCTACTTAAAGCATAAGCAGTGCAGCTGGGAGTATAAAAACAAAAAACTGCGGATGCCGGAAATCCAAAACATATTGCTTATGTATGTTATCGGCAGGAAAAAAGGGACTTAGAACATTGGAACATCGGAACAGGAGGAAGTCATTCAGTCCCCTAAACCTATTTGCCATTGAATTAGATTACAGCTGATCTGAATCTTAACAATATTTGTCCGCTTTGGTTCAGTACCCTTAATACTGAACAAAAATCTATCAATCACAGTTTTGAAATTTTCATTTAACCCCTAAACAGCTTCTTGGGGGAGAGAGTTCTAGATTGCCACCATCCTTAGTGTTTTCTAACATCACCTCTGAACCACCTTGTTCTCATTTTGAGGTAATGCACTCTTGTTCTGAACTCGTTGACCAGAGTAAATTCTTTTTCTCAGTCTACTCTTTCAGCCCCTTTAATCATCTTAAACACTTCGATTAGATGATCTCTTAATCTTCTGTATTCAAGGGAATACAGGCCTAATCTATGCTGCTTGACCACATAATTTACCTTTTTTAACTCTGATATCTAAATTTCTGTAAATGATCACTTTGATCGATGCCTTCCTTAAACTGAAAAATATAGTCCATAATTTGCAGACAATAGTCCAAAGTAAACAATGGCAGGAAACAATACGAGATAAATAAACTGTAGTAGTTGAGCTAATTTGGATTTTTAAAAGCTATTTGTTTTAGGAGGAAGGAAATATTGAGCGAAGTGAGGAATAGCACTATTTTAATGTGACCAGAAATAATGATGTAGAACAGGACATATATATATTATATTTTAATATTTTGTTTAACATATATCCATGTTTTGGTAGCACTTAAAATTTTGAATTGTGGAGTAAAATATATTACCATGCCATTTTTGTACACTTTTTCATTATCTCTGTTAGTAGTTATACGTTACTTTATTTCCAATGAAGAGAACAATATGTGGCAATGATGGGGTTAAATGGATGGCAATGAACTACGTACAATGTACAGAACAGAAACATTTGGTCCAAGTGGTCCATGATGGCCTTTATACTCCAGACGAGTCTCTTTCGAACCTTCTTTATGTAACCATAACAGCGTAACTTCAAGGCCATTATCCCTTGTCTATATGTTTCTCCAGCTTCCTCTAAATGCATCTATGCTATTCAACTCAAGTACTTCTTGTGATAGAGAATTTCATATTCTAATCACTATCTGTGTAAAGAGGTTTCTTGTGAATTTCCCATTCTCTATCAGATCACCTTTCTGGTTTCATTTTTCTCAAGAGTCCCAGCCTGTTCAACTTTTCCTGATATGTATAACCTCTCAGCTCTAGAACGATCTTTATAATCTTTTCCCCACATTCTCCAGTGCAATATTCTCTATATTATATGGGGCAACATTTTTTTGATGGCGGTGTTTCTCACTTCACAGGTGGAGAAGTTGGTGGGGAACGCAAGCCCACCAATCATTGATGCCATGCAGACATTTAACACTTTAATCTGCTGGAGACAGGCCTTTTGCTCCTCACCCGGGAGGAAGTTCCATCCTAGAGAACTGCTGCCCAAACTGATTGGCTGGCAACTCTGTAGTCCCAGCCGGGCCACTAAGAGTGGTGGCCACTTCTGGGACTACAAGCAGCTTCCAGATCCTGAGCCCTGGGATACAGGGAAGTCCAGGGTTTTGTGGTGAGGAGGGGAAATGAGGCCTGGGGGATGGGGGTGGATGGTGGGAATGAGGGGTCATGATTTGAAGATCAGGCGAGGAGGCAGTATCCAGGAGGACCCAGACCTTGGGGAGGGGGAATGTAAAGGAAGGCAACCACCCCACCCAAGGTGCAAGCAGCATAACCTGTTGGGCTTGCCCCTGTCCCTGAATCCCTCCTGCTGGCCTGAAAATTGAGGGCTGGGCAGTATTCCTCATTTTGAGCATGTTTGGGCCGCCCTGGTCCTCACTTGCCTTTGTAAAATAGCATGTAGGTTGGGGATGGGTGGGAAGAAGTCTGGGAAGACCACATCGGGAATTTTATGGCCCTTCCCGCCTGTAAGCTCACCAGCTGGGGGCCTGTAAGATTCTGCCCATGGAGACTGGAATTGAAAAGAAGGGGAGAGGGAACGAAGGGGCAATGGATGATAATGAGGGGAGTATGGATGATGATGGAAAGGAGAGACCTTTATTGCAAGGGGGATGGAGTATAAAAGTAGGGAAGTTTTCCTACAATTGTACGGGGAATTAGGGAGACCACACCTAGAATACCATGTATAATTTTGATCTCCTTCCTTAACAAGAGTTATACTTGCATTGGAAGCAGTTCAGAGAACGTTCGCAAAGCTGATTCTTGGGATGAAAGAGTTGTCTTATGAGGAAAGGTTGAGCAATTTGTGCCTCTACTTATTGAAGTTTGGAAGAATGAGAGGTGATCTTATAAGATTTTGAGGGGGCTTGACGGGGTAGATACTGAGAGGATGTTTCCTTTTATTAGGGAGTCTAGAACTCAGAACACAGTTTAAAAATATGGGCTCTCCTGTTTAAAAATGGGATGAGGAGGAGTTTCTTTTCTCAGAGATTCCTTAACCAGTGGAAGGGTGCTTTTCTGAATGGAGAGCAGTGACTAGTGGAGTTCCGCAGGAATCAGTGCTGAGACCTTTGCTGTTTGTAGTATACATAAATGATTTGGAGGAAAATGTAACTGGGCTAATTAGTAAGTTCGCAGACAACATTAAGGTTGGAGGAGTTGCAGATAGTGAAGAGGATTGTCAAAGGATACAACGGGATATAGATTGGTTGGAGACTTGGGCGGAGAAATGGCAGATGGAGTTTAACCCGGACAAATGTGTGGTAATGCATTTTGGAAGGTCTAATACAGGCAGGAATTATACAGTAAATGGCAGAACCCTTCAGTGTATTGATGGGCAGAGGGATCTGGGTGAACAGGTCCGCAGGTCACTGAAAGTGGCAACACAGGTGGATAAGGTGGTCAGGAAGGCATATGGCATGCTTGTCTTCATCAGCAGGGGTATTGAGTATAAAAGCTGGGAAGTCATGCTGCAGCTGTATAGAACCTTGGTTAGGCCACACTTGGAATATTGTATGCAATTCTGGTCGCCACATTACCAGAAGGACATGGAGGCATTGGAGAGGGTGCAGAGGAGGTTTACCAGGATGCTGCCTGGTCTGGAGGTTATTAGCTATGAGGAGAGGTTGGAGAAACTTGGATTGTTCTCACTAGAGCGACGGAGATTGAGGGGCGACTTGATAGAAGTTTACAAAATTACGAGTGGCATGGACAGAGTAGAAAGAAGTTTTTTCCCAGGGTGGAAAAGTCAATTACTAGGGGACATAGATTTAAGGGGAGAGGAGAAAACTATAGAGGAGATGTGCAGGGCAAGTTTTTTATGCAGAGGGTAGTGAGTGTCTGGAATTCGCTGCCAGAGGAGGTGGTGGAAGCAGGTACGATAGTGGTGTTTAAGAGGCACTTGACAAATAAATGAATAGGATGGGAATAGAGGGGTACGGACCCCGGAAGTGCAAAATGTTTTAGTTGACGTGCAATATGATCGGCGCAGCCTTGGAGGGCCAATGGGCCTGTTCCTGCTGTACTTTTCTTTGTTCTTTGTTCTTTGGATTTCTCTTCCACAGAGAACAGTGGAGGCTGGTTCATTCAATACATTCAAAAGGGGGAGATGGTGGTAATATCACAGGATTCAGAGGCACAGGTTAATTCTCTTGGGACATGGATTCAAAACTCACCACTTGGTGGACTTTGAATTCAATTAATAAATCTGCAGCTATCTTCAATTTTTGCAAAACATCATCTGGCTCACTAATTTCCTTTAAGGAAGGAAATCTGCTGTCCTTACCTAGACTGCCTTACTTGTGATTGCAGTCCCACAGCAGTGTGGTTGACTCTTAAGTGCCCTCTGAAATGGCTTAGCAAGCCAGTTGGTTCAGCAACCAATGCTGGCCTTGCCAACAATGCTATATCCCCTGAAAGAACAAAAAAAGGCTGAGTTACGCAGATTTTGATCTACGAAGGAGTTGTGTTATGGGGGCAGATAGGAAAGTGGAGTTAAGGCCACAATCATATCAGCCATGATCACATTGAATGGTGGAGCAGGCTGGAGGGGCCAATTGGCCTCATATTTCTTATGGTCTTAGGAGAGAGCAATGGTGAGGTAATGAAGGAGCGAATGAAAGATGGTGCAGGAGCAATGGATGAGATAAAATGTTTAGAAATTCATGGCAATGAAGGGAGACAGTCATGGAAGGGATAGCAATGAAAGCAAATACACTCATGTCTGAGGAGGTGTGGTCAGAGGAGATGATGCATCACCAGTCTGGAAATCTGTATTGATTAAAATTGATGATTAGGGTTATCAACTTTGGCTGGAGATAGTCCTAGAGATTTGACCACATGCCCCAACCCCCACTCTTCTCTGTCTTCCCCCCCCCCATCTCCAGTATTTTTATAACTAATAAAAATAAACAAAATGTTAATGCCCCTATGATTTTTCTCCTGGTTTGCTCGCATATGTGTTCAAGAGATTAATTTTTAATTCCCAGAGATTTGAGAGCAGCTCTTGAGGGTTGGCAACCCTAGCTTTTGGCTGAAATGTCAACTTGTCTTTTCCCCCTTGTAGATGCTGAACCGTTTCCAACATTTTCTGTTGCTTTTTTAAGGTGAAAAGGGAGTTTGATCCACGCTTTTTAAACAAGTGTCCCACTGGGTTTACATTATTTTATATATATATATATATATATATACATGAGGCCATCCTATTTAAGTTCTGGATTTAAAAACAATGAAGGAACAATCGATTGGCGTCAACGTCAGTAACAGAGCCACACGGTTCAATTTAAGCCCTGGAAAAATGTTCCTGCAGCTGAGAAACAAAATAAGATTATTGGTATCGGGATTGTTGGGGAACGGATGAGAGAGGGTGGAGTTTTCTTAGGTACATATAGACTGTGACTCAAATCCAATCCGCCCCTCTGATTCACGCGTCTTGCGCTACCTGGCGTTGCTGTAATTCTCGATAAGATACAGTAACCCGAGAGAAAAAAAAAAATCAGCTGCGTAACACTTCCGACTTTCGACATCAAGTACAATTATTTTTTTTTTTCAGAAAAGTTTGTAAAAACTCTGGAGGATTCCGGACGGAGCAGCAATTCGAGTGCAAAGAAGCGGCTGGCTACGAAAAGTTTTGTTTTAAATACATTATCCAAGGAGCTGCTTCAAACACCTGGTCGCCGTGTGTAACACTTTGTTTCTTCTCTCAATTGCCGACCGTTGATACAAATTTCAACCAGAAAGGATATCGGAAAAAGAAAAGTGGACGTGGTTTTTGTGCCCCCCCCCCCCCCTCTATTTTAGTTGCGGGACTTTATTTGTATTCACAAAATGATGAGAGGAGGATACGCGGCTCTGGCTGTTTACGTTGCGATTTTGTGTTCAATTAACGCTTACGTTTTGGGGTTGGCTAAGGATTCAGTCCCCAGGAAAACCATCTCTCACGATGGTAGGTGCCGGTTTCTTTCTGATTTATTTCTTTTTTCTCTCTCTCTCTCTCTCTCAGCAATGTTTCCCCGACTCTCCAAATTAATTCCGATCTGTTGCTAAGCAGGCTGCATGTGTCGCACGGTTAAAGATACCTTGAGAGGTTTTAAAGATCGCTTTGTGTGTTTACAGCCCATGACTTGGTCAGTGAGGTACTTGTTCACAAAGGAAATTTTTTTTTTTAAAAATCCTTCATTCCTATAGCGCCCTTTGAGTTTCTGAAACGCTTTGCAGGAAGTGCAGCAGCCAGTTTGCGCACAGCAAGCTCCCGTTGACAATACTGAAATAACGACTAGCTTAATTGGATGGAATAGGGTTGTGGCTCATGTTGGGGTTCATAACCAGTGCTGGTTATATCACGAACAAGAAACGAGATTGGTCCAGAATTTGCCCTCTGGCCTTTGTTACCGTACTTGATCAAGCTGCTTGCACCTTTAGTTCTCCCCCAGGCAGCTTGCCCTTTTTCTAAAGAAAATCCTCTAATTTTTTTAAAACAACAAAGAACTTATAAAAACAAAAATGTGTATTTTGTAAGGAGCGCTGAATAATCTTGAACATTATCAACCATTTTCAGCAAAGGGACCTAAAAGAGGTGTTAAGCTCTTCATTTGTATAATGTAACAGACCTCATGCCTGTTTTTAGAGAGCTGGATGGAATTTCTGAAAAATGGGTATGATGAATTTATCAGTAGCCTAATCTCACATCTGCCCATTGCTAAATTGCGTTATGCCTGTTTTAAACCCAAAAAATCCTAATCTGTTTCAGTGAAGTTGATTGAGGAGAAAAATACCAACATACTGGGGAAAACTTTACTTGTCAAGTAATGTCATGGGGTTATTTATGTCTTTCAAGGACAATCACTGCCTCAGTTTAACGTCTCTTCTGTACAATGACACCGTGACAGTGCAGGGCTCCCTCAGTATTGCACTGAAGTATCAGCGTGGATTATATGCTCAAGGGTCTGAATTGAGCCTGGAACCCACACCCTCCTGATGACTGAGTCAAGGTGTTCACAAGCATTTGTATACATGAAGGAGGGAAATTTAAGCGACAGGCAGGACTCCTAGCATTATTTTGCTCGTGCTTCTTTATGCATTTTGCCTCTGCTGTGAGGTGAACCAGGTTTCTATGAAGTCATCACTTATGTGGAGAGACTTGAAAAGCAGTAGTTGATCTTTCTCAAAGTGAAGAAGGTTAAGAGGTGATTTAGTATATTAAATATATATAAATATATTACTGTACATATTCAATTTAATATATTAAAATTATGAGGGATTTTTTAGAGAGTAGATAAGGAAAAATTGTTTCTACTTGCAGGAGGGTGGTAACCAAAGGACACAAATTTGCAATAATTAAAAAAAAGATGGAGTTGGTGCAGTTGAAATATTTTTATGAAATGAGTTCTTAACTGCAAATCACAGACTCAACAGAAAATTGGATGTCTGCTTGAAAAGGAGTGGCTAACGGGAAAGAGCAGGGGAGTGGGATTATTTGGATGACACTTTAAAAGAGTCAGCACAGGTATGATGAGCCAAGTGGTTTCTACTGTACTGTAGGATTTTATGATTCCACAAAAAGTGGGGTGGAGTTGAGGATTGCTTGCTTATCTATTTTTGATTATAGCCTGTCTGATTTAAAGTTTTTTTTTACCACTTATTTACTCAGCTGGGAGTGATATATTAGAATGGATAGAGGATTAGTTAATGGATAGAAAAGGGAGGGCAGAATTTTGCCGTCGGCGAGCAGGGGGCGGGGCCCGTTTGCTGATGCATAAAATGATGCAGAATGACCTCGGGTGGAACCCCCAATGTCATCCCGCCCCACTTAAATTTTCAGGAAGGCGGGGGCACATCAAAATCAGCTGTGGGCCCGCCAACCTGTCAATGGCCAATTGAGGCCATTGACAGGATCATTTAAACAATTAAAGGACCTGCCCGTCCAACCTTAAGGCCAAGAGCCCCGGCGGCAAATAGAGAAAACGTAAAACCTCATCCAGCGGTGGGATGAGGTTTCATGCAGGGTTTTAGAAATTTTAATAAAGTTTTTCTGTAAATTATGAACATGTCCCAACTCATGTGACATTGTCACATGAGGGGGACATGTTAGGGAATTTTTTTTTTTCTATTTTTAATCTTTTTCAAAGTGGAAGCGATCTCCGTGAGGCTGCACTTTGCCTCAGGGAGATGTGCGCTCTTTCGTGCGCATGCGCGAAAGAGCACACTCTCGCTTTTGGGGAATCCCCCCCACCTGCACAGGAAGCGCAGAGCGCTTCCCGCTGGATGTCACGCTGGGCGTGCCTTAACTGGCTCGCCCACGTAAAATGGCGATACGGTCCGCTTCTCCGGCGGGGATCGGCTCTCCGCCCGCTGGAGATTGGGTCGGGCCTGCCCGCCCAACAGGCAGAAAATTCTGCCCAGAGTGTGGGCATAAACGGGACTTTTTTCAATTTGGCAGGCAGTGAATAATGGAGTGCTGGGAGGATCAGCTATTTACAATTTATATTGATGACTTAGATGAAGAGAGAGTAATTTTATCTAAGTTTGCTGATGATACCAAGCTAGCAGCAAAGGTAAGCTTCGGGGAGGAAATGCAGCAAAGAGACATAGGCAGTTGAGTGGGAAACAAGATGGCAGATGGAGCATATTTTCGAGAAATGTGAAGTTATTTGCTTTGGCCGTAAGAATTAGAAAGCAGAATATTTTTTGTAAGTGTTGATGTTCAAAGAGCCTTGGGTGTACTTGTACAAGGGATGCAAAAAGTTAGCATGCAGGTGCAGCAAGCAATTAGGAAGGCAAATGGCATTTTGTCTTTATTGCGAAGGGATTGGAGTACAGGAATAAAGAAGTCTTGCTGCAGTTCCACAGGGTTTTGATGAGACTGCACCTGGAGGACTGTGTGCAGTTTTTGTCTCCACATTTAAGAAAGGATATTCTTGCTTTGGGGGTGGTACAGTGAAGGTTCACTAAATATTGTCCCTGGGGAGAGGGGATTGTCCTATGATGAGTGGTCGAATAAATTGGGCTTGTATTCTTTGGTGCTTAAAAGAATGAGAGGAGATCTCATTGAAACCTCCAAAGTTCTGAAGGGGCTTGATAAGGTGGGTGCTGAAAGATTGTTTCTGCTGGTCAGGGAACCTAAAGCACAGGGGCACAGTCTTAGCACAAGAGGACAATCATTTTGTCTCAGAGGGACTGAGATGAGGAGAAATGACTTTACTCAAAGGTTTATGGATCTTTGGAATTGTCTAAGCCAGAGGGTTGTAGATGCTCCATCGTTGAATACACTTAAGGCTGGGATAGGTACATTTTTGGTTTCTCAGGGAATTAAGGGGTATGGGGAGTGGCAAGAAAATGAAGTTGAAGCCCAAGATCAGCCATGATCTTGTTGAATTGCAGAGCAGGCTCAATGGGTCGTGTGGTCTACTCCTGCTTCTGTTTCTTATTTTCTTGAACTGGCATCACAGTCATTTTTTTTCCATTGAGCAGACTTGATGAAATGTTTTCTTCCTTGCTGGTTGGACCCTAGAGAGTTGATAACCAACTTCTGTGGAAGATAGGATTGCAGTAAGAAGGATTGACTCTCTAAGATGACAGACATGATGATGGGCTGTGGCTGCGTCAACCCTTTGTGCTGCATCTGGTAGTTTAATGGGACAAGTCGACAATACTCTAGAGCAATGTTTTTGGATCAACCAGCCAGCCCCATAATCTTGAAAGTAGACCTGTTACTGGAGACGCGTTTCTTCCCATTGCTTTTGGCTCAATTAACTTAATTATATATTAATAAGACCATAAGACATAGGAGCAGAAATTAGGCCAATCAGCCATCGAGTCTGCTCCGCCATTCAATCATGGCTGATATGTTTCTCAACCCCATTCTCCCGCCTTCTTCCTGTAACTTTGATCTCCTTACCATTCAAGAACCTATCTATCTTGGTCTTAAACCCACTCAATGGCCTGGCCTCCACAGCCTTCTGTGGCAATGAATTCCATAGATTCACCACTCTCTGGCTAAAGAAGTTTCTCCTCATCTCTGTTCTAAAAGGTCTTCCCTTTACTCTGAGGCTGTGCCCTTGGGTCCTAGTCTCTCCTACTAATGGAAACATCTTCCCCACGTCACTCTATCCAGGCCTTTCAGTATTCTGTAAGTTTCAATCAGATCCCCCCTCATCCTTCTAAACTCCATCGAGTATAGACCCAGAGTCCTCAAACGTTTCTCATATGTTAAGCCTTTCGTTCCTGGGATCATTCTCGTGAACCTCCTCTAGACCCTCTCCAGGACCAGCGCATCCTTCCTGAGATACGGGCCCAAAATTGCTCACAATATTCTAAATGTGGTCAGACCAGAGCCTTATAAAGCCTCAGCAGCACATCCCTGCTTTTATATTCTAGTCCTCTCGAAATAAATGCCAACATTGCATTTGCCTTCCTAACTACCGACTCAACCAACAAGTTAAACTTAAGAGAATCCTGGACTAGGACTCCCAAGTCCCTTTGCACTCCAGATTTCTGAATTCTCTCCCCATTTAGAAAATAGTCCATGCCTCTATTCTTCTTACCAAAGTGCATGACTTCACACTTCCCCACGTTGTGTTCCATCTGCCACTTCTTTGCCCGTTCTCCTAACCTGTTCAAATCCTTCTGCAGCCTCCCTGCCTCCTCAATACTACCTGTCCCTCCACCTATCTTAGTATCATCTGCAAACTTAGCCAGGATGCCCTCAGTTCCTTCATCTAGATCATTAATGTATAAAGTGAAAAGTTGTGGTCCCAACACTGACCCCTGCGGAACTCCACTAGTCACCGGCCTCCATCCTGAGAAGGACCCCCTTATCCCCACTCTCTGCCTCCTGCCAGACAGCCAATCTTCTATCCATGCTAATACTTTGCCACTAACACCATGGGCTCTTATCTTACTGAGCAGCCTCCTGTGCGGCACCTTGTCAAAGGCCTTCTGGAAGTCCAAGTGGATAACATCCATTGGCTCTCCTTTGTCTAACCTACTCGATACCTCCTCAAAGAATTCTAACAGATTTGTCAGGCATGACCTCCCCTTGATGAAACCATGCTGACTTTGCCCGATTTTACCATATACTTCCAAGTGTTCTGCAATCTCATCCTTAATAATGGACTCTAAAATCTTTAAATCTCTAAAATCTCTAATAAGACACCTTTACTCAGTGAGGACTGTTGTAGTCAATTTATGAGCTCAGTTTGAACAAAATAAGATGCCTAAACAGGTAGCCGTTGCATGACTGCGGTATTGAGTTTCCATGCCAGGAATATCTTCTTGCTGTTAGGTTGAAATTATTCACATTTTAAAAAAAGATGTCTGATAAAGGGCAGCAAAAAAATGGGGTCTTGTCCTGATGTTTATTTTTGCAATGCTGGTGTCAAATTTTAGAGCAAAGATCACTTCTGATGCTGATTTATTGTAAGAATTAAAAGAGCAATTATTTTAATGTATGCCTTCTGGGCAGAGGTCTTAAGATGCAGAGTATAGATCTCTCTTCAGTCATTTGACCACATACATTAGACTTTACCAATTTGCTGTTGTCAGCATCACCAGGGTTGACATTTGCAACCTCCACTCCCCAACAGAAGCGTTATTTACATCTCCAACAGTAGAGCTCGACCCTGTAGCAAGATAACCCCAAAAAGATCACAAATGGCCGTTTGTTAAATTGCAGTGAGCTGATCACATGTCCTCAATGGTGCCAGATTTCTAAAGAACACAAGCGAACCAGTTAGGATCTTGCGACAATCCAATACTTTTCATGCTTGCTTTTGCTGTGTTATTTGATTAACTAAAATATTTTTTGAGCTCACTTTCACAATTTGGTGTGTGGTGGATATGGTGAGTACTTGCTAGTTCAGTACCATAACTTCTATGTACTGTACCCTTGCACCTGCTTTTATAGTGTGGTAGGGGTATTGGGAGAACACGGTACTTCACTGTTATTCAGCATTTAGTTGGGAATAGTGCAACTGTTCCACTGCTCCACCAACAGGTGCAAAGATGGTGGAGTGGCAGATTCATCTACCTATTCATTTCAGCATAAAGCTCGATCCCAACTCATTTAAACACTGCCAGAAAGCTGTGGGTGGTGATTGGGTGCCCCACTGCAGTTTATCAGAGATGGCAGGGCAGGGAATTATTTAGCTCCAAGTTCTCTGCAAGTTGTGTCTTGGAGGGATAGAAGAGGCAATCCTGAGGAAAGCCTCTAATGGCCCAGAGATTTTTATGGGGAGCACTTTTGCTTTTCCTGGGCTCACAAAAATAAAGAACATAAAATTTTAAAACTTTTTTCAGTGTACTCTGGCCCCTTTTAGAACCAATGGTTAGGTGGCTAAAAGTTTGTAGAACTGAGTTCGAGTGAACGCAGCACGTGCTGTGCCCCTTTTGTAATTTGGGTTGAAAAGTTTAAGTCCACAAATCAGATTACCTGGATTTTCACATTTTATGGAGCTGTCCACCTGTTTGAACCAGGTGGGCTGCTTGTCCTTTCATAGGCCTACTTGAGTACTACAGGTAAACCAGGAGCACCAAAGGGGCATCTGAGATGCATGCATCCATCTGATTTTCAGCTGCTGTCCATTTGAAACAGGAGTCCTTGAATTGAATTTCACCTCTGCTTTGTCTTGTGTCTTCCATATAACCATTTGTATAACTTCTCATCTGCTGCTTGCTAAACGTGCTCAAGCTCTGGTCCCCTCTTGTAGGCCTTGATGAGATTGGTGGTGGACTGAATTGTAAATCTGTGGGGAGGTTGTATTATCTCCTGTTGGGTAAAAAAAGGCCTTAAGAATTAAGCTTTGCTGAAACACTGTGGGTTAATGAATGATTCTGTTCCTTAATGTGGGGAGAAGAGGAGCAAATCTCACTTTGAAAGTACTTGCTGGTGAAACAAACAGTTCAGCCGAACATAATATGGAGAGTTAGGCTTGCTTTTTAAGGTGCGCTAGTATTTTGAATTTTATTGAATTTTATTAATATCTGATAAATGCATTTATAAATAAATTATTTATATCATTAAATCCAGGCCAGAATTTGTTGCCCCATCCTTAAAGGGCTGTCTATGAAAAGGAAATGACTCTAGGCTGAGTAGAATTGAGTTTTTCTGGTAATTGGCTTTTGATCCGCTGGAAAGTTATTAAAAGCCCCACAGGGAAGTTATTTTTAAGGCTTTTATACATGCAAGGATGTGGTATTTCTCAGTGTTTGTTGTGATTGTGAGTAATCTGACATTTCTAATCTACACCTAGAAATGGCATGTTGGAGGTTATAGATGTGTGATAGTGGTCTGGAAAATTAAGATGTTAACAAGCTCAGTATTTATTAGAAAGATTGTAATAAGGATGCACAAAGGACAGGGGACAGGAGGTATAACAATTAGTAGTTAGTTCTGGCCTTCAAGTAGTACAGAACTTGAGTATTGTTGAAAAAAAGACATGTCGAAGCTCTTCTTGCACTCATCAGGACACTTCGCAGTAATACCAATAAAGGAGAAAACAACAATTTGTATGTATAAGAAGAGAGTGCTGATCAGTTGACAAATTACTCTGGTAGAGAAGCTGCCATGGAGCATGCACCAGTGATTGTGACTGACAGTTAGCTGCCAAGCATTGTTTGAAATTTAAACTAGGCGGCTTGACCCTGATTGGTCAAGACATTGCCCTGAGGGATGAGTCAGCAAATGGCTGTCACTTATTTTGTTTAGCTGAAATAGGCGCCATGTGTGTACATGTTCTTTCTGTCTGCAAAGAACAGGACCCAGTACAAGTAAATGCACCAGACTGCGAACCCGACTGACAATCTTAAATTGGTTGTCTGCATAATTCTTAACACACTGAGGATTACTTAGCAAATGTTGTCCAGTTGCAAAATCGCATCCAGTGTTGGACATTCTGTTTTGAGTTTTGCACAGGCTGGTTGGGTACAGTCTGTACCTTGCCTGTTGTCAATAGCGGAAGGGACATGCTGTTTGATAAGATCTGCCATGGCAACATTCTGCATCGCAATGCCTCTACCAATCAGGGTCCATTTGCCAACCAATCAGCACTCTCTTCTCATACAGTATAAATTGTTGTTATCCCCTTATATTGGCACTCTTGCAAAGTGCACTGATGAGTGCAAGATGAAAAGCTTTGACGTCTCTTTTTTTCAGCAATACTCAAGTATAATAATACCATTTGCAGCCTGCGTTAAGTAGAACTTCTGCTATCAGTGTCAAACTCCAATGTCAGTCTTGTGGCCCTTGAGCTGTTAGTATGTGTGCAAAACCAAAGCTGGCTTTCAGGTGGTGCGCAAGTGGAAATTCTAGTTGAAACAGAGGCAGTTGAAAAGCATCGCCAACCCGCAACCAATAGGCTGAAGCTGGTGCCACGGCACCAGCACTAAACAGAATAATTACTAGCGGAAACCTCAAAGACAGCTCCATTCATGAGATGTATGCATCACTGGCTAGGCCAGCATTTATTGTCCATCCCTTGAGAAAGTGGTGGTGAGCTGCCTTCTTGAACTGCTGCAGTCCATGTGGTGTAGGTACACCAACAGTGTCGTTAGGGAGGGAGTTCCATTTCTTTGACCTAGCAACTGAAAGAATGGTGACATATTTCCAAGTCAGGATGGTGTGCGGCTTGGAGGGGAACATCCAGGTGGTGCTCCCATGCATCTGCTACCCTTGTCCTACTAGATGGTGGTGATTGTGGGTTTGGAGATGCTGGCTAAGGAGCCTTGGTGAGTTCCTGCAGTGCATCTGGTAGATGGTACATAACTACCTCCACTCTGCATCAGTGATGGAGGGAGTGAATGTTTGTGGATGGGGTGCCAACCAAGCGGGCTGCTTTGTCCTGGATGGTGTCGAGCTTCCTGAGTGTTGTTGGAGCTGCACTCATCAAGGCAAGCGGACAGTATTCCATCACACTCCTGACTTGTGCTTTGTAGATGCTGGATATGCTTTGGGGAGTGGGGAGGTGAGTTATTCACTGCAGGATTCCTAGCCTGTTGGTGCTTATTGGAAGGGAATGGAATATAAAAATTGGGATGTTTTATTGCAGCTGCACAGGGCCTTAGTTACACTGCACCTGGAGTACTTTTGGTCTCCTTGCTTAAGAAAGGAAAATAATTGCATTAGAAGCAGTTCAGAGAAGGTTCACTGGATTGATTTCTGGGATGAAGGGGTCACCTTAAGAGGAAAGGCTGAGCAGGTTGGGGCTATACCCACTGGAGTTTAGAAGAATGAGAGGTAATCTTATTGAAACATATAAGATCCTGAGGGGACTTGATAGGGTGAATGCTGAGATGATGTTTCATCTTTGTGAGGGAGTCTAGAAGTGGAGGGCAGAGTTTAAAAATTAGGGGTCTCCCATTTAAGACTGAGGTAAGGAATTTTTTTTTTCTTTCTCAGAGGGCCATTAGTCTGTGGAATTCTCTTCACAAGGCTGAGTTAGAAAGATTTTTGATCGTCAAGGGAATGAAGGATTATGGGGGATGGACAGGAAAGTAGAGTTGAGGCCACAACCAGATCTGCCATGATCTTATCGAATGGTGGAGCGGGCTCAAGGGGCTGAAGTGCCTACTCCTGCCCCTAATTCTTGTGCTCTTGTGGGAGCGCATGCTGGGGAATCAGAGCGCAACTCTCACCATTCTCTCTCCAATAAAATTAATTAGTTGAAAGGTGTAGGCCTATGATTTTCCAAGACATGTTACAGGAAATCTATATATCCAGCATTGAACTTTACTGAAATCTTAGTGACAGCGTGGATTTAGTGTGCCACATGCATAGAGGGAAATATGACCCAGGTCACCTGAGTTTCACGCTCTCCCGCCAGCAGGTTTTAGGCCGGGGGAGGGGACCGTGAAATTGAATGAAACGGGATTCCCTCTGGGTTCCACCCGCCTTGATTTCGCAGCGATTTTACATTGGGGTGGGCAAGGCCTCAATTGAAGCCCTTAAGTGGCTCCCATGCTCGGTCTCCCTCGCTAGTTCGCGCACAGGCACGAAAACTCTCCCTTGCTCACACACAGACCTCCCCTCTTAGCCCCCCTGCCTCAAATTCGGGTGAGGCTGCCCACCCAAAGTCTGGACTGCCCCTCCCCCCGCCAGGCCCCTTTGGCGCAAAGTCACAGTTCCGATCACCCTCCGGTGTCATTTAGAGGCCGTCCGAGGTCTGGTGTCACCAGCTCCGAGAACGGGGTGAAAATTAAAATGGAGACAGTCCGAGGTCTCCCAAGGTCCAGGGCCACCATCTCCGAGCACACCCCTGCCGCCGGCACCCCCCCCACCCCCACCGGTGAAAATCAAAATCAAGGCCACTTGAGGCACGGGGCTCCCAAGGTCGAAGTCTGCTGTGCAACCCCCCCGCCACCCCTGAGCTCGCCAGCTCCGAGCACCCCCAGGCCCTCTGCAGCTGCTCCCTGCTGAACATGCCTGTTGTTTTGCGCTCCCCAGCCAGAAACTGAAATGTTAAAACTTTTTGATGACTGATTATGTGAAGCTTGCCCAGTCATTGGCTGTTCCTCCCTGCATTGGCGACTGATAGGCAGCCACTGGTGAGCCTATGCTGTGAGGAACCAGCCTGTGATTGGATGAGCAGGCCCTCAGCACTTTTCAAAATTCTGTCCGAAAGTCTTGGACAGTTGGGCCCAACAACTGGTGGGCCAGATGAAAACGCTTCGGTGGCAGGGGCGCGCGCATACTTGGACAAGTCTGTTCTAGATTATAACGGCTGTGGGTTTGGAAGGTGCTGTTTAAGGAGCCTTGGTGAGGTGCTGCAGTGTATCAGCTGCTACCGTGTGTCGGTTGTGAAGGGAGTGAATCTTTGTGGGTGGTGTGGCAATCAAGCGGGCTGCGTGATTGGCACAGACTCGTGACTGGGATGGGGGTGATTGATGAAATTCCTGTTTGCACAGAAAACAAGAGAATGCCTGTTTTTCTTTTTCCATAATTAACAATCCACTAACAAAATCTCTCAGTTAAAATCTGCATTCCTGCAATTTCTTTGGTGAGCCATTATAAGAGAGAAGGCAGAACTTGAACCAAGGTGTCAGCTTTGGCTCAACATAGCATTTTCGCCAGAGTCAGAAAATTGTGGGTTCAGTTCTCATTCCACAGGCTTGAGCACATAACTAGGGTAACACAGCAGTGAGGGAGCACTGCACTGTTGGAGGTGACATCTTTTGGACGAGACATTAATCTTAGGCCCCATCTTGCCTCTCAGGTGGTTTTAAGATCTTATGACACCATTTCAAAGAAGAATAGGAGAGTTTTCCTGTGCCCTGGCTATTATTTATCCCTCGAATAACATCAATAAAACAGACTATCTGGCCATTAGCACATTGCTGTTTGAGGAATGTTGCTGTGTGAAAATTGACTGCTGTGTTTCCTATATTACAACAGTGATTATATTTCAAAATGTACTTCATTGTCTTTAAAGCACTTTGAGCCTGTATTCTGCAATCATGAAAAGCACTATCGGAATGCAGTCTTTTTTATAGATACATATAAACACCTTTCATATATGCTGTACTGCTGACAAATGCACACAGCAAGACAAACAGATGGTATGTTTTTGATCCTTTAGGAGTAAATGTGCAGGACACATAACCTAGCTGCTTTTCTTCAGATACTGCCATGTGATTGTTTATATCTATTTGAGCAGGCAATGAATGCATTGTTTTAATGCTTCATCTCTGTGATGCTATCTATAACAATGCAGCATTCACAATTACCTCATCGCTCTACTGAAGTGTCAGTCTAGATTGTTGGGTGCCAAATCTCGACTGGGGCTTGAACCCAAAACCTACATTTAAAGGGAAGCATACTATCATTGAGCCAAGACTGTCACTAACACAAAGGATTAATTCTTTGTAGGGACAGCTTGGATATATACGCCTGGCAGGTTTCTAGAGCAGCAGGACTGGACGCAGTTTCTGGAAGCAGTTCTCTCACATAAGTGACCTTAAGGGGGGCTGTGCAACAATTTTGAGTGAATGTAATTGTGTGTTGTTTCATTTGTTCAAGTACAGTCAATGGTTTAATTTTTCAGGTTTTGATTTGATGTTTGCATCATGATACATATGTAAATTACAATGGTTTTCGTGTTGTGCCATCTTTTACCATTACAATATCTTGCATTCATACGCAGAAAAAGTGATCCAAGGTGCTTCATAGAGTTGCAATGCAAAATTGACACAAAACCTGTGAGCTGTTATCAAAAAGCTTTCTCAGAGTTTCAGAGAGATCCTTAAAGGAAGCAAGGAAGAAAATTCCAAAGCATGGAGCCTAGGAGGGCTGGAGTAAATAAGTGATAAGAAGGGTGAGCCATAGATAGAATTAACATAAAGATGATTAACATAAGGATCATCAGATGCAGGAAGAAATTGATTGCGCTTGAAAGCTGTTTGCATCCAATCTATAAATAGCATTGTTGAGAACAAGATGCTGTTTTAGTACTGTATGTTCTTTCAAGCGCCCTGTCGGCAAACTATCTGTTTGCACTTGATTATAGGAGTGGAGGGTAGTATAGATGATGGAGAGAGGGTTCCCAGATAATTTGGAGCTGCATCAATGTAGTTTATATTATTTTCAGAGTTCTTGAAAATTTAATACTTGTGGATTTGAGGGCTTTTAACGCAGGCAAATAGATCAATTTTTTATTTTGGGAACTCAGTATTGTATCTATGTCAAACTACTTCTGCTATACCCCAGCAAGATATTTTGGCCCAAAAGTTAATTATAAGATGTGTTTAATTTTTGACCTAACTTACTTGCTTTAAGATGATGCTTGTAATGTATAACTATACATCCTAAAAAGACTGAATTAAAGATCAGTGACTTCAGAAGTTAATATCTGCCAGCTGGAACTTCAGTGCCACCAGGAATTGAAATCAGAAACATCCCACAAATGATTTCATGATGGTAAATGGGATCTGAAAGTCAGTGTATCACCACTGGGCCTTTCCAGAACAGTCCCAAGTGAAATCAGGAACACATTTGGCGGTTGAGGAAGTGAGCCTACCTTGGTTTATTTGCTGCCTGAAATTTTGAGGTATCCAGGATTTATTTTGGAAAAGGTCAGAAAGTGAACATGTGGGGCAGAGTTTTAACTGCCGATGCTGCCTGGGTTGGAGCAGGTAGGAAAGTAAAAGTTGTAAAATTCTCAAACTTGGCTCTAACCCATCCACTTTTTGTTTCAATGGAGCTGGGTTGGGGACAGGAAACCAACCCACTTTTAAACACATGGCGTTGTATTTTCATGTAGGGTCAGAAAAATGCGAGTTGGCCCCTTTTGCGGTTCCGGAATGCGAGCCCAGCTTCAAGCCCCATTCCTGCCATATTTCTGTCTTGAGAGACGTGGACAGTGAGTGTCAGGTATTGCGAGCCTTGAAGAAGTGCAAGATGAGTGTGGGTGCAGAGGCGGGCTGGTTATAAGGCCTGCCTTGGTTCTTGGGGACAGCAGACTAGCTCCAAATCCTCTAAAGTTCACCATCTCCCTCCCACCCAACCTCATTCTCCTTCAATGTTGCCTTATTTTCAGAGGTTCCTTCCATGTCCCCCTCATGCTTCCATGCCCCCTCTGACTCCCCATGCCCTTTCATGATGCCTCATATCCTCCGTGCCCCCCGTACACTCCATGCCACCTACGTGCTCCGTCATAGCCCCCTCACTCACAAAGATTGGGCTAGCTTCGGCGGCTGTGCCCTGCGGCTCTTTGGCTGGGTGAGGCAGTTTCCTCACCAGCTCTGGGGGTTTTTGGGAACCTCTCGGGTCTGCCTGCAAATTGGAAAAGGTGGGTTTGGGTAGCCAGACCTCCTGCTCACCCAGAGGGGTGCAGGCTCTTTTTGTTTTAAATTGGGTCAAGGTAGTTTCCTCACCAGCTCAGTATCTATTCGGGGAGTTTCCTGGCATCCCTCTTGTAAAATTGAAAAGAATGTTTCAGACAGCCTGACTTCCCACTCATCAGGCTCTCTTTCTTTTAAATTTGCTGGCCAGGTCTGGGGACTTTCTGTGCCCCTATTTATCCCTGGGGAGAAGGATTGTGCCAGCTCCTTTCGGCTGCATTTCCTCTAACCTTTGCTACTCCCATCAGAGCCTTCTTGCTTTCCACTGGCTCCTCAACTGAATACTGCCCACCTGTTTTGAATGCTTGGGAGTTCACTGCAACATTTGCTCTGCCTTTTCGGCAGTGGCAAGCACGGACTTGCTCACAGGGCAGTGACTTGCCCAATTTAGATACCGGAAAGGTGGGCCGATTCCTCTTTGGTCCCATGACCTCTGGGACACCCTGGCTCACGTGGCTTCCACCGCTCTTGCCAAGTTGCTCTTTGACTGTGTGAGGCAGCTCCCTCACTACTAGTTTTGCTGCCTGGGAATGGCCCTGTTCCCTGTTTAATTTAGCAAAGAATATGTTGGCCAATTTGGTCTCTGGCTCACTCCCTTCATCTCTTTTGAAATTCATTTTCCCAAGCCCTTTTAATTTAACTGGCCTAATCTCAGCCTATTTAAACACAGGTAGCTTTCCCTGAACCACCTTATCCCTGATGGGTTCTTTCACCCCCTTCATTTTTCAGCCTTCTGCCACACAGGTGTGTCCAAATCGCTCACCATCATGACTTGGAAATATATCACTATTCCTTCACTGTCACTGGGTCAAAATCCTGGAACTCCCTCCCTAACAGCACTGTAGGTGTACCTACACCACTTGGACTGCCGCGGTTCAAGAAGGCAGCTCACCACCACCTTTTCAAGGGCAACTAGGGATGGGCAATAAATGCTGGCCAAGCCAGGGAAGCCCACATCCTGTGAATGAATTAGAAAAAAGAGTTTTGATGACATCGTTTGGGTTGCCCATCCTCTCTGGACTGTTCTGCCTTCTCGGGGCACAGTGCTTGGGACCTCACCAAGTTTTCCCTGTAATATATCTAATTCCCTCTGCCTCCTTTTCATCTCCTTTTGGAATTCCCTTGTTTCTTAAACTTTTAATTTCATCTCCAGCACCTTGTGCTGGTGAACCCTCTCATTCTCTCTCTTGCTCTCTTTCCTGGAACTCTCTTTTTTTCCTGTTCCCTTGCTTGTGCTTCTCTTTCCCTCTCCTGAAATTCTAACCTCCTGCTTTCCAGCTCTAACAGCTGTTTTGTGGCGAGGATACTTATATTGGGTACAGGTCTCCAATCAGTTTTTGGTTCTGATTCTTCTATCTGTTTTGGATGGATTGCGACACACATTCACACTCTCAAGCATACAAGCTAGAAAGGCAGAGAAAGAAGGGGAAGGAAGTTACAAATTGTAAGTTACTTAAAAAAAATCCAAAAGGTTTTGGCATTAATTCACATGAGTAGAGTCCCGTATGTCAGAGTCCAATGAATGTTCTTTCAGGTGGCTTTGGCAGAACTTTTGATCTTTCTCCTAGGAAATTGGTTGAGGAAGTTGAAGATGCAGTAAAGTATTCTTGTATTCTGGGAACTGGTTCACTCTAGGCAAAATACAGGATTCTTTCAGTTGAGTTCCAGTTTTCTCTTCTGAGGTTAAACTCAGGCAGAATCTAAAAGCTGTATAATTAAAGCAGTTCAAACAACTCAATCTCAGTCACATGATGGTGGGGGTTTCGGGTTGAGCCATTCAGCTAATGATGGACTTTAAAGACCCTCGTTAAAACCTATTGTATTTTCAGCAGATAACTGTGGAACCATTAACACAATATTGGAGATATGGAGTCCCAACAGCTTTGCCTTTGTCCAGAGCTAGCTAGTACAGACATCTCATCTACTAGCCCTTTGTGTTGGTTTGGCTAGAATGTTCATACAGTGCAAAGGGTGTCACATTCCAGGAGGTTGTTGAGTTAGCCTTTCTCCATTTTTTTAGAAAGGGAGTTTAAACAAGAGAATACAGAAGAGAAACAAGTTTTTCAGATCTTTTTCTTCATGCCTTTTCGGCATGACAAAAAAAGGGTAATCCTTTAATAACTTCTTAAAGCTGTCAATCAAATTGTGAACACAACCTTCATGTTGAGATAAGCGGGTGTTATTTTTGAAACTCAGCCAAGTATTCATAAGGGTCTCATCCATCAAAACAAACCCTGGAAAATCTAAACAATGGAATCTGGTGCAACTGAAAAAACAGATGACCTTTATTTTTTCTAAGCTATACCAAATGCCCTGTCCATCAAGGCAGGTGGCTGCTTTTCATTCCCTAAATGAAAGCTGCTGAAGATTTTTTAAATTTACAAGGACCATAGGCATTTTAATCACTTCAGGTTATTACACTTGAGATCCCAAGCAGTGTTTTCTTTGGTTTTTAATGCATAAGAGCATTTTCTGAATGGGAGAAATACTATAATGGATCTCAACACTTAAATGATAATAGTCAGTGTGATGGTTAACTTATCTTTTCATGACCGAGCCTTATGATGAATCACTGCAATTAAAACAATTCTACATTACAATACAACATCTAATAGTGACATCCGAAGTTGTCAAAACTGCCAGAATGTTTCCGACTACTCAATAGACTTCCCCCAGTGGTCAGAAATTCTCCCATGAGGTGAGTTTTTTTTAGGGATCCCAAAACTTGCACCAGCGCACGAAAATAGCAGGAGAGGGGATGAAATTCAAATTTCCTATAGACTCACAATGGTGACCATGGCCTCGGAAGAGGTGCTTGCAGTGCCACAAATAAAGCCTTCCCAACTTGCCAGAAGGCCTCTTGAAAATAGTGCAAGGTTGGGAAGGGAGAAGAAAGTTGATTTTGCCTGTGGAAAAAGAACTTCAAGATTTCAAGTTTTCCAGCCATATTTCCACCTACATTGGAAGACAAAGATCCATAGGAATTCTGGCAGTTGGAAAGGGCCTGATCCTTTAAGTAAGTGCCTTTATTGTAAGCTTGTGGGCCAGGAGGAGCAGGACTGTTTTTCCCTAGGGGCCAATAAGCTTACCTCCACACAAACAGCTGGTTCTTGCCTCGCCCCGCCCTGGTCCATGAGATTTGCAACCAGTGAGCTACTTCTGTAGTCACTGTTCTTTTTATAGACAAATGTCCAAGCTAGTTTGCACAACCCTCACAGTATGCTATTCTGCCTCAGTCCATAGGTGTAAATAATCATTGCATTTTTTTGACCACTTACATATGCACAATGACTGACAGTCTGGACCTGAGATTGTATGCCTCTTTGTTTTTAATCTTATTTAATCCCCTAGATCATTTCCATATTTTTTCTTTCCTGTTTTCCACATCCCTGAATTTCTGTTAATTCACTCTGCCTTCAAAAATCTCAATGACCGCACCCTTGATTTTTCATCTTCCTTCCTTCGCAGATTTTTGCCTACTCACTTATGCCTAGACATGTTTTTATATGTGAGACACTTAACCACATGTGAATTGTTTTAAGGAAGTCTCCTTTGGGTTGCTGAACATCATGTTTGTTGCATTAAATATAATCCTACAATACATTACTTTTACAAAGAATGACGTCTCATTCTATCTCTCTGCTCTCCTTCAGGACACCACTAAAAAGCTACCTCTAGATAAAGCTTTTGGTCACCTGTCCCAAAATCTCCTTCTGTCAAATTTTATGTGATAATGCATCTTCTGTGAGGTACTCTGGGATGATTAACTAAACTGTGATAATGCAACAAGTTGTTGTTGTCCGAGACTACTACCTTGCAGTGAATACAACAAGGCATTTTTTTGCATCATTTAACAATTGGGCATTAATCTGATTAAAGTTAGCCTGAATACACTTCTTTGTACGGCTCCTAAAGGACAAGAGAGACATTGTGCATAAATGTGACCTGATTTAATGTTAACCTTTTGAACCATTTCAATGTCTGGCAGGCAGTATTATTTATCTCACTTTTCTCCCTGATGCAGTATTGATGTATAAGGAATAGACGCCATTTCAGAGGGCAGTTAGAAATCAACCATATTACAGTGGGCTTGGAGTCATAGGTCAGCCAGATAAGGATGACAGAGCTGCGGGCTAACCCAATAGCAACAGCACCCAATAGTTGTAACAATCAAAGGTTTCAAATTCTCAGTTACAAAATATTTTCTGCAAAGGAAGAATGTACAGAGTATAGGAAGAAGGCAGGGAAATGGCACAGTGAATTGCTCATTTGGAGCACTGGTGCAGCCACAATGGGCCGAATGGTCTTCTGTGCTGTAACAATTCTGAGAGAAGAACACAGGTTTTTCTTAATTTCTTCAAAGAACGTGGGTGTTGCCAACTAGGCCAGCATCTATTGTCCCCACCTAATTGCTGTTGAGAAGGTGGTGGTGAGCTGCTGCCTTGAACGTAGCACAGGTATACCCACAGTGCTGTTAGGAGGGCAGTTCCAATAGTTTGACCCAGCGACAGTTAAAGAATAAGGGTATACTTCCAAGTCAGGATGGTGTGTGACTTGGAGGGGAACTCGCAAGTGGTTGTGTTCCTATTTGTCTGGTGCCCTTTTCCTTTTACGTGGCAATGATTGTGATTTTTTGAAAAGTGCTGTTGAAGGAGCCTCAGTGAATTGCTGCATTGCATCTTATATATGGCATACACTGCTGCCACTGTGCGTCGGTGGTGGATGGAGTGAATCAAGCGTGCTGCTTTAGCATGGATGTTGTTGAGCTTCTTGAGTATTGTTAGAGCTGCACTTATCCAGACAATTGGAGTGCATTTCATCACACTCCTGACTTGTGCCTTGTAGATGGAGGACAGGCTTTGGGGAGACGGGAGGTGAGTTACTCACCGCAGAATTCCCAGCCTCTGACCTGTTCTTGTAGCTGCAAGATTTGTTTGGCTGGCCCAGTTCAGTTTCTGGTCAATGGTATCCATTGAGAATGGGGGTTTCAGTGATGGTAATGCCATTGAATGTCATAGGGAAGTGGTTAAATTCTCCCTGTTTGGAGATGGTCATTGCCTGGCACATATGTGGTAGGAATGTCACTTGTTACTTACTAGCCCAAGCCTGAATGTTTCTCAGATCTTGCTACATATGGACACGGACTGCTTCATTATCTGAGGAGTCATGAATGGTACTAAACTTTGTGCAATCATCAGTGAACATTCCCACTTCTGATCCTTATGATGAAGGAAACTTCATTGATGAAGCAGCTGAAGATGGTTGGGCGGAGGACAGCACTCTGAGGAACTCCTAAAGTTGTGTCCTGGGACCGAGATGATGACCTCCAATGATCACAGCCATCTTCCCCTGTGCCAGGTATGACTCCAACCAGTGGGAGAGCTTTCCCCTTGATTCCTATTGACTTCAGTTTTAAGATGACTCCTTGATGCCACACTCTGTCAAATGCTGCCTTGATGTCAAGGGCTGTCACCCTCCCCTCACCTCTTGAGTTCAGCTCTTTTGTCCATGTTTGCACCAAGGTTGTAATGAGGTCAGGAGCTGAGTGGCCCTGGCAGAACCCAAACTGAGCATTAGTGAGCAGGTTATTGCTGTGTATGTGCCATTTGGTGAGCTGCTGCTTTGAACCACTGCAGTCCACGTGGCACAGGTATACCCACTACTGTTAGGAAGGCACTGTGAACGACATCTTCCTCTTTGCTGATGGTTGAGAGTAGGTTGATGGGGCGGTAATTGGCCAGGTTGCCTTTGCTCTTTTGGTGGTCAGGGCATAGCTGGGCAATTTTCCACATTGTTGGATCAATGCCAGTTTTGTAGCTGTACTGGAACAGCTCAGCTAGGAATGCAGCTAGTTCTAGAGCACAAGTCTAAATCTACTTTAGGTGGAACATTGTCAGGGCCCATAGCCTTTGCAGTATCCAGTGTTTTAGCCTTTTCTTGATATCACATGGAGTGAATTAAATTGGCTGAAGACTGGCATCTTTGATGCTGGGGACCTCAGGAGGAGGCTGAGATGGATCATCCACTTGGCACTTCTGGCTGAAGATTGTAGCAAATGCTTCAGCCATGTCTTTTGCACTGATGTGCTAGGCTCCCCCATTATTGAGGATGGGGATATTTGTGGAGTCTCCTCCTCCAGTGAGTTGTTTGATTCTCCACCACCATTCATGACTGGATGTGGAAGGCCTGGAGAGCTTATATCTGATCCGTTGGTTGTGGGATCGCTTAGCCTTGTCTATCACATGCCGCTTATACTGTTTGGCATGCAAGTAGTCCTGTTGTAGCTTCATCTAGTTGACACCTCATTTTTAGGTGTGCCTGGTGCTGCTTCTGGCATGCACTCCTGCATTCCTCATTGAACTAGGTTTGTTGCTGTGGCTTGATTGTAATGGTAGAGTAAAGGATATGCCAGGCCATGAAGTTATAGATTGTGGTTGAATACTATTCTGTTGCTGCTGTTGATGGCCCACCGTACATCATGCCCAGTCTTGAATTGCTAGATCTGTTCGAAATCTATCCCATTTAGCAAGGTGGTGGTGCCAGACAAAATGATGGAGGGTATCCTTAATGTGAAGAGAGGGTTTCATCTCCACAAGTACTATAAGGTGGTCTCTCCTCCAATACAGTCATGGACAGATGCATCTTTGAATCCTGCGATTAGCTTTTACAGATTGGCATTCCTATCCCAGAGCTCTGTATGCCAAGAATGTATATTGGGAATTTAGGTGCAGTGGTGCGTGGGCCCTGACATTGAAGTAGCCATCAGAATAGTGTCTCTTGAGTGCCTACTTCTCTATTGGTTGTTAATATAGTCTACTCCTTACATCTTTTTATTGCAATCAAAGATTGAATTAACACAAATTTTGCAATAAAATGAAATCAGTCCCAAAACATTAAGCGTTCAAATGATTTGAATTAAGCAAAAGTGGAGCAGGCTGTAATAGGAGCAGTGGGGGAACTGAATAATGACCTCTGTGCAACTTTGCATTTCTTAGGCAGTCCTTTGGGATTGAGGGTGACATTTTTTTGGTTGCAGGACAGAAGGAGGCCATTAGGCCCATCGAGTCTGTGCTGATCCTCTGAAGGAGAAATTCACCATTTGCTACTTCCTTGCCTTTTTTCCTGTAGTCCTGAAAATTTTTCCTTCACAGACAATGATTCAATTCCCTTTTTGAAAGCCTCGATTGGCCCTGCCTCCACCACACACTTAGGCAGTGCATTCCAGATCCTAACCACTCACTACGTGAAAAAGTTTGCCATTGCTTTTTTTGCCAATTACCTTCAATTTGTGCCCCTTGTTCTTGATCCTCTTTATTGCCTTCACATTATTCCTAAAGACTGCTACTCGGAACTGGATGCAATATTCCACTTGAGGATAAACCAGTGCATTATACAGGTTTGAACCAACTTCCTTGCTTTTGTACTCAGTACTCCTATTGATAAAGTCCAGGATGCCTTATACTTTATTAACTGCTCTCTCACGCTTTCCAGCCACCTTCAATGATTTGTGCACATATACACCCAGGTCCTTCTGCTCCTTCATACCCCACCTGCTTTTAGAATTATTTTATTTTATTTTACTTTATTTTATTTTGTCTAACCATCTTCTTCCTAATAAAATGTATCACTCCACATTTCTCTGCCCTAAATTTAATCTGTGACTTGTTCACCCATTCCCCCAACCTGTCTTGTGTGTTCTTTTGAAGTTCTATTGTATTCTCTTGGTTCACAACACTTTGAAGTTTCGTATCCACAAATTTTGAAATTGTGCCCTGTGCACCAAGGCCTAAGTTATTATT
Source organism: Carcharodon carcharias (assembly GCF_017639515.1). Taxonomy (NCBI): domain Eukaryota; kingdom Metazoa; phylum Chordata; class Chondrichthyes; order Lamniformes; family Lamnidae; genus Carcharodon; species Carcharodon carcharias. The sequence goes on along the minus strand of NC_054467.1, from coordinate 254,777,846 downwards.
AAATGTCATGAAGTTTGAGGGTCCTAACACCGATCCCCGGGGTACTCCACTCTTGAACCTTACTCCAATCCGAACAACAACCATTCACCACTATCCCTTGTTTCCTGTCACTCTGCCAATTTTGTATTTTCATGTTGCTACTGTCCCTTTTATTCCATGAACTATAACTTTGCTCACAAGTCTGGCATGTGGCACTGTATCAAATCCCATTTGGAAGACCTTGTACACCACATCAACAGTATTACCCTCAATAACCCTCTGTGTTACCTTTTCAAAAAACTCCAAGTTATTTAAACTTTATTTCCCCTTAAGAAATCCATGTTGGCATTCCTTAATTAAACTGCATTTGTTCATGTGACTATTCATTTTGTCTTGAATTATTGTTTCTAAAAGCTTCCCCACCACTGAGGTCAAACTGACTGGTATGTAGTTCCTTTGCTTATCTTTACATGTTTTTTGGAACAAGGGTGTGGCATTTACAATTAACCTGTCCTCTGGCACCAACCCTAAGTCTAAGGAAGACTGGAGAATCACAGTTGGTGCCTTCGCAATTTGCACTTTCAGTTCCCTCCTTCAATATCTTTGGATGGATCTGATCCGGCCCTTATGTGGTGCCTTATCAACTTTAAGTGCAGACAGCCTATCTAATACCTCCTCCATATCAATTTTAAACATTCAAGTGTCTGAACTATCTATCTCCCCTTTCACCATGACCTGTGCAGCATCTTCTTCCTTGGTAATGTAAAGAACATATCTTTTTATTTCTGTTGGACTGTGGATTAAAATTGCAATGGCTGCAGTTTGAAAGGCATGTCTAGTGGGATATTGTGAGGGATAGATACAATGTTGCTGTCCTGGAATAGACTGTGCCATGAAAGACAGGATGGTGCCGAGGAAGAGTCCAGTCTAATGGGGAACTGCCTGGCAACAATGTTTTAATTGGTTCCTGACCAGATGAACTGGGTTTGTGTGAGAGCAGTGCAGCAGAATAGTTCCTAGCCTGAAAGGAAAAAGACCTAAAACCTCTCTCTCCTGTGTGTGTCAGATTCCAGTAATGCTACAACTTTTCTCCTCATATTTCTATAACCTGCGCTCTCTCTGAATACCCCTGTCAAGAGGGAAAGTCAAAGGCAAGTGCTCAACCAGTGAGCTAAAGACTGAAAGTACTGGAAGGCCACCCCAAAGAACTGAAAGGAATTTGGAAGACACCGATCAAAATCAAGAACAAAAAAACTGCGGATGCTGGAAATCCAAAACAAAAAAAGAATTACCTGGAAAAACTCAGCAGGTCTGGCAGCATCGGCGGTGAAGAAAAGAGTTGACGTTTTGAGTCCTCATGACCCTTCAACAGTGACATGCCCAGTGAGTCATGACTGTAAAGACAGATGCAAAGTATTCATTTACTACCTCAGCTATTTCCCCTGCCTCCATGTGTAAGTCCCCGTTTTGGTCCGTAATTGGCTTCACTCCTCCTCTTATCACCCTTTTGCTATTTACATGCCTATAGAAGACTTTTTTTATTCCCTTTTATGTTAGTTGCCTGTCTCTTCTCATACTCTCACTTTGCCACCCTTATTTGTTTCTCAGTTCCGCTCTGAATCTTCTATATACGACCAAGTTCTTTTTTAAAAATTCATTCATGGGATGTGGGCATCGCTGGCTAGGCCAGCATTTATTGCCCATTCCTAATTGTCCTTGAGAAGGTGGTGGTGAGCTGCCTTCTTAAACTGCTGCAGTCCATGTCATGTAGGTGCACCTACAGTGTTGTTAGGGATGGAGTTCCAGGATATTGATCTAGCAGCAGCGAAGGAACGGCAGCATGTTTAAATCAGGATGGTGAGTGGCTTGGAGGGGAATTTCCAGGTGGTGGTGTTGCCATGTATCTGTTGCCCTTGTCCTTCTAGATGATAGCAGTTGTGGGTTGGAAGGTGCTGTTAAAGGAGCCTTGGTGAGTTCCTGCAGTGCATCTTGTAGATGGTACACACTGCTGCCACTGTGTGTTGGTGGTGGGGGGAATGAATGCTTGTGGATGGGGTGCCAATCAAGCGGGTTGCTTTGTCCTATCAAAGTTTCTTGAGCGTTGTTGGAGCTGCACTCATCCAGGTCAGTGGAGAAGTATTCCATCACACTCCTAACTTGTGCCATGTGGATGGTGGACAGGCTTTGGGGAGTCAGGAGGTGAGTTACTTGCCTCTGACCTGCTCTTGTAGCCAAAGTATTTATATGGCTAGTCCAGTTCAGTTTCTGATCAATTGTAACCCGCCCCAGGATATTGATAGTGGGGGATTCAGCGATGGTAATGCCATTGAATGTCAAGTGGTGATGGGTAGTTTCTCTCTTGTTGGAGATGGTCATTGCCTGGCACTTGTGTGGCTTGAATGTTGCTTGCCACTTATCAGTCCAAGCCTGGATATTGTCCAGGTCTTGCTGCATTTGGAGATGGGCTTTTCTTCTCCGCCGATGCTGCCAGACCTGCTGAGTTTTTCCAGGTAATTCTGTTTTTGTTTTGGATTTCCAGCATCCGCAGTTTTTTTGTTTTTATCTCTGTGTTTAATTGACTGCCACTGCTCTTCAAGAAATGCCGGACTCGAACTCAAGTTCTGTCGAAGGGTCATGAGGACTCGAAACGTCAACTCTTTTCTTCTCCGCCGATGCTGCCAGACCTGCTGAGTTTTTCCAGGTAATTCTGTTTTTGTTTTGGGCTGCTTCAGTGTCTGAGGAGTCACGAATGGCACTGAACATTGTGCAATCATCAGCGAACATTTCCATTTCTGACCTTATGATGGAATCTGTATTGTATTATCTACCTGACATCTGTCATAAACACACTTTTTTTCTGCTTCACCTTAACCTCTACCTCTTTTGCCTTCCAGGGAGCTCTGGATATGTTTGCCCTACCTTTCCCCTTTGTAGGAATGTACCTTGACGGTACTTGAACTATCTCTTCTTTAAAGGTAGTCCTTTGTTCAGTTAGTTTTGCCTGCTAACCTTCAATCCAATTTAAAATGGCCAGATCCATTCTTAACCCATTGATGTTGACTTTCCCCCCATTAATTTTTCTTACCCTGGACTGTTCCTTGTCCTTTTCCATAGCCATCTTAAATCTTATACTGAATTGATCACTGTCTCCTAAACGTTCCCCTGCTAGCACTTGGATCCACTTGGCCCACCTATTTCCTGAGAACCAGGTCCAGCAATGGACCCTTCTTGTTGGATTGGAAACATACTGCTGTAGAAAATTCTCCTGAACACACTCTATGCACTCTTGCCCCTCCCTGCCTTTACAGCACTACTATCCTGAGGTATATTTGGATAACTCAAGTTCCCCATTATAACTATCATGTAACTTGGTACTTCTCTGTAATTTCTTTGCAGATTTGTTCCCAGACGGTTCAAGGACAGAATCTATTTGACTAGAGATAAGGAACAAAAAAAAGGTGTTTCAGTGTAGCCTATAGGCCACCAACTATTGGAAAACATTCTGTCCTTGACCCCGCCGGTGCATCCTCTCTTCCCAGCACTGCAATGCTCTCCTTATTCAATACTACCACCCCTCCTTTCCTTTTTTCTCCTGAACACCTCATTTTTTTTATTGTTCATTGATGGGATGTGGTCATTGATGGCTAGGCCAGCATTTATTGCCCATCCTTAATTGCACTTGAGGAGGTGTGCGGCTTACTTGAACTGCCACAGTCAATGTGTTGTTGACCGACCATGCTGTTGGAAGGAAGTCGATGCCGGGGGGTCTGTCCGGTTTCCTTTCTTTGTTTGATATAACTGAGTGGCTTGCTGGGCCATTTCAGAGGGCGTTCAAGAGTCAACCATAGTGTTGTAGGTCTGGAGTCACATGTAGGGAACTACAGATTCCCTTCCCTAAAGGACATTAGTGAATCAGATGGATTTTTTCAACAGTCGACGATGGTTTTGTATTTATCATTGGATTATCTTTTAAATCCAGATTTATTAATTGAATTCAAATTCCACCAGCTGATTTAAATTCGTGTCCCCCAAAGCTTTAGCCTGAGCCTCTGGATTACCAGTCCAGTGACAATGCAACTATGCCACCGCTTCCCCCAGGAATATTTAATACCCAGCCCTGCTCTTCTTTGAGCCAGGTCTCTGTTATCACTGCAACATTTTTCCAGATAGCTATCTTTGTCTGCAACACACCAGTCTTATTTTCCACCCTCCCTGCATGCACATATTTGCACTGTAACCCTACTTTAGCCTTTATTACTTCTTCTCTTATGCTGAGCCCATCTAATGCCTTACAATTTCCTACTCTAGCACTGTCTCCAAATATTCTTTGCACCTTGGTATTCCTCTCTAATATTACCTCTTGGTGTCCATACCCTGTCAAATGAGTTTAAACCTTCCCCACTAGCACAGGCAAATCACCTCATAAGGAAATTGGTCTCTGCTCTGAACAGGTGCAACCGTTCAGCCTGTAGAGGTCTCATCTCCTCTTGAACTGATCCGAATATCCCAAGAATCTAATGCCCTCCCTTCTGCACCATTTCTCTGCCATGCATTCATCTGTTCTACCTTTCTATGTCTATACTCACTTATACATGGGAATAATCTGGAAATTACTACTTGAAACCCTGCTTGTGAATTTCCCACCTAGCTTTGTAAATTCTGACAGCAGGACTGCATCCCTCTTTCTGCCTGTGTTGTTGGTACCAATGTGTAGCCTGACTGCTGGCTGTTCACCCTCCTCCCCCACACCCCCAGGGTGCTCTGCAGCTGGTCGGTGACATCCTTGACCCTGGTATCTGGGAGGCAAAATGCCATCCTCGATTTACATCTCCAGCCACAGAAACACCTGTCTGTTATCCTAACTATCAAAACTCATCACTATTGCTCTTCCAATTTTCTTTATACACCTGAGCCAACCATGGACTTGGCTCTGGCCATACTCTACAATGGACCATCACTTTCATCAATTTTCAGAATTGAATACTGTTTGGAGAGTGAGATACCCTCAGGGGACTACCTGAATATTTCTTCTTGAATGCCTGGTGGTCACCCATTTCCCCCTCTCCCTGCATATGCATAAGCTGTGGGGTGACCAGATCTATAAACATCTAACCATAAAGCTCTCTCAGCCTTGCCATGGCAACATTTCCTGTACATATGGTTATCCAGGATGCAGGAAATATCCTAGAGCTTCCACAAGAAACAGGATGTGCATTCCAGGTGTTGGAGGTGCCCTCCATTCCTCCTCCTCTTAAGTTCTCTGCTTGAAGACTGGTCTGGCCCACAGCATGGGTGGGGGAAGGAGGCAGGCCCCGAATCCACCCCAGCTGGGATTGACCCCGTGCTGTTGGTACCAATCTAATCCACACTGGCCGTCCAGCCAATTGAGCCATCTGGCCCCCTCAGGGTGTCAGAGTTGCTGAGGAAATATACACATTTACATCTATGTTGTAGCTTGGAGCTATGGAAAGTGATGATAGAGGCTCCGATTTCTTTTTATCACGTGGATGTCCAGCAATCTCTCCAGCTCTTATCCCTAGTTACCCTGGAGAAGGACTTTGTGAGCTGCCATCTTGAACCGCTGCAGTCCATATGGTGTAAGTACACCCGCAGTGCTGTTAGGAAAGGAATTCCAGGATTTTGACCCACCGACAAGGAACAGTCTGCCATTGACGTATGTTGGAAGGATTTGCAAGTTACAAGTTGATGCTTAACCTCTTTGGCCACGTTACAAACCTTCCTTGGCCATCAAATCCTGGAGCGGAACTTGAACTCAGAGCTTCTGGCTCAGAAGCAGGGATTCTATCTACTGTGCCACAAGACCTCCACACCATTCCTCTTATCTATTAGATAATAAACCTTACTACTTAAAAATGACTTACCAGCTACTCACTTATTTTCTTCTGTTGCCACTTAAATATACGAGATTCATTGAAGTGCTTTGCCTAATCTTTATTATCAAAATTTTTTAAAAAAATGTTAAATTTCTTAATTTCCCAGCTCCTTGGACAAATTCTCTAACTTTGGAGAAGGGGAAACAAAGCTGCAGTACTCACCAGCCAATTACCTCATGGCATTCCTATGATGTGACAGCTTGACTTGTTTCCACTCCAGTTCAGTGAGTTCTGAGATGGCTAATAAGTCCAATGCACGATCTGCAGACTCTATCACGTGGGGTCAGGTGGTGCTTGAAGGGTTGGGCAGATAAGGTGATTGGAGGTTTTTGCGCACTCTCCTCTGCATGTTCCTGGCAAAGTGTCTCGGTGCATTCGGTGTCTTCCTGAATTCATCTTGATTTTGGTCGGTCACAAACCAGGAACTCTCATGAGTCAGTGGGGATGTTTGATCTCTTCAGTGATGCTTTGATGATTTCCCTTTTATGTTTCCTGCTGTCCTGCTGTGAGTCTCCTGCTGTGACCGATTTCCAACTTTGCTAATCGTTACATGAACAAAATATTTAGGAAATAGGATAACTTCATTAGGTCCAACAATTTGATAGATTACAGTTGAAACTATTTGTTTAAATGGTTTGTGGCAATTGTGAAAACAGTTGGTTACATTTACGTGCATTGTACTGAAAAGGCTATTCTGGGACATCAGACAAGACCCAATGTCTGGAAACATCATGAGACAGTGACATATTTTTCTTACTCCTCAATCTCTTCCCTTGCCAAATATCCATACTTTACCTGTTGAATTCATCAAGACAATCCATCTCTGCTGCCTCTCCAGCAGGAATCTATTTTGCACATTTACAACTCATTGTGTGAAATGAGTTTGTCATTGCTTTCTTATAGACTTGTTGCTATGTATGCTATTATTTCATACCCTTAGCATCTTGAATAGAACAAGATATCTCCTGAGCCTTCTTGAGCATAACTATTCTCAAAGGAATTGAGGTACAGATTGGCCATGATCTAATTGAATGGTCGAACAGGAGCAAGGGGCTGAATGGCCTTCTGTTCCAGGTTGGCATTCTCTGGTTGGTTGTTTTAACAAATTTCTGTGGTCTCCCTGGGCTATGTACCTCCTGCAATAGGGTTGGCAAGCAGTCAGCTCACAGAGTTCTGCCAACATTATTTTACTGTAACCTTCAGTCCACGGGCGGAATTTTCCCCTCCCACCTGTTAAAACGCCACCTTGATGGAATTCAGCTCCCCCTCCAAATTAAGTTCCCTGCCAGTAAAAATTTAGAATGTTCAGTTTTACAACTGTAAGTGGCATGCGCCTGGTGAGCTTCACTTCTTCCACGACTTTGATGTAGACGTTGCTTTCTCCTTCTGGGGCACTTTGCACAACTTCACTCTTTGAGTACCGTTAGCAAACACTGTGCCAAGACTGAAAAAGTGAGGCAGCTGAAGGCTGGAAGAGGGTTGGTGGTAGGGCGGAGCGAAGGCTGGACAGAGGGAGGTAGGCTTATAGGGGAAGGGTGGGGGACAATATCAGGGAAACATTGGGGGGGGGAGGGGGGGGGTGGTGGAAAGTGTCCCAGGGAAGTGGGAGTGGTGTCTTAGAGTGTGGGGTTTGTGGCGTTGATGGTGAGGTCTTGGGGTAGAACTCAGGATACCGCTGTTAGGAGGGAACAGTCATCATCAAAGGTGGGAGTGGGATATGGTAAGGTGGCAGGTCCTGGGTGAGAGTCTGGTAGGTAAAGGTCTCATCAACAGAGGGGGACAAGACCGGTAGCTTGGAAATACATCGCCGTTCCTTGTCGTTGGGTCAAAATCCTGGAGCTCCTTTCCTAACAGCACTTTGGGTGTACCTACACCATATGGACTGCAGTGGTTCAAGATGGCAGCTGACCACCACCTTTTCTGGGGTAACTAGGGATGGGAAATAAATGCTGGTCCAGCTAATGAAGCCCACATCCCCTGAATGAATTTAAAAAAATAACCAGAGGGGTCAGCATCAGGCTGGGCATGGGGACGATATAGGTGTTAGCTCTGAAGGGAGGAAAAGCATGTGGAGATGGATCATGATAGGGCCCAGGGCAATGGGAGGTGGTTCAAGGGTGACAGGACAGGAATGGTAATATTGGGTTGTTCTGTGGTGATGGGGTGATGAGGCTGTTGGGTGACCGTGGGAGGAGGTAGTGGAGCAAGTTTGCAAGGTGGCACGCACCATTTTTTCCAAACTGACCGTGACCACGTAGTTAGTCAGTCAATGAGATCCCTCCGGGTGGGAGGAAGGTATATTCAGATGGGTGGAGCTCAAGGTCAGCACATGTGGCCGACTAAAGGGACTAATTGACGCAACTGAATGTCAAAGAAGATCACCGTGTTCTCGTCTTTATGGTTAAGCCTTCATTGCAGCAGGTTTGTTCCACACTCATGAATTTTATAACATCAAGATCCCAGCTGCCATTCATTCTGTGTTATTAGCCGTCAGCTGCATTCAGAGGCAAGGATGAACGGAGGTGGAATGCCTGAAGGGGCACAGTTGGGGAAGGACAGCCAAATAGCATTTCCAAACTACCATCTTCCTGGGTGAATGGTCATGGCTGTCGAGGGATCATGCAGTTAGTCTTTCTGTGCTGTTAAGGCACTGATCTCTCAATCGAGTTTCGAGGATAATGGAGACGAGTGGAAAAGTGCCCACTTGAAGCTTCTTGTGCATGGCTGTCATTACCTGGTCAAAGAGCAATGTCTCCATATGCATTCATGTACAAACAGGAGGAACACCCATCTCTGGTCTTCCAGGATAACCTTTACCAGGAAAGAGTGGGGTGGGGATGCCATGTCTAGACGGAGGCCAGGTGAAAGGCTTAGCACTTACCTGCTGGCTTTTGAGATGGAGGGAAATCTGTAAAGGACATGCTTACTTAATGTATCACGTCAACTCATTCATACAATTCCATCCCATGACTTGAAATTTTGATTACCATTCCTTCAAATGTCAGTTAAAAGTGAAAAGGATAGTTTCATCTCTTCCAAAGGCATTGCCTGTAACTACTGTACAGGGATGTAGCTGGCTGTAGTCCTCCAGCACCTCATTCTATTCTGGGAGCTCCTGGGCCCATTCTCCCTCCCCTTTTTGGATATCTGTAACCTCATTCAGCCATACAACTCTCAAAGAACTGTGTTCCTCCAATTCTGGACTCTTGTGCGTCACAAATTTCCTTGGCTCCTCCATTCACTGCTGTGTCTTCAGTTATCTAGGCCCCAAGCTCTGAAATTCCCTCCCTAAAGCTCTCCTAATGGAGGCCAGTCCTGAGGCAGTGGGGCCATGTGATCTGGTATGTGGGGTGGGGACCCTACCGCCTGCCTACCGCTAACCCAAATTAATCCTGGAGTGGGAAAGTTGACAGTACTTAGTGAATACGTTATCCTGATTGGGTGAGATGTATGCTCAAGGAAGTAAAGGTAGAAAATGCAGAGGTGCTGGCTACAATCTTCCAATCTTCCTTAGATTTGGGGTGGACCAGAGGACTGGAAGATTGTTCAAAAAATAGGTTTATGCTCCCATCTGTTATCAGCTAGCTTGTTTAACATCAGTGGTGCGGAAATTTTTTGAAGCAGTAGTCCAAGAGAAAATTAACAGGTGCTTTGGAGAGGTTAGAACCAATAAAGAAGAGCCAGGATGGGTTTATTTCTTGATGATGGGCTGGATTTTATGGCTTCCTGCCAGGCCTGTTTTCAGCGGTTGGTGGGGGGGGGCACATAGAATTTGACTGAAGGCTAGCCCACTGCCTTCCTGCCCACCCCCCCCCCCCATCCAGCCTCATAATATAGTTGATGGGCAGATGCCAAAATAAGATAATTAATGGGCAGTTGAGTTTGTTAAGGCAATTGGCCTGTGTGTCAAAACAAAAACAAAAATACGTGGAAAAACTCAGCAGGTCTGGCAGCATCTGTGGAGAGGAAAACAGTTAATGTTTTGACTCCGAATGACCCTTCACACTGCCCACACTATAATACAGTTGGCGTGGGCAAGCAGGTGGGAGTGGATAAGTTATTTCTTTTAACCCAACTGGTTAAAAGGTGGGAAGGAAGAGGGGGTGTATGCCCCTTAAGGGGGGGCCCCCCCTCCTCCCAACAAGATGTTAAACACCACCCCCCTCCTTTGTTCCTTTCCGCCTGGCCTCCAAAACCTGCCCTCCCACCGGCCCAGCTTCACTCCCTAGGTTGCCCGATTCCTTTCCGTCCTAAAAGCCCAGGATTTACCTCACTCCGTATACCATTGCTCTTCCTCATGGGTCTGCTTGCAGTCCCAACAGTGCCCAGTACTGAGTTCTGGTGTTGCTGAGACTGCCAGACCTGCCGGCAATCAGATTGGCTGGCAGCTCTCGAAGATGGGAATTTCTCCCACTGGGAGGTGGCAGTCTTGCCTCGCCTGCCTAAAGCTGCTGACGGTGTGCTGCTGCTGTGGGATGGTCATACTGAGCGTTGGTCAGAATGGCACTGATTTTTGCATCTGGACTGGTGGGGGGTGGACAGCAATACGCCTCTACCTACCCCCAATAAAATTAAGCTAAGGTAATAGAGAGAGTGGATAAAGCAAGTGGAGTTGGATTAAATTTGTTAGTGACCACTTTTGATGCTGGCAATGGAAAGTGTTTTATTTTGCAGCTAAATACCCTCCAACTTGAAGAGCACAAAATTGCAGTAGTATCCAAAAAAAAAACACAGTACACAAGCTTGTTGAATACCAATGACCTATGCCACCCATCAATTTACTTTCGGCTTAAGTAGATGTTTAGTAAATTAACAAGTCATTGTAAAATGTCATCCTAAGCTTTTGTTCTGTACCATGAAACCATGAATCATCAGCTGTAATGATTTGGCTAATGCTTGTAAGCTATTGTGTTTGATGGAGCATTGAAGCTTGCATTTTCTCAAAGATAAGCACTTCCTCTTATTGTTTTCATTTCATTTCAATTTATTAATATCTTTAAATGTTCTCTATTGTGAATTTGAAATGTGAAATTGTCCATTCTGGCAGGGAGAATAAAAAATAAACATATTATCCAAATGGTTGCAGAGCGATCTGGGTGTCCTAGAGCATGAATCACAAAAGGTTAGTATGCAGGTACAGCAAATAATTAGGAAAGCTAATAGAATGTTATCGTAATTGCAAGGGGAATTAAATTAAAAAAATAGGGAGGTTATGCTTCAGTTATACAGAGCATTGGTGAAATCACATCTGGAGTACCATGTACAGTATTGGTCGTCTTATTTAAGGAAGGAAGTAAATGCATTGGAAGCAGTTCAGAGAAGATTAATTGGACTAATACCTGGTCTAGGTGGGTTGTCTTATGAGGGAAGTTTGGACGGGCTAGGCTTGTATCTGCTGGAGTTTAAAAGGGTAGGAGGTGACTTGATTAAGATGTTTAAGATCCTGTGGGGTCTTGACAGGGTGGATGTAGAAAGTGGGAGAATCTAGAACGAAGGGTGACTTTAAAAACAAGGAGTCGCCCATTCAAAACAGAGATCAGGAGAAATATTTTCTCTCAGAGGGCTATGAGTCTTTGGACCTAGGACTGGATGCTGGTGGATGGTGAGTAAGGAGTATTAATTTTTAAAAAATCTTTTTGTAAAAATCTAATTTTGTTTGTAGTTAGCATTTAACTGAAATCTACAATTTAAATTCTAATTCACAACCTTAAGCAGGGTTTTAACAAGGTCTCCACTGAGTGAGAAGTTGGACCTAGTTAATTAACGAAGCAGCTGAAACTGGTTCCTCTGTAACTGGGTTAGCTCGCCTTTGTCATAGGAGCATATTAAGCCAGCCAGCCAACTTAGTGCGACTTAGTACTTGAATGCGACTTAGAACAGAGTGCTGGGAGTTGGGTGATTAAGGGAGGTGCGGGGTGGGGTGGCGGTGGGGGGGAGGGGGTGGCGTGGGGGCAAAGGGAAAGAGGTGCTCTTTTGCTTTTGGTTTTGGCATTTGATAACGCGGGAGCAGTGGCGGTCTTAAAGAGCAAGGGAATCAGGCCTGAGACCAGAGTGGGGCAGGGAGCCAGCACAAGAGGAGCGGCACCTTAGGTAAGTAGGGCCTGGTGAATATTTCTACTGTCCAGTCTTTAAAGTTTTACCTTACTTTAGTAGAGATTAAGTAGAGCATCCGCAAGGCTGAGATCTGCATGGATAGCACGTACAGTGAGGTGGTCACACTGCAGGTAAAGAGTGAACAAATGGAAAGGGAATGGGTGACTGCCAGACAGAGTAAAAGCAGGTAGTGCAGGAGTCCCCCGGGTCCATCTCCCTCTACAACAGATTTTCCATTTTGGATACTGTTGGGGGAGATGGTTTCTCAGTGGAATGCAGCAAGAGCCAAGTCCATGGTGCCATGAGTCGATCAGCTGCACAGGTCATCTCTGCCAGACTTGCTGAGTTTTTCCAGGTAATTCTGTTTTTGTTTTGGATTTCCAGCATCCGCAGTTTTTTGTTTTTATCAGGTCATCTTTAACATTTTTTTAAAATGAGAAATAATCAATTCATTATTTTGACATTTATTTTGCTCAGCAAGTTGTTTCTTCTCATGCATCAGCTTTTTTTTTCTGAAATTCATGTTTACTGTTGTGCCAAACCTTATCCCTCTGAAATTTGCTCATCAGCTCCTTGAGTTTGTGAAAAATTGAAGTTTGGCCCCTATGTGAAAAATTGGATAAGCCTGGTTTAAACTTACTACCATTTGCAACACATCTAATAATGAGAAGGTAACTATATTAAAGGCCATTTTAACGTCTTTTTTTTATTCATTCATGGGATGTGGCTTTGCTGGCTGGGCCAGCATCTATTGCCCATCCCAAGTTGCCCTTGAGAAGGTGGTGGTGAGCTGCTTTTTTGAACCGCTGCAGTCCATGTGGTGTAGGTACACCCACAGTGCTTTTAGGAAGGGAGTTTCATGATTTTGACCCAGCGACAGTGAAGGAACTGCGATATATTTCCAAAGCAGGTTGGTGAGTTGGTGACTTGGAGGAGAACTCTAGGTGGTGGTGTTGTTCCCATCCACCTGCTGCCCTTGTCCTTCTAGATGGTAGTGGTTGTGGGTTTGGAAGGTGACATCGAAGGAGCTTTGGTGAATTCCTGCAGTGCATCTTGTAGATGGCACACACTGCTGCTACTGTGTCGGTGGTGGAGGGAGTGAATGTTTGTGGATGGGGTGCCAATCAAGCAGGCTGCTTTGCCCTGGACAGTGTCAAGCTTCTTGCGTGTCATGGGAGCTGCACTCATCCAGGTAAGTGGGGAGTATTCCATCACACTCCTGATTTGTGCCTTGTAGATGGTGGACAGGCTTTGGAGAGTCAGGAGGTAAGTCACTTGTCGCAGGATTCCTAGCCTCTGACCTTGTAGCCACAGTATTTGTATTGCTAGTCCAGTTCAGTTTCTGGTCAGTGGTAACCCCCAGGATGTTGATAGTGGGGAATTCAATGACGGTAATGCCATCAGGGGGCAATGGTTGGATTCTCTCATGTTGGAGATGGTCATTGTTTGGTACTTGTGTGGCATGAATGTTACTTGCCACTAGTCAGCCCAAGCCTGGATATTGTCCAGGTCTCGCTGCATTTGGACATGGACTGCTTCAGTATCTGAGGAGTCGCGAATGGTGCTGAACACTGTGCAACCATCAGCGAATATCCCCACACTTGACCTTGTGATGGAAGGAAGGTCATTGATGAAGCAGCTAAAGATGGTTGGGATGAGCACACTACCCTGAGGAACTCCTGCAATGATGTCTTGGAACTGAGATGACTGACCTCCAACAACCACACACATCTTCCTTTGTGCCAGGTATGACTCCAACCAGTGGAGAGTTTTCCCCCTGATTTCCATTAACTCTAGTTTTGCAAGTCCCAGAGATGGGTAATTACTTCGTTAGCAGCCATTAGCGAAAGTCAAATAAGACTTCAGAAATCTGTAGCCAATTAATAGCTACATCAGGGAAAAGAAACAATGGAAACAGAATGGTTGAAAGGGATATGAGATAATGGATTTGAATAAACTAGGTTTGCTCTATAGCTTTACCTAACCTTTGAAAAACGTGCTTTAAAAAGAAAGTATATTGTGGGAAAGATTGATATGGGAGGTGAAAAAGGTTATAATCTTTTCTCATCCTTGAATGATCTGGAAGAAACCATACTCTGTTCTTACTATCTGAAACAGGTAACATTTTCATGAGGCTAATTGAGGGAGAAAACAGATCACCTGATTATTATTCACCTGCTGTTTGCAGAAACTTGCTGTGCTCACAGTGGTTGCATGTTTTTACAAAACAGAGCAATTCAAAAGAAGTTCATTGGCTTTAAAGGAGTTTGCAGAATCTTTTAGAAATTCATAAATTCATAGTCATGGTCTGGAGCAACATACTTTAAGAGATCGAAAATCATTGACAGCATACAGGAGCATTTGTATACCTTTTCCCTCAGGTGCCCAAGTAAACATAATCTTGTTATCATTGTGAAGTGGAGTTTTCTAAGTGTCTCGTAAATTGTACAACATCCTGTACCTCTCTGTTTGTTTGCTGTCATGATTGCAGATGCTTGCTAAGAAGAACAGAAATGTTACACATTGTTTGGCCATACATATGAATTGCGATATTCTGCAGTGTTGTCATAGCGAGTCTAGATTTTTTTAAAAAACTTACCCAGCCATCAATATATGTTGCCTTCCAATAAGTGGGGAAAATAGTCATACTGGTTTTGATATCTTCAGGCAAAATCTCACAACCAGCTGTGAATCAACTCTCGAAGACATGCTGCAACAGCTTTAGTATGGAATTTGCATCAAGTTGATTTATCAAGTGTGCTCAGTGGCAGCACTCTTGCCTTTGCTTCAGAAGATTGTGGGTTTGAGTCCCACTCCTGAGATTTGAGTGCACAATTTGAGCTGACACTCCAGTGCAATGCTGAGGGAGTGCTGCACTGTAAGAGGTTCTGCCCTCTCAGGTGGGCAGAAGAAATCCCATGGCACTATTTTGAAGAAGAACAGGGGCATTCTCTCTGGTCTCCTGGCCAATATTAATAAGAGAGGTGGAAATAAATAGGGAGGGAATTCCACAGCTTAGGGCCTTGGCAGCACAAGTGATGGACCAATTAAAATTGGGGATGTGCAAGCAACTTGAGTTGAAGAAGTACAGATATCGGAAGGTTGTAAGGTTGCAAGAGGTTATAGAGAAGGGGAGGTACCATGTCCTGGAGGGATTTGAAAACAAGGATAAGAATTTTAAAATGTGTGGTCCTTGGAGAGAATATACATCAGTGAGCACAGGGGTACTGCATGAATGGAGTTTGTTGTAATTTAGGACACTGGTAGTATGGTTTTGGATGACTTCAAGCTTATGGAGCATAGAACATGAGGGTTTGGCCATGAGCGTGTTGGAATAGTTACTGGAATGGTGGAGGTAATAAAGACATTGAGAATGCCAGGCTGCTGAACTGACGCAATAGTCCCTGCCCTTTCTCCCTGTCAGTTCTATTCTCCCCACCCAAAATCATAAATGAACCAAACCTAAAAATGCTGAACCAATTATCCTTCTAAGGTGATAACAGAAAAATACTGCGGATGCTGGAAATCTGAAACAAAAACAGAAAATGCTGGAAAAACTCAGGTCTAACAGCATCTGTGGGGAGAAAAACAGAGTTAACGTTTTGAGTCCGTATGACATTTTTTCTAAAGTGTTCTGACAGCAGCAAGAACTGGAAGTAGAGACATATACTATCTTGAAATGAAGTGCTTGTCTGCTCTGTTCCTTTTCATATTTCGGAGGACTTGAGCATGATATGATGAGCAGATAGGGTTAATTGGAAAATACCAGTTATTAAAGTGAATATTGCCGCAGACGTTCGAGCGTGGAGTGGGGGGTGCATACAGAACAATGTCTGCACCTGGATAAATAGGCTCAAGCCTCAGTTCTGTAGATCTAATGACTGGCTTCAGGCAGCTTGGTGGAAAAGTTCTCAAAGATCTGGGCGCCATGAGTGTAGCAGTGATCAATTGGATCAATAGCAGTCTCCAGTAATTGGGAAGGGTAGGCAGCATTTGGGATTAGGAGGCTGGGGTCAGCAATTTGAGGAAGGTAAAAACAAAAAAACTGCGGATGCTGGAAATCCAAAACAAAAACAGAATTACCTGGAAAAACTCAGCAGGTCTGGCAGCATCGGCGGAGAAGAAAAGAGTTGACGTTTCGAGTCCTCATGACCCTTCGACAGAACTTGTGTTCGAGTCCAAGAAAGAGTTGAAATATAAAGAATATTTATATTTCAACTCTTTCTTGGACTCGAACGCAAGTTCTGTCGAAGGGTCATGAGGACTCGAAACGTCAACTCTTTTCTTCTCCGCTGATGCTGCCAGACCTGCTGAGTTTTTCCAGGTAATTTGAGGAAGGTAATGGACAGAATCAGAAGCTGGCGGAATTGGGTGGTGGAAGCAGATTGGTAGCAGTGAAGCAAGAGAGGGAGAGAACTGCTGTGACAGACTGCCTGGTTTGAACGTGGCCAGGAGGAGCACACTTGCTCCTCCAAGTTTTATACTCAGCTAAGTACATAAACACTTAGCTTGCTGGCTGCAGCCTGCAGTGGTTCCTTTTAAGGACTGCTGGGCAGGCCGCACGTACATGTGATCATGAACACAACCAGCCCAGCGCCAACTTCTTTGGGATAACTCAGTGTTTGAGACCCTGTCTCAAATAGGTGTTGGACCCTTTATTTGATTATGATGGGGCATACCCATGACGATCTCCAGCCTTAACATTAATTTCAATAACTTTACACCATAACCGTAGCTCATTTTCTCTTAGACAACAGGTTCTGGTATTGTCCAGGTGTGTACTGTACACACAAAGCAGGACAAACCCACCCAGCTTCATCAGTCTACTCTCCATCATCAGTAAAGTGACAGAAGGGGTCATCAACAGGTGCTATCAAGCAGCACTAACTTAGCAATAACCTGTTCACTGACGCTCAGTTTGGGTTCTGCCATGGCCACTTAGCTCCTGAACTTATTGCAGCCTTGGTTCAAACATGGACAAAAGAGCTGAACTCCTGGGATGATGTGAGAGTGACAGCCCTTCACATCAAGGCAGCATTTGACTGAGTGTGGCATCAAGGAGCAAAACTGGGGTGAATGGGAATTAGGGGGAAATCTCTCTGCTGGTTGGAGTGATACCTAACACAAAGGAGGATGGTTGTGGTTGTTGGAGGTCAGTCATCTCAGTTCCAGGATATCACTTGCAGGAGTTTCTGAGGGTAGTGTACTAGGGATGAGGCGCACCAGAAATTTTAAAAATGGGGGCGATTCTTTCCATCTGTATGGTCTGTGGGATGGTATACACCCCTGGTGTACCCACTTTTTGCTTCCGTCATATTCCTGGGCCACGGATGCCTTCTTAATAGAAACATAGAAAATAGAAGTGGGAGGAGGTAATTTGGCCCTTCAAGCCCGCTGCGCCATTCAATATGATCATGACTGATCCTCTATCTCAACACCATACCTTCTGCTCTCTCCCCACACCCCCCGCTCTCTCCCCTTACCCCTTGATGCCTTTAGAGTCTAGAAATCTATCGATTTCCTCCTTAAATATATTCACTGACTTGGCCTCCATAGCTTTCTGTGGCAGAGAATTTCACAGGTTCCCCATCCTCTGAGTGAAGAAATTTCTCCTCATCTCAGTCCTAAGTGACCTACCCCGTATCGCGAGACCGTGACCTCTTGTTCTATACCCTCCAGCCAGAAAAAACATCATTCCTGCATGCAGTCCATGTGGTATCAAGAAACGGCTGAAGGCACTGGATACTGTAAAGATTATATTACTGAAGGCTTGTGCCCCAGAACTTGATGCACCCCTAGCAAACTGTTCCAGTGCAGCTATAACACTGGCATCTACCCAGCAATGTGGAAAATTGCCCAGGTGTGTACTGTACACACAAAGCAGGACAAACCCACCCAGCTTCATCAGTCTACTCTCCATCATCAGTAAAGTGACAGAAGGGGTCATCAACAGGTGCTATCAAGCAGCACTAACTTAGCAATAACCTGTTCACTGACGCTCAGTTTGGGTTCTGCCATGGCCACTTAGCTCCTGAACTTATTGCAGCCTTGGTTCAAACATGGACAAAAGAGCTGAACTCCTGGGGTGATGTGAGAGTGACAGCCCTTCACATCAAGGCAGCATTTGACTGAGTGTGGCATCAAGGAGCAAAACTGGGGTGAATGGGAATTAGGGGGAAATCTCTCTGCTGGTTGGAGTGATACCTAACACAAAGGAGGATGGTTGTGGTTGTTGGAGGTCAGTCATCTCAGTTCCAGGATATCACTTGCAGGAGTTTCTCAGGGTAGTGTACTAGGTCCAATCATCTTCAGCTGTTTCATTAGTGACCTTCCTCCATCATAAGGTCAGAAGTGGAGATGTTCACTGATGATTGCACAATGTTCAGCACCATTCAGACTCCTCATACTGAAGCAGTCCATGTCCAAATGCAGCAAGATCTGGACAATATCCAGGCTTGGGCAGACAAGTGCCCAGCAACATTCACACCACACTAGTGCCAGGGAATGACCATCTCCAACAAGAGATAATCTAACCATTGCCCCATTGCTGGCATTACCATGGCTGAATCCCCCACTATCAACATCTTGGGGGTTACCATTGACCAAAAACTGAACTGGACTAGCCATTAAATACTGTGGCTACAAGAGCAGGTCAGAGGCTAGGAATGCTGCACTTCCTGATTCCCCAAAGCCTGCCCACCATCTACCAGGTGCAAGTCAGGAGTGTGATGAAATGCTCCCCACTTACCTGCATGAATACAGCTCCAACAACACTGAAGAAGCTTGACACCATCTAGGAGCCCACTTGATTGACACTCCATCAACAAACATTCACTCGCTCCACCACCGACGTACTGAGGCAGCAAAATGCACCATCTAAAAGATGCACTGCTGGAACCCACCAAGCCTCCTTAGGCAGCGCATTCCAAACCTACAACCACTACCATGTAGAAGGACAAGGGCAACAGACACATGGGAACACTACCACATTCAAGTTCCCCTCCAAGCCACTCATCATCGTGACTTGATAAAATATCACCGTTCCTTCATTAGGTCCAAATTCTGGGACTCCTTCCCTAACAGCACTGTGAGTGTACCTACATAGACTTCAGTGGTTCAAGAAGGCAGTTCACCACCACCACCTTCTTGAGGGCAATTAGGAATGGGCAATAAATGCTGGCCTAGCCAGCGACGCCCATCTCCCATGATTGGATAAAAAAAAAGTCCGTCCCTCCCTCTCTGTCTTAAGTTTATATGTTTCAATGCGATTCCCTCTCATTCTTTTAAATTCCAGTGACTACAGGCCTAGTTGGCTCAATCTCTCCTCGTATGACAATCCTGCCATCCCAGGAATCAGTCAGGTGAACCCTTGCTGCACCCTGCCTGATAAGTATACCTTTCTTGGGTAAGGAGACCAAAACTGCACACACTACTTCAGGTGTGGTCTCACCAAGGTGCTGTATAGCTGTGTAAGACTCCTTGCTCCTGTGATCAAATCCTCTTGCAGTGAAGGCTAACATACCATTTGCCTTCCTAACTGCTTGCTACACCTGCATGCTTGCTTTCAGTGACTGGCATATAAGGGCATCCAGGCCCCTTTGTACATCAACGTCACCTTTTAAGTAATACTCTGCCATTCTGTTTTTCCTATCAAAGTGGATAACCTAACACTTATCCACATTATACTGCATCTGCCCTATATTTTTCCACTCACTCAACTTGTCTAAATCGCCTTGAAGCCTTTTAACATCCTCCTCACCACTCATATTCCCACCTAGTTTTGCGTTGTTTGCAAACTTGGAAACATTACATTTGGCTCCCTCATCTAAATCATTTTATATATATAGCTGGGGCTTAAGCACTAATAGTACTCCACTAGTCACTGCCTGCCACTCTGAAAAAGATCCATTTATTCCTACTCTCTGTTTCCTGTCTGTTAACCAACTCTCAGTCGATTACCCCCCCCCCCATACCATGTGCTTTGTTTAATTTTATACGCTAACCTCTTATGTGGGTCTTTCTCAAAAGCTTTCTGAAAATTCAAATACACCACATCCACTGGTTCTCCCTTATCTATTCTGCTAGTTACATTCTCAAAAAGCTCCAATAGGTTTGTCAAACATGATTTCCCTTTCATAAATCTATGTTGACTTTGTCTAATTCCATTGATATTTTCTAAGTGTCCAGTTATCATTTCCTTTATAATATACTGTAGCGTTTTCCCTACTACTGACATTAGGCTAACCAGTCTCTAATTCCCTGTTTTCTTCCTCCTTTTTAAAATAGTGTTGTTACATTTGCCACCCTCCAATCTGCCAGGACTGTTCCAGAATCTTTGCTTCTGATTTTTCCATGCTTCCCTCTGCCTCTGATATTCACGCCATTTACACCTCTGGAAACAATTTTTGTGTCACCTGACTTCGAACTGACCCGACCCCAAAAAATGCAAAGTTAAAATAAGCTCATGTTCCTGCAAAGAATATCCAACAGGATGGGTTGTGAAAAAAATTGCCAACTTATAGAAAGGAAGAATATTTGGTTTCAAAGTGCATTTCATGTTTTTGCAGCTGTCAAATAGCTTTTGCAATACAGTCGTTGTTCGACCCATTTATGTTGGAGATCGTCATTGAGGGTCAGGCTGGTTGGAACTGTGTTGATGATTTCATACTTCTGTCTGCAAATCTAATCAATGTTGACTGGAGAACTTTTGTGCAGATCAAAATAGTGTTCCAAATGTGAAGTAGTACTAGTAGCAGGCAGATTTGCCATTATGGTGCTTTACCTCTTGGATAGGTTGTCGTGTTACTTAGGTTATTTTATCTTGATTCATGTTGAGAAATGCCTCATCTAGTAATATAAATAACCCACATGATGTAGTTTTAAGACTTGAAACTGAAAGCACCTTGCAGCTTTTGGTCTTCGTCTTTAAAAGCTCTACTCAGCTGATAACCTGTTAGTTACCGTGTGAAATGAATTTTATCGAAACCATGACTTACCATCCTGGTGACATGGAGGTGAAATCACGGTACCTGTCTGTGCTCACTTTAACTGAAAACTCACTTTAACAGAAAACTTCTTTAAAACTATATTAAGAAAGATTGTGGTAAAAGGGAATGTGGAACTATTATGGTCTTCCCTGCATCCGCCTTTAATGGAAGATGAAGAAATGGTAGATTTCTTACATGAGTACTTTGCATCTATTTTCACAGTGGAGGAATAAGCCAGTTTTAACACAGCAAGGTACAAAAACAGCCAAGATATTAATAACCAGATACTCTGTTTTAATGCTGACTGAAAGAGGAAGGTAGGGTGAATTCCCCTTCTCTCCTTTGAAATTGTGCCATGGGATCTTTAACGACTACCTGAAAGGGCAGATAAAATAATGCCTCATCCAAAAGATGGAGGACACAACTGTCTGTGGAATCATAACACCTTGAGAGAACTAATACCTTCAGGTGTGCAGGGAAGAAAATTGGAGAGTTCTCAATATTCCCGACCTCGACCCTTAAAACATAATCTTTAGGAGAAATTTGACTGTCCCTGATTGGTAGGAAAGGAATGGGAGAGCAGGACTGAGCAGACTTATTTCTTTATTTGGGGTTATAAATCTTTTGTATTCCCTACCTCAAAGTGTTAGCGGTGCTCCATCAATGAGTATATTCAAGGATGGAACAGACAGATGTTTGATCCCTGAGGGAATCAAGGAATATGGGGAGCAAGTGGGAAAGTGGAGTTGAAGCAATAATGATGGAGCAGGTTTGGGGGACCATTTAAGAATATAAGAACAGGAATAGCCTTTATGTCCCTTGGAGCATGATCTGCCATTCAGTAAGGTCATGCTGCTGTGATCTTGATCTCAGATCCACTTTCCTGCCTAATGATCTATTCCTGCTGTCACGACTCATTGGGGACAGTGGGCTGTAATATCAAGCCCCTCTGTTCCCTGAGCTGTGACATATGTGAAAAACTTTGATCAAACCACCAGATTGCCCCAATTCTACCTAACTGTTTAATTAAGGTTAACAGAATATGAACACCAGGTTTGTAAACTTAATAAGTAAATATCTATTTATTGAACAAACTGTCGTTAACTAGTGGCAAAAGAAAGAAATATGAACTGATAATTTTTAAATCTATAACTTAAACTCTACCCACTTCTTAAATCCCTATACACACACATAAGACACACAAAAATGTGGATTTTAAGGGTGGGATAAAACAGTTCAATAGCACCATTTCCGGAGTACAGGGTTTGATGGGTTGATTTTGAACAATGTCTTCCAAATTCCTTTGGAAGTTCTTGTTGATGACGAGAGGTGGTCTTCCAGCACTTTCAGTATTTAGTTCACTGGTTGAGCACTTGCCTTTCAATGTCTCTAACAGGGATTTTCCCCTTTGCCTCTTGACAAGAGAGAGAGAGGTTATAGAGAAATGAGAAGAAAAAGCTAGCTATTATTTTGGAATTACTGGACCTTCCACACACAGGAGAGAGAGGTTTTCGGTCTTGTTCCTTCCAGGCTAAGAGCTATTCAGCTCTGCTCTCACACAAAACCTGGTCACCTGGTCAGGAACCAATTAAAATGCCAGGCAGCTCCCTTGGTCCAGGACTCCTTTCTGGCACCATCTTGTCTTTCATGGCACACTCTGTTCCAGGGCTGCAACATTGTATACATCTCTCATCTTGTTCCAAGGACATATCTTTCAACCTGCAGCCATTGTAATTTTAATCCACAGTCCAACAGAAAATAAGAAGATATGTTCCTTGCACTGCTCCTATTTATATTTTGCCTGCATTTATTCCAAAACCCATATCTCTAGATCTCAGTCTTGAAAAGTTTCAAATTGGCCCAGCAAGCACAGATCTTTGGTGAGAGCAAGTTCCAGATTTTCACCACACTATTGCCTTTTTAGAAATGCAAATATTGGAGATAGCATACAAATGTTGGATGAACTTTTATAAAAAGCTGAGTAATAGAAATAAATTGAAGGTCCATTTTTATACAAGTGTAGAACAACCCTCAGACAGTTGAGTAGTTAGCTATGCTCTGCTGATGTCTTGTGCAGCTGCTTGGCTGACAGCCTGTCACATCCCATCAGGTTTGAATTTATTATTGCCAAAGTGTAAGGTTATCCATATTGACAGACTTGCTTGTCTTATCATTAAATAAACACCTTTGGGCATGTACACCTACCAAATGCTATTTGAGGAAGTCACTTGGAGTTTCATTTAGTTGAAATGGCTCAGATTAGCAGCAATAGGCCTGATGAAGATCCCAGTGATCTAAACAAGCCGTGGAATAAAATGAAAAACTGCTAGAAAGACTGAAATTAGCAGAAGAGAGTAGTGCTCCTGATTGACTGTTTGTTTACATTGCTAAAATTAATTTCCTAATCATTGGGTTAATGGACAGGATAAAGAACCCAGGAACTCTCACAGACGTGATCCCCAAACATAGGACATCTAAATTGTGCTTCTTTTGATCAGAATTTGTACTGGTATTCAAATGGAAACTTGTTAGGTCTTGGTTACAGCTCACATTGCAGATGCAGCCAACAAAGTTTAGGACCCGATGTATGTTCAGTTTTATGATTCCAAACAGTACAGGCATAAAAAGCAGAGCTTAAAAAAAAATGCCAGCAATGAATTTGAAATTTAGGAAATCTAGGTGAAGGTCCAAGTTATATAGTGCATGAGATTCCCAAGATTGAAAAATGTATGAGAATAGATGATGTGAAGCAGCAAATCATGATGCAAAACCCAGGCTGGGATTTTCCATTCCGGGCCTAAGTCCTGTGGTGGGGGTGGGAACCAGGAGTGTTTCCCACCAAGGAGACCAGTGGGAATTTGCGCCGAGTTGCGCGATGCCGGCCTGATTAATTATGCAGTTAGGAGTTTCCCGACATATCGCGGGGCAGGCTAGATGACACGTGCTGTACTGTCATATGTGGGTGCCATATTTTAAAAGGCGCCTGGATGTCAACTTCTTTGTCGCATACTCACCGTTGAAGGAAGAGATTGCCCGGCGATCCCAGGGAGCTCTGGCCCTCAAAATCAGTGACGCTTCCCTTGAAGTGCTGTTCAATGCAGTGGAGGCCTGGAGGGGAATCCTGTACCTGAGGATGGAAAGAGGAGACTGAGCCATGTGACCAACCCTGCATGGGAGGAAATCGCCAGAGTGGCCAGTGCCCAGGGCCTCCATCCTAGAAGCTCCTGCAGCAAGAAGATCCACCCCCTGGAAACTCCTGCGGCTAGAAGATCCACCCCCTGGAAACTCCTGCAGCAAGAAGATCCACTCCCTGGAAGCTCCTGCAGCAAGAAGATCCACTCCCTGGAAGCTCCTGCAGCAAGAAGATCCATCCCCTGGAAGCTCCTGCAGCAAGAAGATCCATCCCCTGGAAGCTCCTGCAGCAAGAAGATCCATCCCTTGGAAGCTCCTGCAGCAAGAAGTTCCATCCCCTGGAAGCTCCTGCAGCAAGAAGATCCACCCCCTGGAAACTCCTGCAGCAAGAAGATCCACCCCCTGGAAACTCCTGCGGCTAGAAGATCCACCCCCTGGAAACTCCTGCAGCAAGAAGATCCACTCCCTGGAAGCTCCTGCAGCAAAAAGATCCACTCCCTGGAAGCTCCTGCAGCAAGAAGATCCACTCCCTGGAAGCTCCTGCAGCAAGAAGATCCACTCCCTGGAAGCTCCTGCAGCAAGAAGATCCACCCCCTGGAACCTCCTGCGGCGAGAAGATCCACTCCCTGGAAGCTCCTGCAGCAAGAAGATCCAGCCCCTGGAAACTCCTGCGGCGAGAAGATCCAATCCCTGGAATCTCCCACGGCTAGAAGATCCACTCCTAGGAAGCTCCTACAGCTAGAAGATTCACATGGTTGCTGCTGCACCCTGCCACTGCTGCACATGGTGTTCCAGGATCCATGGCCTCCATCTTCTGATCTCTGCAAGCTGCCCCTGGCCGACTTCTGGGTGAGTACTGACGTGTCCATGCCACGTTGTTCTGGATATGTTCTGGACCGGCATAATATGCCGCTGGTAATGTGGATAACTGGATAGGGGAACATTACTGGTTGGGCCTTCATCTGCACCCATTAACGGGATGTAAAATAGCTTCATGCCAGCCTCTGGCAGGAATGACAGATGGGATCGCACGTTCTCGCTGTCCGTTCACGCTGGTGGGGAACCGATTTTTCAGCTCCTGCTGCATTGTCCCACTGGCCTGCCATTCAACCTGCTGCGGTGGGGGGGGGGAACAGGAAAATTTCAGCCTTGGGTTTTGAGAACCTTTAGATTATGGTAAAATCAAGGGAGATGATTAGTTTCACAATTATTGTTTATATATGTATAGATATGAAAAGTTTCCATTACAACTATCCCACAAGTTTTGAAGAACACAAAAGCAGTTAGACCAGTTTGGAAAATTCACTAACCATTCCAGTGCAATTAAGCAATGTGTGGGTGTATATGCTTCTTATTTTCTTTTTGCATTAAATCAAATTGTTGATGTGTTTGATATTTAAGAGGGACAAAAGCAAACTAAATGGGAGTCTCCATTTTCTGCTGAAAAGACTAAATCAGGCATAACTGGATCAATTCATCCAATTGCCAATATATATATGGAAACCCATAATTCATTTTTCTGGTTTTAGTGTGCACTGTTAGAGTCTATTTATAGATTTACCAATTTGTGGAACATCTTTTTTAGTTTTGCAGCAGCAGATCACCAAACAAATTTCACATTGTAAAAGATAAGACTTATTTACACAAGTGCCTTTCACAACCAAGGACATCTGAAAGTGCTTTGCAGCCAATGAAGCACTTTTGAAGTATAGTAAATGTTGTAATGTATGAAACACAACAGCCAATTTACTCCCAGCAAGCTCTCACAAACAGCAATGTGATAATGACCAGATAATCCATTGTTGTGATGTTGATTGAGAGATACATATTGATCAGTCCACTGTTGGGCCAAACGTTTGCTTCCCTTTCTGCATTCCTTCCACTGCTGCAGAGACACTTATCCCAGCCTTGTGTATAAGATTCCTGATGCTCTTGTAAAGGCCCCAGCATCTTACTTCACAGTTTGTGGCCTTTCTGGGTGGGTCCACATGTGGTGGAATCTCCCTTTGGCCCAAGGTTCACTGTGGTTATTGGTGTGGAGATACCTTGAAGGGTTAACAGGGTTAATGGGATGGTGCACATTTATACCTTTTATGTATTTTTTGGCTGTTGTAAACAATTCTGTGACTATCACAGAATTGGTACAGTGCAAAGGAGACCATTTGGCCCATTGTGTCTGCACTGGCTCTCCAAATGAGCATTTCACCTTGTGCTTTCCTCCTGCCTTCTACACTGCAGATTATTTCAAAAGAAACAATCATCTAATTCCCTCTTCAGTGCCTCAATTGAACCTGCCTCCAACAAACTTTCAGGCAGTGCTGTCTGAAATTTATTTTTCTCCTATCACTTTTGTTCTTTTGCCAATTAATTTAAATCTGTGCCTTCTCATTCTCGATCCTTTCCTTAGGAGCAGATGTAAGCCATTCAGCCCATTGAGTCTGCTCTGCCATTCAATGAGATCATGGTTGATCTAATAGTCCTCAACTCCACTTTCCTGCCTATTCCCCGTAATCCTTGATTCCCTTGCTGTTTAAAAATCTATCTCAGCCTTGAATATACTATACACCCAGCTTCTACAGCACTCTGCGGTAAAGAATTCCACAGATTCACTACCTTCTGAGAGAAGAAATTCCTCCTCATCTCTGTCTTAAATGGGCACTCTCTTACTCTGAGATTATGCTCTCTGGTCCTAGACTCTCCCACAAGGGGAAACAACCTCTCAGCATCTACCATGTCAAGCCCCCTAAGAATCTGTTTCAATATGGTTGCCTCTCATTCTTCTAAACTCCACTGAGTACAGGCCCAACCGACTCAACCTCTCCTCACAAGTAAATCCTTCCCTACCCAGGATCAACGTAGTGAACCTTCTCTGGACTACCA
This sequence comes from Carcharodon carcharias, assembly GCF_017639515.1. NCBI lineage: Eukaryota > Metazoa > Chordata > Chondrichthyes > Lamniformes > Lamnidae > Carcharodon > Carcharodon carcharias. The sequence goes on along the minus strand of NC_054467.1, from coordinate 254,750,881 downwards.
CCAATGCCAGTGTACCTTTCCTTAATAAGGGGACCAAAATTGTTCATAGTATTCTGGGTATGGTCTAACTAGTGCCTTGTATAGTTTCAGAAAGACTTCTGTATTTTTATACTCCATTTCCTTTTAAATAAAGGCCAACATTCCATTTGCCTTCCCTATGAACTTGTATGCTAGCTTTTTGGGATTCATAAATGAGGACCCCCAAATCTCTTTGTGCTGCAGCTTTCTTCCGTCTTTCTCCATTTAAGTAATATTCAGCTCCTCTATTCTTCCTGCCAAAATGCATAACCTCACATTTTTCCACAATATATCCATCTACCAAATTTTTGCCCACTCACTTAACCTGTCTATATCCCTTTGTATATATTGTACATAATTGAGGCCCCAGCACTGATCGCTGTTCCACTAGTTACAGGTTGCCATCCCAAAAATTCCCCCCTTATCTCAACTCTCTGCCTTCTATTAGTTAGCCAATCCTCTATCCATGCTAATATACTACCCCTAACACCATGGGCTCTTATCTTATTAAGTGGACTTATGTGCGGTACCTTATCGAACGCCTTTTAGAAATGCAAATATGTTATGCCTACTGATTCCCCTTTATCTACACTGCTTGTTACCACCTCAAAGAATTGTAATAAATCTGTCAGGCATGATTTCCCCTTTATGAAGCCATGCTGACTCTGCTTGATTAGATTATGTAGTTCTAAATGCTCTGCAATTACATCCTTTAAAATAGACTCCAACATTTTCCTAATGACAGATGTTAACCTAACTGGCCTATAGTTACCTGTTTTATGTCTCCCATCGTTTTTGAATAAGGGTGTTACATTGGCTGCTCTCCAATCCCCTGGGACTTCCAGAATCTAAGGGTTCTTGGAAGATTACTACCAGCGCATTCACCATCTCTGTATCTACTTAAATATTCTAGGATGCAACCCATCAGGTCCAGGTGACTCATTGGCCTTTAGCCCCATTAGTTTCCCTAGTACTTTTTCTCTAGTGATAGTTATTGTATTTATTTCCTTCCCCCGTCTTGCCCCTTGATTATTTAGTATTTTTGGAATGCTATTAGTATCCTCTACCATGAAGTCTGAAGCAAAGTATTTATTCAACTCCTCTGCCATTCCCTGGTTCCCCATTATTGTTTCTCCAGCCTCGTTCTCTAAGGGGCCTGTGTTCACTTTGGCCTCTCTCTTCCTTTATATATAGTTAAAGAAGCTCTTACTGCCCATTTTTATATTACTTGATAGTTTTACCCTCAAAGTTTATTTTCTTCCTCTTTATTTCTTTTTTGGTCATCTTTGCTTGGTTTCTAAAACTTTCCCAATCCTCTGGCTTACCACTAATCTTTGCCACATTGCATGTTGCATGTTTTTTGATACTGTCCTTAACTTCCTTGGTGAACCACAGTTGGTTTATCCCCTTCCCAGAATCCTTCTTCCTTACTGAGATGTATCTTTGTTTTGAGCCATGAACTATTTTCTTAAACGTCTGCCAATGTCCATCCACCATCTTTTCTACTAAACTCCTTTCCCAGTCCACTCCTGCCAACTCTGCCCTCATCCCATTGTAATTACCCTTATTTAAGTTTAGCACAGTTGTTTCCACCCTAAATTTCTCACTCTCATACTGAATGCTAACTTCTACCATATTATGGTCACTGTTTCGTAGGGGATCCTTTACTCTGAGATCATTTATTAAACTTGCCTTATTACACATTACCAGATCTAAAAAACCTAATCCCTGGTTGGAGTCACAACATATTGTTCTAAGAAACGGTCCTGAATACACTCTATGAATTCTTGCTCGTATCTACCTCTGCCACTTTGATTTTCCCAATCTACATGAAGATTAAAGTCACCCATAATTAATGTACTGCCTTTTGTTACATGCCCTCACTATCTCCTGATTTATTGTCTGTCCTACAGTATTGCTAATGTCAGGGGGCCTATAGACTACTTGCACCAGTGTCATCTTCCCCATGTTATTTCTTACCTCCACCCATAGAACCATAGAAAAGTTACAGCACAGAAGGAGGCCATTCAGCCCATCTTGTCAATGCCAACCCGAGAACACCCAGGTGCCCTTTCTAATCCCACCTTCCTGCACCCGGCCCATAGCCCTGCAGTTTACAGCACTATAGGTGCAGATCCAGGTACTTTTTAAAAGAGTTTAGAGTTTCTGCCACTACCACCAACTTGGGCAGCGAGTTCCAGACACCCACTACTCTCTGTGTAAAAAAAGTTCTTCCTTATGTCCCCCCTACACCTTCTGCCACTTATCCTGAATCTATGTCCCCGGTTCTAGAATTCTCCATCAAGGGAAACCCATATGGATTCAACATCTTCCGATCCAAGATTCTTTCTTGCTATCATACTTATTCCATCACATACTAACAAAGCTACCCCACCACCCTTTCCTTTCTGCCTGTCCTTTCGAAAGGTCACGTGCCCATGAATATTTAGTTCCCAGCTTTGATCTCCTTGTAACCTTATAAGATCATACCCATTAATCTCTATTGTGCCATTAATTCATTTATTTTGTTCCAAATAGTACATGCATTTAACTAAAAGAGCCATTAATTTTGCCTTTTTCCCCTTTTTGACCCTATTTGCTGCTGTTTTTTTAATGTTTGTACACTCTGTCCCTTCCTGTCACACCCTGGGAATCATTACCTAAATAGCTCCCGTGCAAGGTTACCATGCCTGTTTTTGCTTTGTTAGCACGTGTATCCTCTTTCCAGAACCCTCCACACCACCACCACCACCACCACCACTCTCCCCCCCCAAAACCACCATTTAGTTTAAAGCCCTCTTTACAGTTCTCGTTATTTGGTTCGCCAGGACACTGGTCCCCGCACGGTTCAGATGAAGCCTGTCCCACCGGAACAGCTCCCTTCTACCCCAGTAATGGTGCCAATGTCCCATGAACTGAAACCCATTCCTCCCACACCAATCTCTGAGCCACACATTTAACTCCTTGACTTTATTTGCCCTATTCCAGTTTGTCCATGGCTCAGGTAGCAATCCCGAGATTATTATCTTGGAGGTTCTTCTTTTTAATTTAGCTCGTAACTGCTGCTCAAATTCTTTCAGTTGTCCTAGTCCTATCCGTGTTGTTGGTACCAACATAGACGACAGCAACTAGATCCCCCACCTCCCACTCCAAGTTCCTCTCCAGCCCTGAAGAGATGCCCTTAATCCTGGCACCGGGCGGGCAACACTGCCTTCGGGACTCACGCTCACAGCTGCAGCGAACGGTATCGATCCCCCTAATTATGCTGCCCTCTATCACTATGACGTTCCCATTTCCTCCTCCCGCTTGAATGGCTCTCTGCACTATGGTGCCATGGTCAGTTTGCTCACCCTTCCTGCAGTCCCAGCTCTCATCCACACAGCTTGCAAGAACCTTGTAACTGTTGGACAGTTGCAGGTGCCGATGCTCCTCGAATGCTATCCCCTGGGTCCCCAAATCTGCTTCACCTGCAGTCACACCTACCTGTCCCTGATCACAGACCAAATTTGAATTACCTAATCTGAGGGGTGTGACCGCCTCCTGGAGTAAAGTGTTCAGGTAACTTTCGCCCTTCCTGCTGTGGCGCAGTGTCTGCAGCTCGGATTCCAGCTCCTTAACTTGTATTCGAGGTTCCTCGAGCTACAAGCGCTTGATACAGATGTGTTCGTTCTGGATCACCTTGGTGTCCAGCAGCTGCAGCAGCAACGTGCCACCCATCATGCCATCGCCATCGTATTTTGTTCAATTTATTAATTAATTACTCTAGTATCCCCTCTCTTAAGACTTTATTATAATTATTTTTATGCACACCAGTCTTACATTTAACAAGCTATCTTTAAGAAAAAGAGAGAAGACTTGAGATTTAAATACAATCTAAAGACTTTAATTTAAAGACCAGAAATGCTCATCAACTCTACTCACCAATCAGCTGCTCTCTGTGCTCTTCCCTCTTCAGGCCTTTAATGGTTTCACACTCTTCCCTCACTCTTTCACTGTTAAAGGCTCTGCTCCTTTCACATTTCCTCGCTGTAAATGACCATCCCTTCAATCCCTTCATCCAATATATAACAGTTTGCTAAGTATCACTTACTTCCCTGGAGATTGTAATTTTCTTGAGTTCCCCCTCCCTTCCATCTCCTGATTTACAGCTATTTCTGGCATATTACTTGTATCCTCTGTTGTGAGGACTGATGCAAAATACCTGTTCAATTCATCTGCCATCTCCTTATTTTCCATTATTAATTCCCTAGGCTCTTTCTATAGGACCAACACTCATTTTGATAACTCTTTTCTTGTTTAAATGTCCATAGAAACTTACTATATTTATATTTTTATTTTTAGCTAGCTTTCTCTTGTACACTAACTTTTCCCTCTTCGTGACCCTTTTTGTTATTCTTTGCTGTTCTTTATATTTTGTCCAATCTTCTGACCTCCTACCTGTCCTTGCACAATTAAACATATATTTTTTTATTCATTCACGGGATGTGGGCTTCGCTGGCTGGGCCAGCATTTATTGCCAATGCCTGGTTGCCCTTGAGAAGGTGGTGGTGAGCTGCCGCCTTGAACTGCTGCAGTCCATGTGTTGCAGATACACCCGCATGCTGTTAGGAAAGGACTTCTAGGATTTTGATCCAGCAACAGTGAAGGAATGGTGATATATTTCCAAGTCAGGATGATGAATGACTTGGAGGGGACCTTCCAGGTGGTGGTATTCCCATCTATCTGCTGCCCTTGTCCTTCTAGATAGTAATGGTCATCGGCTTGGAAGGTGCTGTTGAAGGAGCGTTGGTAAATTCCTGCAAAGCATCTTGTAGATGGTACACACTGCTGCCACTGTGTGTTGGTGGTGGAGAGAATAAATGTTTGTGGATGTGGTGGCACTCAAGTGAGCTGCTTTGTCCAGGATGGTGTCAAGTTTCTTGAGTGTTGTGGGAGCTGCACTCATCCAGGCAAGAGGAGCATTCCATCACACATTTGACTTGTGCCTTGTGGACAGGCTTTGGGGAGTCAGGAGGTAAGTTATTCATTGCAGGATTCCTAGTCTCTGACCTGTTCTTGTAGCCACAGTATTTATATGGCTAGTCCAGTTTCAGTTTCTGGTCAATGGTAACCCCCCAGGATGTTGATAGTGGGCGCTTTAGTGATGGTAATGCCATTGAATGCAAGGGGTGATGGGTAGATTCTGTCTTGTTGGAGATGGTCATTATCTAGCACTTGTGAGGTGCTAATGTTACTTGCCACTTGTCAGCCCAAGCCTGGGTATTGTCCAGATCTTGCTGCATTTGGACATGCTTTAGTACCTGAGCAGTCACAAATGGTGCTGAACATTGTGCAATCATCCGTGAACATATCCACCTTTTGATGGAAGAAAGGTCATTGAGGAAGCAACTGAAGATGGTTGGGCCAAGGACACTACCCTGAGGAACTCCTACAGTGATGTCCTGGAGCTGTGATGACTGAACTCCAACAACCACAACCATCTTCCTTTATTCTAGCTATGACTCCAACCAGTGGAGAGGTTTGCCCCTGATTCCCATTGACCCCAGTTTTGCTTGGGCTCCTTTATGCCACACCCAGTCAAATGCCTGATGTGAAGGGCAGTCACTCTCACCTCACCTTTGAAGTTCAGCTCTTTTGTCCAAGGCTGTAATGAAGTCAGGAGCTGAGTGGCCCTGGCAGAACCCAAACTGGGTGTCAGTGAGCAGATTCTTGTTAAGCAAGTGCCACTTGATAGCACTGTTGATGACACCTTCCATTACTTTACTGATGGAGAGTAGACTGATGGGGTGGTAGTTTGCTGGGTTGGATTTGTCCTGCATTTTGTGTACGGGACATACTTGGACAATTTTCCACATAGCCGGGTAGATGCCAGTGTTGTAGCTGTACTGGAACAACTTGGCTAGGGGCGCAGCAAGTTCTAGAGCACAAGTCTTCAGTACTACTGCTGGAATATTGTCAGGGCTCATAACCTTTGCAATGTCCAGTGCCTTCAGCTGATCCTTAATATCACGTGGAGTGAGTGGAAGACTGAAGACTGGCATCTGTGATGCAGGGGACCTCCAGAGGAGGCCGAGCTGGCTCATGCACTCTACACCTCTGGCTGAAGATTGTAGCAAATGCTTCAGCCTTATCATAGCACTGATGTGCTTGGTTCTCCCATCATTGAGGATGGGGATATTTGTGGAGCCTCCTTCTTCAGTGAGTTGTTTAATTGTCCACATTCATGACCGGATGTGGCAGGGCTGCAGAGCTTAAGATCTGATCCATTGGTTGTGGGATCGCTTAGCTCTATCTATCACTTGAATACAAAAGTAGGGAGGTTATGCTTCAGTTGTACATGGCACTAGTGAGGCCACATTTGGAATACTATGTACAGTATTGGTCACATTTAAGGAAGGATGTAAGTGCATCGGAAGCAGTTCAGAGAAGGTTTAGCAGACTAGTACTTGGAATGTGTGGGTTGTCTTATGAGGAAAGGTTGGACGGAATAGGCTTGTATTGGCTGGAGTTTAAAAGAGTAAGAGGTGAGTTGATTGAAACATATAAGATCCTGAGGGGTCTTGTCAACGTGGATGTGGAGAGGATGTTTTCTCTTATGTTAAAACCTAGAACTAGGGTTCACTGTTTAAAAATAAGGGTTCGTCCGTTTAAAACAGAGATGAGGCGAAATCTTTTCACTCAGAGGGTTGAGAGTCTTTGGAATTCTCTTCCTGAAAAGGTGTTGGAAGCAGAGTCTTTGAATATTTTGAAAGCAGAGGTGGATAGATTCTTGGTAAGCAAGGGGATAATAGGTTATCTGCAGTAGGTGGGTTGCAAATTTCAGGTTACAATCAGACCAGCCACGATCTTATAAAATGGTAAAATGGTAGAGCAGGCTTGTGCATGGGGCTGAATGGCCTACTCCTACTCCATGTTCATAGGTTGAAGCTGCAGACTAGCAAATTGCTGGTTCCTGATGGACTTTGTCCTAAGGTCCTAAAAGAAATGACTAGTGAGACACTGGATGTGTTGATTTTAATTTTCCAAAATTCCCTAGATTTAGGGAATGTTCCCCTCGATTGGAAAATAGCAAATGTAACTTCTTTATTCAAGAAGGGAGGGAAGACAGGAAGCAGGAAGCTACAGGTCAGTTAGCCTAACATCTGTCATAGGGAAAATGTTAGAAGTTATTATTAAAGATGTTGTAGCAGGGCACTTAGAAAAGTTCATGGCAATAAGGCAGAGTCAACATGGTTTTGTAAAAGGGAAATCATGTTTAACCAATTTATTGGAGTTCTTTGAAGGTGTCACATGTACTGTGGATAAAGAGGAACCAGTATACTTAGATTTCCAGAAGGCATTTGATAAAGTGCCATCTCCAAGGTTATTGCAGAAAATAAAAGCTCATGGTGTAGGGGTAACAGATTGGCATGGATAGAAGATTGGCTAGCTAACAGGAAGCACAGAGCTGGCAGAAATGGGTCTTTTTCTGGTTGGCAGGATGTAATGAGTGGTGCTGGGGATCAGTGCTGGGGCCGCAACCTTTTACAATTTATGACTTGAATGAAGGTGCCAAAGGAATGGTTGCTAACTTTGCTAACAACACAAAGGTTGGTAGGAAAGTAAATTGTGAAGAAGACATGAGGCTACAAAGTGACATAGATTGGTTAAGTGAGTGGGCAAAGATCTGGCAAATGGACTCTAATGTGTGCAAATGTGAAGTTGTTCACTTTGGCAGGAAGGAGGAAAAAGAAGCTTATCTAAATGATAAGAGATTGCAAAGCTCTGAGATTCAGAGGGATCTGGTGTCCTACTGCATGAATGACAAAAGGTTAATATACAGATACAGCAAGTAATTAGGAAAGCTAATAGAATATTATCATTTATTGTGAGGGGAATTGAATACAAAAGTAGAGAGGTTATGCTTCAGTTGTACAGGGCATTGTTGAGACCACATCTGGACATTGCGTACAGTATTGGTCTCCTTATTTAAAGAAAGATGTAAATGCATTAGAAGCAGTTCAGAGAAGGTTTCTTGACTGATACCAGGAATGGGTTGTCCTATGAGGAAAGGCTGGGCAGGTTAGGCTTGTATCCATTGCAATTTAGAAGAGTAAGAGGCGACTTAATTGAAACCATTAAGATTCTGAGGGGCCTTACAGGTGGATGTGGAGAGAATGTTTCCTCTTGTAAGAGAATCTAACACTAGGGTCACTGTTTAAAAATAAGGGGTCGCTCATTTAAGACAGAGATGAGGCTAAATTTTTTTCTCTCAGAGAGTTGTGAGTCTTTGGAACTCTCTTCCTCAAAAGATGGTGGAAGCAGAGTCTTTGGATATTTTTAAGGCAGAGCTAGATAGTTCTTGGTGAACAAGGGGATGAAAGGTTGTCGGGGGTAGGCAGGAATGTGGGATTGAGGTTACATTTAGATCAGCCATGATCTTATTGAATGGCAGAGCAGGCTCGAGTGGCCTACTGTTGCTTCTGAATCGTATGTACGTATCTATGTTTGTATGGCCATCTTGCAATTGTGGCCACCATGGGGGCTGCAGGTCTGCCACAGGAAGGCCGCCTCCATTCATCTGCTGGAATTCAGCTTCAGTGAGGATCCCAACTACAGACTGAAAAATTTGTGTTGGTGTCCATACAGTGACCTTAATAGGTCCATTAAGATGCATAATTTGCCAGCTGCCACCTGCAGGCAGGCAGCTGTATTTGACCAGCCACCCCTGCTCCAGCCTCTCCGATAATGGCCCGAAGCTGGGAACATGCTGACAAACTAGAACGCTGACCGGCAGCAGGAAATTGGAAGCCTGCCTACCTCTGCTCTTGCCTCTGCTGTCCGTCCAAAGTCCTGTCTTTTCATTTGTACCTTATTGTGAATGCCTTCAGGTGGTGAGGGTGGAAAACTGTGGTGGGAGCAAAGTAATCTATAAAGGAAGTGACTTCTACTTACCAAAAACCATATCTGTTGGATCCTGGTCACTAGTTTAGTTGGACTAATGGATCCAAATCAGTAGATGGTTCTTATGTAGAATGCATTCTTATTTTTTTACAAAGGGACTCAGCAGCTGCACCTGTGTGCTTACAACTAAAACCCTGCCTCTACATTAGAGACTCTTACTCTAGGCTACTAACTACTGACTACAGACTACCACGGTAGTCCGCGCTACTGTGTCATTGGATAATAAGATCATGTGATCTTCTAGTATAACATTCTTGTTAAAGGTATATTAAACCACAACATCCTATTACAACTGCAAACTATTTATCTTTTGTGCAACCTTCTGAAATTGTACAACTTGGTTGGAATTCCCCTCAGGGCTTTAAAACCTTATGAAAGTTTGTGGTGTTGTGACATATCAGCCTGAAGCTTAAAAGTTGCTGGCATTGTTACTCTAGAGGAGTTCAGAGTTCTATCAATTGCAACGCAGATTTACACAAGAACACAAATTGTTTGTTGTGCCAGAAATACTGTAATTTTTCTGAAGAGCCTGATTCATTCTTGGCTATGGGATTTTTTTAAAAAATGATTTGCTCATGAGATTTGAGTGTTACTGGCATTCCTAATTGCCCTTGAAAAGGTAGCCGTGAGCTGCCTTTGAACTGCAGCCCATGTGGTCTAAGTACACCCACAGTGGTGTCCGGAAGAGAGTTTCAGGATCCTAGCTCAGCTATGCTGAAACAATGGCAATATATTTCTGAGTCAGATGTTGTGTGACTTGGAGGGGATGTTGTAGGTGGTGGTATGCCTATGCACCTGCTGCCATTCTTCATCTAGATGATAGAGCTTGTGGGTTTAAAATGTGCTTTTGATGGGGTTTTGGCAAGTTACTGCAATGGATCAGTGGACAGACAATAGGCCTGTGAATCCTGACTGATTTTGTTCCAACCCTGCTGGGGTGCTGGGCTAATTTAACTGGTTTCAATAGTACCTGAACTCAGATTAGGCAATGATGCAGATTGAGGACCAATTGTGACAACCTGTGCTGTGTATTCCTTATTGAGTCCCTGAAAAACTTACTGACCCATGAGAGGAATCACTTGTAAAATCATTTAAACATGTCCTCACACAAAAGTGCACATAAGTGTATCTAAGTTTATATTTTTTCAAATCATTGTCACTTAGAGCATCAGTTTCTGATTTGACCCAATACAGGTCCGATGTCTGAAATCCGGCACCCTAGGGACTAAGACCGTGCTGGATTTTGGACTTTCCCAGATTCTGGATTGCTCACCATTAGAGTGGAGGGGCGGACACATGTTTTCTGTTGTCACATAGGACACCTGAGACCTGATCTTGAATTCATAAAGCAGAATTGCTGGGAGCTCATTGCTGCTAAGTGGAATCTCACCACTGCTCCTGTGCTCTGTTCACTGGGATTTGGTGAAAATAAACACAGGTAAATTCCAGTTTTGGAAAGAATTAATGGACCCAGCTCTGGTTACAGGAAATGTAACATAGTTCCATCACTCTGACTTTAATTACAAGTTTCCTGGGGCTGCAAACCCTTATGGAGAGAATCCCTGACTCTATCCTGCCAGTGGTACAGGCAGCTTTGAGTCTGGAGAACAGAAAGGGCAGACCTTAAACCTCTTCGCTGGATTCGGGGGGGTCCCGGTGTGTGGAAAAACTCTTGCTGATTTCATTCTCTGGGATCAGCCCGAGAATGGCCTCTTCATTTCTGAGCATACTGTGCCTGAGAGCAGCGCCCAGGTCTCCTGAGAGAAAAATGTCTGGTTTTCGGACATTGTCAGTTTTCGGATATCTGGATTTGAGACACTGTATCTTGTATGTGTATGAAAGCTAACTCATTCATTACTTGCATTGTAACATTTGCTCCTCAGTGCTACACAAACTGTTTTGAGTTGAGTGTTGTGTCTAATTTTTCATTGACTTCGCCCTCAGTCGTGTTGCCGTGGTGGGGAGGGAGTGGGTGTGCATTTTGTTAGCGTTGGGAAAATAATTAGACATCTGATGAACAGCTGAAGAATATATTTATATCCAACTTGTGGGCTGACCTGAAAACTTCTGCTTAAAATACATTTAATCAGGCCTTTCAGAGATCAGTTAGAAGGTAGATGATAAAGATTGGAGAAGAATAGGTTTATTTACTTTAAATGCCAACTATGCTGATCATAAGGTCTTAAGTTCCCCCTCTTACCACAATATTCTTGATCTGTTGTTTTCTCAATTTCATATCAACCCAGAATATCGGGTAAAAAATTAATGGAAATCAGTACCATTTCTGGTGAAAATACAGTGATGACCATTTAAGGCTAGTATTCTGGCTAAGGAAATGTACACAAAAAAACCTTATCTTACTCATTTAATTTTCGGGACTGGCAAGATTCCACTTCAAAGGAACTGTCAAGCTAATGGTACTGAAAGTTCACTAATCGTTGCCATAGATGTGTTTGTAGTTAGTTGTCATTAGAAACAATTATTTCAATGCTTTATGCCACAAGTAAGAACAAACTGTGCTCAGAGAACACTACTTGTCCTACATTTGTAACTTCACAAAACCTTGCAGCACTGAGGAGGCCTTTCAGCCCATTGTATGTTTACTAGCCCTTTGAAAGTGCTATTCAATTAGACCCACTCCAAAGCCCTTTTCCCATAACCCTGCAATTCATTTTCCCTTTCAAGTATATATCCAATTCCAATTTAAAGGTTACTGTTGAATTTGTTCCACCACCTTTCAGGCAGCCTATTGCAGATAATAACAACTTGCTGTTTTAAAAAAATGTTCCAATCTTCCCCCAGGTTCTTAAATCTGTGTCTTTTGGTAACTGACCCTCTTGCCAATGAGAACAGGCTTTTCTTTATTTATTCTATCAAAAACCCTCTTAATTTGAAACACCTCTATTAAATCTCCCCTCAATTTACTGTACTCTACTCTAAGAAGAACCTGCCTGCACTACACTTCAAGATTGTGTTGTAGAGCAGACCATCAAGTTGTTTCACAAAGTTGCATGTTTTTCTGTTGGATCTTTGAAAGTGTCTGCAGCCTGTTTCTGTGTAGCTTACTTTTCTGTCCAACCCGGTCTCTATCTATAATATTTCTGTTGGGTGTTCTCCTGTGTTCCCTACTTTTGTTAAGTGACCGGCTTCCTTTTTTACTAATTTTGATGCGGTATTTAAAACTTATGGATCCCTAAAATCATTGAAGTAAGCGTTTTATTTCATGAAATTACTTCGGTGCTTATTATGAGGGCTGAGTTGTTCAAATCCCAGAGGGACACTTGAAACAACTGTCATAACCCATTTTTGCAATTTGTATGTTTTGAGATGCAGGCTTTGAATTCAGAAGTAATAAGACCACTAAGTTTCAAGAGTTTTTTTTATAAAACTAAATTAAACATTTATTATCTCAAGAAAGATTGTAAAATACAAGAAAGATTGGGAGGTGGTGGAATAGTGCCTTTGTCACTATTGTCACTAGTATTCCAGAGACCCGGGGTCATCCTCTGGGGACCTGGGTTCAAATCCCACATCAGATGATGAAATTTGAATCCAGCGTAACTCTGGAGTTAAATGTCTGATGATGACCATGAAACCATTGTTGATTGTTGTAAAAACCCACCTGGTTCACTAATGTCCTTTAGGGAAGGAAATCTGCATTCCTTACCTGGTCTGGCCTACATGTGACTCCAGACCCACAGCAATGTGGTTGACTCTTAAATGCCCCCTGAACAAGGGCAGTTAGGGATAAGCAATAAATGCTGGTCTAGCCAGCGACACCCACATCCTGAATGAATAAAAAATACATATGTCTACAAAATTACTACTATAATAACTGCAAAAATCCCCTAATTAATCTGATCTCAGTTATACCCCTGGTAAGGCAACAGTAAAACACAGATTTAAACAGATTCCTGGCAAAGCACACCCTGGACAGTCACATTGAAAATTAGTTTCTTTCAGTCCCGGGTCCTTGCAGACAGACTTGAGGCTTACAGGCTGGAGGCTTTAGATCTTAGAATCCCTCCTCCTCTATACATATTCTCCTCTTTGAATGCAAATACTCATTGTCCCTAGGTTTATTATAACTTTTAAATCTTCTAACAATAAAACCCTTTCATAATACCCACTTCACTAGTAAGCTTTAAAAATAAACACATTGTTTCTGAGCTTCAACTGGTTAGGTGTAATATTTCACCCGTTCTTTTGAATGGTTTATTTAAAAATGAAAATTGCACCCTTTAAACCTCACCTATTTTCCTATGTTTATATAAATTACCATTTCAAACCCACTTCCCTTTTATACATCAAAGCTTCGACCAGCTGGCTTTTATCCAATTACGACACACACACGTAGCACACATAGACACAGCCATCACTAAACTCTATTTTAAAATAATTTCCAATAACATTATAGACATTATTATATCTTCTTGACAGTGCTCAAGCCTTTGCAGGGCGCAGCAATACTTGGGCAGCAAACTGCACTGCAAATGGCAGGATAAAAATTCTTGGGATATCCCAATTTGCCTTAATCATGAATCAGGGATCATTCAGCCTAAAGGAATCTCAGAATCATACAGCACAGAAAGAGGCCATTCAACTCATTCTTCCTGTACTGGGTATTAGAAAGCGTAATCCATTAGTTCCACTCCTTGTTTTGTCCCCAACACTTTTTTTTGTCTTTTCAGAGTATATTCCCTTTTGAGAGTTGCTCTTAAATCTGCTTCCAGCACACTTTCAGGAGGTACATTACAGATTATAACACCTCACTGTGTCAGAAAAATCTTCTCACCTCTGCCTTTTTGGCAATTTTGAAAATATTTGAAATGGACGTCACTGGCAAAACAGCATTTATTGCCCACCCTACTTGCTCTTGACAAGGTGGTGGGGTGCTGCCTTTGACAACTGCTGCAGTCCATGTTCTGTAGTTACACCCGCAGCACTGCTAGGGAGGGAGTTCCAGAATTCTGCGCCAGCGACAGTGAAGGAATGATAATATAGTTCCAAGGATGGTTTGTATGTGACTGGTGGGAAACTTGCAGGTGGTGGTGTTCCCTTGTGCTTGCTGCCCTTGTTTTTCTAGGTGATACAGGTCATGGATTTGAAAGGTCAGTTATGCATCAAGGAGCCTAGCAAAACTGGAAGCTAAGGGGGAAAATTTTCATTTGGTTGGAGTCATACCTATCACAAAGGAAGATGGTTGTGGTTGTTGGAGGTCAATCACCTCAATAAGAAAGAATCCAAACCATCTTCCCTAGATGTTTGATGCATTAACATCTTGGGGGTTATCATTGACCAGAAAATGAACTGGACCAGCCATATAAACACTGTGGTTACAAGAGCAAGTCAGAGGCTGAGAATTCTGCAGTGAGTAACTCACCCCCTGACTAGCCAAAGCTGTCCACCATCTACAAGGCACAAGCCAAGAGCGTGATGGAATACCCACCATTTATCTGGATGAGTGCAGCTCCAACAATACTCAGGAAGGCGAACACCATTGATGACATTCCACTTAATTGGCACCCCATCCACCACCTTCAACAGTCACTTACTCCCTCCAGCACTGATGCACAATAGCGGCAGTATATACCACCCCCAAGTTGCACTGCAGCAGCTCACTAAGGCTCCTTCGACCGCACCTCCCAAACCCGCAAATCCACCTAGAAGGACAAGGGCAGCAGATGCATCACCTGCAAGTTCTCCTCCAAGCCACACACCATCCTGACTTGGAACTATGGGCATTGTTACAATGGAATCACTTGTATTGTGTGTTCTAGTACACTGGAACCTCTCCATTCTGGGATGCTTGGGAACAAGTCATTTCTGAATTTTGGAATTTTCTGGATTATGAAATGATGTTGGAATGCCTAACCATAATTGTGTGAAATGAAAAATACCGTGGATTTAAATATTTAACTTAAACATAAAAAGTGATAAATCATTATAAAGCCACAATAAAACTTGTTTTACATATCCAAATACTGTATTTTCCCTGGTTGTCCTCTCAAAGTACTGTACTGAAACAATGCTGATGACATCGAGAGAACTGCTTGGGTGTGCTCAAAACCTTTCCAGACAATTGGTGTTTCTGAACAATAGATCTCTGGACTGAAGAGGTTACAGTTCAATACAAAGCCCATGTTTACAGGGATGAACAGTGGGATACTGAAAGGCCGAGGACCTCTAAACAGCATTATGCTGTGTGGAACTGTTTAGCAAGAGGCTGCAGATGTTTGGTTGAGATCACCTGCAGTTGTCATTTCCTTCAATGGAGTGCTGATGGTAGTGTTGTGAGTTACTTATCTTTAGTTGTGAGGCTGTGGAATCCACTTTTAAGGTTAGGGTTAGAAGTTGAGACAGAATGCGGTTACATTCAATAATAGACTGGATAGATGGATGGAGGAAAGGAGCTTAAAGGCAAACGGGAACAGGGCGACTATATGCAATTAGAACTATTTGCTTATGTTATGGTTAAATCCCAACACACTGATTGCACCAGTGATGCTGTTAATGTACCTTAACCAATTTCTTTTGCTTTTCAGTGTTAAACATAATGGAGAAGAGAGATATTTTGGGTCACTCAATCCAGTGTTCTGTCAAGGAGGAGTTATGAATTACTTGCATGTTTTGTCCTTCATTACATCTAGAGTTGTACGTTATGTATTCAAATTATCATTTGTTCCATTAGCATTGAAGTGTGGCACCATGACTTGGAATTGCTGTTTCCTGCTCACAGTTACCATATGGTACAAAAAATACTTCATGGCACTAGGCTAATGAGGAGGGAGAGCTATCGGTGACCTCCCCCAAAGTGATACTCAGCAGGCAGCATCCATGGAGAGAGAAACAGTTAACGTTATAGTTCGATGACCTTTCATCTGAAACTTATTTCTCTCTCCATAGATACTCCATGACCTGCTGAGATGTCCAGCACTTTATGTTTTTATTTCAGATTTCCAGCATCTGCAGTCTTCTATTTTTCATCTAGAATTAGAATGATTGGCTTTGTTGATGAATAGCCCAAACTGATGAAAGGGATAGAAAATTGGGAAAGCCAAATCCCCACAATAGGGGAAAAGCTCTGTGGCTTAATTTCATTTTCAGGAGCATTAATTTATTCTATAGTGATATGCTTATAGTTTGTTGTAACATGGGTTATAGATAAATGTTAATAATGAATGCAGTGAACAGGGAATGCAATTTAGCAAGTTTGTAATCAGATCAGTAATCAGAAAGAAGTGATATAAAAGAAGTGAAACAATTATTTGAGTGCGTGGAATACATGTAGAAAGTAAAGTGAAATAACAAAGGGATGGAGCTTGAAAAGAGAACAGTCAACTTGGCAGCTGAGAGAGACTAGTGGTTAAATTGGAATTTTTATAAGGTTTTGGTTCCTTTTGCTGTGGATTTGGCTGTATACTAATGCCTTGATTTAGTTTGTTTTGTTATTGTCTGTACCACAATACATATTTCCATACCCCCTGCAGTATCTGTAGGGGAGGTGATGGTGTAGTGGTTTTGTTGCTGGACTAATGACTCAGGCTAATGCTCTGGGGACCTGGGTTTGGATCTCACCAATGCAGATGGTGGAATTTGAATTCAAGAAAAAATCTGGAATTAAAGTCTAATGATGACCATGAAACCAGGAATTGTCAATTCAGGAATTCACCGAGGCTCCTACGACAGCACCTTCCAAACCCATGACCACTACCATCGAGAAGGACAAGGACAGCAGATAGATGGGAACACCACCGCCTGGAAGTTGCCCTCCAAGTCACTCACCATCTTCTCATGAAAACATATCACAGTTCCTTCACTGTCATTGGGTCAAAATCCTGGAACTCCCTCCCCAACAGCACTATGTGTGGATTTACACCACATGGACTGTAGCAGTTCAAGAAGGCAGCTCACCACCACTTTCTGTCTAGGCAGAAGGGCAAGGGCAACTAAGGATGGACAATAAACGCTGACCAAACCAGAGAAGCCCACATCCAGTGAATGAATAAACAAAAAGAAGAAAAGACTGTTGTAAAAACTCATCTGGTTCACTAGTGTCCTTTAGGGAAGGAAATCTGCTATCTTTACCTGTTCTGACTTACATGTGCCTCCAGACCCACAGCAATGTGCTAGCAAGCCACTCAGTTAGAGCCACTCAGGAGCCACTCAGTTGTATCAAACCGCTACAAAGTCTCAAAAAAAGAATGAAACCGGACGGACCACCCGGCATTTACCTAGGCACTGGAAATGATAATGGCAAACTCGGTCCTGTCAACCTGCGAAGTCCTCCTTACTAACATCTGGGGGCCAGTGCCAAAATTGGGAGGGCTGTCTCGCAGAGTAGTCAAGCAACCGTCTGACATAGTCATATCTTACAGGTAATGTCCCAGACACCACCATCACCACCCCTGGGTATGCCCTGTCTCCCGGCAGGACAGATCCAGCAGAGGTGGTGGCACAAGTAGTATATAGTCAGGACCTGGGAGTCCTCAACATTGACTCTGGACCCATGAAATCTCACGGCATCAGATGAAAGATGGGCAATGAAACCTCCTGCTGATTACCACGTACCGCCCTGCCTCAGCTGATGAATCAGTACTCCTTTATGTTGGCAAGGGCACAGAATATACTCTTGGTGGGGGACTTCAATGTATATCACCAAGAGTGGCTCTGTAGCACCACTACTACCCCAAATGATGGAGTCCTCAAGGACCTAGCTGCTAGACTGGGTCTGCGGCAGGTGATGAGAAAACCAACAAGAGGGAAAAATATACTTGACATCATCCTCACTGACCTGAATCTGTCCGTGAGAGTATTGGTAGGAGTGTTCACTGCACACAGTCGTTGAGAAATGAAGCCCCGCTTTCACATTGAGGCTACCTGCCATTGTGTTGTGTGGCACTATCACCTTGCTAACTGGGATTAATTTCAAACATAGATTTCAAACTCAAGACTGGGCATCCATGAGGTGCTGTGGGCCACCCGCAGCAGCAGAATTGTGCTCGAACACAATCTGTAACCTTATGGCCTGGCATATCCCCCACTCTACCATTACCATGAAGCCAGGGGATCAACCCTGGTTCAATGAAGAGTGCAGGAGGGCATGCCAGGAGCAGCACCAGGCACACCTAAAAATGAGGTGTCAACCTGGTGAAGCTATAACACTGGACTACCTGCGTGCCAAACAGTATAAGCAGCAAGTGATAAACAGAGCTAAGTGATCCCACAACCAACGGATCAGATCTGAACTCTGCAGTCCTGCCATATTCAGTCTTGAATGGTGATGGACAATTAAACAACTCACTGGAGGAGGAGGAGGCTCCACAAATATCCTCGTCCTCGATGATGGAGGAACCCAACACTTCGATGCAAAAGACAAGGCTGAAGCATTTGCTACAATCTTCAGCCAGAAGTGCTGAATGCATGATCCATCCTGGCCTCCTCCAAAGGTCCCCAGATGCCATTCTTCAGCCAATTCAATTCACTCCACGTGATACCAAGAAACGGCTGAAGTCACTGGATAGTGCAAAGGCTATGGGGCCCTGACAATATTCTGGCAATAGTACTGAAGACTTGTGCTCCAGAACTTGCCATGCCACTAGCTAAGCTGTTCCAGTACAGCTACAACACTGGAAAATTGCCCAGGTATATCCTGCACACAAAAAGCAGGACAAAACCAACCCGGCTAATTACCGCCCCATCAGTCTTCCCTCGGCCCTCAGTAAAGAAATGGGAGGGGTCATCATCAGTGCTATCAAGCAGTACTTGCTTAGCAATAACCTGCTCACTGATGCTCAGTTTATGTTCCGCCCGAGGCACTCAGCTCCTGAACTCATTACAGCCTTGGTTCAAACATGGACAAAAGAGCTGAACTCAAGAGGTGAAGTGAGAGTGATTGCCCTTGACATCAAGGCTGCATTTGACTGGGTATGGCATCAAGGAGCCCTAGTAAACCTGGAGTCAATGGGATTCAGGGAGAAAACTCTCCACTGGTTGGAATCATACCTAGCACAAAGGAAGATGGTTGTGGTCGTTGGAAGTCAATCATCTCAGTTCCAGGACATCACTGCAGAAGTCCCCCAGGGTAGTGTCCTCGGCCCAACCATCCGAGGATATATCCGAGGAAGAATCATCATTGACTTCTATTTGAGGTTCTAGTTGAAGAAGAGCAGGGGAGTTCTTTCTGATGCCCTGGTCAATATATAATCCTCAATCAATATCACTGGAAAAACAGCTTACCTGGTCATTTTCATATCCCTGTTTAGGAGATTAAAATCGATTACCATGTTTCCTCCATTACAACAGTGACTACATATGAAAAGTACTTCATTAGCTGTAAAGTATTTGCAATGTTTTGAAAATAGGGCCTATATAAATACAAATCTTTCTTCCTCGCTCCCTATATTTAATTCATCACTGTGTCTCCTGCCAACACAAGATGGTTGCCAATTATTGACTGCACATGCACACTGGTCTACACATATGCAGAAATCCCACGACGTCATACCTGCTGGGTCAGCATGACAATGTAACAGGGATCCAGAGCCGGCATCAATTTGAGAATTTAATCCCCTACACAGACACAAACCCCACCCCCCAACTTGCTTGGGAAAACTCCCCCCCCCAGAAGTCTGGACTTTACGTTGAGCACGGAAGACTGCAGCCAAGTTGATGTTGCGGCTGGAGCGAACAGTGAGGCTGTGGGGGCAGATCGAGGTTGGGTCAGTGATGGGGAGTTCACAGGAAAGGGGTTTTCAGGTCTGCTTTATAGCCAACAGCTTCAATCTCTCTTACAATTTTCTGGGCTGCTCTTTGAATCACGTTCCAAAAATCTACAAACATAAAATTTTAATTTATTTAGCCTTGTACATTGAAGCTAAAACAATGGACTGTGTTAGGGTCACACGCAATTATATTATTATACATCAACATTCTTATAACAGTTAATATTCCATTAAATGCCTAATTTATTATTTCCCTTTCCTAATTTTGTACAAGAGGCTTCACACTGGCTGGAGTTAAAACTCAAAAGACAGTCAAAGAAATCCACACTTCCTGGTTTCCGGACCATAACCCACCCCATGCTTGTAAAGCACAACCAGTGTAAAACACTAGAACTGTGCATGCATGGTGTTGGCAACAAATGCAAGTTAATTCCATGACTGTTAGCACCAGTGAATGTACATATCCCTTTTCCAGTAGAAATAGCTACATGAACCAATTCCCGGATATGACCATATTCATACGTTAAGGCCTGAATTTTCTCTCCTGGCTCAGGAGCATGGAGTCAACACAATTCCTGGCTGTGCAAACCCAACCCAGAAGTTTGGATTTTCATTGCGGGATGGGAGGGTGAAAATCGGAGTTGTGGCAGCCACCCGCGAAAAAAGTTCAGAGGCTGCTGGATGTGGAGGCGGGCTGGGAGAAAGGCCAGCCTCTGCTGCAGCACTTTGTTGAAGCTATGAAAAGAAAACAAAAATCAGCCCTTGCCCCCACAAATTCCCTGTGTCCAGTTGGCCATCCCCTCCATCCACCTCCCCTTGGCCCCTTGTACCCTCCATGCCAACCTATGCTCCTCTACCCACCCATGACCTTTTATAGCCCACATGCCAATTTAGTGCTAACTCATGCCAACCATTTCCCTTACACCCTCCATGCCAATTAACCCAGTATCCATCATGGGCACCTCTGATCCCATACTGAGATTAAATAAAGCTAAGTGTCTATTGATTAATTCATTATTTAAAAATCACTCTCATTGATTAAAAATCCATTCACTACATTTAGCTTCCTTTAATCTGATATAAAAACTAGCATTGTATTCAAAGTCCCACTTCAAAGAATTTATAAGCAGAGGAGCTGTCGAATCAAACTGTAAACTGACAAGATCCCAGGTTAGATGACTTGTCAGTAGCGATCATCTGATATTAGATGGGCCAGTGGTATCTGGATTGGCTAAACTGTCATTTGTCTGAACATCATTGGTCTAGTAAATGAACAATAGGTTTCTGTTACTGAGCACTATCCAGAAATCCTCATTAGAAAGTGTAAGTGTATTGATGTCTGGTGAGAACTGGTCTGGTCTCAGTTGCAATCTTAACAAAATATTGTGCTAATATTCACAGCCAAAGCTCTCATCCTGACAGCAGTGCATTTTGAAGGGTCAAAGTCCAGGCTGATTAATTTAGCTGGTTGGGAGCAAAATATCCTGCTCTCTTAACTTGTGATCCTGTACTTATGAGATAGTATCCTTGCCTTGCATCAGAGGAGTCAGTAATTCCTCTGGAGGTTTTTTGGATGTTGGTGGGGATGCTGAGCAGGAACATTTTTTAACAAAGTCCTAAAGTTGGACATAGCGTTCCAAAAAAAGGTTCCTCCTACGCTGATAAGATTACAGGCTTTCAGACTGAACTTCATTTTTTTAAGACTTTTGAATTTTATTTTTTAAGGCTTTTGTTGTTTAATAGACATGTCTTGTAACTGACCTTAAAGCTGCTGATAAGATTTTTGCCGTAATTTTTCTTCCAGTTTTTTTGATCTGTTACTCTTTTACCAATTTCAGAACTTCAGCGCATGACATCAGTGAAAAGCTTCTCCAAGCATAGTCATATCACCTCCTTTAACACCTTTCTGGTAGATCAGCAAAGTAATCGTCTCTACGTGGGAGCAACTAACGCCATCTTTATACTGACCTTGACTTCTGTGGCAGAGGATCCATTTATGGTAATTTTTTAAAATACCTTTCTGTAAGCTGTCTGTGATTCAAAATTCCTGAGTGGTCACGGCTATGTATTGACTGTAGTCACACAAGAATGGGATTTGTTCAAGACTTTTGCTAGCACATTTATGGTGTGTTGTTAGCTCTGTATTTACTTTAGGATTTATCAAGATAGAGGAGCTTAAACTTGTGAAAAGAGATCCCTTTAAGTTTATGGAGCTGCGTTAATTAGGATCTGACAAAGTTTAATCCAGACTGGGCAACACTTGATTCAGTATGCATATATGTGTAAGAAAAGTTGAGGATTAGAAAAGACTTTTCAAACCTCATTCACTTGCAGTCTAGCTCTACTTGCCTAGAATCTGGCATTATTGTGGAGTCTAATAGTCATAAATTGTGAAGGAACCTGTGGACTGGGCTTTAACAAAAACTGAATGGAAGCAAAAACAAACAATCTCTTGAAAAGAAGTTGGCCGAAAGAAGATACAGTAGATTAGCTTTCAGTGCAAGAATGCTTTTGAATCCATATGTGAAGTGTATTGTGGCATTTATTTTACATGACTTCAAGCAGGAAGGAATTCTAAATAGCATGGTTATTTTATAGCGAGGCTTGTAAATAAGAGAACAAGCAGTGTCTTATCTGTTAACTTCCAGCTTCCTGGCAAACTGCAGAAACTAATATGTGTTCTACATTGTTTCAGTTTGCTTGCTATGGGAGTACACACTCACCCTGTGGCTTGCAAGCCCATCCAGTAGGCACATAGCTCTGAGGTGAAAACGTACACTCTAGCTGGCGAACGTGTAGATTTCAGTTTGGACATTCATATTCATGGTGATTAATTTCTGTATGTGAGATGAAGGAAGTGAGGATAAACATCTCTGAGGATGTGGTTATGAGCGTGCTGTAGTGAGTTGAAGGAAATGGAGATAAATATCTCTGAGGATGTGGTTATGAATGTGTTGTGTGAGGACAGAATTAAGTACTGAACATTGAATGATGTCCTGAGAGTTATATTTTTACTAAAGATTGTGTGTTAATAGAGAGAGCTGCTGTGGCAATTGCACTTCACTGGTTGCAATAAGAGTATAAAACCTCAGTAGACTTTCCCAATCGACTATTAGAGGATCGATTTGAAATAATGGCAGAATAATGTTTGTATTTTAATCTTCAATTTCTTTTAATGCTTTAATGGACTTTTCAAGACTACATCATCGCCAAAGGTCAAAAACAACTTTTGCAGTTATACTATTTAAAAATATTTAATGCAAAAGCATAATTCTCAATCAAGTTAGGGTTCAATATATAGGGCGGAATTTTCCAGTCACAGCAGCAGCAGAAAACTTGGCAGGTGGGGGAACTTAATTTAGCGTGAGGCAAAAAAACAGTTTCCCAATGTCAAGATGAACTTGGCTCATGAAGAGGCCACCTCACCGGAATTAAACTCCCCTTCCAAATTAAGTTCCCTGCCAGTCAGAAACTAGAATGTTCACTTTTATGACTGTGTATATAAGTGGTGTGCACCTGGCAAGCTTGACTTCTTCCGTGATTAATGGTGATTTGTTGCTGTATTGCCCTCTTTGAGGAACGTCTGTAAGTGCCAGGCTATGCGTGAGACCAGGTGCTGGCACTGGAGGATGACCAAAGAAGGGAGGTAGGCTTAGCAGGGAAAAGTGGAACAGTGGTTGGACAAAGTAGAAGGGATAGTGCAAGTTATCCAGGGAGGGATAGTACAGGCTGTTCGGGGCCAAGAGAGGCAGGCTGATATGTTCAAACGGGCATTGTCATGCTTTTAAGTGGGGGAGGGGCTCTCTGGGTAGTGATGATGGCAGAGGGAAATGGCTAAAGGGTGGAGCCATGGATTCGAAGTTTAGGTCCTGAGGGTTAAGATTAGGATACTGGGAGGCAGGTGATGGATGTGGTGGCTCCAGTAGGGTGGCAGTGACAAGTTCATGGTCGAGT
This sequence comes from Carcharodon carcharias, assembly GCF_017639515.1. Lineage (NCBI taxonomy): Eukaryota > Metazoa > Chordata > Chondrichthyes > Lamniformes > Lamnidae > Carcharodon > Carcharodon carcharias. Next base: position 254,727,242 of record NC_054467.1, on the reverse strand, counting down.
ATGATCGGGTTTCATGAGGGCGGTCGTAAAAAGTCAGGTTAATAGTGGCCTCGAGGGAGGGAGGGAGGGGTCAGGGTCAGAATGCATCTGCACTTGGACGGTTAAGGGCACAGGTGGGAGAGCAGAGATAAAGACAAAGTGTTAAAAGGTCAAGGGTAACAGGTGAGGAGATGAAAGATAATGTGGTGTTAGTGAAGGAAGTTGGGGGAAGATAGTGGGTGATAGGAGGAGGGTAGTAGGTGCTGGACCTCCGTTGATAGGATATGCGCACCATTGCTTAACTTGCAATGCTGCAGTGCAGTCCCAAGTTGAGAGCCGTGACTCGAAGTGGGAGGAGTGTCTTCGGCAATGAGTGGAGTTACTGACGTGCTTAGTGGACCAACTAAAGGGGCACCCTAATAATCATTAGTCAACTGGATGGAGAACCATGCTCAGATGTGTTCTCATCTCTGTGGTCAGATCCCTGAGACGAGCAGCATAACTTGTGCGTCTTATTCCAGGAAGGTCTGGAGCAGCAGTGAAGCTTGAGTTGAAGACCATCTCCTCTTGACTGAGGCGGGGATGTCTGGAATGGGCGAGGGAAGTAGTGCTCCGAGGTGGACTGATGCTAGGTACAAGCCTTCCCATTGGCTGAATTGATTGGGGATGGAGGGAAAGTTTCAAACAATTTGCTAATTACATGGGTCACTGCAGCATGTTCAAAGAGCACCTCAGGCATCCCTGATGATGGCTGAAGGCAACCTTTCTGTTTTGCTATGGTGCAACTGAGGAGGAACTGGTGCAGGGTGGCCCAGCACCAGGAACAGCAAGGCCAGAGCAGCAAGAGGTAGCAGCTGCAGAGGCTGCTCAAAAAGCATTCTCATAGAGATACTAATTGGGTCACCAGTACCTGTTAGGTGGCCAGATTCATACCAAGACTTCAACTTCAACAGTGATGTCCAAGGATGCCTTCTACACAGTTCAGGACCCACATACCTTACACAATGGATAATGTGAGACAAGAAATAGTGATTGAATAGGCCCACATCGTCAGTGGCTGCTCAGCAATGAAGTGTGATGTCTTTAAATACATGTGGTCATTTCAGCAACTAGCAGCACAATGAGAATACCACAAGCATAAATTTGGTGCAATTACACATATATATACAATTGTGATTGATATTTACAGTGATTTATATACCTCTGCTACCTTTGTGCTCTTAATGTTTCTTTAATCTTGCTTTTCTTATAAGTATGTCTAAGTGCAGCCCCGACATCCACAGCTGAGGTGGAGGCAGCCTGCTGACTGCTATGCCCTGTTGACTGTGATGCCTTTGGCGGGTGTCCTCTAGTGGCCGTAGGTCTGGAGGGCCCCGGGCTGCTGAGGGCCTCCTGCATGGGTGCAAGTGTAACTTCCTCGGCATAACCTGTTGGAGCTGATAGGGTCACTGGCAGGGGGGAGGAGGCCCAGCTGGGCACCCTTGGAGTGTCCTAGGATGAAGTCCTTGGGGTGCCTGGCTAGTGGTTGTCTTCCCTGTGGGTTCCTGATGGCACCTCCCTGACCCCTTGAGGTGAAGGGGCATCTGGAGAGAGGTGCCCCGCCCCCTGCTCGACTAGCCATTGCTGCACTGCACCCATGGTTAGAGCAGCGGAATGCAGGTCCAAGTGCATATCCGGCAGCCGCTCTGCATTCTGCTGGACCTGGGTCTCCAAGGCGGCCGCCACCCTTCCCATGGGGAAGCAACCAAGCATTCACAGTCCAAAGCCATGACCGCAGATGGACAGTTCACGGATTCCTCCAGGCTACAGTACAGTCAGTGCATGTCTGCCTGATGTTCCCCTACCTGCCTCTGCAAGTCCAACAGACCTCTTATGGTTGAGCCCAACGGCTCATCATCTCCGTGGGGCTGAGCAGGGCCTGGTCTTCAGCAGTCTCCAAGTGTCAGTGACTTCGGCAGTCACTTCCCTCGTCAGCTGTGGAACCGTGTCAGTGATGTGCTCACCAGGTTGTGACCTTGAACAGGTGAGTGCTGTGACAGTGTATCCTCTGAAGATTCTGAGGTGGGGTTGGGACTGGTTTGGTGGCTCGTCTCCCTTGTTGGCCTCCCCCTTTTCTTGGTGGTACCTGGAATAGAGAAAAGAGAGATTTAGTGATTGACTCAGCAGGCTCTTTCATCAATGCAACCTTTTACTCTGTGGATGCAGCTGAGAACTGCAGACTGGAAGCATCCTCACTGGCTTCCTGGGCAGAGTCCTATCTCGCCTTCAGCACAGGCATGGTCCAGTTCCTCATACGGGGTGAGGATTTGCATGTCTCGAATTCCTCCTCCAGTCTGGACCACTTCTGCTTATTGTGGGTGTTCTTTTCCTGCAGAAAGACAGATGGATTGATTGTCGTTCCAATGGGTGCATGAGCAGTTCAGGAGCATGCATGCCTGTGGCAGCTGCTGAGCCCTCCCCAGTAAGAGATTAACAAGCAGGATGCCCTGCAACTGATATAGGATTGAGATTGAAGCGACTGGCACACATTTCGCGCCGATGTCCTGTCTGCTGGCGAGTGCTGCATCCCAAGTCCTGTCTGCCATCCCTGTGCATTAGCATACTTGGGACTGCCTGATGCCCTTATGAATGTCAGTTTGCAATGAGAGCAGATGGCGCACTTACCCTTGCAGAGCACAGCAGATCATTCATCCTCTTCCGACACTGCTTGGCATTTCTATGATGGGCTCCATGAGCGCTGACATCTGCATGGTCAAACAGGAGGGCCTTCTGCTGTTATCCTGGATGGCCCGGATGAGACTCATCAGGGAAGGTCCGCTGAACCGTGAGGCCGCATGTTGTTTTCATCTCTGGGACATTAAGGACTGAAGCTCCTGGCCTGCAGGGAGTGAATGGTGGTCCAGGTTCCTTTAAATATGGCAGCCAGACCTTCAATCCCATGAGGTAACAGTGGGGAGAGCAACGTCTTGCCTACCCTTGCCACAAGATTGGCAATGCTCCACATAGATGCATAAGCAATGAGCCGACCAGCGTAAGATCGCGCGTGGTCAGCTATCCCACTCCAACTTCCACTCCCGCCACTGAACTTAAACTCCAGAACAGAAGATTCTGCCCCTGGTGTCCCCACTGAGGAAACCATTGAAATATGGAAGAGTCAACAATTGACGTAACTTACACAAACCAAACTCAAAGCTCCTTAGATGGCACCTTCCAAACCCATGACCACTACCATCTAGAAGGACAAGGGCAGCAGATACATGGGAACGCCGCCACCTGGAAGTTCCCCTTCAAACTACTCACCATCCTGACTTGGAAATATAACACCATTCCTTCATTGTTGCTGGGTCAAAATTCTGGAACTCTCTCCCTAACAGCACTGTGGGTGTACCTACACCATATGCACTGCAGTGGTTCAAGAAGGCAGCTCACCACCACCTTCTCGATGGCAGTTAGGGATGGGCAATAAATGCTGGCTCAGCCAGCAAAGCCCATATCTCTTGAATAAATATAAAAAAACCTTGTGGGTTGTTCATTTGCTAAATAATCTGCATTTTCGATGGGTTGTGTGGTGTTAACATGGTGTCTTGTTGCCTTCTGAAGCCCGAATTCAAGTCTAATCCAGATTGATGGGATGAAATCTTATATCTGCTGGGTAGAAATGTGTGACATGAAATGTGCTTGGGCAATCTAGACCCATCCTCTATGGGTATGTGAGCCCACAGTACAAAACTGCTCCTAATTATTAAAAAATGGACAGCCTTAGTCAGAGACTATCTTGTGTGGGGGAGTGAAAAGTTTATCAGGTCAGGGACATGATTTAGATGACCTGAGGAACTTGTTCTTGTCACCTACTGTCAAACATCATTTTCCACTTCTCAGCACCGACATTCTTCACCTTGAGTGATATCCTCCATATGCAGGTGGTGGTGATATATTGAGAGAATCTGTCATAGAGAAAAAAAATTGCTACCTTCGCCACTGTTTCCTTATTTGTTAGTCTATTTGCTTATTAACAATATATCCCAAAAGCTAATGGACGGATTTCAATGAAATTGGTGTACAGATAAGACATCTCCCAAGGAAAAACTGGTTAGTTTTTGAAGATGCAGATTTAGTTTCTGGAATTTTTTTTAATGAATCAGTTAACATTGGGAAATAGGTCGAATTGACTTTTTTAAGGAATGTTGAGCAGAGTTTTTAAGAGCAGATTGTTGAGTATGGATTGGCCTGAAGCCGCCTCAGTGAGATGAAAGGGCTTTATAAAATGACTTATTTTTCCAGCTTTCTAGTTATAGGCCATCAACCAGGCAAAGCAAAGCCTCAAGGAAGAGCTGTGTATTTGTAATAATGTTGAATTAACTTTGCGCTGTACTGAGTTCCATCTTTACTTATTATTTCTGAACTAATAAGAAGCTTCATTTCAGTTGGGGAGAGGTTCCTGAGCCATGGTAATGTTGTTTGGGCAATGAGGATGCTACATCATAAGCAGATTTTACTTGAAACTTCATGGTGGAATTTTACATAGGGGGTATTTTATAGTCCTGCCAAAGTCAATGGACTTTTGAACGGATCGCCGCTGCCGAAATGGGCTCCTAAAATTCCACCCCATAAGCCTTCATAACTTCATCAATTGGATTGAAATTCCTCAGCAGGTCCAGCTGACTATAACTGTAACTCCTGGAGGGAGACCATTGCAACAGCTTGCAGTCTTCTCCAGGAGTAGGGTATATTGAGCCCTAGTCTCAGGAAAAGCCTAATGGGGGTAGAATTGGGGACACTGATAAGAACTCACACTGCAGTCTCAGGACTTGGCATGCCTAGTGAGAGTAGACATATCTCCATGGCACATGCGCCAGGGAGTCCAGAATGTGATCAGGGCAATAAATGTTTGTTTTGAGGTAGCTAGTAACCTCGTCTTTCTTGGAAAAATTGTCCCATAGTTAGAGAAGGGAAGTGGAGGGCAAAAATGAAACTGTGCTCTCATTTTCCATCTTACATCTCTTGCTGCAGAGGCAATGCATTTTTAAAATTCATTCATGGGGTGTGGGCGTCGCTGGCTAGGCCACATTGATCGCTAACCATAATTGCACTTGAGCTGCCTTCGTGAACTGCAGTAGTCCATGTGGTGTAGGTTGATCCACAGTGTTTTTAGAGAGGGAGTTCCAGGTTTTTGACTCAGGATCATTGAAGGAACGGTGATATATTTCCAAGTCAGGATCTTGAGAGGCTTGGAGGGAAACTTCCAGTTGGTGGTGTTTCCATGTGCCTGCTGCCTCTGTCCTTCTAGATGGTAGCTGGAAGGTTCCGTTTAAAGATCCTTGGTGAGTTCCTGTAGTGCGTCATGTAAATGGTACACACTGCTGTCACTGTGTGTCAATGGTGGAGGGAGTGAATGTTTGTTTGTGGATGGTGTGCCAATCAAGCGGGCTGCTTTGTCCTAGATAGTATGAAGCTTCTTGCGTGTTGTTGGAGCTGCACTCATCCAGGTAAGTGGAGAATATTCCATCACACTCCTAACTTGTGCCTTGAAGAATGGTGGACAGCCTTTGGGGAGTCAAGAAGTGAACTTGCTGCAGGATTCCTAGGCTCTGACCTGCTCTTGTTGCCACAGTTTACGTGGCTATCATAAATAACATGGCATTTAAATATATGCATTTAAATACCATCTTGAGCTGTTTCATACCATCTTTAGCTGCTTCACCAATGACCTTCCCTCCATAATAAGGTCAGAAGTGGGGATATTCGTGGATTATGGCGCAATGTTCAGCACCATTCATGACTCCTCAGATACTGGAGCAGTCCATGTCCATATGCAGCAAGACCTGGACAATATTCAGGCTTGGGCTAATAGGTTGCACTATGGCCAGGCAATGACCATCTCCAATACGGGAGAATATAGCCATTTTCCCTTGGCATTTAGTGGCATTAACATCACTGAATCCCCCAATATCAACATTCTGGGGATTACCATTGACCAGAAACTGAACTGGACTAGCCACACAAATATTGTGGCTACAAGACCAGGTCAGAGGTTAGGAAACCTGTGGTGAATAGCTCACCTCTTGTCTCCCCAAAGACTGTCCACCATCTACAAGGCACAAGTCAGGAGTGTGATAGAGCACTCTCCACTTGCCTGAATGAGTGCAGTTTCAACAGCACTCAAAAAGCTCGATACCATCCAGGTCAAAGCAGCCCCCTTGACTTGCACACCATCCACCACCACCGACGCACAGTTGCAGCAATGTGCACCATCTCAAGATGCACTACAGCAACAAGGTTGCTTCGACAGCAAGGGCAAGGGCAGCAGATGCATAGGAACACCGCCACATGCAAGTTCCCCTCCAAATCACACACCATACTGACTTGGAACATTGCCGCCATTCCTTCATTGTCGCTAGGTCAGAATCTGGAACTCCCTTCCTAACGGCACTGTGAATGTACCAACAGTGCTGTAGCGGTTCAAGAAGGCAGCTTCTCAAAGGCAATTATGGGTGGGCAATAAATGTTGGCCGAGCCTGCGGCACCCAGATCCCATGAACGAATAAAAAAAAAGCTGAAGAGACAATCAGGCTCAGCTATGATGCACTTCGTGGCTCAAGTGACTATTTTGGCTTGCGTATTAAGAATGGATATTTGGGCAAAGTGCCAGAATTTAAGCACTAGCACCCATAGAACTGGACTTCCTTAAGGACCCAGGGCCATTAGGAGACAATAACACTGCATGGAAGGAGATAAAACAAATCACAGAATCACAGTGCAGAAGAGGCCCTTCGGCCTATCGAGTCCACACCGACAGGTTAGAAACACCTGTCCTACCTACCTAATCCCATTTACCAGCACTTGGCCCATAGCCTTGAATGTTATAACGTGCCAAGTGCTCATCCAGGTACTTTTTAAAGGATGTGAGGCAACCCACCTCCACCACCCTCCCAGGCAGTGCATTCCAGATTGTCACTACCCTCTGGGTAAAAAAGTTTTTCCTCACATCCCCCCTAAACCTCCTGCCCCTCACCTTGAACTTATGCCCTCTTGCGATTGACCCTTCAACTAAGGAGAACAGCTGCTCCCTATCCACCCTGTCCATGCCCCTCATAATCTTGTACACCTCGATCAGGTAGCCCCTCAGTCTTCTCTGCTCCAATGAAAACAACCCAAGTCTATCCAACCTCTCTTCATAATTTAAATGTTTCATCCCAGGCAATATCCTGGTGAATCTCCTCTGCACCCCCTCCAATGCAATCACATCCTTCCTATAATGTGGCAACCAGAACTGCAGACAGTCTGCCAGCTGTGGCCTCACCAAGGTTCTATACATCTCCAACATGACCTGCCTACTTTTGTAATCTATGCCTTGACTGGTAAAGGCAGGTGTCCCATATGGCTTTTTCACCACTCCACTAACATGCCCCTCTGCCTTCAGAGAGCTATGGACACACATGCCAAGGTCCCTTTGTTCCTCAGAACTTCCTAGTGCCATGCTGTTCATTGAATACTTCCTTGTCAAATTACTCCATCCAAAGTGTATCACCTCACACTTTTCAGGGTTAAATTCCATCTGCCACTTATCTGCCCATTTGACCATCCCGTCTATATCTTGCTGTAGCCCAAGACACTGAACCTCACTGTTAACCACTCGGTCAATCTTTGTGTCATCCGCAAACTTACTAATCCTGTCCCCCACATAGTCATCTATGTTGTTTCTATAAATGACAAATAATAGGGGACCGAGCACAGATTCCTGTGGTACGCCACTGGACACTGGCTTCCAGTCACTAAAGCATCCTTCTGTCATCACCCTCTGCCTCCTACAACTAAGCAAATTATGAATCCACCTTATCAAATTGCCCTGTATCCCATGTGCATTTGCCTTCTTTATAAGTCTCCCATGTGGGACCTTGTCAAAGGCTTTGCTGAAATCCATATAAACTACATCAACTGCACTACCCTCATGTACACACCTGGTCACCTCCTCAAACAATTCAATGAAATTTTTTAGGCATGACCTCCCTCTGACAAAGCCATGCTGACTATCCCTGATCAAACCTTGCCTCTCCAAGTGGAGATAGATACTCCCCTTTAGAAATTTCTCCAATAGTTTCCCTATCAGTGACATGAGACTCACTAGCCTGTCGGTCCTTGGCTTATCTCTACTTTGAACCAAATGCTCTGGTTCTTGAATTTTTTGTATAATACTGTAATCCCTCCAAAAAAAAAGGGGTCAATTTGTATGCTGAGTGATTTGGGTGGAGCTGGTTGCCATTTTGAAATGTGATCAGCATCTGGCACAAACAGTAAGTGTGTCTTGAACTCCACTCATTTTTTGCAACACAGCCCGTATCGCCTTCTTTATCTTTTGCACCTGGTTATAAGGTAACAGTAAACAAATCTTTGTGGGGTGAAACATTGAGGTTAACTACTAATGTGAGCAAGGCATGTCATGGCTCAAAAGAAGAGTCGACTTGCACACCAACTATATGCAAAAATAGTTTGACTTATATATGGGGTTCCTTATATGCTGTGCTCTATGGTAATTATATTACGTGAATGCATTTGTTTTACAGATAGAGTGGAATGTAACAGAAGATGAACATCAAGCCTGTATCGTTAAAGGCAAGACAAAGGTTTGTCTCCAATGCTTTCTATTCTTCTATTTTTAACTTTTGCAAAATCCCACTCCTTGGTGGTTGTTCTTATACCTATTGAATGCCAGAGTATTTACTGAAACTGACCATATAACTGCTACAGGTTGAGTTGGATGTGTGAGGCCTGTTAGTGCAGTGATAAGCAGTCAAAGATTTTGAATTCAAATCACACTATAGAAAGTTATGAAATGGAGCACAATAAATCTAGTAATTAATTTTAGTAAAAAAAATGACCACAAAAGCTAGCAGGTTATTATAAAAGGCCGTTTGGTTCACTGATCCCCTTTAAGACGCAAGCTGGTATGACTAATGATCACCTCCAGCATACAATGGGCAAAATTTAATGCCCTCACCTGCAGCATATAATGGGCAGAATTTAATGCCCTCCCATGAGGCGAGTTTGGAGACGGGGAGCAATTAATCGGGTAGGCGGGGTGGGGGGGAAGGGGGCTTCCTACCTGTGCCTGGATTAAGCCTGGGGTAGGAAGGCTTTTGGGGGTTCGGTGGGTTTGGTGATGCCTTGTTCAAAGGTACTCAGTGCCTGTTTGAGAGCCCCAGCATTAGGGGGAGAAAGGGGGCAACTGCGAGGCGTTCCCGTGTCCTCCTGCCCCAGACTCCTATCCCGTCCTTACTCACCTTTGACCTAGGGCTCCCTCGGCGACCTTGGGCCTCTAGTTGGTACATTATCGGTAGCAACCATGCTCCCACTGGTACTGCCTGCATTGTACAGCTGCCAGCCTCAGGCTGACTGGCAATTCTCCAGGGGAGGGGGTAGGCGGGATTTCTAGAGAAAGCCTGCCGTTTTCCTCTTATAATGAGGTGGCCCCTCCTGAAAAGAGGTGACGTGGTGCTCTTGCTGGCTTTCCAGTGACGGGCAATGTCCCTGTTGCGTGCATTAACTGGCACCCAATGTGTGAGGTTGACTCTTAATTCTCAAATGCTTTTCAGAATGGCCCAAACCCTAGAGGGTATTAGTTGTGAATCCAGTTCTTCTGTGCAGTGAATGTGGTGTCAGCCAAATCCCAAGAAATGAAAAAATCTTGGAAACATGATATCTAGGGTTGTTCTCCTCAGAGAAGAAGGGTTAAAAGGAGATATGACGGAGGAGATATGGAGAAACCTTTGGTGGAAGGACCAAGAACCAGAAGACACTGATTTAAAGTGATTGGGCAAAGAACCAGAGCAGAGAGTAGTTAGGATGTGTAACGCATTGCCTGAGAGTGTGGTGGAGGCAGATTCAATCAGGGCTTCCAAGAGAGAATTGAATAATTAAATTTAAAAGAATAGATCTTCAGGGCTACGCCGAAAAGTTGGGGGAGTGGCAGCCAAATGGTCTCTTTTTGTGTTAGAACATAGAATCACAAAATGGTTACGTGCTTCTATATATTTAGTGATCTTCAGTTGCTAATTAGTTTATATAGATTACCTTGTGTAGTACACAGCATTCATTTTTGTTTGATTATGTCTCTATGAACACCTATGGGATATCTGTTCTATGTTAAAGCTGCTATATAAATACAGGTTGATTTCAGTTAGCAAAATTGTGAAGGCAATGATACCAATTAATTAGCCACATGTTGTAGGTAATGGATGAGCATTAGTTAGTAAAAGATGATTTCAGGAACGATAGGAAAAGGAGAAAAGGGGGAATGGTGTCGGTATTGATTAAGGGAGAGCATTGCATTGCAGTGCTGGAGGGAGAGGATGTCCCAGAAGGAAAGAGGACAGAGTCTATTTGGTTAGAAGTAAGGAACAAAAGGGGTGCAAGTATGTTGCTTGATATTCTCTATTGGTCACCAACTAGTGGGAAGGATGTGGAAGAACAAATTTGCAAAGAAATTACAGAGAGGTGCAAAAATTATAGGGTCGTTATAATGGGGGACGTTACTTATCCAAATACAGACTGGTATTTATCCAAATACAGACTGGTATAGTAGAAGTGTAAAGGGCAGTGAAGAGCAAGAGTTCCTAGACCGTGTTCAGGAAAATTTTCTGCAGTGATATGTTTCCAGTCCAATGAGAAAAGAGGCACTGCTAGATCTAGTTCTTGGGAATGAAGTGGGCCAAGTGGATAAGGTGTTGGCAGGAGAACATTTAGGGGAGAGTGATTGTTGTATTGTAAGATTTAGGTTGACTATGGAAAAGGACAAAAAACAACCAGAGTAAGAATAATTAACTGGAATAATTAACTTCAGTGGGGTAAGAATGGATCTGTGGATCTGGGCTGAATAAATTGGAGTCAAAGGTTGGCAGGAAAAACAGCTGTCAATGGGCTACCTTCAAAGATAATTCAGGCACAGTCAAGGTATTTTCCCTTGAAAGAGAAAGGCAAGGCAAACAAATCCAGAGCTCCCTGGATGATAAAGGAAAAAGAAATTAAGATAAGGAAGAAAAATAGTGCTTGTGACAGGTGTACGGCAGGAAATACAATTGAAAACCAAGCTGAATTTTTTTTTAATTCATCCATTGGTTGTGGGTGTCGCTGGCCAGGCCAACATTTATTACCCATCCGTAATTACCCTTGAGAAGGTGGTAGTGAGCTGCCTTCTTGAACTGCTGCAGTCCATGTGCTATAAGGGAGGGAGTTCCTGGATTTTGACCCAGTGACAGTGAGGGAAAGGCGATATATTTCCAATTCAGGATGATGAGTGGCTTTGAGGGGAACTTCCAGGTGGTGGTGTGCCCATGTATCTTCTGTCCTTGTCCTTCTAGATGGTAATGGTCATGGGTTAGGAAGATGCTATCTATGGAGCCTTAGTGAGTTCCTGCAGTGCATTTTGTAGATGATACACACTGCTGCCACTGTGCATTGGTGGTGGAGGGAGTGATTGTTTGTGGATAGGGTGCCAATCAAGTGGGCTGCTTTGTCCTGGATGGTGTTGAGCTTCTTGAGTGTTGTGGGAGCTGCACTCATCCAGACAAGTGGGGAGTATTCCTTCGCACTTCTGACTTGTGCCTTTTGGATGGTGGACATGCTTTGGGGAGTCAGGTGGTGAGTTACTCACCGCAGAAGTCCCAGCTTCTGACCTGGACTTGTAGCCACAGTATTTATATGGCTAATCGAATTTAGTTTCTAGTTAATGTTAACCTCCGGGATGTAGACAGTGGGGTATTCAATAATGGTAATATCATTGAATGTCAAAGGAGTATGGTTAGGTTCTCTTTTGGAGATGGTCATTGCCTGGCATTTGTGTGATGCAGTTGTTACTTGCCACTAGTCAGCCCAAGCCTGGATATTGTCCAGGTCTTGCTGCATTTGGACATGGACTGCTTCAGTATCTGAGGAGTTGAGAATGGAGCTGAACATTGTGCAATCTTTTGTGAAGATTCTGATCTTATAATGGAAGGAAAATCAATGATGAATCTGGTGAAGAAGGTTGGGCTGAGGACATGCCCTGAGGAACTGCTGCAGTGATGTCCTGGAACTGAGGTGATTGACCTCTTACAACCACAACTATCTTCCTTTGTGCTAAGTATGACTCCAGTTAGTGGAGAGTTTTCCCCCTGATTCCCATTGACTCCAGTTTTGCTAGGGCTCCTTGATGGCACACTTTGTCAAATGCTGCCTTGATGTCGATGTCAAGGGCAGTCGCTCTCACTCGCCTCTTGAGTTCAGCTCTTATATCCAGGTTTGAATCAAGGCTGTAATATAGAAGGTTCAGAGGAAAGGTGAAGAAGCAAATAAGAGAAGCAAAAAAGGCGTATGAAAAGAGACTGGCAGCGAACATGAAAGGGAATCCCAAAGTCTTCCATAGGCATATAAATCATAAAAAGGTGGTAAGAGGACGAGTACGGCTGACTGGGGACCAAAAAGGGGATTTACACATGGATGCAGAGGGCACAGCTGAAAGCTGAAGTATTAAATGGATGCTTTGCATCTGTCTTTACTGAGGAAGAAGATGCTACCCAGGCCATGGTGAAAGAGGAAGTAATTCAGACAACAGAAGGATTTAAAATTGATAAGCAGGAGATATTGGATAGGCTGTCTCTGCTTAAAGGTGGATAAGGCACCAGGATCAAGATGCATCCAAGGATACCTTAGGAAGTGAGAGTGGAAATTGTGGAAGCACTGGCCATAATTTTTGTCTTCCTTAGGCTCGGGGGTGGAACCAGAGTACTGGAGAATTGCAAAGATTACACTCTTGTTCAAACAGAATGTCAAGATAACTCTAGCAACTACAGACCCATCAGTTTAACTTCAGTGGCAGATAAACTTCCAGAAACAACAATTCAGGACAAAATTAATCGTCACATGGAGAAATGTGGGTTAAGGAAAGCTAGCATGGATTTCTTAAAGGAAAATCATGTTTATCTAACTTTCTGGTGTTTTTTTAAGAGATAGGAGAGAGAGTTGATGAAGCTAAGGTTGATGTGCTGTTGATGGACTTCCAAAAGGCATTTGATACAGTGCCACAAAACAAATTTTTTTTTGCAAATTTATAGCTCGTAGAATAAAAGGGACAGTAGCAACATAGATACAGAATTGGCTGAGTGACAGGAGACAAAGAGTAGTGGTCATTTTTCAGGCTGCAGGATGGTTTGTAGTGGAGTTCCCCAAGAATCAGTGTTGGAACCTTTGCTTTTCCTTATGTACATTAATGACCTAGACCTTGGTGTACAGGGCACAGTTTCAAAATTGCTGACGATACAAAACTTGGTAGTATTGTGAGCTGTGAGGAGAAAAATGTAGAACTTCAGAAAGACGTGGACAAGTTGGTGGAATGGGGGGACAGGTGGCAGATGAAGCTCAGTGCGGAGAAATGTGAAGTGATCTATTTTGGGCAGAAAAACATGGAGTGACAATATATATTAAGGCTAAAAACAAAAAACTGCGCATGCTGGAAATCCAGAACCAAAACAGAATTACCTGGAAAAACTCAGCAGGTTTGGCAGCATCGGTGGAGAAGAAAAGAGTTGATGTTTCGAGTCCTCATGACCCTTCAACAGAACTAGGTGAATAAAGGCTAAACTAGGTAAGGGTGGCAGACTTCCTTCCATAAAGGATATTAGTGAACCACATGGGTTTTTACGACAATCGCTGATAGTCTCTTGGTAACCATTACTGAAACTAGCTTTATATTCTAGATTTATTAATTGAATTCAAATTCCACCAGCTCGAATGGTGGGATTTGAACCCATGTCCCCAGGGCATTAGATGGGCCTCTGGATTATTTGCCCAGCGACACTACCATTATGCCACCACTTCCCCAAATATAATAATTAAAGTAAAATACTGCAGATGGGGGAAATCTGAAATAAAAAAAAATTTACTCAGCCGGTCAGGCAGCATCTTTGGAGAGAGAAACAGAATTAATGTTTCAGGTCAATAACTTTTTATCAGAACTGAACAGCTTTTTCCCTCATTAATGCTGATAACATGGGAGAAGGATGAATTTCAGAGTCAAAGACTTTGTACTGTGAGAATATGCACATTATTAAATAATTGAACTAATTGGATAATAGTGAGCTGAAGGGTTGTCGGGCATAAAACAATAGGCTTTTTATCATAGCAGAGGGAATGTAAGAGATGCGATTTTTGCTAGATAAAATGTACTGTGGCGATATAGCATACATCAACATTTATAAAAAGCTTTGGCACAGTAAAGACAATAATAGGAAGTAATCATGCGGAGTACAACTGGCACAGGATTAAATTACAGCGAGTTTGATGAGAAGGGAGTGAAATGTTAAATTTTAAAGGTTAATCTTTTAAAAATCTACTGCTGCTTGCTTGCAATTTAGCATTTTACTTAAATTTACTGTTTCTTAGAAGCTTGGCCAGGGCTAATCAAGCAAATCAAGCTGGAGAGCAGGTGAGATCAGCAAATTAGCTGGTTCTTCAGCTGCCAGATAGGGGAGTCATTTGAATCTCAGTCATGTATATATAAGAGGGGTTAAGTTCACTGTCATGGAGTGCAGCTGGTACAGAGCGGGATCACTGTGAGTTTGGTGAGGAGGGTGCTTTTCTCTTCCTTTCTCTATCTTTCTCAGCCTGCTGCCCAGGAGTTGTAAAGCTACAAGAGAGGACTGAGTTTTTAAAAACATCCAAGAGTGACATCACAGGAGAAACATAAGTTTATTGATTGGTGAGATACTGCTTTTAGGGAGGGTCTTCAAGTAGCTGAAAATTAGAAAAATATATTTTTTTTAAAGGAAGGAGCTACTTAGATTTCGGTAAGAAACGCAAGCAACAGGGAAGTAAGGTTAAGGCAGGTAAAATGAAGTAGTATAACTAAGTCAAAGTAAAATAAATTAACATAAGGGAAGTAAATTGAAACCATGACAGGTCTGCTCGGTCATGTGGAATACGTGCCCTGTAATACGTGGGAAGTCATAGACGCCACTGATGCCCTAGACAAGCACATCTACAGCAAGTGTTACCCAGCTGCAGAGCCTTGAGCCCTGGGCTTTGGAGCTCGAACAGTGGTTGGAGTCACTGTGGTGCATCTGCGAGGCTGAGAGCTATGTGATAGCCTGTTCAGAGATGTGGTAACACTGCAGCTTAAGAGCCTGGAGGCAGAAAGGGAATGGGTGACCGCCAGGCAGTCCAAGAGAACTAGGCAACGCAGGGGTCCCCTGGGGTCTCGCACGCCAATCAGTTTTCCGTTTTGGATAGCGGTGAAAGCATTGGTTCATTGGAGATGTGCAGACAGAGCAACGTTTGTGGCATCACAGGTGTCTCTGCTGTACAGGAGGGTTGGAAGAAGAGAGGAAGGGCAGTAGTGATAGGGGATTCATTAGTTAGGGGAACAGACAGGCGTTTTTGGGGTCATTGACGTGTCTCCAGGATGGCATGTTGCCTCCCTGGTGCCAGGGTCAAGGATGTCACAGAGCGGCTGCAGGACATTCTTCTGAGGAAGGGTGATCAGCCGGACGTTGTGATCCAATGACTTAGGTAGGAAAGGAGATGAGGACCTGAAAGCAAATTTTTAGGGAGCTAGGAAGGAGATTGAAAATCCAGACCTCTAAAGCAGTAATCTCAGGATTTCTCCCAGTCCCACATGCGAGTAAGTGTAGAAATAGGAGAGAGAAACAGAGTTAATGTTTCGAGCCCTTATGACTTCTTCAGAGCTCTGAAGAAGAGTCGTTATGACTCGAAACATTAACTCTGTTTCTCTTTCCACAGATGCTGCCAGACCTGCTGAGTTTTTCCGACATTTTCTGTTTTTATTTCGGATTTCCAGCGTCTACAGTACTTTGCTTTTATTATAGAAATAGGAGAATTGAGCGATTGAACACATGGCTGGAAAGCTGGTGTAGGACAGAGGGCACCAGATTTCTGATGCATTGAGACCAGTTCTGGGGAAGATGGGACCTGTACAGGTCTACACCTGAACAGGAATGGGACGACTATCCTTGCAGGGAAATTGGTGGGAAATGGGGTATTTATACTAGATTGGCAGAGGGCTGGGAATCTGAGGGCAAATTCAGAGCAGGGAATGGGAGGTGGAGAATTAATGAGTGACTCTGAAAGACAGAAGAAGCAATGTTTAAATAGTGTACAGCACAGGAATTTAAAAGGTATATATGTAAATGCAATGAGTATAGCAAAATAAAGCTGATGAGCTACGGGCACAGATACATGGCAGCGTGATATTGTTGCTATAATGGAACTTTGGCTTAAAGAGGGGCAAAAATTGTCAACTCAACATCCCTGGATATGGAGATTACAGGCAGGATAGAGAGTGGGATAAAAAAGGTGGGGGTGTAGCATTATTGGTTAGAATCAATTACAGCTGTGAGGGGGGATGATATACTAAATCAAGCATCAAACGAGGCCACGTGGGTTGAGCTCAGAAATAAAAAAGGGCACCCACATTGCTAGGAGTGTACTATAGGCCCCAAATAGTGGAAAGGATTTAGAAGAACAAATATGTAGGCAAATTTCTGAGTGCAAAAACAAATGGGCAGTAATACTTGGGACTTCAACTACCCTGGTATCAATTGAGATACAAACAGTGTGAAGGGCACAGAGGGCAAAAATTCATGAACTGCATTCAAGAGAACTTTTTCAACCAGCACGTAACAAGCCCAGCGAAAGGGGATGCAATTCTAGATTTAGTCTTAAGAAATGAAGCTGGGCAAGTGGATGAAGTAGCAGTGGGGGGCCATTTTATAGATAGTGACCATAATACAGTTAGATTTAGCATTATTATGGGAAAGTACAAAGAAAGAAAAGGAGTAAAAATTCTAAATTGGGGGAAGACAAATTTTACATAGCTGAGAGGTGAGCTGGCAAAAGTGGAATGGATACAGCTACAGAAGGGAAAATGGTGTCAAATCAATGGGAGGCATTCAAAAGTGAGATTCTGCAGGCAGTGTAGACATGTCCCCATAAAAAAAAGGGTGATACTACCCTCCTAGAGCCCCTGGTTATCCAGAAAAATACAGGCCAAGATAAAGTGAAAAAAGAAAGCTTATGACAGACACAAAAAGTTTAAAACTGTAGAAAGCCGAGAGGAGTATAGAAAATACAGGAGTGGAGTAAAAATGTAAACTGGGAAAGCAAATACTGGCACATAAAGTCAAAGAAAACCCTAAGACGTTTTACCAGTATATTAAGAGTACGAGAATAACCAAGTAAAGGGTAGGGCCTATCAGAGATGCACATGGTAACTTGTGTGTTGATCCTGAAGATGCAGGCAGGGTTCTCAATGAGTCCTTTGTCTTTGTCTTCACAAAGCAGAGGGGTCATGCAGACATTCTAGATAAAGAGGAGAGTGTGAAACAAGGGATAGGCCAGAAAATTATAGGTCAGTCAGCCTGACTTCAGTGGTGGGCACATTTTTGGAATCAATTCTGAGGGACAGGATAAACTGTTAATTAGAAAGGCACAGATTGATCAGGGATAGTCAGTCTAGTTTTGTTAGTGGAAGATCATGTCTTACTGACTTTTATGACCGCATCATATGTTAATTGTTGTGCAAACCAAATCCCAGAGAGAAACTTATGGGCCATACCCTTTTTTTTATATTCTAAAAATGAGAAGAGAATGTATTGATCTCAGCAGCACGAAGTCCAGTAACACCTTTGGAATTTTAAAAATTAAAAGTAAAACTTTTATTAATGAGAATAAAATAAAGCTTAAGCACACAAGATTACAGTTGTACAGTTAAAAATTAGTCTTACAAAACATTCTCCCAAAAGACTCCTTACTTGGTCAGACCCACAAGTAAGTATCTTCTAGGCAATACTCCCTTATAGATGTTTAACTATAAAAATCCAGTAGTATTACCCAAGGCAAACCACTGTAGCTTTAATAAAGACATACCACACAACCTCTTAAATTCTCTCCCACTCTACCATGGAAATCCAAAACTTTAGAACAAGTCTGCTTTTTGCAGCCCAAGACTTTTCTGGCTTGACTGGATGGCTGATTCAGACTGCATCTTCTCCCAGCCTAGAGATGTTTTCAGGGGATCTTCCTCACAAAGCCAACAGCTACAGCCAGCAGCTACAGCTAACAGCTCCAGCCAACAGCTACCTTAAGCTTTCCCCAGTATCTCTCAAATACCTTTCCCCCTTTTCATCTCAGGTTCCGTTCTTCTCGCATCTCTTCGAAACTCAAATCGTTCCAAGCATGAAATCTTTCATGTTTCTATTTTGTCTCTGTTTTCGGGTCAATAAAATGTAATATGCCCTCTTCTGTTTACTTATGGAACTCCTGCAAGATGTAAACATGGCCAGAATTTTATGCTGGTTGGGCAGGCAGGCGCCCAAACCCGATAGTGCGTGAAATCGTGTGAGAAGACGTCGGGACATCATGCACTTACGTGATATTACGTTCTGCAAGCATGTGTGG
Source organism: Carcharodon carcharias (assembly GCF_017639515.1). Taxonomy (NCBI): domain Eukaryota; kingdom Metazoa; phylum Chordata; class Chondrichthyes; order Lamniformes; family Lamnidae; genus Carcharodon; species Carcharodon carcharias. The sequence goes on along the minus strand of NC_054467.1, from coordinate 254,708,819 downwards.
CAGTCGGAAGTGCATTATTTTCCTTGCCATTTGATCTGAGCAGGTCTGCAGCTCCCTGAGGCAGTTCCGCTGTCTGCCTTCAGGGAGCTCGTTAGAAGTGCCCACTTGCACTCTCGCTTTTGTCGGTCCCGCCACCCCCCCCACCCCCCCCAAGGCGCATTTTGCGTCCGCTTCCGAGCCTGACGAACATATGATTCAAACCCATGTTTCTTATTACCTCTGACTTCTCTTTGATATTCAAACAAACTCTCAACTTATCTAAAAATGCAAATGCTAGATCCAACCTATTCACTGGTACTTCAAACCTAACACCTCTATCCTTTCATGTTTTAAACCCCCCCCAGACACCTGTGTTCCAATAACCTTCCCCAACTTAATTAAATCACTTACACACACAGGCACAGACACTGAGCCTTCTTCACAGAACAACACAGTATTCCCCAATTATATTAAAAATAATAACATCTATTTTCACACTAACTTAATTTCTTTTTGAGGAAGTAACAAGAACGATTGATGAGGGTAGTGCAGTGGATGTTGTCTACATGTATTTTAGTAAGGCATTTGACAAGGTCCCACATGGCAGATTGGTCAAAAAAATGAGATCCCAAGGGATACAGGGGAAGGTGGCAAGTTGGATCCAAAGTTGGCTCAGTGACAGGAAACAAAGGGCAATGGTCAATGGATGTTTTTGTGAATGGAAAGCGGTTTCCATTGGCATTCCACAAGGCTCATTGTTGGGGCCCCTGCTGTTTGTTGTATATGTTAATGATTTGGACTTAAATGTGGGAGGCATGGTTGAGAAATTTGCAGATGACATAAAAAGTGGCTGTGCAGTTGGTAGTGAAGAGGATAATTTTTGTCTCTAATGATATCAGTGGTTTGGTAGAGTGTGGGGAAAAGTGGCAAATGGAATTCAATCCGGAAAAGTGTGAGGTAATGCATTTGAAGAGAGCAAACAAAGCAAGAGAATACTCAATAAATGGGAGGATCTTGAGAGGGGTTGAGGAAGTGAGAGACCTTGGACTTGCATGTCTACAAGTCCCTGAAGGTGGCAGGACAGGTGGATAAGGTGGTAAAGAAAGCATATGGAATGCTTTCCTCTATTGGATGAGGTATTGAATTCAAAAGCATTGATGTAATGATGGAACTATATAAAATGCAGTTAGATTTGAGTCTGGGAAGAGTGTCCTGCAGTCAGCATCGCGGTGAAGCAGTCTGGGAAGAGTGTCCTTCAGTCAGCGTCACGGTGAAGCAGTCTGGAAAGAGTGTCCTTCAGTCAGCGTCGCGGTGAAGCAGTCTGGGAAGACTGTCCTGCAGTCAGTTCTTGTTGAAAATAGCAAGAGTGACATCATAGGACTGCATGAGAGAGCGGCGGAGAGATCAGAACCAGCATGAGTACAGAGAAACTTCAAAAAGTGACATTAACACAAAGGTGAGAACTGATTGATGAGCAGTAAGTAAGTGTTTTTCTCCAGTTTTTTCTCCAGTTATTTCTCCAGTTTAAAATAGATTAAGCTAAGGAAAGGTAAGGGTTCTAGTTTTTATTTAAAGTACATAAATAATTTAACTTTTTTTTTACTATATTTAACTTAAAGTAAGGGTTTTTTTCAACTAGAGGCATGGCAGGGCAGCTCAGTCCCATGTTGTGTACCGCTTGGAACATTTGGGATGTCCTAAACGCTCCTTGCACTCTAACTGACCACGTGTACAGGAAGTGCCACCAGCTGCAGCTACTTGAGCTCTGAGTTTCGGAGTTTGAGTGGCAGCTGGAAGCAATGAGGTGCATCCGCAAGGCTGAGAGTTTTGAGGATAGCACGTTTTTAGACACGGTCACCCCACAGCTTACGGAAGTGCAGACAGAAAGGGAGTGGGTGACCATCAGTCAGAAGAAAGGTTGGTAGTCAGGAAATCCCCAGGGTGCATTTCGCTCAAGAACCGTATTTCTGTGTTGGGAAGCGGTGAGAGTGACAGTTCCTCTGAGGAGTGCAGCAATGCTCATGGCACTGTGAGTGGCTCAGCTGCACAGCGGGGGGGAGGAAAAAGAGGAGAAGAGCAATAGTGGTAGAAGACTCGATAGTAAGGGGAACAGACAGGCATTTCTGCGGCTGTAGACGTGACTCCAGGATGGTATGTTGCCTCCCTGGTGCCAGGGTCAAGGTTGTCACTGAATGGCTGCAGGGTATTCTAAAAGGGGAGGGCAAACAAACAGATCGTGGTACATTTTGGTACCAATGCCATAGGTAGAAAGAGTGATGAGGTCCTGCAAGTAGAATTTGGGGAGCTAGGAAACAGATTAAAAAACAGGACCTCAAAGGTAGACATCTCTGGATTACTTCTGGTGCCACGCGCTAGTGAGGTTAGTCCAGATGAATGCGTGGCTAGAGAGATGGTGCAGGAAGGAGGGCTTTAGATTTCTGGGATATTAGGACCGTTTCTGGGAGCGATGGGACCTGGACAAGGCGTACAGGTTGCACCTGAACCGCAATGGGACCAACATCCTTGGAGGAGGATTGCTAGTGCTGTTGGGGAGGGTTTAAACTAACTTGGCAGGGGGATGGAATCCTGAGAGGAGGCTCAGCAAGGGGAGATGCACAGCCAAAATTATAAGAGAGAGCAAGTGAGTCTGGAAGGCATAGAAATTATAGGCCAGTTAAGGCACAAGAGAGCTTGGCAAGGTTGGATGGTATTTATTTTAATGCAAGGAGTCTGACGAATAAGGCAATTGAGTTGAATGCACAAATTAACACATGGAAGTATGATGTCATTGCTGTCACAGAGACATGGTTGAGAGAGGGGTGGGATTGGTAGCTCAATTTTCCAGGATATTGGGTCTTCAGACAAGACAGGGAAGGAAGTAAAAGAGGAGGGGGTATTGCAATATTGATCAAGGAATCAATTACAGCAGTAAGGAGGGATGACACCTTAGAAGGCTCCTCAAATGAAGCCATATGGGTAGAACGTAAAAACAAAAAAGGAGTAATCACATTGCTGGGAGTGTACTATAGGCCCCCAAACAGTCAGAGAGAAATAGAAGAGCAGTTATGTAGGCAGGTTTCAGAGAAGTGTAAAAATAATAGGGTAGTAATAATGGGGGATTTCAACTTCCCCAACATTTACTGGGTTAGTCATAGTCAACCTGATAGGTTTAAAGGGAGCAGAATTCTTGAAATGCATCCAGGAGAGCTTTTTAGGCCAGTACATAGAAGGCTCTACAAGAGAGGGTGAAGTGGGGGGGTGGGGGGGGGGGTGGTGGTCCTGGACTTAATTTTAGGGAATGAAGCCTGGCAAGTGGTAGAGGTGTCAGTGGGGGAGCATTTTGCAGATAGTGATCATAACTCCATTAAATTCAAGGTTATTATAGAAAAGAACAAGGATGGGCCAGAAATCAGAATTCTAAATTGGGTGAAGGCCAATTTTAATAAGATCAGATATGATTTGGCCAGAGTGGACTCGGAGCAGCTACTTTTAGGTCAATCTGCGACAGAGCAGTAGGACTCATTCAAGAAGGAAATAGGAAGAGTACAGGGCCAACATATTCCGGTAAAGACAAAGGGTGAGACCAACAAATCCAGGGAACCCTGGATGTGGAGGGATATACAGGATTGCATAAAGAGAAAAAGGGAGGCTTATGGCAGATACCGAGGGCACAAAACAGCGGAAGCCCTAGAGGAGTATAGAATGTGTGGGGGGCAACTTAAAAAGGAAATTAAGAGAGCAAAAAGGGGGCATGAAAAACCATTGGCAGGTAAAATAAAGGAAAATCCAAAATTATTTTACAAATACATTAAGAGTAAGAGGATAACTAGGGAAAGAGTAGGGCCCGTTAAAGGCGATAGTGGTAATTTGTGTGTGGAGCCGGAAGACGTAGGTAGTGTTCTAAATGAATACTTTGTGTTAGTGTTCACAAATGAGAGGGACAACATGGGTATGGAAACCAAGCAGAAGGACTGTGATATAATTAAAGAAATTAGCATAGAAAGGGAGGAGCTTCTAAGTGGTCTGGCAGGCTTAAAAGTAGATAACTTTCCAGTTTGGGTGAAATGTATCCCAGGCTAATGAGTGAGGCAAGGGAGGAGATGGCAGGGGCGTTGGCAGTAATTTTCAATACCTCTGGCCACAGGAGAGGTGCCAGACGACTGGAGGACAGCCAATGTGGTACCGTTATTCAAGAAGGGCAGAAGGGATAAACCAGAGAACTACAGGTCAGTCAGTCTAACATCAGTGGTGGGGAAACTATTGGAAGCAATTCTGAGGGACAGAATTAATCTACACTTGGAGAGGCAGGGATTATTCAAGGACAGTCAGCATGGTTTTGTTAAGGGGAGGCCATGTCTGACCAGTTTGATTGAATTTTTCGAAGAGGTTGACCAGGTGTGTAGGTGAGGGCAATACATTTGATGTAGTCTACTTAGACTTCAGCAAGGCTTTTGATGAGGTCCCGCATGGGAGACTGATAACGAAGGTAAGAGCCTATGGGATCCAAGGCAATTTGGCAAATTGAATCCCGAATTGGCTGAGTGGCAGGAAGCAGAGGGTGATTGTCGAGGGGTGTTTTTGTGACTGGATGCCTGGGGTTCCACAGGGATCGGTGTTGGGTCCCTTGCTGTTTGTGGTGTTTATTTAGACTTGAATGTAGGAGGGTTGATCAATAAGTTCGTGGATGACACGAAAATTGGTGGGGTGGTAAGTAGTGAGGAGGATAGCCTTAGATCATATGAGGGTATAGACGGGCTGGTCAGATGGGCTGATCAGTGGCAAATGGAATTTAATCTGGATAAGTGTGAGGTGATGCACTTGGGCAGGACAAACAAGGCACGGGAATACACGATGGTAGGATGCTGGGAAGTACCGAGGATCAGAGGGACCTTGGTGTGCATGTCTACCAGTCCCTTAAGGTAGTGGGACAGTAGATGATGTGGTTAAGAAGGCATATGGGATACTTGCCTTTATTAGCTGAGGCATAGAATATAAGAGCAGGGAGGTTATGCTGGAACTGGAACTATAGGCTAAAGTATTGCGTGCAGTTCTGGAATCCGCATTATAGGAAGGATGAGATTGCACTAGAGAGAGTGCAGAGGAGATTTACCAGGATGTTTTAGTTATAAGGAGAGATTGGATAGACTGGGGTTATTTTCCCTGGCATAGATAGGGTAGACAGGAAGGAACTTTTATGGGGGGCATAGATTCTGGAACTCACTGCCTGAAAGGGAAGCTTTGGAAGTGCACTTGCAATGCCATGGGCCTAGTGCTAGAAAATGGGATTAGAATAGCTAGGTACTTGTTTGACTGGCACAGACTCGATGGGCCACAGGGCCTTTTTCTGTGCTTTTAGTTCCAGATTTTTATTGAATTCAAATTCCACCATCTGCCGTGGTGGGATTTGAACCCGGGACCTCGGAGCATTACCCTGGGTCTCTGCGTTACTTGTCCAGCAATTATACCACTGTGCCATCACCCCCACCTTACCTAGATAGGGTAGACAGGAAAGACCTGTTTCTCCTAGCCAAAGGGTCAATTACCAGGATTTAAGGAGATTAGAGGGGACATGAGGAAAAACACTTTCACCCAGGGGGTGGTGGGCGTCTGGAATTCACTGCCTAAGTTGGCGATTGAGGCTGAAATGTTCAACTCATTTAAAAGGTACCTGAAATGTTGTAACTTGAAAGGCTATGAATCAGGTGCTGGAAAATGGATTAAAAACAAGCGGCTAGTTTCTTTTTTCTCTCTTTTTTTGGCCAGCGCAGACATGATGGGCTGAATGATCTCTTTCTACATCGTAACCTTTCTATGATTCAATGGTATGAGCGACATAAGGCCCATCATCCCCATCTGGCAATCTGTTCAAAAAGCTTTTTTTCATTAATTCATAGGATGTGGGCATCGTTGACTAGGTCAGCATTTATTGCCCATCCCTAATTGCCCTTGAGAAGGTGGTGGTGATCTGCATTCTTGAACTGCTGCAGTCCATGTGATGTAGGTACACCCACAGTGTGGCTGAAGGTCATAAAACATTATGGGGGAGAAACTCATTTGCATAGCATTGCTTTGAGTGGCATAACGCAGGCACTGTTAATTCTTGGAGGGGGAAGTGGTTGCAGGCAGCGCATGTGACGCTTTTCAATTGTATCAATGGAAAGTGTCATCCAAGAGGCGGGCTGCAGGGCTGTCCGCCCCCAGGGTGTTGATGTGAGTCTGCACCTTTAGATGCTACGTGAGTGAATTTCTTCCACCCCGCTTGTGTGGCATCCAGCAGGAAGCAGACCATCAAGAAAATGGTACAGAAAGGACTGTTTTTGCTCAGTTAAATACAAACTTTTGCCCATTTCTAAGGCCAGGTAGTGTGAGCAGGCTTGGAGATGTAAGGTTCGTGTGTGTGTATGGCTTTGTATGGGGTTTTAAGATTCGTGTTTTGTAATGAATTATCAGATATATTCTTCCTGATTTTCCAACCTGTTAGAATAGTAAGGAAGGGATCAACAACATCATGGATGCAGAGCAACTGTGTATCCTATGGAGTATTTTTTGTTTTTTCATTGTGGTTATTTCGGTGTAGGTAATCTCACAATGGCTGAGCTTGTAAGGAAGCATAGCAAAGTTGTTGAGACAGGACAGTCCTGTGTTGTTGCATCTCCAATATGTGCTGAATTAGATGATGTGGACTGTGTTGGAAATGGAGGCATTACAGATTGGTATGTGCATATTGGATGACAACATAATTCGGCCAAACCCGTGTTTCCCATCTTACAGAGGAACAATTAAAAACTAAAGCAGTAACTTTGATCTGGTCCTCCCACTGGAAAGCAAGGAAATCATTGTGGGTACACGTAGTGTGATTTTCCATTTATTAAAATGAGTGAATGTATAACCAGACTACTTGACTAGTGCCTGAATATTTTGGATGGCGGGATTTCCCTTCCATCCGATGTCCCCTGACCCTGGCTGCACACAACCATTTCACACTTGAATGAGCATTAATTGGCTGCAGGCAGGACTTCGGCCCCTCATTCAATCTGATTGGCCGGCAGCTCTCTAGTCCCTGCAGCAACAGGAACTGCTGTGGACAGAAGAGGAAGTGCTTCAACATGCCAGAGTCTAAATCCCAGGACTGGACATAAAGTAGCTTTTGGGGGTCCCATGGCAGGGAGGGCAGGAAAGGGAAGTCCTGGGGGGGTGGGTGGGGGTGGTGGAAAGTAGGCAATTGGGATGCTGGGGGAGAGGCCAGGGTGGTAGGGGCAGGGGTAGGTGCAGCGGCCACTGGATCTTAAGGTGGGGCGCCTGAAGTCAGAATGGGGCTTCTGATGGAGGCGCCACACCACCCCGTTTCCTTCCCGATATCTAAGCCTGTTCATTTTCAGGTTTCCCCCATGCCAGGTAAATCCTCCTGCCAGCCTAAAAATTGAGGCTGGGTGGAAAACAGCCCTCCCATAATTGGCCACATAAGGGTCTCAGCTGAGGCCTTGCCCACCCCAGCGTAAAATCATTGTGAGGCTGGAGAGGGTAAGAACCCAGAGGGAATCCTGTTTTGTTCAATTTCACGGTCCCCTCCCCTGGCCTAAAAAACCTGCTGGCGAGTGAGCATGAAATTCAGGCGGCCTAGGTCATATTTTCCTCTATTCATGTTGCACACTAAATCCATGCTCTCACTAAGATTTCAGTCAAGTTCAATACTGGATGTGTGGATTCCTTATAATATGGGAGACATAATGGCATAGTGGTATTGTTGCTGGACTAGTAATCCAGAGACCCAGCGTAATGCTCTGGAGACCCAGGTTCCTGCCATGGCAGGTGGTGGAATTTGAGTTCAATAAAGATCTGGAATTAAAAGTCTAGTGATGACCTTGAAACCATTGTTGATTGTAGTAAAAGCTCATCTCGTTCACTAATGTCCTTTAGGGAAGGAAATCTGCTGCCCTTAGCTGGTCTGGCCAACATGTGACTCCATGGTTGACTCTTGAATGCCCTCTGAACAAAGGCAATTCGGGATGGGCAATAAATGCTTGCCAAGCCAGCGACTCCCACATCCCATGAACGAATAAAAAAAAGTCTTGGAAAATCGTAGGCCCACACCTTTCAATTAATTAATTTCATTGGAGCGAGAACGGTGGGAGTTGTGCTCTGATTCCCCAGCATGCGCTCCCACAAGAGCACAAGAATTAGGGGCAGGAGTTGGCACTTCAGCCCCTTGAGCCCGCTCCACCATTCGATAAGATCATGGCAGACCTGGTTGTGGCCTCAACTCTACTTTCCTGTCCGTCCCCTATAATCCCTTGTTATCAATAACCTTTCTAACTAGGCCTTGTGTATATTCAATGACCCTGCCTCCGCTGCTGTCTGGGGAAGAGAATTCCACAGACTAATCTCTGAGAGAGGAAAAAATTTTCCTGATATCAGCCTTAAATGGGAGATCCCTAATTTTTAAACTCTACCCTCCGGTTCTAGAGTCCCTCACAAAGGGAGTATACTCTAACTCCACTCTCAACCTTCACCCTATCAAGTCCCCTAAGGATCTTATATGTTTCAATAAGATCACCTCTCATTCTTCTAAACTCCATTGGGTATAACTCTAACCTGCTCAACTTTTCCGCTTAAGGTGACCCCTTCAACCCAGGAATCAGTCGAGTGAACCTTCTCTGAACTGCTTCTAATGCAATTATTTTCCTTTCTTAAGTAGAGACCAAAATTGTACACAGTACTCCAGATGCAGTTTAACTAAGGCCCTGTGCAGCTGCAGTAAAACATCCCCACTTTTATATTCCATTGCCTTCCAATAAACACCAACAGGCTAGGAATCCTGCTGTGAGTAATTCACCTCCTGACTCCCCAAAGCATGTCCAACATCTACAAGGCACAAGTCAGGAGTGTGATGCAATACTGTCCACTTGCCTTGATGAGTGCAGCTCCAACAACATTCAAGAAGCTTAACACCATCCAGGACAAAGCAGCCCACTTGACTGGCACCCCATCCACAAGCATTCACTCCCCCCATCATTGATACACAGTCAAGGAGGCAGTGTGTACCATCTACCAGATGCACTACAGCAATTCACCAAGGCTCCTTAACCAGCATCTTCCAAACCCATGATCGCCAACGTCGAGAAGGACAGGGGTAGCAGATGCATGGGAGCACCACCAGCTGGATGTTCCCCTTCAAGCCACACACCACCCTGACTTGGAAATATATCACTGTTCTTTCAGTTGCTCAGTCAAAAAAGTGGAACTCCCTCCCTAACTGTACTGTTGGTGTACCTACACCACATGGACTGCAGCGGTTCAGGAATGCAGCTCACCACACCTTCTCAAGGGCAATTAGGGATGGCCCATGAATGAATAATTTAAAAAAAAATCCATTTGCCTTCTTAATCACCTGCTGTACTTAACTGTTTGTGATTCATGTACCCACCCACATCCCCCTCTACTGTCGAGTTTTGTAACCTCTCTCCATTCAAATAAAATACTGCTTTTCCATTCATCCTGCCAAAGTGGATAAGTTCAAAATCATGAGGGGGCTGGACAGAGTAGATAGGGAGAAGCTATTCCCACTTGTAAAAAGATCAAGAACAAGAGGCCACAGATTTAACGTGATTTGCAAAAGAAGCAAGTGTGACCTGAGAAAAAACTTTTTCACACAAGTGGTTCAGGCCTGGAATGCACTGCCTGGAAGTGTGGTGGACACAGGCTCAATTGGGGAATTCAAAAGGGCATTAGATGATTATTTGAATAGAAACAATGTGCAAGGTTGTGGGGAACAGGCAGGGCAGTGGCACTAGATCATAATGCTCATTTGTGGAGAACCGGTGCAGATATGATGGGCCACATGGCCTCCTGTGCCGTTAAGATTCTGTGAAGTTCATGTTTTCCCACATTATACTTCATATACTCCATATTGTACTCCAGTGCAGTGATAGAAACATGGACTTGCTCAGAACATTGTGGCCCACTGAGCTGCTCCAAATTCCCTTGAATTTGGCTATGCAGAGCTTTCTGCAAAATGATTCTGGTCCCTTCAAGACTCGCACAGATGATGGTGAATGTGTGGAACAGACCACCCAAGGAGGTAATGGATATAACTAGTGCCAACAAATTCAAAGGGGAACTATATGTTTCTTTTTGACATAAGAAGAAAATGAATGATACAAGGCTATATAGTATGGTTGTTTGGAACCTTGGAAGGGTCTTTTACAGTCTTATCAATGTTGTGATCATTATAGGAAATAAAACTAGTCACAACACCGGGAAATAGTGATGGACAGTGGTATCAATTGGCAGTTAGTCAGATGGAAAGATGATTGAACAATCTGTTGATTGAAGATTCCATCTATCAGATTAGTTTTTAGAATTAGTCTTGGTGTAGTTTTGTGTTCCATTTATAATGTAATAAGTAATTCATTTGGTCAGAAAATGTTCTGCTGGTTAATTCTTCTGATGAGATCAGTGAGGGGGTGTGCTGCTGTTCCTTAACAAGTACTCCTTTGTGGACACCAGGAAAGGAGGAGAACAATGGGGATATTTTTCCCTGCTGTCCGCTGTAATAGTCTGATTATTCTTTAAAGAGCCTAAATGTTTAACACATAAGAGAGACACTACAAGAAGATAGGAAAAAATATGCATATTTGGAATGTTTTCTATTTAGGCGAAAAGAAAAATTTAAATCAAAGCTTTGCTTGTTACTGAGTTATCCATTAAAGCAAGATGAAAGTTCACTTTTGGGTCAAAATATTTTTAAAATTCATCGATGAAAGGAAGGAAAAGTAAATAGTTAAACAGACTTGATCAATAAGAACAAATTCTGAATAGAAATGTGCCACATTTTAAGGTGTGTTTTCTTTAACACCTGAATGTGTCTATTTTTTTGTTGGGTGGTCACTTGGTAATATTTGTGACCTTAGCCCCATTTATAACTTTCAGAAGATCCTTGTAGATAGCGTAAGGTCTGAAGTAGGATGTCTGCTGATGTTTGCACAGTGTTCAGCACCATTTGTGACTATTCAGATGCAGAAGCAATCCATGAACAAACACAGCAAGAGCTGGACCATATCCATGCTTGTGCTGACAAGTGGCAAGTAATATTTACGCAACACAAGTGCCAGGCTCTGACCAACTCCAGCAAGAGATAATCTAACTATCGCCCTTGACATTCAATGGCATTACCATCGATGAATCCCCTGCTATCTGTATGCTGGGGGCTATCATTGACCAGAAACTGAATTGGACTAGCTATATAAATACTGTGGCTACAAGAGCAGGTCAGAGGCTAGGAATCCTGTGGTGAGTAACTCACCTCCTGACTCCCCAAAGCCTGTCCTACATCTACAAGACACAAGCCAGGAGTGTGATGGAATACTCTCCACTTGCCTAGGTGAGTGCAGCTTTAATAACATGCTAGAAGCTTGACACCATCCTGGACAAAGCAGCCTGCTTAATTGCTACCCCATCCACAAATATTCACTCCCTCCACCACTGATGCATAGTGGCAGCAGTGTGTATCATCTACAAGATGCACTACAGGAACTTGCCAAGGCTGCTGAGATAGCACCTTCCAAACCCACAACCACTGCCATCTAGAAGAACAAGGGCAGCAGGCACATGGGGACACCACCACTTGGAAGTTCCCCTCCAAGCCACTCACGATCCCGACTTGGAAATATATTGCCATTCCTTCACCGTCGCTGGATCAAAATTCTGGAACTCCATCCCTAGCAGCACTGTGGGTGTACTTATACCACATGGATTGCAGGGGTTTAGGAAGGCAGCTCACCACCACATTCTCAAGGGCAGTGGGGGATGGGCAATAAATGTTAGAATGAATGAATAAAACAAAACCTCAACAAGGAGACCGGGGCTGTAAAGTGTACAACTTCAGCAAGGAGAGCTGAGCTGTAAAGACTGAGACTTAAATGAGAAGTCACTAACTCCGAGAGAGCAGCAGAGGTAGATTGGGACCTGCAAGAGTAGATCCAAGGAAGAGAGACCAGAGGTAACAATGCAGGAGCAGCAATCAGCTGCCTGTTGCAGCTGATTCTCTGCTTATAACTGGATAGATAAGGATGGACCAGGTGAATGCAGTTCCACCTAGTGAGATGACAGTGGAGTGGTGTTGGAGGAGCGTTTGTGGTCACCTGTGTCAAAAGCTTTAGACTTGTTCAGAAGGACAAGAAGAGATAATTTAATTTTTTCATAATCACATAGGGTATCATTTGTAACTTTGGTAAGAGCCGTTTCATACTGAGGTGTGGATAGAAATTTGTTTGGAAGGATTCAGACTCAGTTCTAGGAACATTCTGCATATATTTGGGAGGCAACAGTATGTTCAAGAACTTTGGGAAAGAAAGGGAGGTTGGTGATGGGGTTGTAGTTTCTACGGGCAAGAGAATCGAAGGATTATTTTGAGGAGAGGAGTGTTAATGGCAGAGTGAATGAAAGGGTTGCAGTCTTAAGGTTCTCTTAAGGAAGGAGAACCATTAACAATATCATGGGAGTCAGGAAGGGAAATTGTGTGGTCAGCAATTAGTAGGAGTAGGGTTGAGGGAGTATAAGGTGGATCTACTACACAAGCTTGGAGCGGGCATGAGAGGAGATAGAGAAACTAAGGAAAGATGCTAATTCAGGGTTAGTGCGGGGGCAATCTTAGAGGAAGCTTAGCCTAGTGGGCTAGAGAAATGAAGGTAAGGGGCAGAGGCAGCTACTCAAATGGTCTTAACCTTAGTGAGAAATGAAGGCAAGGGGCAGAGGCAACTACTCAAATGGTCTTAACCTTAGTGACAAAGATGTCGATGAGCCCCTTGCCCCTGTATCTGTGGATGGAGGAGAGGGGTTTGAGAAGACCATTTGTAGTCAAGAAGATAAAGTAGGGGGTTACTTTTGCATTGCAGAATATTCCTGGAATGCAGACAAGAGCAGCTGATAGTCCTTTCATGTTGTCCAACCAGAATGGCTATATTTTTTTTCTTCTTCATTGTGGGAGGTGAGCATCCCTAATTGCCCTTGTTCAGAGACCCATTGCTGTGTGTCTGGAGTCACATATAGGCAGATTCCCTTCCCTAAAGGACATTAGTGAACCAGATGGGTTTTTACGATAATTGGCAATGGTTTCATGGCGTCTTCAAACTTTTAATTCCAGATTTTTTTATTGAATTCAAATTTTACCATCTGCCATGGTGGGATTTGAGCCCAGGACCCCAGAGCATTACCCTGGGTCTCTGGAATACTAGTCAATGGCCATACCACTGCGCAGCCTCCCCGTAGAGGAGGGTGAGCTAGATGTCTGCCATATCTGTTCAAATCTGCATCCTTTGGAATTAAAGGAGCGGAGATGAGGGCCAGACCAAGGTAGTGTAATGAGTGTGATGGTTTAATGGGACTAGGGATCCAAGGTAGAGGTGAGGGTATGGTTGAGTACATCGAGGTGCAAAAATGCCATGGTAAATGGAGGGCCAAAGACTAGGCACTTGGGATTTTGAAAGTGCTGTTGTAAGTAAATATTAATGTAACATGAGACTGTAAACTCCTCATGGATGGAAATCATCTTTTTTGGTCAGATATAGGTTTATATTGTTAAAAACCTTGGAACATATTGGAGTTGGGTGGGTTAGTTAAATTTAGTAAGTATTAAAGATATTCTGGAGCTTGCTTAGAGAGTTGGGGATGTTTGTCTTGGGGTTGGCTACTGGTGTTTTGCCTCTGAATTAGCATTTTTGGTAGTTGGGGAGGGTAATGCATGAGACTGCAACATATGGTGATATCTTTTATTGCCTGTTTGTATGTATGCCCTTTAATCTCCTGGGGGATAACAAGCAAAATTACAGAATTTTTATCTGTTGCCAAAATTCCACTCTTCAGTCTTGATCTGTTGCTTTTCATAGGCTTCATTTCCCTCTCCTGTGACCCCGCCTGGTTCAACACACTCTTGTTTCACAGGTAATTGCCGCAGCCATTCTGCACAAGTGTCACTCCACAGAGAATATAGAGACAAATGTACAATAAATCTGTGTTTTCTTGTGGGACTGGTTAAGTGAAGATTTTTCTCTTCTGGCTGTTTGTTTTGTGCATTTTGTGTGCTCGCTGGATTAACAGTTTTATTTTGAAAGAAAAGCTTAATAATACATTTATTGAGTAGGAGACCTATTGGACTGATTAATTATTAATGTCAAGAGAAATTCAGGAAGTAGATTTTCCAATAAAATGTCAGTTACATTGATTGATGACAATCCAGTTGATTGACCTCATGTTGCATTAAAGTTCAGTTTTTCCTTCTCAAACTACAACCCATTGATAAGTTGATGAATGTTTGCTAATGATGTGCTTGCTAGTGTGAGAATGGATTTTTAAATATATTTTTAGGGAACATTGTGGTATTCTGTGAAGAAGGGTGTGCGTGTGTAAATTATTTAATTATGCTGGGGAAAGGTTACTAGAGACAGATTGCCTGGGAGGTTTAAGATATGAAAGGATAGAGGCATTAGGTTTGTGCATTTGTAATGAGATATTATGGCAGTTTGAGGTACAAATAAATAGGTTGGACCTAACATGCATTTTTCGATAAGTTGAGAGTTCATTTGACTATCAGAGGGAAGTCAGAGGTGACAATAAACATTTTTGTATCTTACAGGAGTTCCATGGGTAAATAGAAGAGGGTATATTATATTTTATTGACCTGATAGGAGAGACGAAATAGAAAGATTAAAGATTTTATATTTGGAAGGATTTGAGTTCAAAGAGGTGTGAGAACAATGGAACCTGAGATGAAAGGGTGACCAAGGTTGGGAACTGACTATCTAAGGGTCTCGATATTTAGGAAGGACAGACAAAAAGGCAAAGGAGGTGGCATGGTGTTGTTAGTTAAGGATGAAATTAGTGCAATAGTGAGAGAGGATGTTGGCTTTGAAAATCTGGATGTCGAATCAGTCTGGGTGGAGCTAAGAAGCAACAAAGGGCAGAAAACATTTGCGGGAATTGTCCATAGGCCTCCAAACGGTAGTTGTAAGGTAGGGGACGGCATTGAATAGGAAATTAGAGATGCATGTAACAAGGGTGCTATAGTAATCATGGGTGACTTTAATTTACATATAGACCAGACAAACCAAATTAGTAATAATAATGTGATGGATAAATTCCTAGAGCCTGTACGAGAGGGCTTTGTAGATCTGTTTGTTGAGCAACCAACTAGGGAACAGGCTATCCTAGATTGGGTATTGTGCAATGAGAATGCGATAATGCATAATGTTGTTGTGTGGGGTCCTTTAGGGAAGAGATGACATGATAGAATTCTTCATTAGGATGGAAAATGAAGTAGTCCGATTTGAAACTAGGGTCCTAAATCTTAACAAAGGGAACTATGAAGGTATGAGGTTGAACTAAGGTAGATTGGGGAACTTCATTAAAATGGCTAATATTTAAAGAACGAATGCATGCGTTACAACAGTTATATATTGCTATCTGGCGCAAAAACTCAACAGAAAAAGCAGCCCAACCATGGCTAACCAAAGAAAATAAGCATAGTATTAGATCCAAAGAGGGGTTATATAAGATAAAAGCAAAAAAATGTGGATGCTGGAAATCCAAACCAAAAACAAAAATACCTGGAAAAACTCAGCAAGTCTGGCAGCAACTGTGGAGAGGAACACTGTTAACATTTCGAGTCCGAATGACCCTTCAACAGAACTAAGTAAAAATAGAAGAGAGGTGAAATATAAGCTGGTTTAAGGGGGTGGTGGGGCAAGTAGAGCCAGTGATAGATGGAGTTATTGGGAAAAAAGGGGGGGATCGGAAAGGGGGTGGGGATGGAGGAGAGGGTTCATGATCTAAAATTGTTGAACTCAATATTCAGTCCGGAAGGCTGTAAAGTGCCTAGTTGGAAGATGAGTTGCTAATCCTCCAGTTTGCTTTGAGCTTCACTGGAACATTGCGGCAGCCCAAGGATGGACATGTGGGCACGAGAGCAGGGTGGAGTGTTGAAATGGCAAGCGACAAGGAGGTCTGGGTAATGCTTGCGGACAGACCAAAAGTGTTCTGCAAAGCGGACAACCAGCCTGCGTTTGGTCTCTCCAATGTAGAGGAAACCGCATTGGGAGCAACGAATGCAGTAGACTAAATTGAGGGAAGTGCATGTGAAATGCTGCTTCACTTGAAAGGAGTGTTTAGGCCCTTGGATGGTGAGGAGAGGGGAATTGTAGGGGCAGTTGTTGCACCTTCTGCGGTTGCATGGGAAGGTGCCGTGGGAGGGAGTTGACGTGTAAGGGGTGATGGAATGCCGCCAGGGGGTGTGAAGGGAAGATGTGTTTGGTGGTGGCATCATGCTGGAGTTGGCGGAAATGGCGGAGGATAATCCTTTGAATGCGGAGGCTGGTGGGGTGATAAGTGAGGACAAGGGGGACCCTATCATGTTTCTGGGAGGGAGAGGAAGGTGTGAGGGCGGATGTGTGGGAGATGGGCCGGACACGGTTGAGGGCCCTGTCAACCACTGTGGGTGGAAAACCTTGGTTAAGGAAGAAGGAAGACATATCAGAGGAACTGTTTTTGAAAGTGGCATCATCAGAACAGATGCGGCGGAGGTGAAGGAACTGAGAGAATGGGATGGAGTCCTTACAGGAAGCAGGGTGTGAGGAGTTGTGATCGAGGTAGCTGTGGGAGTCGGTAGGCTTGTAATGGATGTTGGTGGACAGTCTATCACCAGAAATTAAGACAGAGAGGTCAAGGAAGGGAAGGGAAGTGTCAGAGATGGACCATGTGAAAATGATGGGGGGGTGGAGATTGGAAGCAAAATTAATAAATTTTTCCAGGTCCCGATGAGAGCATGAAGCAGCACCAAAGTAATCATCGATGTACCGGAGAAAGAGTTATGGGAGGGGGCCGGAGTAGGACTGGAACAAGGAATGTTCCACATACCCCATAAAGAGACAGGCATAGCTGGGGCCCATGTGGGTACCCATAGCCACACCTTTTATTTGGAGGAAGTGAGAGGAGTTGAAGGAGAAATTGTTCAGTGTGAGAACAAGTTCAGCCAGACGGATGAGAGCAGTGGTGGATGGGGATTGTTCCGGCCTCTGTTTGAGGAAGAAGCAGAGAGCCATCAGACCATCCTGATGGGGGATGGAGGTGTAGAGGGATTGGACGTCCATGGTGAAGAGGAGGTGGTTGGGGCCAGGGAACTGGAAATTGTTGATATGATGTAGGGTGTCAGAGGAATCACGGATGTAGGTGGGAAGGGACTGAACAAGGAGAGAGAGAATGGAATCAAGAAAGCAAGAAATGAGTTCCGTGGGGCAGGAACAGGCTGACACAATCGGTCTGCCGGGACAGTCCTGTTTGTGGATTTTGGGTAGGAGGTAGAATCGGGCCGTCCGAGGTTGGGAGACTATCAGGTTGGAAGCTGTGACAGTAACAGTCCTGGAAACAATGGCTTGATGTTAAGTGGTGGGGTCATGGTCCAGGGGGAGGTAGGAGGAAGTGTCTGCGAGTTGACGCTCAGCCTCTGCGAGGTAGAGGTCAGTGTGCCAGACAGCAACAGCACCACCCTTGTCAGCGGGTTTGATGACAATGTCAGGGTTGGACCTGAGAGAACGGAATGCAGCAAGTTCAGAGAGAGACAGGTTAGAGTGGGTGAGAGGAGCAGAGAAATTGAGACGACTAATGTCACGCCGACAGTTCTCAGTGAAAAGATCAAGAGAAGGTAAGAATCCAGAGGGCGGGGTCCAGGTGGAGGGAGAATATTGGAGGCGGGTAAAAGGATCCGTTGAACGGGGAGAGGACTCCTGCCCAAAGAAGTGAGCCCGGAGACGAAGACGCGTAAGAAGAGTTCAGCATCGTGCCGAGCCCGAAATTCATTGAGGTGATGGCGTAAGGGTATGAAACTAAATCCTTTGCTGAGCACTGAACGTTCAGCGTCGGAGAGAGGAAGGTCGGCGGGTATGGTGAATACACGGCCGGGGCTGGGATTGGAAGACGGGATGGGGACAGACGGACAGGCAGGGGTGGAGGGTCCTGGTGTTATATAAAGTTGCTAGAAAAAGTAGCAAGCATGAGGATTGGGAACAGATTTGAATTCAGCAAAGGAGAGCCAAGAGATTGATTAAGAGGGAGAAAATAGAGTATGGGAGTAAACTTGCAAGGAGCATAAAAGCGGACTTTAAAAACTTTTGTAAGAACGTAAAAAGAAAAATATTAGTGAAGACAAATGTAGGTCCTTTAGTAGTCCGAATGTAGCCCGAAACAGGAGAATTTATAATAGAAAACAAGGAAATGACAGAGCAATTAAACAACTACTTTAATTCTGTCTTCACAGAGGAAGACACAGATAACTCCCCAGAAGTGCTAGAGAACCAAGGGCCTAGTGAGAAGGAGGATTTAAAAGAAATTTAAAAAAAAATAGTGCTGGAGGAATTAATGGGTCTGAAAGCTGATAAATACCATTGCCAAGAATCTGCATCCCAGGGTGCCAAAGGAGGTGACAATGGAAATAGTGGATGCGCTGGTTGTCATCTTCCAAGATTCTATAGATTCTGGAACATCAGACTGGAGGGTGGCAAATGTAACCCCACTATTTAAAAAAGGAGGGAGGGAGAGAACAGCAATTATAGACCCGTTAGCCTAACGAAAAATGCTGGAGTCTATTATAAAGAATGTGATAAAAGGACACTTAGAAAATACCGATGGGATTAGGAATAATCAACATGGATTTATAAAAGGGAAATCATGTTGGACAAACCTACTGGAGTTTTTTGAGGACGTAACTAGCAGAATAGATGAGGGAGAACCAATGAACGTGGTCTATTTAGATTTTCAAGAGACTTTTGATAAAGTCCCACATAAGAGGTTAATATGTAAAATTTAAGCACCTGGGATTGGGGGTAATATATTGGCATGGATTGAGAATTGGTTAGCAGACAGGAAATAGAGTAGGCATAAATGGGCCTTTTTTGGAGTGGCAGGCGGTGACTAGTGGGATTCTGCATATCAATGATTTGGCTTAGGGAACCAAATGTAAAATTTCCAAGTTTGCTGATGACATGAAATTTGGAGGGAATGTGAATGGTGAGGAGGGTGTTAAGAGGCTTCAGGACGATTTAGACAGGTCGAGTGAGTGGGTGAATATGTGGCAGATGCGATATAACGTGGGTAAATGTGAGGTTACCCACTTAGTCGGAAAAGCAGAATGGCAGATTAAATGGTAATAGATTGGGAAATGTTGATGTACAGAGGGACCTGGGTACTCTTGTACACCAATCACTGAAAGCAAGAATGCAGGTGCAGCAAGCAGTTAAGAAGGCAAATGGTATGTTGACCTTCATTGCAAGAGGACTTGAGTACAGGAGCAAGGATGTCTTACTGCAGCTGTACAGGGCCTTGGTGAGACCACACCTAGAATATTGTGTACAGTTTTAGTCTCCTTACCTAAGAAAGAATACACTTGCCATACAGGGGGTGGAATGAAGGTTCACCGGAGTGATTCCTGGGATTGCAGGATCGTTGTATGAGGAGACTTTGGGCCAATTAGACCGGCATTCACTGGAGTTTAGAAGAATGAGAGGTGATCTCATTGAAACTTAGAAAATTCTGACGGCTGGACAGACTAGATACAGGGATGATGTTTCCTCTGGCTGGGAGTCTAGAAGAAGAGGTCACAGTCTCAGGATATTAGGTAGGTCATTTAGGACTGAGAAGAGGTGAAACCTCTTCACTCAGAGGGTGGTGAACATGTGGAATTCTCCACTACAGAAGGCTGTGGAGGCCAAGTCACGGAATATATTTAAGAAAGAAAGAGATAGATTTCTGAACTCCTAAGGCGTCAAGGGTAATGGGGAGAGAGCAGGAGTATGGTGTTGAGACAGAGGATCAGCCATGATTGTATTGATTGGCGAGCAGCTTGAATGGCTGAATGAGCTACTACTGCTGTGTTCCTATGATAAAGCTGCTGTGGAAAGCTTAGTTGTTGGCTGTTGGCTGTGTGAGGAAGATCTCCTGGAAATAGGTCTTGGCTGGGAGAAGATGCAGTTTAAATTGGTTATCCAGTCAAGTCAGAAAAGCCTTGGGCTGCAAAAAGCAGTCTTGCAGTCCTGCAAGAGCAAGCTCTCTTTATTAAAAACAGAGAGTGGGTGAGCGTGGACTTTTATTTAAAACAGAGCAGGGAGTTTTCATTTAAAAAGAGCATGAAGAGCAGCTGATTGGGGAGTTGGATTGGTGAGTATTTCTAGTCTTTAGATTAAAATTAAGGTCTATAGTTAATGTTTAGATCACAGAATCACACAGTGCAGAAGAGGCCCTTTGGCCCATCAAGTCTGCACCGACACGTGAGAAACGCCCGACCTACCTACCTAATCCCATTTACCAATACTTGGCCCATAGCCTTGAAAGTTATGACGTGCCAAGTGCTCATCCAGGTACTTTTTAAAGGATGTGAGGCAACCCGCCTCCACCCCCCTCCCAGGCAGCGCATTCCAGACCGTCACCACCCTCTGGGTAAAAAAGCTTTTCCTCACATCCCCCCTAAACCTCCTGCCACTCACCTTGAACTTATGTCCCCTTGTGACTGACCCTTCAACCAAGGGGAACAGCTCCCTATCCACCCTGTCCATGCCCCTCATAATCTTGTACACCTCGATCAGGTCGCCCCCTCAGTCTTCTCTGTTCCAGTGAAAACAACCCAAGTCTATCCAACCTCTCTTCATAACTTAAATGTTTCATCCATATAAACCACATCAACTGCACTACCCTCATCTACACACCTGGTCACCTCCTCACAAGATTCAATCAAATTTGTTAGGCATGACCTCCCTATGACAAAGCCATGCTGAGTATCCATGATCAAACCTTGACTCTCCAAGTGGAGATAGATTCTCTCCTTCAGAATTTTCTCCAATAGTTTCCCTACCACTGATGTGAGACTCACTGGTCTGTAGTTCCCTGGCTAATTTCTACAACCCTTCTTAAATAGCGGAACCACATTAGCTGTTCTCCAGTCCTCTGGCACCTCCCCCGTAGCCAGAGAGGAATTAAAAATCTGGGTCAGAGCCCCTGCGATCTCCTCCCTTGCCTCCCTCAGCAGTCTGGGACACAAATCATCCGGACCTGGAGAATTGTCCACTTTTAAATCTGCCAATACCTTGTCACTCCCTCTATCAATTTGCTCAAGAGCCTCGCAGTCACTCTCCTCGAGTTCGTCCTCATTCTCTTGGGTGAAGGCAGATATGAAGTATTTGTTCAACACTCTAACAATGTCATCTGGCTCCACCCATAGATTGCCCCCTTAGTCCCTTATGGGCCCTACTCTTTCCTTGGTTAACCTCTTCCCACTGATATACTTATAGATCTCTAGTTTTTATGTTCTCTTTCTTACAAATAGCCTGTTAGGTGTAAGATTGATACCGGTGTAAATAGTTAAATTCAATGAAGTGTAAAGAGCAGGGATACTGGAGTAATTAATTAATAAATAAAATAAGATAGCGATGGCAGGGCAGGTGATGTGTCACTGCTTTGCACGTGGGAGCACAAGGTGATCTGGAGCAAACACACCTAATGTAAGTGTTTGCAGCTCGAGGAACTTCAGACCCAAGTTAAGGAGCTGGAGTCTGAGCTGCAGACATTGCGCCGCATCAGGAAGGGGGAAAAGTTACCTGGGCACTTTGTTCCAGGAGGCGGTCACACCCCACAGGTTAAATAATTCGAATTTGGTCTGTGATCAGGGACAGGAGGGTGTGACTGCAGGTGAGGCAGATATGGGGATCCAGGGGGTGGTGTTCAAGGAGCCTCAGCCCCTGAAATTGTCCAACAGTTACAGGGTTCTTACAAGCTGTGTGGAAGAGAGCAGGAACTGCAGGGAGGATGAATGACCTGACCATGGCACCGTGGTACAGGTGGGGGGAGGAAATAGGAACGTAGTAATGGTAGGGGACAGTATAACTAGGGGGATAGATATGGTTCCCTGCAGCTGTGAGCATGAGTCCCGAAGGCTGTGTTGCCTGCCCGGTGCCAGGGTTAAGGACTGGAGAGGAACTTGGAGTGGGAAGGGAGGGATCCAGTTGTCGTCATCCACATTGGTACCAACGACATTGATAGGACTAGAAAGGAGGTTCCGCTGAAAGAATTTGAACAGTTGGGACCTAAGTTAAAAAGCAGAACCTCCAAGGGATTACCACCTGAACCATGGGCAAATTGGCATCGGTTAAATAAATTCAAGGAGCGTGGCTCAGAGATTGGTGTGGGAGGAATGGGCTTCAGTTCACGGGGCATCAGTACTGGGGTAGAAGGGAATTTTTTTTACCATGGGATGGGCTTCACTTGAACAGTGTCCTGGCAAATCGGATAGCTAGGACTGTAAAGAGGGCTTTAAACTGATTGGTAGGGGGAGGGTTCTGGAGAGGGGATAAGTAGGCTTACAAAGCAAAAGAATATAACGGCATTGCAGGGCAGCTGCTTAGGTAATGATACCCAGGGTGTGATATGAAGGGACAGAATGTACAAACATTTAAAAAAAACAGCAAATAGGGTCAAAGGGGGGGAAAAAGGGTAAAAAGGCAAAATTAATGGCTCTTTACTTAAATGCATGTAGTATTCAGAACAAAATAAATGAATTAACGGCACAAATAGAGATTAATGGGTCTGATCATATATGGTTACAAGGAGATCAAAGCTGGGAACTAAATATTTAGGGGTATGTAACTTTTCAAAAAGACAGGCAGGAAGGAAAAGGTGGTGGGGCAGCTTTGTTAGTACAAGATGGAATAAGTACGATAGTAAGAAATGATCTTGGATCAGAAGGTCCAGTGTGGAATTGGATCCACATTCAATAACCTCACATTTTCCCACATTACATTCCATCAGCCAAGATGTCAATGTGAAGATGTGGAATCCATATGGATGAAGGTAAGAAATAACAAGGGGAAGAAGACACTGGTGCGAGTAGTCTATAGGCCCTCTAACAGTAGCTATGCTGTCGGACAGAGAATACATCAGGAAATAATGAAGGCATGCAAAAAAGGCAATATATTAATTATGCATGACATTAATCTCCATGTAGAATGGGAAAATCAACTTGGCAGAAGTAGCCACGAGCAAGAATTCATAGAGTGTATTCGGGCAGTTTCCTAGGACATTATATGTTGTGGATCCAACCAGGGATCAGGCTGTTTTGGATTTGGTAATGTGTAACGAGGCAGATTTAATAAATGATCTCAGAGTAAAAGATCCTGTAGGAAACAGTGACCATACTATGGTGGAATTTAGCATTCAGTTTGAGAGTGAGAAATTTAGCTCAGAAACATCTGTGCTAAACTTAAATAAGGGTAATTGTAAAGAAATGAGAGCAGAGTTGGCTGGAGTGGACGGGGAAAGGAGTTTAGCAGAAAAGATGCTTGATGAACAATGGAAGACGTCTAAGAAAATAGATTATGGCTCATAACAAAAATATATCCCAGTGAGAAAGAAGGATTCTAGGAAGGGGATAAGCCAACCATCGTTAACCAAGGAAGTTAAGGGTTGTATCCAAGTGAAAGAAAAAACATATAACGTGGCAAAGATTAGTGGTAAGCCAGAGGATTGGGAATGCTTTAAAAATCCAACAAAAGGTGACCAAAAAATAATAAAGAGGGAGAAAATAAACTTTGAGGGTAACCTAGCAAATAATATAAAAATGGACAGTAAGAGCTTCTTTAAATGTATAAAAAGGAAGAGAAAGGCCAAATTCAATATAGGCCCCTTAGAGAATGAGGCTGGGGAAAGAATAATGGGGAATCCGGAAATGGCAGAGGAGTCGAATAAATACTTTGCATCAGTTTTCACGGTAGAAGGCGCTAATAGCATATCGAGAATACTAAATAATCATGGGGCAAAAGGGAGAGGAAATAAATACAATAACTATCACTAGAGAAAAAGTACTAGGGAAACTAATGGGGCTAAAGGCCGATAAGTCACCTGGACCTGATGGGTTGCATCCTCGGATATTAAAGGAAATAGCTGCAGAGATATTAGATGCACTAGTAGTCATCTTCCAAGAGTCCTTCGATTCTAGAAAAGTCCCAGAGGATTGGAAAACTGCCAATGTAACATCTTCAATCAAAAATAGAGGGAGACAAAAAACAGCTAACTGTAGGCCAGTTAACTTAACATCTGTCATTGGGAAAATGTTGGAGTCTATTATAAAGGATGTAATAGCAGAGCATTTAGAAATACATAATCTAATCAAGCAGAGTCAGCATGGCTTCATGAAGGGGAAATCATGCCTGACAAATTTAGAATTCTTTGAGGAGGTAACAAGCAGGATAGATAAAGGGGAACTTAAAGGGGAAGATGTAATATATTTGCATTTTCAAAAAGCGTTCGATAAGGCATCGTACATATGTCTGCTGAATAAGATAAGAGCCCATGGTTTGGGAGAAGCACATTAGCAAGGATAGAGGACTGGTTAACTAATAGAAGACAGAGAGTTGGGATATGGGGGCGGCATTTTCAGGATGGCAACCTGTAACTAGTGGAGTGCCACAGGGATCAGTGCTGGGGCCACAATTATTTACAATACATATTGATGACTTGGATGAGGGAAATGAATGTACTATCATCAAATTTGCAGATGACACAAAAATAGGTGGGAAGGCAAGTGGTGAGGATGACACAAGGAGTCTACAGAGGGGTATAGACAGGTTAAGTGAGTGGACAAAAACTTGGCAGATGGAATGTAATGTGGGAAAATGTGAGGTATGCACTGGAAGAATAGAGGTGCTGAATATTATTTAAATGGAGAAAGACTGCAGAAAGCTGCGGCACAGAGGAATTTGGTGGATCCTCCTGCATGAATCCCAAAAAGCTAACATACAAGTTCAGCAGGTAATAGGTAAGGCAAATGGAATGCTGGCCTTTATTTCAAAGGGAATGGAGTATAAAAATAGGCAACTCTTGCTAAAACTATACCAGGCACTAGTTAGACCACACCTAGAATAGTGTGAACAGTTTTGGCCCCCTTATCTAAGAAAAGATATACTGACATTGGAGGCAGTCCAAAGTAAGTTCGCTAGGTTGATCCCAGGTATGGACGGATTTTGTTTTGAGGAGAGGTTGAGTAGGTTGGGCGTGTACTTGTTGGAGTTTAGAAGAATGAGAGGCGACCTTAATGAAATATATGATTCTTAGGGGGCTTGACAGGATCGATGCTGAGAGATTGTTTCCCCTTGTGGGAGAGTCTAGGGCCAGAGGGCATAACCTTAGAATATGGGGGCGCTCATTTACGACAGAGATGAGGAGGAATTTCTTCTCTCAGAGGGTAGTGAATCTGTGGAATTCTTTACCGTAGGAGGTTTTAGAAGCTGGGTTGTTAAGTATATTGAAGGCTGAGATGGACAGATTTTTAATCAGTAAGGGAATCAAGGGTTTGGAGAAAAGGCAGGAAAGTGGAGTTGAGGATTATCAGATCAGCCATGATCTAATTGAATGGTGGAGCAGACTCAGTGGGCCAAACGGCCTACTTCTGCCCCTACGTCTTATGGTCTTATTGTCTTTTAGCCTTGAATTTCCAAAGCAGAGTGAAAGAGAGTTTAAAAGGCCATGTGGTATGCCTTTATTAAAGCTGCAGCAGTTTGCCTTGTGCAATATTATTGGATTTTTATAGTTAAACATCTATAAAGGGAGTGTTGCCTGGAAGGTGTTTGCCTGTGGGTCTCACTAAGTAGGGAGTCTTTTTGATGATGTCTTGTATGACTAATTTTAAGCGTGTAACTGTAATCTTGTGTGCTTAAGTTTTCTTTTAATCTTGTTTATAGAACTTTTAATTTTTAAAATCCTAAAAGTGTTACTGGACTACTTGCTGCTGAGATCAGTATGCTTTCTTCTCGTTTTTAGAATTCAAAATAAAAGGGTATGGCCCGTAAACCAAGTTTCACTCTGGGATTTGGTTTACTCAGCAATTAACACTTGTTGTGGTGCTCAGGGAAGAGCATGAACATGAAGGTGGAGTGCATTGACTTTAATTCCTTTCGTTTTTGGAACGGCTTGAATGGGATGGGCTTTTTGTGCATTGGACATCCTTCCCTGTTGTTGAAAGTTCTTTAATTAGTTGACCCCTGTTGGCTATTTCCTTGAATCGTGACATTTTTTTTATGAAGGCCTTTGGCGATGTGGAATCTGGCTGCACATGTTCAAGCAAGCAGACTCTTGCTTTGAATTGTTTTTTTCTTTGCGCTTGTTTTTTTTTCACCAACGCAGTTTGATATTTGGACCCATCAACTACAAACACTGAAAATATTGTTTGTGGTTTATAAACATTGATCAAGTATCAGTACAAGTATATCAGTGGTATTGATTCAAAAGTTCTTAATGTCACAGACCTAGCTTTTGAATGTTCAAAGGAAAGAAAGCTTAGCAAAGCCCAAATTATTTGTGCTCATTACTGTGTTTTTCAAACCTTTGGCTGTGACAGACAGTCCAGTCAAGAAAAACAATTTGAAAATGTTTTCTTGTCCTGTGATTCAATTTCCAGTTGGTTGAATAATGTCCATTTTTTGCTTTGGTTATTATAGAATAAATGCCATAACTACATTCGAATTTTGAAAGCCTGGAATAATACACATCTCTTTGCCTGCGGGACGTACGCTTTTGATCCTCACTGTGCATATATCGTAAGTGCATTTTTAACAATAGATGATATGATGAAGGGAAATGTATCCAAAATTAACAAACATCTCTTCTTTTTGCCAGCATGAAGGCACTTAAAGAGGAAGCTTTCTTGCTTAATAGTATAATATTGTTTGATAGTAGGCAGTCCAGAATAACAGTACAAGGTTGGATGTGGTGGGCAGAATGGGGAACTTTGTTAGTAACCTACCTCCTGTTTATACTGGCAGTGGTAGAAGTGGGGACCAGCAGGACACCCAATTTAGAATTAATGAGATAGGAATACAAAATTAGGAGTTGGAGTTAACCAAGGGCCTGTTTCCTTCCAAGTGAAGTTGGTAGTTGTGTTTTCAACAGATGGCGAAAAGCAAGTATTGAAATTCCTCCGCCTTGACCCGACATTTCAATGGATAGAGGACAGAGTTTGGACAAAGAAAGCGTATGATCTGGAAGCGGTTGCAGCAGTAGGTGTTTGGAATACTCTGTAGAGGGAACTTTACAAGAATGACGATTTTGAGTTTGGAACAGATAGTCTATCCAACCTCTCTTCATAGCTTAAATGTTTCATCCCAGGCAACATCCTGGTGAATCTCCTCTGCACCCTCTCCAGTGCAATCACATTCTTCCTATAATGTGGCGACCAGAACTGCGCACAGTACTCCAGCTGTGGCCTCACCAAGGTTCTATACAACTCCAACATGACCTCCCTACTTTTGTCATCTATGCCTCGATTGATAAAGGCAAGTGTCCCATATGCCTTTTTCACCACCCCACTAACATGCCCCTCTGCCTTCAGAGATCTGTGGACACACACGCCAAGGTCCCTTTGTTCCTCAGAACTTCCTAGTGTCATGCTGTTCAATGAATACTTCCTTGTCAAATTACTCCAATTGTCGGTGAAGAGAGGGTGGTGGGGTGAACCAATGAAAGGACGAAGTCTTTAATAGCTTGTTATCATACCCACTTGCTGTTGATATTCTTTGCTGTATTATTTGTGCGCATTATATTTGTGTGTATATTTCAAATCAAGGTGTTCATTTTCCTCCTTACCTCCTTACCCACAGCCTCCTTAAAAGATCTTAGTGATGGACCCATCTTCTGATAATGAATTGCTTGACCAGCCTTGACCTACCTCTGTTAAAACCAAAAGTGGGTAGATTGGGGCTTGGTTTTCCATTTTATGTTTACCCTTACCTGTGTCCTCCCCCCACACCCCCAGTGTGAAACAGATCAAGAAGGCTGATGATGGGTGGTTTCATTGCAGGATATTTAAGAAATAAACCTGTTGAAAAGGGAAACGCTCTTCTTGGACCTAAACTGTGTAACAGGGGCACTGCTCATTGAAACATATAAAGTTCTGAAGGGGCTTGACAGGGTAAATGTTCTTACGTAGTCGTGCAGGCTCGATAAGCGGTATAGCCGACTCTGGCTCCTATTAGGTCCTTATGTTTTCATCTTCTTTGAAATACAGGTGTTAAAGATAATAGTTGAATTAATACCTCATTATTCACGGCCCCTTTAAAAGATCTTAGTGATGGACCCACCTTCTGATAACCAGTTTGCTTGACCAACCCTTCCCAGCCTGCCTCTTAAAATCAAAAGTGGGAAAGTTAAGGTCTGGTTTTCCTTTTTGTTTTCTCCCTACCTGTCTCCTTCCCCCACATGCCCTGAGGAGTTAAAATTATCCCTCTGTGCTATAAATCCATTATAGTACATAAACTTCAGTATTGTTCAACACTGTGTTTCAGA
Source organism: Carcharodon carcharias (assembly GCF_017639515.1). Lineage (NCBI taxonomy): Eukaryota > Metazoa > Chordata > Chondrichthyes > Lamniformes > Lamnidae > Carcharodon > Carcharodon carcharias. Next base: position 254,680,478 of record NC_054467.1, on the reverse strand, counting down.
GCATCTTCAATTCTGTCAACGCAACAGAGGGTAGAGTGCAAGGAATGGAAAAGGGGAGAGGGAGATGTCCATTTGAACCAATGCAACCATTTGCTGCAACTCTGGCAGGTAAGTGATTCGAGAAGGGAAGATGCTGGTCTGGGTCTTTTTTTCCCTCCTAACATGGCTGACTCATACTGGGATTTTGTTCCATGGGGGCACAGAATTATAGGAATTACTGGACGAGAAAAGACCTAGTTCACCACCTACAGTCCTGGTAGTCATATGACACAATATTGATGGAATTATTGACTAATAGCAATCCCTATCCATTAGTCTACAACAGAAGTGTTGCCGGTGGTGGAGAGGTCCAGGGTCACCTGTTCCCTGATCCCTCAAGCATGTTACTTTTGGTCCATGTCATATGTCAAATTATTCAGCAGAAGGTTCCCTTGACCTTCCTGGTAACTCTTTCGAGTACAAACCTGTTTCCATCTGTTTCAGATTGACCTTCCTGGTACTTGAGCTATGTGACAGGGAAGGTTAACGAGGGCCGCTGCACCTGATTGCTAGTCACCCCAGTTCTGCTTTCTTGCTGGAAGTGTGCAATTATGCATTGGGTGAAGACAAGCATTGGAATCATCCATGAATCACAGAATCACAGTGCAGAAGCGGCGCTTGGATCCATCGAGTCTGCACCGACACCTGACCTACCTACTTAATCCTATTTACTAGCACTTGGCCCATAGCCTTGTATTTTATGACATGCCAAGTGCTCATCCAGGTATTTTTTAAAGGATGTGAGGCAACCTGCCTCCACCACCCTCCAGGCAGTGCATTCCAGACTGTCACCGCCCTCTGTGTAAAAAAAAGTTTTTCCTCACATCTCCCCTAAACTTTCTGCCCCTCACTTTGAACGTATGCCCTCTTGTGACTGACCCTTCAACTAAGGGGAACAGCTGCTCCCTATCCACCCTGTCCATGCTCCTCATAATCTTGTACATCTCGATCAGGTCACCCCTCAGTCTTCTCTGCTCCAACGAAAACAACTCAAGTCTATCCAACCTCTCTTCATGACTTAAATGTTTCATCCCAGGCAACATCCTGGTGAATCTTTTCTGCACCCCCTCCAGTGCAATCACATCCTTCCTACAATGTGACGACCAGAACTGCACACAGTACTCCAGCTGTGGCCTCACCAAGGTTCTATACAACTCCAACATGACTCCCTACTTTTGTAATCTATGCCCTTGATTGGTAAAGGCAAGCGTCCCATATGCCTTTTTCACCACCCCACTAACATGCCACTCTGCCTTCAGAGATCTATGGACATACATGCCAGGGTCCCTTTGTTCTTCAGAACTTCCTAGTGCCATGCCGTTCGTTGAGTACTTCCTTGTCAAATTACTCCTTCCAAATGTATCACCTCACACTTTTCAAGGTTAAATTCCATCTGCCACTTATCTGCCCATTTGACCACCCCGTCTATATCTTGCTGTAGCCCAAGACACTGAACCACACAGCTAACCACCCGGCCAATCTTTGTGTCATCTGCAAACTTACTAATCTTACTCCCCACACATGATGCCCCTTTCAGTTAAGTAACCTGTTGACACTCATAATAAAGCCATCTGTTTCTGTTGATACAGTTCACAAATGGCCTGATTATGACTGTTTGGTTGAGCTCCAAGACTCGCTAATGGATTAGCTCAGCCGGGGTCTGTTTTCGCAGGTGGAGATGAAGTGTTCTTTAACTGTTTAACATCTTTGATAATTTATTCTTTTCTTGAACTCTTCTTCAATGTCTGAATGTTTATTTGGACAAAATTAAGAGGGCTGAAATGAGGTAAAGCTTCTGTTATTGATACTAAAATGGCCCTGTCTGACTGACTCTTTAATAGGGCTATAAGAGCAGCAGTTTTTTTAAAAAAAGATTTTTGAATGGGCATTTCTTTTCTGCGCATTTCAAGACTTGCCATTGTTATGTGGTTCATTGGTTCTATCATACATACTGAGTGGGCGGGCATGGTGGATGCAGGGGGCCATGGAAGGCTGATGAGGCAAAGGTAAGACCTTTTAAAGGTACGTTTCAAATGTTCCCGAATCCAGACTGTGGTTTACAACTCCTCTGAGGGGCCATGAACCAAGTGTCTTCGAGAAGCTGGCCCAACTCCATGAAATTTTATTTTTATTCATTCATGGGATGTGGGCTTCGCTGACTGGGCCAGCATTTATTGCCCATCCCGAGTTGCCCTTGACAACTGAGTGGTTTGCTAGGCCATTTCAAAGGGCATTAAGAGTCAACCACATTGCTGTGGGTCTGGAGTCACATGTAGGCCAGACCAGGTAAAGATGACAGATTTCCTCCCCTAAAGGACATTAGTGAACCAGATGGGTTTTTACAACAATCGACAATGGTTTCACAGTCATCATTAGACTTTTAATTCCAGATTTTTATTGAATTCAAATTCCACCATCTGCTGTGGCAGGATTCGAACCTGGGTCCCCAAAGCATTACCCTGGGTCTACCAGATCACTAGTCTAGTGACAATACCACTACGCCATTGCCTAAAATTGCGAAAAGGTAGGGGTGCCTACCCCTGCGATGGAGGAGGCCAGGTTGGGAGTGCAAGGCATGGGTTTGCTACCTGTACCTTTAACCCATTCTGCGGGTGAGAACCCCAGAATCTTGTCTTCTCCACCATTTTTAAAGGCCTCCGAAATTGGCCTGATTCTGTGAAAATCTGGCTGTCACTATAAAAGCTTGTATGTGAAGACTTGCCAAATAAGGAGGTACAAAATAGATTCAATGGATTTAAAATTGGCTTAGTTGTAGGAGGCAAAGGGTGATGACAGAAGGATGCTTTAGTGACTGGAAGCCAGTATCCAGTGGCGTACCACAGGGATCTGTGCTCGGTCCCCTACTATTCATCATTTATATAAACGAAGTAGATGACTATGTGGGGAGTAGGATTAGTAAGTTTGCGGATGACACAAAGATTGGCCGGGTGGTTAACAGTGAGGTTCAGTGCCTTGAGCTACAGCAAGATATAGACCGGATGGTCAAATGGGCAGATGGAATTTAACCCTGAAAAGTGTGAGGTGATACACTTTGGAAGGAGTAATTTGACAAGGAAGCATTCAATGAACGGCATGACACTAGGAAGTTCTAAGGAACAAAGGACCTTGGCATGTGTGTCCATAGATCTCTGAAGGCAGAGGGGCATGTTAGTGGGGTGGTGAAAAAGGCATATGGGACACTTGCCTTTATCAATCGAGGCATAGATTACAAAAGTAGGGAGGTCATGTTGGAGTTGTATAGAACCTTGGTGAGGCCACAGCTGGAGTACTGTGTGCAGTTCTGGTCACCACATTATAGGAAGAATGTGATTGCACTGGATGGGGTGCATAGGAGATTCACCAGGATGTTGTCTAGGATGAAACATTTAAATTATGAAGAGAGGTTGGATAGATTTGGGTTGTTTTCATTGGAGCAGAAAAGACTGAGGGGCGACCTGATCGAAGTGTACAAGATTATGAGGGGCATGGACAGGGTGGATAGGGAGCAGCTGTTCCCCTTAGTTGAAGGGTCAGTCACGAGGAGGCATAAGTTCAAGGTTTAGGGAGGATGAGAGGAAAAGCTTTTTTACCCAGAGGGTGGTGACAGTCTGGAATGCGCTGCCTGGGAGGGTGGTGAAGGCGGGTTGCCTCACATCCTTTAAAAAGTACCTGGATGAGCACTTGGCACGTCATAACATTCAAGGCTATGGGCCAAGTGCTGGTAAATGGGATTAGATAGGTAGGTCAAGTGTTTCTCAAGTGCCGATGCAGACTTGATGGACCGAAGGGCCTCTTCTGCACTGTGATTCTGTGATACAGATTAGCAACTGGTTCTTTGAGAGATAAGCCCAGCAGAAGTAGGTGCCTTTGGAGAACATGGGAGAGGAAAACAACTGAAGGGAAAGCATAAAGATGGGGTCTGTGCTCCTAATGGGCCCTCATGCCGCAGTCTCTAGCTGTTCATTTCAAAGGGTGGAAAATCAGATTGTGAGCCATAATTTTCTCGTTGTTCTCCCTGCAAATGCGCCATCTGGTGAGACCCTAGGATGGGCTCCACAGCGTTAAAATTATTTTATTTTGTCGTTTAGATACCCGTTTCAGGCAGACCTAAAACACTTGGGTGCTGATCAGGTTCATCCATTCGAAATAACTTATTTCAGTTCTTTCAATTCAAATGATGGAAGGTTGAGTTTTATTCATGAAACAAAAAGCAAAATGCTGCAGGAGCTGGAAATATGAAATGAAACAAAAAGTACTAGAAACACTCAGTAAGTCAGGTTGTATCTCTGCAGAAAAGTTAACCTAGCCTTAACATTAAGTTTAATAATTTAAGACTTTACTACTACTCCCATTTACTTTATGTCATAAACCATCCCAAGGAGTGTTAGAAAGTAAACTTGACACTGAGTCACGTAAAAGGATATATATTGTGGCAGATAACTGAACATATGGTCAACGAGGTAGGTTTTTGGAAGTATCTTAAAGGGCAAAAGAGGGGTAGCAAAGCAGAAAGGTTGAGGGAAGGAATTCTAGAGCTTCATGCCTTGGTAGATGAAGGTTCATCTACCAATACTGGAGCGATTAAAATTGTGGATGCTCAAGAGGCCAAAGTTAGAGACGTGCACATATCTCCCGGGGTTGTGGTGCTGAAAGAGGTTATAAGGATAGGGAGGTGACAATCATGGAATATTTGAAAATATTAAAATTGAGGTTTTACTTAATTGAGAACCAATGTCAATTAGTGAGCTTGGCAGTAATGGATAAATGGGACTTCGTGCAAGTAAGAACACGGTCAGCAGAGTTTTGGATGATCTCTCAAGATTACGAAAGTTAGATTGGAAGACTGGCTGGGAATGTATTGGAATAGTCAAGTCTTCAGGCACCAAAGGCATAGGTGAGAGTTTTCAGCAGATGAGCTGAGGCAGGGATAAGTCAGATGATGTTACAGAGTTAGAAATAGGCAGTCTTAGCCATGACACGGATTTGTGGTCGGAAGCTCATCTTGAGATGACTCTAAGATTGCATGCATACAGTCTTGCTCAGCCTCAAGGAGAAGGATGGAGTTGGTGGCTACAGAATGGAGTTTGTTGTGGGGACAAAAGACAATGACTTTAGTCTTCACAAAATTTATTGTGAAAATTTCTGCTTGTCCAGTACTGGATGTTAGAGAAGCAGTCTGACAATTTAGAGTTAGTGGAGGGATTGAGAAAGATTGCAGCGAGGTAGAGCTGGGTGTTGTCATCTTATGGAAGTTGATGGTTTGCATTTGGATTATGTTGCCGAGTGGCAGTATGCAGATGAGAAATAGGAAGAGGCCAATGTTGGTTCTTGGAGAACACCAGTGGTAACAGTGTAGGAGTGGGAAGAAAAGCCATGACAATATGGAATAATTGCACAAGAGCCACTGGGACTGGAAGAGATGTGTGCAGGTACTTGGAATATTTGCTTCCTGCCAATGAACAAACTTTGGACCCAGCATGCCACTTTCCCTTGGATCCTGTGATATTTTAATTTACTGGTTAGTCATTCCATGTGGGAGCTTGTTAATAGCCCTGCTAAAATCCATGTCGGCCACATCAGATGCACTACCCTCATCGGTCTTCCTTGCCTTCTCAAAAAAATTTAATCAAGTTAGTCAGATGCGACCTTTTTTTAACAAATCCACACTGACTGCCCTTAATTAATCTGTGCCTGGCTAAAGGATCATTTACACAATTTCTCAGAATTTGTTTTACAATAATTTGATTACCACTAAGGCTAGGCCATCTGACCTGTCCTTAGACTATCTCCTCTTCTCTTTGCAGTACAACATTAGTAGTCCTCTGGCAATACACCTGTAGCCAGACAGAGTTGGAAAATGTTGATCAGAGCATCTGCTATTTCTTCCTTTGCTTCCTTTAACAGCCGTTTTGTCCAGACCTGATCACTTATGTACTTTCTAGGATTCTAAACACCGTAATACCTCCCCCACTATGTTTATCCCGTCCAATATTTCACACTCCTCCTTAACTACATTTTCCCATTCATGGATCTGTTAACCCTACTTCCCCCTCTTCTCAGATGCTGCTTGATCTGCTGAGTATTTTCCAGCATTTTCTGTTCTTAATTTCCAGAACACACAGCATTTTGCTCTTTGTATTTGATTTTTTTTCCCCTGAATAACTCTGATGGTGCAGCCAGTACAGATGAAGCACTTGATAGCTGCATACCTCTATGGATTGGTTTTATTTCTTTCTTTTGTTTCTTTCAGATGAAGTGCTGTACGCAGCGACGATGACTGATTTTCAGGGCAAGTATCCAGCTGTGGTTAAGAGCGTGGGATCGCAAGAAAAGATCCGCACAGAGGATTCTGTCAAATGGTTGAGTGGTGAGATTTTGTGATTACATTTTACATCTACTGCACATGATAATGCCAAAGTTAAAAAGGTTATTCTAGAAGGGCAAAATGAATCAAAGTGATCAAGTTTCTTGATATCTGGCCTAGTATCTCTTTACATGGCTGCAAATTTCTCAGTTTTTTTCTGATAATGCTCCTGAGAAGTGTTTTGGCACTGAAATTCGTATACCACATTACTCATTTGTATGGTAGGCAGAACGTCTTTTTGGCTGGATGGCACCACCCTGTTAGTGAAAAATGCCACTTGCATTGCTACTGCATAGTGTGATGCCAGGTCCGAACAACGGGTGGATTGTATCAACCAGCATGTCCCTTCGCTGTTCGCAATAGACAAAGTATTGACTGTACTTACCCAGCCTGTGCTGGCAAAACATAGAACATAATGTCTAATGTTAGGTGTGATTCTGCGATTGGACAGCATTTGCTGAACAATCCCGAGTGTGCTAAGAATTACACTAACATCCGGTTGAAGATTATCAGTTGGGCTCAAAATATGACTCGCTTACACTTGCTAGAATCAGCATATATTCATATGTAGGGACATGTCATCTACAGGCAAAAATAACATGTCCAGGCATTGCACCTTTTTTGAATTAAACGTGGCAGACAATAGTTCCCTGGTGCATTCTCCATGGCAATACCTCAACCAATCAGAGCTGACTTGCCAACTAATCAGCACCCTTTTCTCAATAAGTATAAATTGTTTCTTCCTTTGAAATTTGGCTTTCTTGCATCTGTCCTGATGAGTGCAAGATAAAAAGGGACAGCATATTTTTTTCCAGCAATAAAACTTCTTACTTACATAGCATCTTTAAAGTAATAAAACGTCCCAGGGTGCTTCTTAGCCATTATAAAACAAACAGTAGTAAGTAGACAGTAGTAAGAAACGATCTTGGCTCAGATGATCAGGAAGTAGAATCAATGTGGTTGGAGATTTGGAATAACAAAGGTCAAAAAACACTGCTGGGAGTAGCTTATAGGCTCCCTTACAATAGTTATACCATCGGACAGAGCATTAAACGAGAAATAATTCGAGCTTGTAGGAGCAGCAATGCAATAATCATGGGGGACTTTAATTTTGACATAGATTGGACAATTCAAATTGGCCAAGGTAGTCCAGAAGATGCATTTGTAGAATGTTTTCGTGACAGCTTCCTAGAGCCATACATTATGGAACCAATTAGAGACAAAGATATTTTAGATCTAGTATTGTGTAATGAGATAGTGTTAATTAGTAATTTCACACTAAAAAACACTAGGAAAAAGTGATCACAACACAACAGCGAGAAATCTTCAACAAAAATACATGCCATTGAAAAGCAAAAGCTCGGTGAAAAATCATTCTGTGTTCAACTAGGGAAGTTAATACAAAAACAGAATTACCTGGAAAAACTCAGCAGGTCTGGCAGCATCGGCGGAGAAGAAAAGAGTTGACATTTCGAGTCCTCATGACCCTTCAACAGAACTGAAGTTAATAGTTGTTTATTGTTTATTGTTCGAAAAAAATAAACATTTTTTGCCAAAGCTTTTAACCTTGTACTTTTCAAGACAATTTGCAAGAAAATGTCAACATCAGGGGAAATAACAAACTTGTGCTGTATGAGAAGGGAGTGCTGATTGGTTGGCAAGTGTAGACTACATGACAGGGTTTGTCCTCATGCTCACTGCATCTGTGTATGTATGGGCTGCCCAAGACACACAAAAGTAATGTACCTTTAGGCCCCATCTTACCTATGACCAGCTCTGTACAGCATGAATTGGCCAAGTAGTTGAGGAAATGAGCATGCTTTCCAGATACATGGGGCAGAATTTTTCCCTCAGCGGGGGTGAGCGACGGTGGTCGGGAAGCTGCCTGCGATCGGGGCCGGACAGCGATTTCATGCTGGCGGGCCAATTAAGGCCCGCCCAGCGTGAAACGGGTGCTGCAGCGCTCAGTGGTGCCTGTGTGTTGGTTGGGGGGAGGAGGGAGGAGGCCGGGGAGTGCAAGTTCACGCATGCACGTTGGAAAAGAGTTTTGAACATTAAAAATAAAGATTTTTAAAATGTTATAAAACATGTCCCCTTATGTGATTTTTATTTTTTTTTTGCTGTTGGAAACCTCACCCGCGGATGAGGTTTCCTAAAAAATGCAAAGGCGGCTTGGCCTTTTCACCTGTCCGCCAACTGTAAGGTCGGATGGCCAGCGAAAAATTTCTTTCAACTATGACTTTAATGTCCTTAATAGGCCTTTTAATTGTTGGTGGGCGTGCTGCCGAGCCCCACGTGTGCCCACCAACCGAAATATCATGAGAGTGCGCGATGACTTCGGGAGGTTCGCCCAGCCTCATCGCATGTCATTTTACGCCTGGTCGGGTCGGGCAAACACCCGCCTGACGAGCGTTAGATTCTGGCCACGGTGAAGGATTCCTTTACATTTGCAAAGATCATACAGGACTTGCATGTCGATAGCAAGTTGCGTCCATATGCTCATTTGACATTGCTAGCCTATTCACCAATGTTCCACTTAAGGAAGCCATAGATATTTGTGCTGCAGCATTATCATGGCGATTCATGCGTGAATCAGTATTCATTGAGCTTTTGAACTCAGCAACTCACACTGCTGAGTTCAGTTTTAAACGACACTGAAATTCATATACTACTTTACTTATTTGTGTGATAGGCAGAACATCTTTTTGGCTTGACGGCAGCATCTTGTTAGTGGTGAATACCACTTGTGTTGCTACTGCATAGCAGCAGCACGAAACAGTTAACTTCCACTGTTACTCAGATTCTTGAGATTGACTACCTTGGAAGGGCAAGGTGAGGTGGACTGGGCACTTTTCAGGGCTGAAAGTGATGACCTTGGGCCCGTTCATGAGTTTGTGTGATACACAGCGCGAAATGATCTGATCAGGGTAGCCATTAATCCACAGGATGTCTTTGATGCGCCTCATATTAGCATCAAGCTTGCATAGAGGGGATAATTGGTGTTGCCTTGGGATCCCCTCTAGGCCCAGCTCACACAAACGTGAGAAACACGTCTTCAATGGAATGACACCTAACCTCCTACCCCTTGCATATTTCCAAAAAGTGGATGACACATTTGCTATATTTAAATCTGCAGCTACATGTAATAAATTCCTTGCATGTCTTAAAGGGCTCCATCCTGTGCTCAAATTCACCTTTGAAACGAAGCAGTCAAATGAACTCTCTTTCCTTGACATACTAGTTGAGAAATCTGCCACAGGGTTCTCCACCATGTCTACCGCAAACCTACCTTCACTGATCAATACATGCATTGGGATTTTTACAGTTCCATGTGCTGTAAGATTGGCCTTATCAGCCACCTTGTAAATAGGGCTCAAGCTATTTGCTCACCATGCAAGCTTGATGCTAAAGTGGGGTGCATCAAAGACATCTTGCGAGCTAATGGCTACGCTGATCAGATCATTTTGCATTGTATATTGTGCATACTCATGAATGAGCTCAAGGTCATCACTTTCAGCCATGAAAAGTGCCCAGTCTACCTCACCTTGCCCTTCCAGGGTAATCTATCTCAAGAATCTGAGCAACAGTTGTAGCTAACTGTTTTGCGCTGCTACTATGCAATAGCAACACAAGTGGTATTCACCAGTAACAGGATGCTGTCACCAAGCCAAAATGGCTTCTGCCTATCACACAGATTAGTAATGTGGTATATGAGTTTCAGTGCCAGTGTGATGCTAGTTATGTAGGCCATAAGTCCCATAGACTGGTGGATCATATCAAACAGCATGTCCCAGTTGCTGCTTGCAACGGGTAGGGTATAGACTATATACAGCCAACCCATACTTGCAAAACCCAAAACACAGTGCCCCAACATTAGGTGTGATTCTGTGATTGGACAACATTTGCTAAGTTATCCTCAGTGTGCTAAGAATTATGCAGACAACCAATTTTAGCTGGTCAGTCGGGCTCGCAGTGTGGTGCACTTGCATGTGCTAGAAGCTACATATGTTAATACATACAGAATTCTGCATACAGAAAGAACATGTACACAGATTGTGCCTGTTTCAGCCAAACAAAATAAATGACAGCCATTTGCTGGTTCATTCCCCAGGGAAATGCCTTGACCAATCAGAGTCAAACTGTCTGGTTTAAATTTCAAACAATGCTTGGCAGTTAACTGTCAGTCACTACAAACTGGTGCATTCTTCATGCCAACGCCCCTACCAATCAGATTCTACTTGCCAACCAATCAGCACTTTCTTCTCAGACAGTATAGTTTTGTTGATTCCCCTGACATTGGCATTTTCTTGCAAATTATCCTGATGAGTGTGAGACAAAAAGCTTCAACAAAAATGTCTCTCTTTTTCAGCAATACTGAAGCTAATAGTATTAGATTGAAAGAAGGGGCTTATAATGTTGTGAAGAATAGCAGTAAGCCTGACGATTGGGAGAGTTTGGAAACCAGCAAAGGCTGACCAAAAAGTTAATAAGTGAAAAGATAGAATATGAGAGTAAACTCGCCAGAAAACTAGCTCAAACAGTTGTAATAGCTTTAACAAGTATATTAGAAAAAGAGATTATCTAAAGTAAAGTTAGAGACAGAAACAAGAGAAATTATCACAGGGTACTGCTGCACTTCAGCTTTGGTAGGGAGTTCCAGGATTTGACTCAGCAACAGTAAAAAAAAAAGGTGATGTATTTCCGAGTCAGCATGATTCATGACTTGGAGGGGAACTTGTAGGTGGTGATGTTCCCAGGTGCCTGCTGCCCTTGTCCTTCTAGTCACCAGGTGTCACAGGTTTAGAATGTGCTGACGTAGGTGCGTTGGAAAGCTCACAGTGCATTTTGTAGATGGTACACGCTGCTGCCACTGTACAGCGATGATGAAGAGAGAGAAGGTTTAAGATGGTGAATGGGGGCTTGTCAAGCAGGCTGCTTTGTCAAGCTCCTTGAGTGTTGTTGGAGCTGCTCTCAACCAGGCAAGTCAGGGGTATTCTTTCACTCTTGTGACTTGTGCCTTGTAGATGGTGGATAGGCTTCAGGGAGTCAGAAGACGAATTGTCTGCTTTTGTAGCTACAGTATTTATGTGACTAATCCAGTTAAGTTTCTAATAGATGTTTACAGCACAGAAGGAGGCCATTTGGCCCATCGTGTCCATGACGGCCAACAAAGACCTGACTACACTAATCCCATTTTCCAGCGCTTGGCCATGAGCCCTAGAGGCTACGGCAATGCAAGTGAATATCTAAATACTTCTTAAATGTTCTGAGAGTTTCTGACTCAGCCACCCTTTCAGGCAGTGAGTCCCAGACTCCCACCACCCCCTGGGTAAAAAAATTTCTCCTCAACTCCCTTCTTAGCCTCCTACCTTTTACCTTAAATCTATGGCCCCTGGTTATTGACCCTTCTATTCATAGAAAAAGTGCCTTCCTATCCACCTTATCTATGCCCTTCATAATCTTATACACCTCTATCAGGTCCCCTTTCAATCTTCGTTGTCCAAGGAAAACAGCCCCAGCCTATCCAATCTTTCCTCGTAGTTCAGACCCTCCAGCCCAGGCAGCATCCTGGTAAATCTCTGCATCCTCTCCAGTGCAATCACACCCTTCCTATAGTGTGGTGAACAGAACTGCACGCAGTACTTCAATTATGGCCTAACCAGCATTTTATGCAGTTCCAGCATAACCTCCCTGCTCTTGTATTCTACACCTCAGCTAATAAATGCAAGCATCCCATATGCCTTCTTAACCACCTTATCTATCTATCCTGCTACCGTCAGGGATCTGTAGATGTGCACAGCAAGGTCTCTCTGATCTTCAGTACTTTCCAGAGTCTGACCATTCATTGTGTAATCCCTTAGGGAGGGCTAACAAGGCAAGGATCGCGGTGGCATAGTGGTATTGTCACTGGACTAGTATTCCAGAGACACATGGTAATGCTATGGGGGACCCGGGTTCAAATTCCATCAAGGTGAAATTTGAATCCCATTTTTAAAAATCTGGAATTGTTGATTGTCAAAGAAACCCATCTGGTTCACTAATGTTCTTTAGGGAAGGAAATCTGCGGTCCTATATATTATTCCAGACCCACAGCATTGACTGACTCTTAAATGCCCTCTGAACAAGGGCAATTAGAGATGGGCAACAAATGCTCGCCTAGCCAGCGATGCCCACATCCCAGGAAGGAATTTTTAAACAGTGCATTACCTCACACTTTTCCGGGTTGAGTTCCATTCGCCACTGCTCTGCTAACCTGATTGATATCCTCCTGCAGTTTACGGCTGTCCAGCTCATTATTTGCCACCGTACTAATTTTAGTGTCATCCATGAACTTCTTGATCATACCCTCTACATTTAAGTCCAAATCATTTACGTACACCACAAACATCAAGGGCCCCAACACTGAGCCCTGCGGAATCCTGCTGGAAACAGACTTGCAGTCACAGAAACATCTCTCTACCATCACCCTCTGTTTCCTGCCTCTCAGCCAATTTTGGTTCCAACGTGTCACTTTGCCTTGGATGCCATGGGCTGTTACTTTCTTGACCAGTCTGTTATGAGGGACCTTATCCAAAGCCTTGCTAAAGTCCACGTAGTCAACTACATTACCCTCATCAACATTTCTGGTTGCCTCCTCAAAAAATTCAATCAAATTTGCCAAACACGACCTCCCTTTAACAAATCCATGCTGACTATTCCTGATTAATCCATGTCTCTTCAATTGCAGATATATTCTGCCCCTCTGAATTCTTCCTAGTAACCTCCCCACCACTGAGGTTAGACTGACTGGCCTGCAATTTCCTGGTCTATCCCTTTTTTTAATAATGGGACAACGTTAGCAGTCCTCCAGTCCTCAGGTACCTCCCCTGTGGCCAGAGAGGTTTTGAAAATTAGTGCCAGGGCTCCTGATATCTCTTCCCTTGCCTCCCTTAACAGCCTGGGATACGTCTCATCCGGGCCTGCGGATTTATCTACTTTCAAGGCCGCTAAAACCATTAGTACCTCCTCTCTCTCTATGTTAATTTCCTCTAATATTTCACAGTCCTCCACCCCGATGTATATACCTGCATCGCCTTTGCGTATTCATTGACGACTGTACCCATGTCTTTAAGGTCAACACCTGGTCGATGGTAACCCCCAGGATGTAAATGTTGGTGATGATTTTTTAAATTCATTTACAGTGTCGCTGGCTAGACCAGCATTTATTGCCCATCCCTAATTGCCCTTGAGATGATGATGGTGAGTTGCCTTCTTGAACCGCTGCAGTCCCTGTGGTGTAAGTTCACCCTCAGTGCTGATAGGGAGAGTACCAAGATTTTGACCCAGCAACAGTGAAGGAATGGTGATATATTTCCAAGTCAGGATGGTAGGTGGCTTGGAGGGGAACCTGCAGGTGATGGTGTTCCCCATGTATCTGCTGCCCTTGTGCTTCTAGACCTCTGGATAAGTCTGTATCAGAGGCAGGGGAAATAGCTTTGAGCAAAAATAGGTCATTCTACATGAGAACATGCACAATGAGATAAAAGCTGTTGACCTATAATTGAAGGGAAATGATAGTTATGTATCTTGTACAAGTGGTAAGAGCAAATTGAGGTGATCGTCTAAGAATGTAACAATAGATGATGAGACAGTATGAAAGTGGATTAGTTTGATGGCTATTTTCTTGCATAATCTGTTGAAACCAATAAGAGAATAAGTTTTTGTGTGACTGGGATGCAGGGAATTATAAATAGGGTAGGTATTTTGACAACATGCAGAGGGAATTATATTTTCCATTCTGTGTGACTAACGATGCTGGATAAATGCAGGTAGGAAAGACTTGATTACTTGAAAGGATCAATTTGTTTGTTTTCATATTGAGGAACATTTCAGAGTGCAGTACAAGACCAAGATTAAAAGGAGTAGAAGAGAATATAGCAGCCTTGATATTAAAAGAGAGTGCTGGCGGCTGGTACATGCAGAGGCCCGGCTAAATTTTACAGCCAGACCACATTAGCATTAGCTGCTTTGGAGGCCCGTCTGAATCAGGCCACAGCTGGGGATCCTTGGGATTGGTCCTCACTAGTCAAATAAGTGGTAAGAAGAGAGGCATGGAGGTGATAGGGATGGTAGGGACTAGAGGGTTAGGGGAGGCCCAAGACTTTCTTGTGAGATCAAAAAGAACACTCCTGCCCCTCCAAGCCTCCAAGGAAACATCACAATACAAAACTAGATTATCTGGTCATTATCATGTTGCTGTTTGTGGGAATTTGCTTAGCAAATTGCCTCATGTTACATAACAGCAGTTGCTACACTGGAAGCACTTCAGTGACTGTGAAATGCTTTGAGACATCCAGTGGTCATGAAAAGCGCCATATAAATGCAAGTCTTTCTTTTAATATTGGGAGCCAATGAGAAGGCAGCGTAATCAAAGGCTGGGAGCGGCGGTGTTGGTAAATCATTCCGTTGATATAAACTGGCCACCTCACCTTTTTCAATAGGCTGGGTGGAAGGGTTGGTTGGGTTGGAGATAGAGTGTGGCGTGACAGAATTAAAATCAGGACTTGTATAATTCACAAAACGGTGACTAGATAATGACCAGCTGGAGTTTAGAAGCATGTAGGTTTTAGAAAAGAAGTAATAATTGAGGAAGATGTGGAAACAACTAAAATGGAAGATTTTGTGGTAAGCCTAGAAACCTAATGTGTTAGTGAGGTCTTTAGACAGTGTTTTCCAGAACTAAGGTCAGTTAATAATGTTGAGAAATGTTAGCTAACTTCTGAGAATGTTCACATTAGCTTCTGGTCGATAGTAGAAAGAAATGTAATTTTTCGGGTGAAAACAGTGGCTTGTTGGAAAAGTACAACAGATTACTTGGTGCAGGCTCTTTGAATGAACACATCTAAAATATTAAGCTATTTTATCTTTTAATCCTAATTGATGTGCTAAATATCTTCAGCCTTTTCTGATTTGGCATCTCATTTCTTTTAACTTTAACTTGGTTAAGGGGATGAATTAATTTCATACAGCTAAATGGTAATGATGGAAGATAACGAGTAAGAGGGAAAGGACAAATAAAGGAAACAAAGAGGATTAGCAAATCGTTGATATAAGATTAGAAACTAAACCCGAGATTGCCAGATGGATGGTCATAAATGTTACTCTTTCTGCTTGGTCTTATATTTCTCTGTAAGCTTATTTCTTGCTTACGCATTTACACATTCATCCATCGGCAAGATCCACTTGTTTTGATGTACTTTTTATTCCTAAAAATACAATTTATGAAATCTGCAAGGAAATGAGGCTATGTAGGAGAAAGATGCAAACTTTCCTGGTTATTGTTATGGCCAGCAGTTAACGTTATGTAGTCAGACAGGAAAAACATGACTTGTCGGTCTGTCACAATTGAAGTGACAAAAATGGCAGACTGCAGCCCTGTAAATAATGATGCCCTTTCTTTTAGGTTTAATGTGACATTTGTAAGGTTGAGGTTACAGATGTAAAATAGGTACTTGTGTATTCTGGATTATCCAGATCATAGTTTTGTGTACTTAAAGCAAAACAACTTGTTGTTGCATAACCTGTTTGCGATGAGGAAATTGTTAAACTGGAGTAGTTCGTGGTAAATTTTATCAAAAACAATTTTTTTTTGTTTGAAAATATGCAATTTGCTTGTGCTTGGGAAACCTAATGTTTCTGCCACCCATTAGATCGGTCGAAGAAATCACAGAATGTTTATGGCTCAGCAGGCCATTTGGCCCATCGCGCCTATGCCAGCTCTCCAAATGAGCAGCTCACCTAGTTCTTTTTTTATTCATTCACGAGATGTGGGCTTCTCTGGCTGAGCCAGCATTTATTACCTATCCCTAGTTGCCCTTGAGAATGTGGTAGTGAGCCTTCTTGAACCACTGCAGTCTATTTGGTGTAGGTACACCCACAGTGCTGTTAGGAAGGGAGTTCCAGGATTTTGACCCAGCGACACTGAAGAGGTGATGATATATTTCCAAGTCAGGATGGTGAGTGACTTGGAGGGGAACTTCCAGGTTGTGGTGTTCACATCAGTCTGCGGGCTGCTTTGTCCTGGATAGTGTCAAGCTTCTTGAATGTTATGGGAGCTACACCCATTCAGGCAAGTGGGGAGTATTCCATTACACTCCTGACTTGTGCCTTGTAGATGCTGGACAGGCTTTGGGGAGTCAGGAGGTGAGTTACTCGTCACAGGATTCCTAGTTTCTGACCTGCTCTTGTAGCCACTGTATTTATACGGCTAGTCCAGTTCAGTTTCTGGTCAATGGTAACCCCCAGGATGTTGATAGTGGGGAATTCAGTGATGGTAATGCCATTGAACGTCATGGGGTGGTGGTTACATTCTCTCTTGTTAGAGATGGCCACTGCCGAACACTTGTATGGCGCGAATATTACATGCCACTTGTCAACCCAAGCCTCGATATTGTCCAAGTCTTGCTGCATTTGGACATGGACTGCTTCAGTATCTGAAGAGTTGCGAATGGTGTTGAACCTTGTGCAATCATCAGCGAACATCCCCACTTCTGACCTTATGATGGAAGGAAGGTCATTGATGAAGCAACTGAAGATGGTTGGGCCAAAGACATTAGCTTGAGGAACTCCTGCAGTGATGTCCTGAAACTGAGATAACTGGCCTCCAACAACCACAATCTTCAGAGGGACTGCCCTTGATATCAAGTCAGCATTTGATCGTGTGGGATCCAGGAGCCCTAGCAAAACTAGAGTCAGTGGGAATTAGGGGGAAAACTCTCCGCTGGTTGGAGTCATTCCTAGCACAAAGGAAGATGGTTGTTGTTGGAGGTCAGTCATCTCAGTTCCAGGTTCAAGTTGTTGTCCTCGGCCCAACCATCTTCAGCTGCTTCATAAGTGAGGAGATGCTCTGATGATTGCACAGTGTTTGACACCATTTGCAACTCCTCAGATACGAAAGCTGTCCATGTCCAAATGCAGCAGGACCTGGACAATATCAAGCTTGGGCTGACAAGTGGCAAGTAAGATTTGCGCCACACAAGTGCTTGGCAATGACCATCTCCAATAACGGAGAAACTAACTATCGCCCCATGATATTCAGTGGCATTACCATTGTTGAATCCCTCACTATCAACATCCTGGGGGTTACCATTGACCAGAAACTGAACTGGACTAGCCATGTAAATACTGTGCCTACAAGAGCAGGTCAGAGGCTAGGAATCCTGCAACAAGTAACTCACTTCCTGACTCCCCAAAGCCTGTCCACCATCTCCAAGGCACAAGTCAGGAGTGTAATGGAATACTCTCCACTTGTCTGGATGGGTGTAGCTCCAACAACACTCAAGAAGCTCAACACCATCCAAGACAAATTTGACTGGCATCCCATCCACAAACATTTACTTCCTCCATCACTGAAGCATATTAGCAGCAGTGTGTAACATCTACAAGATGCACTGCAGGAACTCTCCAATCCTCCTTAGAGAGCACCTTCCAAACCCGCGACTGCTACCATCTAGAAGGGCAAGAGCAGCAGACACGTGGGAACAACATCACTTGCAAGTTCCCCTCCAAACCACACACCATCCTGACTTGGAAATATATTGCTGTTCCTTCACTTTTACTGGGTCAGAATCCTGGAACTCCCTTCCTAACACCACATGGACTGCAGTGGTTCAAGAAGGCAGCACACCACCACCTTCTCAAGGGCAGTTAGGGATGGGCAATAAATTCTGGCCTTGCCAGTGATGCCCACATCCCATGAATGAATAAAAAAAGAACAATGCTGGACCTCACCAAGGCTTCTTCAGTAGCACCTTTCAAACCAGTGACTCTTACCACCTGGAAGAACAAGGGCAGCAGATGCATGAAGAGCATCACACCTGCAAGTTCCCTCAAGACATACGCCATCCTGGTATATTGCTATATCGCCATTCCTTCATGTTGCTAGGTCAAAATCCTGGAGCCCTAACAGAACTGTGCAGGCATCTACACATGGACGGCAGCAGTTCAAAAAGGCAGAACAACGCCATCTACACAAGGGCAATTAGGGATGCTAAATAGTGCAGGCGATACTCATATCCCAACAATGAATGAAAAAATACAAATAAAATGCACATGAAATTGGTATTTATTTCAATGCTGACAAAGACCGGGGAAGAGACATGTGAACCGCTTTATAAAGCACACAGCACATGGGAGATCCCAGAAGATTGGAAACAGGTCAATATGATGCCCACATTCAAAGGGCGTCAGAGGCAGAAAGCAACAGACCTATTAGTCTGACCTTCATTTAGAGTCATAGAGGTCTACAGCATATAAAAAGGCTTTTTGGTCCTTCGAGTCTGCGCCAGTCAAACAAGTACCTAACTAGTCTAATCACATTTTCCAGCACTAGGCCCATAGCCTTGGCTATGGCATCGCAAGTACACGTCCAAATACTTCTTATTTTTTTCATGTAATAAAATAACCACTTGACAGATGTCAGCCTGGGGAGGGATAGAGGTGCTCAAATTAGCCTTGGTATCCCTCTGATATTGAATTGGAGGGGCAGGGATCATGGTTGAATCTGCCAATGTTCTGTTTCTAATATCTATCAAACGACCTTGGTGCAAAGTTCTGAAACTATATTGCCATTCCTTCATTGTCGCTGGAACATAATCCTTGAACTCCCCTAACAGCACTGTGGGTGTGCCTACACGACAGAATATCACAGTGCAAAAGAGGCCCTTCGGCCAATCGAGTCTGCACCGATATGTGAGAAACACCTGATCCACCTACCTAATCCCATTTACCAGCACTTGGCCCATAGCCTTGATTGTTATGACGTGCCAAGTACTCATCCAGGTATTTTTTAAAGGATGTGAGCTAACCTGCCTTCACCACCCTCCCAGGCAATTCATTCCAGATCGTCCTCTGGGTAAAAAAAAGTTTTTCCTCACATCCTTCCTAAACCCCCTGGCCCTCACCTTGAACATGTGTCCCCTCGTGACTGACCCTTCAATTAAGAGGAACAGCTGCTCCCTATCTACCCTGTCCATGCCCCTCATAATCTTGTACACCTTGATCAGGTCGCCCCTCTGCTCCAACGAAAGCAACCCAAGTCTCTCCAACCTCTCTTCATAACTTAAATGTTTCATCCCAGGCAACATCCTGGTGAATCTCCTCTGCACCGTCTCCAGTGCAATCACATCCTTCCTATAATGTGGTCACCAGAACTGCACACAGTGCTCCAGCTATGTCCTCACCAAGGTTCTATACAACTCCAACATGACCTCCCTACTTTTGTAACCTATGCCTCAATTGATAAAGGCAAGTGTCCCATATGCCTTTTTCACCACCCCACTAACATGCCCCTCTGCCTTCAGAGATCTGTGGACACACACGCCAAGGTCCCTTTGTTCCTTAGAACTTCCTAGTGTCATGCCGTTCATTGAATACTTCCTTGTCAAATTACTCCTTCCAAAGTGTATCACCCTCACACTTCTCAGGGTTAAATTCCATCTGCCACTTATCTGCCCATTTGACAATCCCGTCTATTTCTTGCTGTAGCCCAAGACACTCAACCTCACAGTTGACTGCCCGACCAATCTTTGTGTCATCCGCAAACTTACTAACCCTGCCCCCCACATAGTCATCCATGTCGTTTATATAAATGACGAATAATAGGGGACCCAGCACAGATCCCTATGGTACACCACTGGACTTTGGCTTCCAGTCACTAAAGCAGCCTTCTGTCATCACCCTCTGTCTCCTACAACTAAGCCAATATTGAATCCGCCTTATCAAATTACCCTGTATCCCATATGCATTTGCCTTCTTTATAAGTCTCCCATGTGGGACCTTTTCAAAGGATTTTCTGAAATCCATTTAAACTACATCAACTGCACTACCCTCATTTACACACCTGGTCACCTCCTCAAACAATTCAATCTCTGGTCATCCATGGTTCTCTGGGCTTGTTACTCCTTCCTACCACCCTAGAGGGAACATGTTGAGCCTGTACCCTCCCCATTTTCTTTTTGAACCCCCCCCCCCACTGCTCTTCTGTAGATTTTCCCACAAGTAGCTGTTCCCAGTCTACCTTGACCAAATCCTGCCTTATTTTACTAAAATCCGCTCTCCCCAATCCAAAACATTTTTTGTAACTATTTCTTTGTCCATAACAAACTAAAATTGTACCATGTTGTGGTCATTATCACTAAAAGGCTCCCCCACCACTACTTCAGCCACCTGTCCAGCTTCATTCCCCAGAATTAGGTCCAGCACTGTGCCATCGCTTGTTGGACCCTCTACATATTGACCTAATAAATTCTCCTGTTTTCAAGAAATCCACTCCACTCCATCCAAGCCCTTAATATTATGTCTATCTCAATTAACGTTGGGAAAGTTGAAATCACCTAATATAATTACCCTATTATTACAGTTTTTACACACCTCTGCAAATTGTGCACATATTTGCTCCTCAATTTCCCACTGACTATCTGGGGGGTCTATAATAAACACCTAACAATGTGGCTGTCCCTTTCTTATTCCAAAGTTCTACCACAAAGCTTCATTCAATGCCCCCTCCAAGATATCATCTCTGCTTACTGCAGTAACTGACTCCTTAACTAATAATGCAATGCTCTTCTTCTTTTACCTCCTCCCCTGTCTTGCCTGAAGATTCTATATCTCGGAATGTTGAGCTGCCAATCCTGCTTCTCCCTCAACCACATCTCTGTGATGTCTACTATATCACAATTCCACGTGTCAATCCTAACCCTTAACTCATCTGTTTTACCTGTAATACTTCTGGCATTAAAGTAGAGGCCATCCAGCCTTGCCTTGCTCCCTTGAAACTTAATGCAGCTGTACTTCCTCTGACTTGATTGTTTTACTGTATTATGATGTGTCCCTATTCTACTAACATTGTGTCTGCTCCCCCTGCCGAATTAGTTTAAACTCTTCCCAACAACACTAGCAAACCCACCCGCAAGGACGTTTGTCCTGCAACAGTTCAAATGGCAGCTCACTATCACCTTCTCGAGCAATTAGCGATGGACAACAAAAATGCTAGTCTAGCCAGTGATGCCCATGTCCCGTTAAAGAACTAGTAAAAAGCAAAATTCACATATACAGCTGAGGCAAAGGTAGGACTCAGCTGTGACATTTCTCCCAGCTCAATGCCTGGGATTGGTCACATGAGGAAAAAAATGAACTTGCATTTATATAGCACCTTTCACTACCCCAGTATGTCCCAAAGCACTTCACTAGCATTAAAGTACCTTTTGAAGTGTAGTCATTGTTGCAATGTCAAAAGGCAATAGCTGAGTTGTGCATAGCAAGATCCCACATACAACAATGTGGTAGTGATAAAATTGGTTCGGGCACCAGGGAGAACTTCCCTGCTTTTTGAATAGTATTAGAGGATATTTTATATCCCTATAGGGCAGATGTCATTTTGGTTTAACATCTCATTCGTAATATGACCCCTTTGATGCTTCAGCACTCCCTCTATGCTGCACTGAGTATCAGCCCAGATTTTGTTGCTCAGGACTTTTGAGTATGGCTTGTACTTGCATTTTTGTAAATCAGAGGAAAGAGTGCACACAACTGAGTTACTCACCTGTCTCAGACATGAAAAATGGTCACTTAAGCAAGTGAGCTAAGGATGTCCAGGATCCTTGGCACCGTACCCCAGCACTAGACCGCCTTGCTGCATGAGGGGAAAAATTATAAGGGGAAAGCTCATGTTTTTTAAAAATCAGAGCATATTTTAAAAAATGTATTCACTCATGGGATGTCACTGGCAAGGCAGGCATTGATTGCCAAACCCTAATTGCTCTTGAGAAGGTTGGTGTGAGCCACCTTCTTGAACCTCTGCAGTCCACGTGGTAAAAATACTCCCACATTGCAGCAGTGCTGTTAGAGAGGGACAACGAAGGAATGGCACCAAGTCAGCATGGTGTGTGACTTGAAGGGTAACTTGGAGGTGGAGGTGTTGTCATGCGCTTGCAGCCTTTATCCTTCAAGGTGGTGGAGGTCATGGGTTTTGGAGGTGTTGTCAAAAAAGTAATTGCGAATTGCTGTAGTGAACCTTGTAGGTGCAACACCGCTGCAGCTATGTTAATCCGGTGGTGATGGGAGTGATATTTAAGGCAGTGGAGCAGGGGCTGATCAAGTAGGATGTTTTTCGTGGATGCTGTCAAGTTTTGAGTGTTGCCAGAGCTGCATTCATTCATGCAAATAGGGTTTTCCATTGAACTCATGACTTGAACCTTGTGAGTCATTTGTTATTGAATACTCAGCCTCTGCCCTCCATGTGTAGCCACAATATTTATGCGCATGATCCAATTAACATTCATGTCTATGGTCATTTCCCTCCCCCCACCCCCGATGTTTCTGGCAGAAGAATCAACAGTGGTAACACCAATGAACGTCAAGGGAAGGTGATTAGGCACACTTGTTGGACATGGTTATTGTCTGGCACTTGTTTGGCACGAATGTTACATGACACTTATCAGCTCAGTTCTCCAGGTCTTGCTTCATGCAGACACAGATTGCTTCATATTTTGAGGAGTCATGATTGGAACTGAACAATCATCAGTGAACATCCCCACTGCTGAACATTAATGGACCTAGAACACTTACCAGAGGAACTCCAGCAGTGATGTCCTGGGACTAATATGGTTGACATTCATAAACCAGAACCATTTTCCTCTGTGTTAGATATGATTCCAGCCACTTGAGAGTATTTCCATGATCTCCATTGACTATGGTTTCTTGATCCATGCTTAATCAAATTCTACCTCACCTTTGGAATTCAACTTTTTTGTCTATGAAGGAAAGTTGTAATGAAGTCTTGAGCCAGTAAAATCCAAAGTGAGGTTCACTGAGCATGCTATTATATGTGTCATTTGATAGCACTGTTGACAACACTTGGATTGACAGTAGGTTGATGAGGTGATAATTGGCCAGGTTAGATTTGTCCTGGTTTTTGTGGAGAGCACGGGGCAATTTTGTACTTTGTCAGGTAGATGCTAGTTTTATTGTTATACTGGTACAAGTTGACTAGAGAGATGGCTAGTTTTGGAGCACAAATCTTTAGCATTACAACTGGATCTGCAACTGCTACCATCTGGAAAGACAAGGGTAGCAGATAGATGGTAACAAGACCACCTGGAAGTTCTTCTCCAAGTCACTCACCATCCTGACTTGGAAATATATCGGCCGTTCCTTCACTGCCACTGGGTCAAAATCCTGGAACTCCCTAACAGCACTGTGGGTGTACCTACACCACATGGACTGTAGCGGTTCAAGAAGGCAGCTCATCACCACCTTCTCAAGGGCAACTAGGTGGGCAAAAAATGCTGGCCCAGCCAGCGAAGCCCACGTCCCGTGAATGAATAAAAAGAGACCTGTGCCTATGTTACTCTCAGTGCCTCTTTCAAGGGAAATGGGAGTGCCTGGGTTGCTCTATGCAGAGCCAGGAAGCTTCATGGGGTCCACAGTCAATGTTCAGAACTCCTTGAGTCACTTTCTCCTGATTGTATACTGTTGTGCTGCTGACAGCATTTGCTGCCAACGCTGTACATGCGCAGTTGTGTGCTGATGGTAGGCCCAGGTTAACGGTTGCCATCTTTATAGGGGGCAGTGTGCAGCAAGGCACATGCGCAGTCATCACAGTCCATGGCGGCAGGAAGAAAGAATGTAGTGAATTTCTACCCTGAACTCCTGATGGATTTTGGAAACTGCTTTTACAGGGGGCTAGAAGGGAAGGATTTGCAGACGGGAAACTAAAATCTTCTGCTTGTGGAAAATTTTAATGCAGCCACATCGGTCAGTGTTTCAAAACTCTGACTCACTATGTAATGTAAGATTCAGCATTACTGAGGCTGCTCTTGCTCCTACTGAACTTCCTGGAGCTGCACTGTGCATGCTCTCCACAGACAGTAATGTAAGTGGATTGTAGGTTGCTGTGAGTGCTGCGTCTCCATATCGACTCTCCTCATTCTCCCCCCTTCTATCACTCTGAGTTCTAGGCTGCAGGCTCCAGCAGTGATGTTGCTGGATTTCTGCACATGCGCAGACTGGTATCGGTGGCCATCTTGTGTGGCCATATTATGCTGGCAGGAGACACAGTGCGGTGCTGCCACCTCTGATATGTTTGTTATGCCAGTGGGAAAGGATGTCCCTGGGGGGGTGATGGAGGAGAATGGGAAATTGACTGTTCGGTATGCATCTGTGAATGTGATTACCTCAGGCTGTTGCTTGACTAGACTATGGGACAGTTTTTCCATGTTTGGCACAAGTCACCAGATGTTGGTAGGAAGTTGCAGGGTCGACTGGGCTGGCTGTGCCCTTGTGTCTGAATTCAGTGCCTAATTTTTTGCCAGGTAGTCCATCCGGCTTGGTTCGTATTGTACCTTTTTGCACTGGTTTGATACAACTGAGTGGCTTGGTAAGAGTCAATTCCATTGTTGTGCATGCTGACACCATGCACTGTTTCCACATTATTACAGCATCAAAACAGTTTTTCAAAACAAACACCATAGCCAAAGAAGTACACTGCACAACTTCAGGTAAACAGGCTCAACAATTAAAATGCCTTGGGCCTTGGGCTTTGAGGCAGTAAACTCTGGCACACTCAAAACAGTATATTGCAATGACAGCACTTGCACAAACAGAATGAGTCATCCATATTAGCATGATCATTATTGACTGGAACAAGCTGTGTTATCTTGCACTGCAAGGCGTTCTGCAAAATTCGTGCAAAGCCTCAGGTTTTTGTAGGATGGCTTGTTTTGCTAGTGCTATCCTGTTCTAATTTACGCAGTTGACCCAGAAATTCAAAACAATTTCATCCTGGTTATGCTGGAACTGACAGTGTCTTGGCATAGAAGGACTGAGGGCGCGACAGAGTTCAGGATTTCCCACCATCAGTGACAATACATCCTTTCATATATGGGTGGGCGTATTGTTACATTATGCAAATGTGTTTGGCATCCAGTGTTGGCATAGGCACCGAAGGAGCCATTTAAAGTTTAAAGGAGCCAGAAAGTTTTTTTGTGCCTTTAAAAAAAAATGCATATTTTGTAAATCACTAACAAGCAGTACGGAGTCCACACCACGCACTAGTCAGTCTCTGAGGCAAGTCACAGAGAGCCTCCATACCCACATTCTCATGCCCTCCTGACAGACGTGGAAGAACCTACCTACTAAATGTGATTGCCCTGATTGTAGGCTATGTATCAAGTGGGAGTGGTGGGTGGTGGGTGGTGGGGGTGGGGGGGTGGGGGGTTGTGTGTGTGTGTGGGCGCGCGCGCGCGTGTGCGCAGAGTTGGTGGGTGGGTCGTAGTCCTACCATTACAATAGGCAAAAGTCTGCCATACTGGATAATCCAGGTGTCTGACTTTAGCCATACTGACTGGAAAGGAGTTGATTAATTTCCCGGTAAAGCTGCTATAATGAGCTCTGTTTCTCTGGGCTAGGGAGAAGATCAGATCAGACTATTACTTCTCATCATGATGTGGTGTGCCTGCATGGAAATTGTATTTGAACAAGATTGGATTTGCTGTGATGCCTCTAGAAGGATAGCCTTCACAGGGTCACACACAATGCACAGTCACTTAGAAATGATAAAATGGCACCTTTTGTTTTCAAGATGTGAACAATTCCTGGAGTCCAGTCAAAAACATGCTTGTTAAACTTTGTGGCTTTATGCACATGTTTAAACATATACATCGAAAAGTGAGCAAGCATACTTAAGTTCATATGGTTCAGTATGCACATAACAGGACCCAGGACTGATTCTTGGTCAATAGTGAATTAGCTTTTTTCTATTTATCCATGGGATGTGGGCTTCGCTGGCTGGGCCAGCATTTATTGCCCATCCTTAGTTGCCCTTAAGAAGGTGGTGGTGAGCTGCCTTCTTGAACCACTGAAGTCCATGTGGTGTAGATACACCCACAGTGCTGTTAGGAAGGGAGTTCCAGGATTTTGACCCAGCGACAGTGAAGGAACGGTGATATATTTCCAAGTCAGGATGGTGAGTGACTTGGAGGGGAACTTCCAGGTGGTGGTGTTCCCATCTATCTGCTGCCCTTGTCCTTCTAGATGGTAGTGGTCGTGGGTTTGGAAGATGCTGTCGGAGGAGCCTTGGTGAATTCCTGCAATGCGTCTTGTAGATAGTACACACTGCTGCTACTGTGGGTCGATGGTGGAGGGAGTGAATGTTTGTGGATGTGGTGTCAATCAAGCAGGCTGCTTTGCCTTGGATGGTGTCAAGCTTCTTGGTTGTTGTAGGAGCTGCACTCATCCAGGTAAATGGGGAGTATTCCATCACACTCTCTCATTCCATCACTAATCTCTGATGGCAGCATTTGGCGTTTCCCTCAGGCTAGCAGTGGGAGAATTCAACTGAGGCAAGTGTGGGATGGAGAAGGTAGAAGTGAAGGAGCCTCAGCCCTTGCAATTATCTAACAGATACAAGGTTCTCGCAGCCTACATG
This sequence comes from Carcharodon carcharias, assembly GCF_017639515.1. NCBI lineage: Eukaryota > Metazoa > Chordata > Chondrichthyes > Lamniformes > Lamnidae > Carcharodon > Carcharodon carcharias. The sequence continues at coordinate 254,653,611 of NC_054467.1, read as the reverse complement.
GATGAAATTGGGGGTTGCAGGGTAGATGAGCAAACTGACCATGGTACGTGGTACATGAAACCATTTAAGAGGAGTGGACGGGTTGGGGGGGGTTGTGGAGTAGTTAATAGGAATGTAGTGGTAGTCGTGGATAGTATAGTCAGGAGGATAGACGCAGTTCTCTGCAGCCGAGAGCGTGAGTTCAGAAGGATATGTTGCTTGCCCAGTGCCAGGGTTTGGGACATCTGCTGTGGGCTGGAGAGGAACTTGCAGTGGGAGGACAAGGATCCAGTTGTCATTGTCCACTTAGGTACCAATGACAAAGGTAGGACTTGGAAAGAGGTTCTGCTTAGAGAGTAAGAGCTGCTATGGGCTAAATTAAAAAGCAGAACCTCAAAGGTAATAATCTCTGGATTATTCCCTGAGCCACAAGCAAATTGGAGTAGGATAAATCAGGTAAGAGAGTTAAATGCATGGCCTAAAGATTAATGTGGGAGATGAAAGCAAAATACTGCAGATGCTGGAAATCTGAAATAAAAACAGAAAATGCTGGATAAGCTCAGCCAGTCTGGCAGCAATTGTGGAGAGAGAAACGTTTCAAGTCCATATGACTCTTGGAGCTAAAGAGAAGTAGAAATGTGATGGATTTTATACTGTTTGAGGTTGGAGCAGGTGGAGCAAGATAGAAGGTCAGGTATAGATGGGAGCTAAGGAGCTATTAACAAGGATGTCATGGACACAAGACAAAGGGAGTGTTAATGGTAGTGGTAAAGACTAAAGAAGGTACCGATAGTGGCATAAAGGTAAGATAGTAGAATGTGTTAACAACAGAACAAGGGTCAGCGCTCTGTGAAAGCACAACATCGAAACAAGTGACAGATGGTCCTTTTGGGGGGCGGGTTTGGGGACAAAGGATAAAAAAAATAAATAAATTAAGATCGATAAATGGAACATTTTGTTTTAATTTTAATACTCCAGTGAAGCCCAACGCAAACTGGAGGAACAGCACCTTATCTTTCGATTATGCGCTTTACAGCCTTCCAGATTTAACATTGAGTTCAACAACTTCAGACCATGAACATTCTCCTCCATCTTTGCTGCTCTTCTAATCCAATTTTTGTTATTTTTATTTTAATTTTAATTCTAACTTTTATTCATATTTATTTTTATTTATTTATTTAATGCTTTTTTCCCCAAGGCCCCTCCCCCACAAAAGGACCATCTATCACTTGTTCCTATGTTTTGCTTTCAAAGAGTGCTGACCCTTGTTCCGCTATTAACACATTCTGCTATATAACCTTTATGTCACTATCAGCACCTTCTTTTACTTTACCATCAGCATTAACACTCCCTTTGTCTTGTGTCCATGACATCTTTGTTAGTCTCCTCTTAGCTCACACCTATCCCTGATCTTCTGTCTAGCTCCACCTGCTCCACCCCCTCTTAAACAGTATAAAATCCATCATATTTCTACTTCTCTTTAGCTCTGAAGAAGAGTCAAACAAACTCAAAATGTTAACTCTGTTTGTCTCTCCACAGATGCTGCCAGACATGCTGAGTTTTTCCAGCATTTTCTGTTTTTATTTTATATTAGTGTGGGAGAAATGGGTTGGGCACTGGACCATTACTGGGGAAAGTGGGAGCTGTACCGTTGGGATGGTCTTCACCTGAGCTGTGTTGAGACCAGTGTTCTGGTGAGTCCTATAATTAAGATGGTAGAGAGAGCTTTAAACTAAATAGTGGCGGTGAAGGATCAAGTGAGGGAAGATATGATAAAGAGAAAGAAGAAGGTAAGAGAGCGAGGGAATTGATAATCTGACTATGGCAGGAATGGATAGAGCATACAAACTTAAGAGTGCACCAGCAGAAAAAGCTAGAGGTTGTGAAAATAATAAAAAGACAGAATTAAAGGCACTCTAATTCTATCCAAATGCACACAGCATTTACAACAAGGTAGATAAATTAATGGCACAAATGGAAGGAAACTGGTATGATCTAATTGCCATTATGGAGACTTGGCTGATTGATGACCAAGGCTGAATACTGAATGTTCAAGTTATTCAACATTTAAGCAAAAATGAAAAGGAGGTGGGGTATTGCTGTTAACTAAGGATGAGATCAGTACATTATTGAGAGAGGATTTTAAATTGGGACATTGAAATGTCGAATCATTTTGGGTGGAGCTAAGAAACAGAAGGGTCAGCAAATATTGGTAGGAGTTGTTTATAAGCCACCAGAAAGTGGTGGTAATGCAGGGCATCATATAAAACAGGAAATCACCAGAATTGAGTTTCCCCTCCAAATTAAATTCTCTGCCAGTAAGAAATTAGAATATCCACTTTTACAACTGCATGTAAGTGACGTGCAACTAATGCAGTAGACGACTTCCATGATTAACATTGAGTTTCCGCTGCTTTGTCCTCTTTGGGGAGAGTCTGTAAATGCCTGCTTAGGCTTGAGACCAGGTGATGGTAGTGCAAGCTGCATGGAGGATGACCAAGGAAGGAACAATGTGTTAGCGGGTAGCATGGAGCAGTGGCTAGTCAAAGATGGAACAGATAGGCTATGCCGATGCCCTTTCAGTATGGCACCTGGACCTTCATCCCACGATTTAACTGTGGGGACGACGATCTCCTGCTTACCCATGCGACAAGAATTGGTGAGGCCCTCCAGGATGCATATAAAACGAGCCAAGCAGTGCAAGATTGTGCATGGTCAGCCGTATTGCCCCCCCCCACCCCGCAAGGCCAGCGGAAATTATTCCCACTTCAGCGCCCGCCACAGAGTTTAGACTCCAGAAAGGAAGATTTTGGCCTTTGTGTCTGTGTCTTCATAGAGGAAGATGCAAAAAATCTCCCTGGACAACCAAAGAACCAAGGGACCAGCAAGAATGAGGAACTGAAAGAAATTAGTATTAGTAAAACAGTAGTACTGGAGTCAGGAGTGTGATGGAATACTCTCCGCTTGCCTAGGTGAGTGCAGCTCCAACAACACTCTAGAAGCTTGACACCGTCCAGGACAAAGCAGCCCACTTGATAGGCATCCCTTCCACAAACATTCACTCCCTTCACCATCGACGAACAGTGGCAGCAGTGTGTACCATCTACACGATGCACTGCGGAAACTCACTAAGGCTCCTTAGGCAGCACCTTCCAAACCCACAACCCACTACCATCTAGAAGAACAAGGGCAGCAGATAGAAGAGAACACCTCCACCTCCTGGAAGTTCCCCTCCAAGTTACTCATTATCCTGACTTGGAAATATTTCGTCGTTCCTTTGTTCTCGCTGGGTCAAAATCCTGGAACTCCCTCCCTAACAACACTGTGGGTGTACCTACACCACATGGACTGCAGCAGTTCAAGAAGGCAGCTCTCCACCATCTTCTCAAGGGCAGTTAGGGATGGGCAATAAATGCTGGCCTCGCCAGTGATGCCCACATCCAGTAAATGAATAATGCAAAAAAATTAATGGATTGAAAGTTGATAAATCCCCTACACCTGATGATCTACAACTCAGACTGTTGAAAGAGGTGATTGTAGAGATGGTGGATATGTTGGTGGCTATCTTCCAGAATTCTATAGATTCTGGAATGGTTCATGCAGATTGAAAGATAGCAAATGTAACTCCACTATTTAAGAGAAGAGGGAGAGAGAAAACGTGCAACTACAGACCTGTTAGCCTGACATCAGTAGTAGAGAAAATGCTAGAATCTATTAAAAAGGATGTGATAACTGGACACTTGGCAAATAATGGTAGAATTGGGCAGACTCAACATGGATTTATGAAAGGGAAATCATGTTTGACAAACCTGTTGGAGTTTTTTGGGGGCGTAACTAGCAGAATAGATAAGGGGGAACCAGTGGATATGGTGTATTTGGATTTTCAGAAGGCTTTCGATAAGGCCCCATTCAAGATGTTAGTAAGCAAAATTAGAGCATGTGGGAGTGGGGTAATATGCTGGCATGAATTGAATACTGGACAGAAAACAGAATAGGAATAAACAGGTCATTCTTAGGTTGGCAGGCTGTGACTTTTTTTTATTCATTCATGGGATGTGGGCTTTGCTGGCTGGGCCAGCATTTATTGCCCAACCCTAGTTGCCCTTGAAAAGGTGGTGTTGAGCTGCCTTCTTGAACTGCTGTAGTCCATGTGGTGTAGGTACACCCACAGTTCTGTTAGGAAGAGAGTTGCAGGATTTAGACTTAGCGGCAGTAAAGGAACAGAGATATATTTCAAGGCAGGATGGTGAATGACTTGAGAGGGGACATTCCAGGTGGTGGTGTTCCCATGTATCTGCTGCCCTTGTCCTTCTAGATGGTAGTGGTTGTGGGTTTGGAAGGTGCTGTTGAAGGAGCCTTGGTGAATTCTTGCAGTGCAGTGGTACACACTGCTGCTATTGTGTGTCGGTGGTGGAGGGAGTGAATGTTTGTGGATGTGGTACCAATCAAGCGGACTGCTTTGTCCTGGCCGGTGTCCAGCTTCTTCAGCGTTGCAGGAGCTGCACTCATCCAGGCAAGTGGGGAGTATTCCATCACATCCCTGACTTGTTGGGATACTGCAAGGATCAGTGCTTGGTCCCCCAGCTATTTACAATCTATATCAATGATTTGGATGTAAGGACCAAATGTAATATTTCCAAGTTTGCTGATGATACAAAACCAGGTGGGAATGTGAGTTGTGAGGAAGATGCATAGAGGCTTCAAGGGGATTTAGACAGGCCAAGTGAGTGGGCAGGAACATGGCAGATGGCATCTAATGTGGAAAGTATGCAGAGTATTTCTTAAATGATGAGAGATTGAGAAGTGTTGATGTCCAAAGGGTCCTGGGTTCTTTGTTCATAAATCATTGAAAGCTAACATGCAGGTCATAAAGTCATAGAGGCCTACAGGACAGAAAAAGGCCCTTCAGCCCATCGAATCTGCGCCTGTCAAACTTTATGTATCTAACTATTTTAATCCCATTTTCCAGTACCAGGCCCATAGCCTTGTAAGCCATGGCATCACAAGTGCACATCCAAATACTTCTTAAACATTATGAAAGTTTCTGCCTTGACCACCCTTTCAGTTCCAGATTCCCACCACCCTTGGTGAAAAAATTCTTCCTCACACCGCCTCTAAACCTCCTGCCTCTTACCTTAAATCTATGCCCCCTGGTTATTGATCCCTCCACCAAGGGGAAAAGTTCCTTCCTGTCTACTTATCTATGCGCCTCATAATTTTATACACCTCAATCATGTCCCCCCTCAATCTCCCCTGCTCCAGGGAAAATAACCCCAGTCTATCCAATCTCTCCTCATAACTAAAACTCTCCAGCCCCAGGCAACATCCTGTTAAATCTCCTCTGCACTCTCTCTTGTGCAGTCACATCCTTCCTATAATGCGGGTTCCAGAACTGCATGCAATCTTCTAGCTGTGGCCTAACCACCAGCGTTTTACACAGTTCCAGCATAACCTCCCTGCTCTTATATTCTGTGCCTCGGCTAATAAAGGCAGGTATCCCATATGTCTTCTTAACCACTTATCTACCTGTCCTGCTACCTTAAGGGACTGGTGGACATGCATACCAAGGTCCCTCTGATCCTCGGTACTTCCCAGGGTCCTACCATTCATCGTGTATTCCCGTGCCTTGTTTGTCCTGCCCAAGTGCATCTCCTCACATTTATCCAGATTAAATTCCATTTGCCATTGATCAGCCCATCTGACCAGCCCATCTATATCCTCCTGTAATCTAAGGCTATCCTCCTCACTATTTACCACCCCACCAATTTTTGTGTCATCTGCGAACTTACTGATCAACCCTCCCACATTCAAGTCTAAATCATTTATATACACCACAAACAGCAAGGGACCCAACACCGATTCCTGTGGAACCCCAGGCATCCATTCACAAAAACCCTCGACCATCACCCTCTGCTTCTGGCCACTCAGCCGATTCTGGATCCAATTTGCCAAATTGCCTCGGGTCTCATGGGCTCTTACCTTTGTTATCAGTCTCCCATGCAGGACCTTATCAAAAGCCTTGCTGAAGTCTAAGTTGACTACGTCAAATGCATTGCCCTCATCTACACACCTGGTCACCTCTTTGAAAAATTCAATCAAATTGGTCAGACATGACCTTCCCTTAACAAAACCATGCTGACTGTCCTTGATTAATCCCTGCCTCTCCATGTGTAGATTAATTCTGACCCTCAGAATTGCTTCCAATAGTTTCCCCACCACTGAGCATTGGTGCAAGAAGCAATAGGAAGGCCCGTCTTCACATTGAGGATGCCCTCCATCATGTTGTGTGGCACTACCACCATGCTAATTGGGATAAATTTCAAACATATCTAGCAACTCAAGACTGGGTAACCATAAGGCACTGTAGGCCACCAGCAGCAGCAGAATTATACTCGACCACAAAGTGTAATCTCATGGCTCGGCAAAGCCCCCGCTCCACCATTACCATCAAGCCAGGGGAATCAACCCTGATTCAATGAAGACTGCAGGAAGGCATACCAGGGGTGACAGCAGGCATACCTAAAATGATACGTCAACCTGGTGAAGCTACAACACAGGACTACTTGCATGCCAAATGGCATAAGCAGCAAGTGATAGACAGAGCTAAGTGATTCCACAAGCAACGGGTCAGATCTAAGCTCTGCAGTCCTGCCACTTCCAGTTGTGAATGGGGGTAGACAATTAAACAACACACTGGAGGAGGTGGCTCCACAAATATCCCCATCCTCAATGATGTGGGGATCAGGCTATCGGTGCAAAAGATAAGGCTGAAGCAGTCGCGACTATCTTCAGCCAGAAGTGCCTAGTGGATGAACCATCTCTGCCTCCTCCAGGGGTCCCCAGCATCACATATGCCAGTCCTCAGCCAATTTGATTCACTCCATGTGATATCAAGAAACACCTGAAGGCACTGGATACTGCAAAGGCTATGGTCCCTGACAATATTCCGGCTATAGTACTGAAGACTTGTGCTCCAGAACTTGCCGTGCCCCTAACCAAGCTGTTCCAGTACAGCTACAACACTGGCATCTACCTGGCAATGTGGAAAATTGCCCATGTATGTCCTGTACAGAAAAAGCAGGACAAATCCAACCCGGCCAATTACTGCCCCATCAGTCTACTTTCCATCATCAGTAAAGCGATGGAAGGGATCATCAACAGTGATTCCAAGGGGCACCTTCTTTGCAATAACTTGCTCAGTTTGCGTTCCGCCAGGGCCACTCAGCTCCTGACCTCATTACAGCCTTGGTTCGAACATGGACAAAACAGCTGAACTCCAGAGGTGAGCAGAGAGTGACTGCGCTTGACATCAAGTCAACATTAGACTGAATGTGGCATCAAGGAACCCTAGCAAAACTGGAGTGAATGGGAATCAGGGAGAAAACTCTCCAGCTGGTTGGAGTCATAGCTAGCACAAAGGTCAATCATCTTAGTTCCAGGACATCACTGCAGGAGTTCCTCAGGCGCCTCAGCCCAACCATCTTCAGCTGCTTCATCAATAACCTTCCTTCCATCATAAGGTCAGAAGTGGGAATGTTTGCTGATGATTGCATAACGTTCAGCACTTCATATAGTGAATCACAGTGTAGAAGAGGCCCTCTGGCCCATGGAGTCTGCACCAACACGTGAGAAACACCTGATGTACCTATCTAATCCCATTTACCAGCACTTGGCCCATTGCCTTGAATGTTATGACGTGGCAAGTGCTCATCCAGGTACCTTTTAAAGGATGTGAGGCAACCCACCTCCATCACCCTCCCAGGCAGTGCATTCCAGACCGTCATCACCCTCTGGGTAAAACAGTTTTTCCTCACATCCCCCCTAAACCTCCTGCCCCTCACCTTGAACTTACGCCCCCTCGTGACTGACCCTTCAATTAAGGGGAACAGCTGCTCCCTATCCACCCTGTCCATGCCCCTCATAATCTCGTACACATCGATCAGGTCGCCCCTCAGTCTTCTCTGCTCCAATGAAAACAACCCAAATCTATCCAACCTCTCTTCATAACTTAAATGTTTCATCCCAGGCAACATCCTGGTGAATCTCCTCTGCACCCCCTCCAGTGCAATCACATCCTCCCTATAAGGTGGTGACCAAAACTGGTGACCAGTCCTCCAGCTGTGGCCTCACCAAGGTTCTATACAACTCCAACATAATCTCCCTACTTCTGTAATCTATGCCTCGATTGATAAAGGCACGTGTCCCATAAGCCTTTTTCACCACCCCACTAACATGCCTCTCCGCCTTCAGAGATCTATGGAAGCACACGCCAAGGTCCCTTTGTTCCTCAGAACTTCCTAGTGCCATGCCCTTCATTGAATACTTCCTTGTCAAATTACTCCTTCCAAAGTGTATCACCTCACACTTTTCAGGGTTAAATTCCATCTGCCACTTATCTGCCCATTTGACTATCCCGTCTATATCTTGCTGTAGCCCAAGACACTCAACCTCGCTGTTAACCACCCAGCCAATCTTTGTGTCATCTGCCCCCCACATAGTCCTCTATGTTGTTTCTATAAATGACAAATTATAGGGGACCGAGCACAGATCCCTATGGTACGCCACTGGACTTCCAGTCACTAAAGCATCCTTCTGTCATCACCCTCTACCTCCTACAACTAAGCCAATTTTGAATCCATCTTATCAAATTACCCTATATCCCATGTGCATTTGCCTCCTTTATAAGTCTCCCATGTGGGACCTTGTCAAAGGCTTTGCTGAAATCCATATAAAGTACATCAACTGCACTACCCTCATCTACACACCTGGTCACCTCCTCAAACAATTCAATGAAATTTGTTAGGCATGACCTCCCTCTGACAAAGCCATGTTGCCTATCCCTGATCAAACCTTGCCTCTACAAGTAGAAATAGATCTCTCCTTCAGAAATTTCTCCAATAGTTTCCCTACCATTGATGTGAGACTCACTGGCCTGTAGTTCCCTGACTTATCTCTACAACCCTTAAATAGCGGAACCACATCAGCTGTTCTCCAGTTTTCTGGCAACTCCCTCATGGCCATAGAGGAATTAAAAATTTGGGTCAGAGCCCCTGCGATCTCCTCCCTTGCCTCCCTTAGCAGTCTGGGACACAAATCATCCAGACCTGGAGATTTGTCCACTTATAAGCTTGCCAACACCTCCAATACCTTGTCACTCCCTATATCAATTTGCTTAAGAACCTCGCAGTCTCTCTTCCCGAGTTCCATACCTTCATCCTCATTGTCTTGGGTGAAGACGGATGTGAAGTATTCATTCCACATCTAGAAATGTCCTCTGGTTCCATCCATAGATCGCCCCCTTGGTCCCTTATGGGTTCTACTCTTTCCCTGCTTATCCTCTTCCCATTGATATAATTATAGACTATCTTGGGATTTTCCCTGCTTTTACCAGCCAGAGCTTTCTCATATCCCCTCTTTACTCCCCGAATTGCTTTCTTAAGCTCCACCCTGCACTGTCTTTATTCCACTAATGCCTCTGCTGATTTGCTTCCCTTGTACCTGCTAAAAGCCTCTCTTTTCCTTCTCATCATAACCTGAATATCTCTGGTCATCCATATGGAAGGATATAGTTGCCATGGAGGGAGTAGAATTGAATGTTCACCAGATTGATTCCTAAAATGGCGAGATTGTCGTAAAATGAGAGATTGAGAAGACTGGGCTTATATTCAAGTTTATAAGGCTGAGAGATGCTCTAATTGAAGCATGCAACATTCTTAGAGTGCTCGATAGGGTAGATGCAGGAATGATGTTTCCCCTAGCAGCGTGGTCTAGAACTAGGGGACACAGTTTCAGAATAAGAGGTAAGCCATTCTGGAATGAGATGAGGAATTTCTTCAATCAGAGGGTGGTGAATTTTTGAAATCCTCTACCACGGAGGGCCGTAAAGGCTCAGTCATTGAATATATTTTCTAGGTGTTAAAAAGATCAGGGATGTGGGGATAGTGCAGAAAAATAGCATTGAGGTAGAAGATCAGCCATCATCCAGTTGAATGGCAGAGCAGACTCGTGGCCAAATAGCCTACTCCTATGTTTATAAAAACAAAAAACTGCAGATGCTGGAAATCCAAAACAAAAACAGAAATACCTGGAAAAACTCAGCAGGTCTGGCAGCATCGGCGGAGAAGAGTACAGCTGACGTTTCGAGTCCTCATGACCCTTCAACAGAACTAAGTAAAATTAGGAAAGGGGTGAAATATAAGCTGGTTTAAGGGGGTCGGGTGGGGGGGGGCGTGGTGGTGTGGGACAAGTAGAGCCAGTGATAGGTGGAGATAACCAAAAGGTGTCATAGACAAAAGAACAAAGAGGTGTTGAAGGTGGTGATATTATCTAAAGGAATGTGCTAATTAAGAGTATAAGACAGGACAGATAACGTACAGATAGCTCCAGTGGGGGTGGGGGAATACTAAAAGGTAGAAATAAACAATGGTGGAAATACATTTAAAAATTATTGGAAATAGGTGGGAAAAGAAAAAATCTATATAAATTATTGGAAAAAACAAAAACGAGGGGAAGAAATGGGAAGGGGGTGGGGATGGAGGAGACAGTTCAAGATCTAAAATTGTTGAACTCAATATTCAGTCTGGAAGGCTGTAAAGTGCCTAGTCGGAAGATGAGGTGCTAATCCTCCAGTTTGGGTTGAGCTTCACTGGATAAATGCAGCAAGCCAAGGACAGACATGTGGGCAAGAGAGCAGGGTGGAGTGTTGAAATGGCAAGCGACAGGGAGGTCTGGGTCATGCATGCAGACAGACCGAAGGTGTTCTGCAAAGCGGTCACCCAGTCTACGTTTGGTCTCTCCAATGTAGAGGAAACCGCATTGGGAGCAACGAATGCAGTAGACTAAGTTGAGGGAAATGCAAGTGAAATGCTGCTTCACCTGAAAGGAGTGTTTGGGCCCTTGGACGGTGAAGAGAGAGGAAGTGAAGGGGCAGGTGTTGCATCTTCTGCGTTTGCATGGGGAGGTGCCGTGGGAGGAGGAGTAGGGGGTGATGGAGGAGTGGACCAGGGTGTCACGGAGGGAACGATCCCTATGGAATGCCAGCGGGTGGGGGGGGGCGGTGAAGGGAAGATGTGTTTGGTGGTGGCATCATGCTGGAGTTGGCGGAAATGGCGGAGGATGATCCTTTGAATGCGGAGGCTGGTGGGGTGATAAGTGAGGACAAGGGGGGCCCTTTCATGTAGCTGGGAGGGAGGAGAAGGCTTGAGGGTGGATGCGTGGGAGATGGGCCAGACACAGTTGAGGGCCCTGTCCACTACCATGGGTGGAAAACCTCGGTTAAGGAAGAAGGAGGACATGTCAGAGGAACAGTTTTTGAAAGTAGCATCATCAGAACAGATGCAGCGGAGGCGAAGGAACTGAGAGAATGGGATGGAGTCCTTACAGGAAGCAGGGTGTGAGGAGCTGTAGTCGAGGTAGCTGTGGGAGTCGGTAGGCTTGAAATGGATATTGGTGGATAGTCTATCACCAGAAGTTGAGACAGAGAGGGTCAAGGAAGGGAAGGGAAGTATCAGAGATGGACCATGTGAAAATGATGGAGGGGTGGAGATTGGAAGCAAAATTAATAAATTTTTCCAGGTCCCGACAAGAGCATGAAGCAGCACCAGTGTAATCATTGATGTACTGGAGAAAGAATTGTGGGAGGGGGCCGGAGTAGGACTGGAACAAGGAATGTTCCACATACCCCATAAAGAGACAGGCATAGCTGGGGCCCATGCGGGTACCCATAGCCACACCTTATATTTGGAGGAAGTGAGAGGAGTTAAAGGAAAAATTGTTCAGTGTGAGAACAGCCAGACGGATGAGAGCAGTGGTGGATGGGGATTGTTCCGGCCTTTGTTTGAGGAAGAAGCAGAGAGCCATCAGACCATCCTGGTGGGGGATGGAGTTGTAGAGGGATTGGACGCCCATGGTGAAGAGGAAGTGGTTGGGGCCAGAGAACTGGAAATTGTTGATGTGATGTAAGGTGTCAGAGGAATCACGGATGTAGGTGGGAAGGGACTGGACAAGGGGCGAGAGAAGGGAGTCAAGATAGTGAGAAATGAGTTCCGTGGGGTAGGAACAGGTCGACACGATCGGTCTGCTCGGACAGTCCTGTTTGTTGATTTTGGGTAGGAGGTAGAAGCGGGCCGTCCAAGGTTGGGTGACTATCAGGTTTGAAGCTGTGGGAGGAAGATCTCCAGAGGCGATGAGGTCAGTGACAGTCCTGGAAACAATGGCTTGATGTTCAGTGGTGGGGTCATGGTCCAGGGAGAGGTAGGAGGAAGTGTCTGCGAGTTGATGCTCAGCCTCTGCGAGGTAGAAGTCAGTGCACCTACTCCTATGTTTTTCTGATTCATGACTAATGCTAAGTGTACATATCTGGATATTGGATGAGAACCTATGGTGATACCTCCTACAGTCGAATACTTCTCAGACAATCATTTCCTTCATTCACACACGATGGTTGAGTGCTTGGTTAGGGCTTCCACAAAGTGGTATTCACCTTTGTAACTGTATTCCTTTGTGAGTCAGCATCTTTATGATTAGAAGGGAGAAAATGGACTAAATAAGAAAACCTTGCATACAAGAGGCGACGTAATTGACTTCATGGAAATAGCTGTGCCGAGTGTTTCTCCAGTGTTCTACCGTTATGAAATTAAGTACCAGGTCTTCTGAAAATGAGTTAACTATAAGTATGAGTAAACAGTACTTTACATCTCCCTCCAGCATTTCAAAATATAGCTGTAAATTACAAAACCCGCTATTTGTACCATTATGAAAGTGGTTACCATATTTGAGGAACTCTTGCTTACTAACTGTCATTTGGTGTTTTAGAACATTCTGAGTCAGAAGTCTTGGGTTCAGGTTCTCATTTTTGGGATGTTGGCATCACTGGTAAGCAGTTATTGCCCATCCCTAATTGCCCTTGAGAAGATGGCCGTAAGCCACCTACTTGAACTGCTACAGTATGGTGGTGTAGGTAGTGCTGTTAGGGAGAAAGTTGCAGAATATTGATCCAGTGACAGTGATGGAACAAGGACATATTTTCAAGTCAGTATGGTGTGTGACTTGGGAGATGAACTTTCAAGTACTGATGTCCCCATGCACTTGCTGCCTCACTCTTCTAGTTGATAGCAACACTCCAGTGCAGTACTGAGGAAGCACCTGACTGTTGGGGGTGCCATTTTTCAGATGAGACGTTAAAGCAAGGCAAATGTAAAAGATCCCATGCCACTATTTGATGAAGACCCAAGAGAGTTCTTTCTGATGTCCATCCCATTATTTATCCCTCGACCAACATCACTAAAGCAGATAATCTGGTCATTATCATCACTGATTGTGAAATGTTGCTTTGTAAAGATTGGCTGTCTTGTTTTCTACATTACAACAGTGACTTCAAAAGTACTTCATTGGATGTGAAGCATTTGGGGATCTCCTGAGGTTGTAAATGCGGATCCTTCTTTCTCTTTATGTCTCTCTCTGTCATCACATAGTTCTGTTTCTGTTGACAGATTCCACCCAGCTTTTTCCACTCAGATGCTCACACAGAATCACAGAATTGCATACCTGCCATTTTCTTTTTACGCCAAGTTAGCAGGGTGTTGTTCTCTGAGTAGTGTTATGTATGTGGCAGCAGTGGAGCGAAATGTTTGTCCCTGCTTGCATAGCCCAGAATTAATGAGCAGTGAATTTGAAAACCTTACAGCACTTTTGTCTTTCTAACTCACAGATTCAAATTCATTGGGGTAGAAATTGGAACTTGTTGCAATTGTTTTCTGGTGAGAAATGAAGCAAGTGGACCAGCTTCCCAGAGCTAACTGGGTTCCATGTGCCAAAGTCGCCGGAAATGCATCAAACACCAAATTAGGTTGGGGTAATTTCTTGGCCGATGCCTAAAGCAAAATGTTAATTAACATTGAGGACCCTTTCCTGAAATTGGACTGTTGTCTATGGTGAAAGCATTGGGCCAGTTTTTGGAAGCGACTTAAAAAGTTGCTGTGAACAGAGAGTATGTTTTTTAAGTAAACTTTTGCATTAAGACAAGATGCTCTTTTCAGCTCCAGCGTGTTCTTGAAATCCACTGTCAGCCATAATCTGCTGTCACTTAAATTAATACACTACAAAAGGATTTGCCTTTGGCAGTTTTTTGAAAGAACTATTCACTCCTCTGCTCTTTCTCCATAGCCTTATAAAATATGTATCCCATTCACTTTCAAAAATTTGTATTGAAATTGTTTCCACCATTCTTTCAGGCAGTGCATTCCAGATCCCACTTCTGTGTTAAAAGGAAATTCTCACCTCCCATCTGGCTCTTTTCATTCTCCTTATGTTTTTGCTAGATGCATCTTGAAGCTCACATGCCTACCGGGGTTCCTGTACATTGCAGTCCAGTCTTGTATCACCTCTGATGCCTACTGTCTTTCCTCTGGTTCCTTCCTAATGCAAGCAGAGTTAGTGCAATTGTGATTTCCGTTGCAGTCAATTATTAAAAGAGAAACTGTGATGTCAGCTTAGTGCTAAAATACAGTAAAGTTATTTATGGTTCAAGTCTTATTGTAATTACATGGCTCTTCTGCTCTCAGAAGATTCAGACAGTTTGGTAAGGGTACCCCTGCAGCCTTTCCTTATAAGATCACAAGTATTGCCAGGATTGGCTGCTGACTGTAAGTTTAGATGAGGGTGAAAAAGAACTGTGGGTAAATATACCACCTGTAATAGGCAGGGAGCCCTCAGGCTCAGCAACAATATTCGATGTTGAGTGTTGAGTTGACTGACTTAAAGCACAGGAGTTGCTGTGGCTCTGCAGTGTTCTTCAGCAAGAAGGAGGAAACAGCAGTCAGGCAGGTTCCTGCTCCAGATTGCTATCCAGCATGGTCAGTGCATATATTTCAGGACAGGAGACAGGCCATGTCTGTGATGCCATCCACCTTCATATAGACTGTAAACCTCACTTTCTAACGTGCACATGAAAAATTATTGCTTGCATTCGACGAGGTTCCACAAGTAGCAATGACCTGGTCATCTCTTCGTTGAGAGATAAATTAGAGACAACTTCTGCTAACCGTGCTATAGGATATCTTATGCTCGCTTGAGAACAGCTGAGATCTTGGTGTACAACTTATCTGAAAGCAGCTCCGACAGTGCAGCACTCCTTCAGTACTGCTTTGGAGTGTCAGTCTAGATTTTGTGCTTAAGCCTGTGCGGTTTGAACCCATTACCCTCTGACTCAGCAGTGAGACAGACCTCTGTTGATTAAGCCATGGCTGATGTCTTAGGAAGGAGGGTGAGGGGAAGTAAAGATTAGGAAAACAAAATAATAATTGGTCTCTTTTAGACCAAACTGGATCGCTCCCTCCGGGACACCCTGGTCCACTCCTCCATCATCCCCTACTCCTCAACCCCCTCCTATGGCACAACGCCATGCCCACGCAAAAGATGCAACACCTGCCCCTTCACTTCCTCTCTCCTCACCGTCCAAGGACCCAAACACTCCTTTCAAGTGAAGCAGCATTTCACTTGCATTTCCCCCAACTTAGTCTACTGCATTCGTTGCTCCCAATGTGGTCTCCTCTACATTGGAGAGACCAAACGTAAGCTGGGCGACCGCTTTGCAGAACACCTGCGGTCTGTCCGCAAGAATGACCCAAACCTCCCTGTCGCTTGTCATTTTAACACTCCACCCTGCTCTCTTGCCCACATGTCTGTCCTTGGCTTGCTGCATTGTTCCAGTGAAGCCCAACGCAAACTGGAGGAACAACATCTCATCTTCCGACTAGGGACTTTACAGCCTTCCGGACTGAATATTGAATTCAACAACTTTAGGTCGTGAGCTCCCTCCCCCATCCCCACCCCCTTTCTGTTTCCCCCTTCTCTTTTTTTTTCCCAATAAATTATAAAGATTTTCCTTTTCCATTATTAAAAAAAAAAACCCACTAGAGCTATACCTCGAGTGCCCTACCATCCATTCTTAATTAGCACATTCGTTTAGATAATATCACCAACTTTAACTTTAACACCTATGTGTTCTATTGTACTATTGTCGTTGACATCTTTTGATGATCTGCTTCTATCACTGCTTGTTTGTCCCTACAACCACACCAACCCCCTCCACCTCTCTGTCTCTCTATCTCTCCACCCCCCACACACACACCTTAAACCAGCTTATATTTCAACTCTTTCCTGGACTCGAACTCAAGTTCTGTCGAAGGGTCATGAGGACTCAAAACGTCAACTCTTTTCTTCTCCGCCGATGCTGCCAGACCTGCTGAGTTTTTCCAGGTAATTCTGTTTTTGTTTTGCCAGTTATTTGGAGCAGCCATGATGCAGGGACCACATGCTGTGCAGCACTCATGTCAAGTCCTTTGGAGTGAAAGAATGCAGCACTCAAAACAAAAGAATCCTGTCATTTATACAGTATACTTATAAATGGCATCTGTTTAGATATCATTAAAAGTTTTCATTCCAATGCATGTTTTAACTCTGTCAACTGAATTGAGATAAGTTAGAGCATTACATCTGGTTTTCTGGTTTACTGATATTTGACTTTCATGGCAGCTGACGAGCAGACAAGTGCATTATAGCTTGCAGAGTCCTTATTTGGTGTCAAAATGACTCACCTCTAAGATAGCAACAGGATGAGGTGGCTCTTCTGGTTTGTTTGATCTCATCCCTCCACACTCATGCAGTAATATATATAGCACAGAAGAAGGCGTATGCTACACGGCTCTTTCTAAGAGCTATCCCCTGCTCGTTCCCTTGGCTCTAAAGTTTTATTTTTCCCGTTCAAGTATTCATCCGATTCCCTTTTGAAAGTTGCTATTATATCTACTTCCACCAGCTTTTCAGGCAGTGCATTCCCAATGTAACAAATCAGCGTGTGGGGGGAATCTCCTCGCATCACCTCTGGTTCTTTCACCAACTTCTGTAAATCTGTGACCTATGGTTATCCATACTTCTGCCACTGGAAACAATTTCTGCTTATTTACTCTATCCAAACCCTTTATGTTTTTGAACACCTTTATTAAATCTCTCCTTAACCTTTCTTAATGGTGTGTTAATTATATTGTTAGGAAACGCAGGTGAAGGGCTTTGTTTAATTAAGTATTTTGAACGTATAAATAGGAGGTGGGGCTATCACTTTAATTTGTTAATTTGTCTATTTATTTATTGTAGTATTCTCTAAATACAGGATAGCTGGGACACTGGGTGTGTGGGAGGAGAGCTGACACTAAAGTCAATAAACACTCTCTGTGAATAGCTCTGTATCTTAGTTTCTGCTTCACCAACCAGCTTGGATCCTGTTTAACTTTCTCTGCTCCAAAAACAATAGCACAGAATGTACTTGGGGTAGATAAATAAAATATTTGAGGGCATTGAATGTGTGCTGGGTTGGAGACTTCAGTGTCCATCAACAAGAGTGGATAGGTAGTAGCTCTGCTTACTGAGGTGCCCAGGTCCGAAAGATGTAGATGTCAAACTGGGCATGAGGGTAGGTCGTGAGAAAACCAACACAAGGGAAAAACCTACCTGATCCCACAAGTCAACCTGTCGGAGGTATATCTGAGAATGTCAGTACTAGCAGGAGTGACCACTACAGAGTCCTTTTGGACACCTTCATGGCTTTTGTGTGGCACCACCACCACCATGTCAAACTAGATGGATTCAGGACAGCCTAGTAGCTCAAAAATGGGCAGCTTTGGGGCATCAGCTGCAGCACGATTGCATCGCACCACAATTATTAACCTCAAGGCCCAAAATATCCCTCACTGTATCATTACCATCAAGCAATTCAAAGAACAATATAGAAAAACATGCCAGATGCAGTGCCAGACTACCTCAAAATGAACCGCCAACCTGGTAAAGCTACAATATAGGACTACATGCATGATAAACAGCAGAAGCTGCAAGCTAAAAGATATCATAACTAACAGATAAGATCAGGGTTCTGTGGTCCTGCTATATCCTGACAGGAATGGTGGTGGACACCGTAGGAGGGGGGTTCATGAACATTCCCATCCTCAGTGATGGTGGAGCCCATCACATAAGTGTAAGAAACATGGTCAAAATGTTTGTAACCACCTTCAGCCAGAAGTGTCAAGTGTCACTTAACCTCCTCCTGAGATTGCCACTAGCGCAGAAGCCAGTCTTCAGCCAATTGATTCATTTTACCATGATTATGAAGAAGTGGTGGATTCCTCTGTATACAGCAAAGACTATGGGCCCTGACTAATCTACCCTTCAAAATTTAGCTGCTGTATGCAGCATTAAATTTTTTTGTGCGATTGTGCACGTTATTAATCACAGAGCAAGGTCTCTGTGGTACTTTTCAGGCTGCTACATGGCCGTGCACCCGCACAGCTTAGCAGGAGCACTGGCCCCAACCCTTTCCTGGCTGTGATGCTGAAGGTGTTTGCTGCAGAACTAGACGAGACCTTAGCCAAAATGTGCAGTACAGCTACGACATTAGCGTCTACATGACAAAGTGGAAAATTGCCCAAATATGTCCTACCTGCGAATAGCAGGACAAATCCAATCCATCAATTACCATGCCATCGGTCAGACGACGAACAGAAAAGTGATGGAAGATGTCATTCAGAGCCCTATTAAGCAGCACTTAATCACTAATAACCTGCTCACCAATATACAATTTGGGTTCACTAAGACTGCCATCATTGCGTCCCTGGTTCATACAAAAGAGTTGTATTCTGTAGATTAAGTGAGAGTGACTGCCCTTGACATCAAGGCAATCAAGGCAGTATCACAAGCTCTCGCACAATTGAAGTCAATGAGGATCATGGGAAAAACATTCCACTAGCTGAAGTTATACCTAAATAATGGTTGTTGTTGCAGACAAAACATCTCAACTCCACCTTGTTGCAGGAACTTCTCAAGGCAATATCTTAGGCCTAAACTGCATCAGTTGCTTCATCAATGACCTTCCTTCCATCATAAAGTCAGAAGTGGGAATGTTTGCTGATGATTCTATAGTGTTCAGTTCCATTCTTATCTCCTCAGCAGAGAAATCCATGTCCTCATGCAGCAAGACCTGAACAACATTCAGGTTTGGTCTGATAAGTGAAACGCACAAGTACCAGGTAATGACTGTCTCCAACAAGAGGTAATCAAAGTACCTCTGATTGATATTGCCATCACTGAATTCTCCACCATTAATGACCGGTTGGGGCTTGGGGTTATGGTTATCATTGGCAAGCAACTTAACTGAGGAACCACATAAATACTGTGCCTAAATGAGCAGGGAAGAGGTTTTTTTTAATTTATTCTTTCATGGGACGTGGGCATCTCTGGCTAGGCCAGCATTTATTGCCCTTGAAAAAGTGGTGGTAACCAGCCTTCTTGAACCACTGCAGTCTCAGTAATGTAAGTACTTCCACAATGTTAGGAAGATAGTTCCAGGATTTTGACCCAACGACAGAGAAGGAATGACAATATAATTCCAAGTCAGGATAGTGTGTGGCTTGGAGGGGAACTTGCAGGTTGTGATGTTCCCAGGCATCTGCTGCCTTCCCATGGCAACGCCACAGCCAATCGGAATCACCTTGCCAATCAGTCAGCACCCTCTCTTCTGTACAGGTCAAGTATCCTTTGTCAAAAACTCTCGGGGCACTCTCTTGCTTTTTGGATTTCAGATAATTTTGATTTTCGGACACCGCATATAGTCCTTGCATTACAATGGCCTAAGCTTAGGCTCGCTGTAGGTTAAAGTCAATAAAATGGCCAGAAAAGTAAGATGTACCACTGAATAATAAAGGTCGGATGTGGTCAGCGAAGTTTGTGTTGGCTTGGTTCACAAGCTTCCAGCGCTAAAGGTCGATGAGGTTCAAAAGAGTTTTTGGATCCGTTTGGTTTTTGGATTTACAGATAAAGGATATTCGATCTGTAGCATCAGTTCTTGTGATCATTTGAAATTTGGCATTCTTGCATTTGTCCCGATGAATCCAAGATGAAAAGCTTTAACAACATCTCTCTTTTCAACAACATTCAAGTTCTGTATTACAAAACACTCAACTGAATGGCCTTTTGTGTTGTACTATTCCTTGATTCAATAAAAACCTAGTGCAATGTCGCAGTATTTTTCTCTCCAGTCCAAAAAAACAACAATTTACCATTACTGTTTGTTTTTTTCATTTAGCCTATTTTATTTCCAACTTGCCACTGCCCCATTAATTCCAATACTACGGGCAGGATTTTCTGGCCCCAGCAGCAACAGGCATCATTGAGGGTGGGACAAGAAAATTTGGAGAGTGGCCAAAAGTCAATTCATTGGTGATATTTTTTTTATTCGTTCACGGGATGTGCTGACTAGGCCAGCATTTATTGCCCATCTCTAATTATCCTTGAGAAGGTGGTGCTGAACCTCTGCAGTCCATATGTTATAGGTACACCCACAGTGCTGTTAGGGAGGGAGTTCCTGGATTTTGACCCAGTGACAATGAAGGAACGGCGATATATTTCCAAGTCAGGATGGTGACTATAGCAGAGAGAACGACTGATGCTAGTCTGGAGATATGCATCTTAACTTATCAGGTGAAAATGTCAGATTGAAGCACAAGGACAACAAAATATTAGTGTTGGCTATACTGATAGCAGCCTCTTTCTCCTGCCATCACTAAAATTTAAAATCAGTCCTAACTTTAATAGATTCTTTAACATAAAACCTCAAGGTGCTTCACAGGTGTGTAGGACAAAATTTGATCTGAGCCACGTAAGAACATATTAAGACAGGTAACCTAAAGTTTACTCAAAGAAGTAGGTTTTAATGAGTGATATAAAGGAGGGGAGGGGCTTAGATAGGGAATTCCAGAGCTTAGGGCCTCTGAAGACAGCCACCAATGGTGGAGTGAAGGAAATCAGGATTGCACAAGAGACCAGAATGGGAGGAATGTAAAGTTATTGGGTAGTTGTAGGACTGAACATTGTTACAGAGACAGGGAAGGGAGAGGCCATGAAGAGATTTGAATATAAGGTAATCATTTTAAAATTGAGGCATTGCTGCACCAAGAGCCAGTGCAGTTCAGCAAGCATGGGGTGATGAGTGAATAGCAATAGGTGTGCGTCTGAATACAGAAAGCTGAACTTTGGATGAACTGAAGAGTGGAAGTTGGGTGTTTGTCCAGGAGAGCATTGGGATAGTTGAATTTGGACGTAATAAAAGCATTGATTAGAGTTTCAGCAGCAAATGCGCTGAAGTAGGGATGGACACAGATTATATTATGGAGGTTGGAAGTAGATGGTTTAGCTTGGTGAGCTGGGAAGAGAGAAATGTGACAAGAGGCAGTTGAATGGATGATCCCAATGTTGGAAACAAGTAAGTCCATTAGCTTGCACTTTTTGGAGGCGAGGATATTTGGGAAAGTGGGGCAGTAACTTCAGGATATGAGGGAGGAACACTGCATGAGGCTTCGGTGGAATTTGCTTTCAGTATTATAAAAACATTTCTGTTGTGAAATTCCACCTGCAGTACTAATGTAAATTAGTGAGATGTTCTGCTTCATTATATGTATACATTCAGTAAATGTTAAACAAGCACATTGTTGCTTAAGTTGTCAGTTACTGATCTAACTCCATCTCTCTCCTCAGATCCAGAATTTGTGGGATCGACATTTGTCAAAGCAGATGAGGGCAGCGGTAACGATGACAAGCTCTACTTCTTCTTCAGTGAGAGTGCCCGGGAGTTTGAATACTACAAAGCAGTGCGAGTTCCCAGAGTGGCCCGTGTTTGCAAGGTACACACTCCTCGCCCCACGAACCCATAGCCCTAACATCAGGAATTTGTTAGAACAGGGCAAAGCCATTAGGATCAACAAGTCTTTTTGATTAATATCAACTCTGCTTACCATTTCTCACAGCGTCTCTCAATCCCTTCTCTCTTCAGAATGTCACCATTTTGAACCACTGTAGCCCATACATATGAAAATACGAACATATGAATTAGGAGCAGGAGTACACAAATTGCTGTACACAAATTGGTTGTTATGTTTCCTACTGTAGTGACTAAACTTCAGAAAAGTATGTTTTTGGCTGTAAAACACGAGGACATTCTGAGGTTGTGAAAAGCATTATATAAATGGAAATTCTTTTTATATATAGACTTAAGAAAGATGAGCCTCATTCGTGCTTTTCAACATCTGTGTGTTTGATGAAACTGCAGCTGCACTCTTGCATGTGCACACATTGATGTTTGTTTTCTTTTTTCTTCCTCTCTTTGCCCTCAATTATGAAACCTATTTGAATTAGGTTAACTCTTCTGGTGCCATGGTTCACTCATGTGGCTGACACCCAGGTGCTACTGAACAATGTCCCTTCTAAATCTTTTTTATTGTGAGTGGCCTGTTCATTTGTATGCAGTACCTTTAAATTACTTTGTGTGGTTGAATACACAGATTATTTTAAAGAGGACTGTATGGTACCTTCCTGGATTGTACTAAATCTATCAGCATACACTTGTTACTTTTTTTCTTTATTCTTTCATGGGTTGTGGGTGTCGCTGACAAGGCCAGCATTTGTTGCCCATCCCTAATTGTTCTTGAATTGACTGACTTACTAGGCTATTTCAGTGGGCAGTTAAGATTCAACGACATTGCTGTAGGCCAGACCAGGTAAGGATGGCAGATTTCCTTAAAAGATATTAGTGAATCAGTTGGGTTTTTACAACAATTGTTAGTTTCATGATCACCATTACAGAGACTAGCTTTATAATCCAGATTTTATTGACTGAATTTAAATTCCACCAGCAGCCATGGCGGTGTTTGAACCTATGTCCCTAGCGCAATAGCCTGGGCCTTTGGGTTATTAGTCCAGCGACATTACCACTACGGCACCATCTCCCCAACTGGCCAGTGATATCTGCAATGGATCGGCTATGCTCATCAGATGGATGGCAGCCATATACCCAAAGACCTACTGCATGCTGAATTGGTCACTGAGTCATGTCCTGATGGATGTCCATACTTCCGCTACAAGGACAACCGCAAGTGAGAAATGAATTTGGCGACATTGGTGACTTTCCCAGCTGTCTCTGTCAATGTTTTTGACCTTTGGATGGCCATTAGAAGAGGCAGGGTGAAACAGAAAGCTTATCTGGCTGAGAAGAGGGCCCAGAGAAAACCCAATGACCACTAGTCTTCATCTGCAGCAAATGCGGCAGAGACTGTCATGCTAGGTTGGAGCTCCTGAGGCATACCAGATGATGCTTAACAAAGAGTTGACCATGAAGTTGCAAATCATTGTCTCACAAGATGGAAACTAAAGACTGCCAAAGAGAAGGGATAAGCTACTGGAAACCCTTTTGTTTACTCCACTGTTAAAACTGAAAATGGGAGCGGAAAGATGAATAGAAAACACTTAACTTACTCCACATTTATAAACCATTATAATGAATCACTTAAGTGGAAAAAAACTCTTTTGTTCAGTGATTGAAAATGGTGAATAATCTGGGGCTAATATCTCCAAGAAAGCGGAATGGACTTTTCCTCACCATTGCTTTCACTTCAGCTTCCACTTCCATTGTCCCTCATGAAAGTCCACATGCATTGCTTGGTATTGTCAGTTCCACTTCTCTTACTTTGTAGGCTAAGGTCAGCATGGTTCTACTCCAGACCCTCACTGGAAGTGTGGATCGGAGGTTCACTTGGACTGGGAAGTCAGAGCTACTAATTTTCAGATGAAAACCATATATCTATCATAAGGTTCTGCACCACAAAATTGATGCTTCCATATCTGCCTGCAGCAGAGTTTCTTTCGCTTTTACGTAACTGATTTTGCATTTCTATTGTTTTCAGCCAAATCAAGGTCTTTTCCTTGTACTTGGATATTTCCTACAATCTTACACATTTACAGGTTGTTTAAGCAGCTTTTGCCATGTTGACAAAATTTGCAGTGAACAAGGAAGGAAATTTGAGAAATGGTTTCCAATTCAGTTTGTTTGCTGTCTTGCCTGATAACTAACTGACACCTTCCTTTACTCTGAAAATGGTGGGCAGATATTAAGTCTCAGGTGGCTGACCTTTGGATTGCACAGGACAGCTGCACTAAATTTGTTACTTCTTTGTAGAGGTGGGAAAACAATAGGAGATGCTGTTTAGTTTAGATTAAGGATGTGAAGTCATGCACTCAACAATATAAGAAGAGAAATTACAGGACTACTGGCAATGACTAGAAAGGCGTGTGGCAGTCAGGTAGTAGATCCCTTAAGGCATCAGTATAATCTCAGGTTCTCAAACCCTCACTATAGGCAGCTGAAAAGTTAAAGAAGAGCTACTAAAATGATAAGGGAACTCAACAATGAAACGTGAGGGTAGGTACAGAGAGAAGACTGAGGGGGAAATGGCAGGTTTTCAAACCGATGAGGTTCTTGAATATGGAGTGTCAATCAAAAAAAAAGACTTGTGCTCCTATATAGTACTTTTCACAATCACCTGTAGTCCAACACCCTGCCAGTTTAGTTTAAATCCTCTCCAACCGCACGAGTGAACTTTCCTGCAAGGACATGAGGGGTGCTAGTTCAGAGAAGCACCTCAAATACCAGGCAGTCCTGGGTCACCCTGGGCTCTCTGTAGAACGATCCAATCAGTCCCATGAGCCCCCAACCACCCCCAACAACCTTGCAGCCCTGTTAAATTATTCGTCTCAAGTGCCCATCCATTTCCTTTTGAAATCATTCATTGATTCCACCACCTTCGTAGGCAGTAAGTTCCTGATCATGACCACTTACTGCATTTAAAAAAGCTATTCCTTTCATTCCCCAACAGCTCTTGCCCAAAACCTTAAATCTGTGTTCCTTAGTCTTTGTACCATCAGGCAATAGGAATAGCTGTACTTTGCCTTATCTAAACCTATCATAATCTTGTACACTTCTATCAAATCTTTCCTCAATTTCCTTTACTCCAAGAAGAATAACCCCAGCTTCTCTGACCCAATCTTGTTTGTTAAGGTCCCTCACCTTTGGAACCATTCTTGTAAATCTCCTTTGCGTCCTCTCAAGGACCCTCACATCCTTCCTAAAGTAGGGTGACCAGAATTGGACACTGTACCCAAGCTGTGGCCTAACCAGAGCTTTTTACTGATTCAGCTACTTTACCTGCTTTTGTACTCAATACCTCTATTTATTAAGCCAAGATCCCATATACTTTGCTAACTATGTCCTGCCACTTACAATGTTAAAAGAGTTCAACAATTTCAGATCATAGCCACTGTTCCCATTTGGCAAGGCCAGCATTTGTTACCCAACCCTAATCGCCCTTGAACTGAGTGGCTTGCCAGGTCATTTCAGAGGGCAGTTAAGAGTCAGCCTCCTTGCTGTGGGTCTGGAGTCACAGGTATGCCAGACCGTGTAAGGATGGCAGATTTCCTTCCATAAAGGACTTTAGTGACCCTGATGGGTTTTTACAACGATCGATGATAGTTTCATGTTGCTACTACTGACTCACTTTCAATTCTAGATATTTTTCAAGTGAATTCAAATTCAGCTGCCATGGTGGGATTTCAACCTGTGTCCCCAATATATTAATCTCAGCCTCTGGATTACTAGTCCAGTGACGTTAACACTATGCCACCATGTGCCCTGTTTCTTTTCTTGTCCCATTAACACTTCCTTTTTTGTCTTGCACCAGTATGCCTTTTGTCATTTAATTACTGTTGTCTTCCACCCTAGCACATTCTAGAATTTTGTTTTTATTTTACTAGTTCAGTAAAATAGCCATTATTCTGCTGTACGTTTTTTATTTACCCAAGAAAACGCCTAAGTGCAAATGAGTGTGAGAGGCTTTAAATTTTGATCTCTTAGTTGGTTAACCTTGCTTGTTATATTTTTGGCCAGAATTTTTTGCAAAGGCAGTGGCCCTGCCCACCATGGGAAGAGTTAGGGGCGAGCATGCCTCCACTGGCCCTCTATGTTTGTCAGGCAGTTAATGGTCTGAAGTTGTGGCTTCTGTCCCCATAAGGATGTCCTACCTCCAAGAGCTGCTGACCAATCATATGGCTGGCATTGCCACCAAGAGCAGTGGACACTGCTGGGACTGCTGTCAGTCCCCAGTGATGAAATGTAATGGAACCCAGATAAGTCTGGCAGTCTCGCTTTGGCCAGTCAGGCAGACCCAGTGAAGAGGTGTACGGGGGCTGAGGGAGGAGGGGGACAACCCGGGGTGGCCATTTCCATTGGTGGTCCTCCATTGGGAACATGACCTGCTGCCAGCGTTTACCACACAGCCTCACCATGTGGTATAGGCAGTCTTCCAAGGGTGGGGGCTTTTTATCCGGGCCTTTTAAAACTGCTATTAAAACATCAGATCTTTTACTGGAAAGCATCTTATGGATGTTCCTTTGTTCAGGGTGACATCGGTGGTCAGAAGACACTCCAGAAAAAATGGACCTCCTTTCTCAAAGCCCGTTTGATGTGCTCTGACGAGGACAATGAGATGTATTTTGATAAGATTCATGATGTCTTTACTCTTCAGCCTGACAAGGATAACACAAGTTCAACTGTCTTCTATGGAGTCTTTTCCACAAAATGGTAAGCATGCTGATTTGGATAGAACAACGCGGTTCTTTTTTCTGTACCCAATTTGCAAATCTTTTACTCCTTTAGCTGTGCCAGCTTTCTGCTCTCATGAACTACTGGCCTTTGCTAGGGTGTGACCCCATGTGGTTGAGAAGCCTGGATCGTGAATGTTGGCAGGCTATTCTACCGTCACCAGAAAGCCCACCTCAACTAATATCCATATGCACTTCCTAGATTTGATCCCTCATATAATGAACTCTTGTCTCATTCCCCCAAAAGCATGCGTGTAAATGAATAGAAATTGTGTCTACTACCAGGTGGGTTGGTAAACAGAGATAACAGACTTAAGTTAATTTGATAAATACTTCAAGGAAAATGTTTGTAAGGGAATGGAACTAATTAAATAGTTCTTTCAGAGAACATAATGGGTCAGATGACATCCTTCTATGCTGCAAGATTCTGCTATTGAGCTTGGTAAAGTAAATTAAAATGCAAGCTGCCGATCTATGCACGATGTGCATGTTAATTATCTGTTTCAAAGCACTGATTCGAACTGAGCAAAGTACTGCAAATCCTGGAATTTTAAATAAAAACAGAAAATTCTAGATATACTCAGTATGTCTGGCAGCAGCTATGGAGAGAGAAACAGCGCTAATGTTTCAAGTTAGTGACCCTTTCTCAGAACCAGGAGTGCTTAGAGATGTGAAACAAAATCAAAAATTGCTGGAAAAACTCAGCAAGCCTGACAGCATCTGTGGAGAGAAAGACAGAGTTAACATTTCGAGTCCGTATGAGTCTTCTTCAGAACTAAAGAGGAGTAGAAATGTGGTGAAGTATAACCGATCTAACAGTTTTTAAGCCAGGAAAAGTGGGGGGTGCGGGAGGAAAGAACAAATTGGAAGGTCTTTGATAGAATGGAAAGCAGGAGCGTTTAAGTGACATTGAAGACAAAAGGAGATGGTAATGGGCCAAGTAAGGGAACAAAAGTTGTCTAGAGGAGTTGTGTATGGGAAAGCAGACTCACCCAGCTGCTTCCATCAAAATGATTTGGAATTGACTCGGGAGAGCTGTAAAGTGCCTAATTAAAGGATGAGTTCCTGTTCTTTGAGTTTATGTAGGAAGCTGAGGACAGAGCGTGGGAGTGGAACAGAGAATTAAAATAACAGGCTAATTCTGATTTGGTGATTCTGCTTTCTCATTTATGACTCCTTTAAATGCAAACTTTATTCCTTTACTTGTCCCATTACCATCTGTTTTTGCTTCACCAGCAATTCTTTTTATCATTTAATCGCTCCAGGCTTCTACCCTATCACAGATCTTTCTATTTGTTCTTCCTTTCCTTCTCCCTTTCCATACAAAGCAATATACTGCAGATATTGGAAATCTGAAATACAAACTGGGAAAGCGCTGGAAAAACTCAGCAGGTCAGGCAGTATCTGTGAGAGAGACACAAGAGTTATCGTTTCAGGTCAATACTCTATCATGAGCCGATGTAAGGACGTCAGCCTGCAAGGTTGACTCTAGTCCTCCCTTTCCATGCTTGGTTTAAAAATCTCTAAGTGCTTCCAATTCTGATAAAGGGTCATGGACCTTGTAATATATTCAAATGTTGCGAGAAGGCAGTGTCATCATTAAACAAGTGAGTTGGCGATCTTGGTGTCTGTCTTTCTTTGCAAATGCCTTCCAATGCTTTACAGACCTGAAAAGTTAACAGTTTCTCCACCAATTCTGCCCAACCTGCTAAGTATTTGTATTATTTTCTATTTTTTTTATCACTGCCAAGATCTTGCAGCCATTTAAGAGACTAAGTACAGTAATGGGAGAATTGTAGGATTTTCTGGTTGGGGGGGCTAAGATGGCCCAATGGTCTTCCTCAGCTGTGTCTATCCTGTGACTTCCAGCTGCCATCTAGAAGTGACGCCTAAAATCAGATTCATGTTAGATTTCATTGTCAAATAAATAATTAAAACGTTGCACCATTTGCAAATTGTTTATGGAGCTACAGGTCCAAGTTGACAAGTCACAGCAAACCAGTCAGCATTTTAGCATGATCCAGCCATTATCTTGTTATCCTGGTTTTCCCTCCTCACCTTGGTGGTGGTGGATCTTTAGCATAGTGGTCTGTGTCTGCCTGCCCCTTACCTAAACCCTCTATCCCCAGCACCTCAGAAATTGTTGAACTGAACTATCCAATTCCTCTATTGATGCTTTATGTCAGCCATAGCTGAGTGACAATATCCTTGTCTCTGCATCAAAAGGCAGTGGGTTAAAGTGGGAGATGGTGGCATAGTGGTAATGTCATTGGCCTAGTCATCCAGATGTCTAGGCTAATGTTCTGGGGACAAGGGTTCAGACCCTACCACTGCAGCTGGTGGAATTTGAATTTGAGTAATAATTGGGAATTGAAAAGCTGGTCTCAGTAATGATGACCATGAAACCATTGTCAATTGTTGTAAAAACCCATCTGGTTCACTAACGCCCTCTAGGGAAGGGAATCTGCCTTCCTTACCTGGACTGGCCTATATGTGACTCCAGACCCACAGCAATGTGGTTGACTCTTAATTGCCCTCTGAAAGGATGTGGCAAGCCACTCAGTTCAAGGGACACTAGGGATGGGCAACAGTTGTTGGCCTTGTCAGTGATGCCCACATCCCATGTAGGAATAAATTAAAAACAAGTTCCACCCCACACACTAGCGCAGTACATACGAACATACGTGTGAACATACTACCACAGCCGATGTTAATTGCTGTGCAAACCAAATCCCAGAGGGAAATTTGGCTTATGGGCCATACTCTTTTTTTTGTATTCAGAAAACTAGAAGAAGACATACTGATGTCAGTAGTAAGAAGTCCAGTAACATTTTTGGGATTTTTAAAATTTAAAAGGTAAAGTTTTATTAGCAATGAAAGAAAACTTAAGCGCACAAGATTGCAGTTACACAGTTCAACTTAGTCTTACAAAACATTCCCTCAAAAAGACACTCTATTTGGTCAGACCCACAAATAAATACCTTTCAGGTAACACTCCTGTAAAGATGTCTAACTATAAAAATCCAGCATTATTACCCAAGTAGAACTGCTGTAGCTTTAACAAAGGCATTCCACACTTTTTCACTCAGCTGTATTTGTCCAAACTTCAGAATAAGACTGTTTTTTTGCAACACAAGACTTTTCTGGCTTGACTGGATGGCTGATTCAAACCTGCAACATCTCCCAGCCCAGAGCTACGAGCTCCAGCAGCTCCCAGCTGAGCTCCAGATCAACAACTACCTCTCAAGCTCCAGTAACTCTCAAATACCGTTTTTCCCCTTTTATCTCCACTTCCATTGTTCTCTCACCTCTTTGAAACTCAAATCCTTACAAATATAAAATATTTCATGTCTCTATTTTGTCTTTGCTTTTGGGTCAATAAAATATGATATCCCCACTTCTGTTTATCTATGGAATTCTTGCAAGATGCAAACTTGTCACCTCTGACTTCCCTTTACTATTCAAACTCTCAATTTATCTAAAAATACAAACATAAGAACTAACCTATTCATTTGGACCTGAAAGCTAACAACTCTATCCTTTTCATGTTTAAACCCATCAGACAACCTGACTCCTATTAATCTCTGCCCAGCTTAATTAAATCACACACACACAAATAACATCCATTTCTCATAGGCAGGAGCCTCAAGCCTACTCTGCCATTTGATAGTTCATGGTTGACCTGACTGTGTCCTCAACTTGATTTCCTGTCTACCCCCTATAGCCTTTGATTCCCTTGTTACTGTTCTCTGGAGAAAAGAATTCCACAGACTAACAACCCTCTAAGATAATTTTTTCCCCTCATTTCTGTCTTCAGAGGAAGACCCCTTATTTTTAAACTGCGTTCCCGAGTTCTAGTCTCTCCCACAAGCGGAACTAACCTCTCAGCATGCACTCTGTCAAGCCCGCTCAGGATCTTGTATGTTTCAGTAAGATCACATTTTATTCTTCTAAATTCAAATGGATACAAGCCCAAACTGTCCAGCCTTTCGTCATAAGCTGACCCCTTCATCCCAGGAATCAATTGGTTGAACCTTCTCTCAACTGCTTCAAATGCAATTATATCCTTATGTAATGACAGCAAAACTGTACACCATATTCCAGGTGTGGTCTCACTTATGCCCTGTATAATTGTAGCAAACTTCCCTACTTTTATATTCCATCCCCTTGCAATAAATTACAACGTTTCATTTGCCTTCGAATCACTTGTACCTGCATACTAACTTTTTTGTGATTCATGTACCAAAATACGAACAAATGAATTAGGGGCAATGGTAGACCATTCGGCACTCAAGCCTGCTCCACCATTCAATAGGATCATTGCTGATTTCTGTGACCTCACCCCCATATTCCGTCTACCCCTGATGGCTTTTGACTCCCTTGTTGGTCAAGACTTTATCTATGTCTGCCTTAAAAGTACCCATTGACCCTGCCTCCACCACTCTGGGGAAGAGAGTTCCAAAGAATCACAAGGAGACAAATCTGTGCATTGTACTCTAGATAAAAACTCAAAACATTAACTCTGTTTCTCTCTCTACAGATGCTGTCAGACCTGCTGAGTTTTTCCAGCATTTTCTGTTTTTATTATCACTGTACTCTAGATGTGGTCTCACCAACCCTATAAATGTCCCTACAAAAAATCCTGCGTTTATATTCAATTCCCGTTGCAATAACAACATTCCATTGCCTTCCTAATCACTTGCTGCCCCTGCAAGCTAACTTTTTCTGATTCATGTACCAGGACACCCAGGCCCCTCTGAACCTCAAAGCTCTAACCTCGCTCTATTTAAATAATATGCTGCTTTTCATTCTTCCTGCCTAAGTGGACAAGTTCACATTATACCATATCTGCCAAATGTTTGCCCACTCACTTAACCTGTTTATGTTCCCTTGCAGGCCCCTTATATCCTCTTCACAATTTACTTTCCTTCCCATCTTGGGGTCATCAGCAAACCATGCATTTGGTGCCTTCATCCAAGTCACAGAATCACAGAATCTCACAGTGCAGAAGAGGCCCTTCGGCCCATCGAGTCTGCATCGACACGTGAGAAACACCTGACCTACTTACCTAATCCCATTTACCAGCATTTGGCCCATAGCCTTGAATGTTATGACGTGCCAAGTGCTCATCCAGGTACTTTTTAAAGGATGTGAGGCAACCTGCCTCCACCACCCTCTCAGGCAGCATATTCCTGACCATCACCACCCTCTGATAAAAAAGTTTTTCCTTACCTCCCCCCTAAACCTCCTGCCCCTCACCTTGAACTTGTGTCCCCTTGTGACTGACCCTTCAACTAAGGGCACAACTGCTTCCTATCCACCCTGTCCATGCCCCTCATAATCTGGTACACCTCGATCAGGTCGCCCCTCAGTCTTCTCTGCTCCAACGAAAACAATCCAAGTCTATCCAACCTATCTTCATAACTTAAATATTTTATCCCAGGCAACATCCTGGTGAACCTCCTCTGCACCCCCTCCAGTGCAATCACATCCTTCCTATAATGTGGCGATCAGAACTGCGCACAGTATTTCAGCTGTGGCCTCACCAAGGTTCTATACAACTCCAACATGATCTCCCTACTTTTGTAATCTATGCCTCAATTGATAAAGGCAAGTGTCCCATATGCCTTTTTCATCACCCCACTAACATGCCCCTGTGCCTTCAGAGATTTATGGACACACACGCCAAGGTCCCTTTGTTCCTCAGAACTTCCTAGTGCCATGCTGTTCATTGAATACTTCCTTGTCAAATTACTCCTTCCACTTTTCAGGGGTAAATTCCATCTGCCACTTATCTGCCCATTTGACCATCCCGTCTATATCTTCCTGTAGCCCAAGACACTCAACCTCACTGTTAACCACCTGGCCAATCTTTGTGTCATCTGCAAACTTACTAATCCTACCCCCCACATAGTCATCTATGTCATTGAAATCAACTGTAAAGATCAGGCTCCACCACTGATCCCTGTGTCACTCTACTCATCACATCCTGCCAACTTGAAAAAGGCCCATATACCCTTTCTCTCTGCTCCCTGTTAGCTCACCCATCCTCTATGCATGCTAATATGTTACTTCCCAAAACCCTGACCTCTTATTTTGTGTAGTAACTTTTGATGTGACACCTTGTCAAATACCTGCTGGAAGTCTAAGTGCAGCACATCCACAGGTTCCCTTTTATCCACATAGCTTGTTACAATT
This sequence comes from Carcharodon carcharias, assembly GCF_017639515.1. NCBI lineage: Eukaryota > Metazoa > Chordata > Chondrichthyes > Lamniformes > Lamnidae > Carcharodon > Carcharodon carcharias. The sequence continues at coordinate 254,620,908 of NC_054467.1, read as the reverse complement.
TTCCTCAAAAAACTCAGGGTGGGGGGTGATGGCAAAGCAGTAAGGTCACTGGATTAGTAATCCAGAAGCCCAGGCTAATGCCACAGCAGCTGGTGGAATTTAAGTTCAATTAATAAAATCCAGAATATAGAGCTAATATCAGTAATGGTGACCACGAAACCATTGTCGATTTTGTAAAAGCCCCTACGGTTGACTAATGTCATTTAGGGAAGGAAATCTGCCATTCTTACCCGGTCTGACCCACATGTCATTCCAAACCCACAGCAATGTGGTTGTCTCTTAACTACCCTCTGAAAAGTTAAATTGAAGGGCAATTAGGAATGGGCAACAAATATAGGCTTTGTCAGCAATGCCCAGATCCCATGAAAGAATAAAGAAAATGTTTAAATATGATTTCCCTTTCACAAAACCATGTTAACTCTGCGTGATTGCATTGAGATTTTCTAAGTGCCCTGCTATAACCTCCTGTATAATGGATTCCAGCAGTTTCCCTATGACAGATGTTAAGCTAACTGGCCTGTAGTTTCTTCCCTTTCTTGAATAGAGGAGTTACATTCACTGTTTTCCAATCTGAGGGACCTTTTCTGGATCTAAGGAATTTTGGCAAATTAAAACCAATGCATCCGCTATCTCAGCAGCCTCTTCTTTTAAGACCCGAGGATGAAGTCCATCAGGACCTGGGAGCTTATCAGATTTTAGTTCCAATAATTTTCTTAGTACCCTTTCCCTGGTGATTGTAATTATTTTAAGTTCCTCCCTCTCTTTCACCTCCTGATTCACAATTATTTCTGGGATATAATTTATATCCTCTACAGTGAAGACAGATGCAAAATATCTGTTCAGTTCATGGTTTTGTGAAAGGGAAATCATGTTTGAATTTTTTCTTTATTTTTTTCATGGGATGTGGGCGTCGCTGGCAAAGCCAGCATATGTTGCCCATTCCTAATTGCCCTTCTATTTCAGAGGGTAGTTAAGAGACAACCACATTACTGTGGGTCTGGAATTACATGTAGGCCAGACCAGGTAAGAATGGCAGATTTCCTTCCCTAGAGGACGTTAGTGAACCAGATGGGTTTTTATAACAAGCGATGATGGTTTCATCGTCACCATTACTGATACTAGCTTTATATTCCATATTTTGTCATTTGAACTTAAATTCCACCAGCTGCTATGGTGGGATTTGAAGCATTTGAACCGCTATTTCTTTATTTTCCATTATTAATTCCCCATTCCCACTTTCTAAGGGACCAATGCTCACTTTACTTACTCTTTTCTTTTTTAAATGCCTGTAGAAACTCTTAATATCTGTTTTTATATTTCTAGCTAGCTTTCTCTCATACTCCAGTTTCTCCCTCCTTATTAATCCTTTAGGCATTCTTTGCTGCTCTTTATCTTCTGATCAAATTTCTGAACTGCCACTCATCTTCGCGGAATTATATGCTTTTTCTTTCAATTTGATACTATCTTTAACTTCTGTAGTTAGCCATAGATGGTTTGTCCTTCCCGTCTTTCTTTCTCACTGGAATGTATCTGTTTAGACTCATAGACATTTACAGCACAGAAGGAGGCCATTTGGCCTATCGTGTTCGCACCAGTCAACGAAGATCTGACGACACTAATCCCAATTTCCAGCACTTGGCCCATAGCCCTGGAGGCAACCATTTGCAATCTATATTAATAACTTGGATTTAGAGATAGAAGGTACTCTAGCTAAAGTTGGAGATGACACCAAAATAGGTGGGAAGGTAAGTTGCAATGAAGAAATAAGAAACTTACAAATGGATATGGACAGGTTAGGTGACTGGGCCAAAATTTGGCAGATGGAATTTAACATGGATAAGTGTGAGGTTATCCGTTTTGGTTGGAAGAATAAAAAGGCAACTTATTATTTAAATGGAGAGAAACTTCAGAATGCTTCAGTGCAGAGGGATCTGGGTGTCTTCGTGCATGAATGGCTGAAAGCTAGTATGCAGATACAGCAGGTAATAAGGAAGGCAAATGGAATTTTGGCATTTATTGCTAAAGGAATATAGTATAAAAATAGGGAAGTGTTGTTGCAACTGTGGAAGGCATTGGTGAGACCGCACCTGGAGTACTGTGCACAGTTTTGGTCCCCTTACTTGAGGATGGATGTAGTTGCATTGGAGGTGGTTCAGAGGAGGTTCACTGGATTGATTTCAGAGATGCGGGGCTTGTCTTGTGGGGAGAGATTGAGCAGTTTAGGCCTCTACTCGCTAGAGTTTGGAAGGATGAGAGGAGATCTAATTGAGGTATATAAGATGCTAAAGGGGATAGACAAAGTAGACGTGGAGCAGATGTTTCCTCTTGTGGGGCATTCTAGAACGAGAGGCCATAGTTTTAGGCTAAGGGGTGGTAGATTTAAATCAGAGATGAGGAGGAATTACTTTTCTCAAACGGGCGTGAATCTGTGGAATTCACTACCTCAGAGTGCAGTGGATGCCGGGACGCTGAATAAATTTAAGGAGGAGATAGGCAGATTTTTAATTAGTAATGGGTTGAAAGGTTATGGGGAGAGAGCGGGAAATTGGAGTTGAGGTCGAAATGAGATCAGCCATGATTGTAATGAATGGAATGCTCCTAGTTCTTATGTTCTTATGAGGCTTTGGCAATGCAAGTGAATATCTAAATACTTCTTAAATGTTGTGAGAGTTCCTGACTCAACTACCCGTCCGGGCAGAGAGTTCCAGACTCCCAGCATCCTCTGGGTGGAAAAATCTTTCCTCAACGCCCCTCTTAGCCTTCTACCTCTCAACTCTGTGCCCCCTGGTTATTGACCCCTCTACAAATGGAAAAATCCCCTTCCTATCTACCCTGTCTATGCCTCTTATAATCTTATACACCTGTATCAGGTCCCCTCTCAACCTTCGCTGCTCCAAGAAAACAACCCCAGCCTATCCAATCTTTCCTCATGGCTCAGACTCTCCAGCCCAGGCAGCATCCTGGTAAATCTCCTCTGCACCCTCTCCAGTGCTCTGAGTATTCTGAAATATCTTCTTAAATGTCTGCCATGGCATCTCTACTGACCTATCCATTAACCTAAGTTCCCTGTTCAATTTAGCCAGCTCTGTCTTCATGCCCTCATAACTGCCCTTATTTAAATTTAAAGCATTAGTCTTAGATCCACTCCTCTCATCCTCAAGCTGATTGTGAAATTCATCAGTCATATTATGATCACTGCTACCTAGGGGTACCTTCACTATGAGGTCATTAATTAATCCTGTCTCATTGCATATTACCAGATCTAGCATAGCCTGCTGTCTGGCTGGTGCTAAAACGTGTTGCTGTAAGAAACTGTCCTGAAAACACTCTATGAATTCATCATCCAGGCTACCTTTGCCAATCTGATTTGTCCAATCTATATGTAGGTTGTATTCACCCATGATTATCACTGTACCTTTCTCACAGGCCCCCATTATTCCTTCCTGTCTACCCTGTCCTATGGTGTTGTTACTGTTAGGGGGCTATAAACCACTCCCATAAGTGACTTCTAACCTTTACTATTTATCATATCTACCCAAACTGATTCTACACCTTGCTCTCCAGAACTAGGTACCAATGTCATCCTTAATTAACAGAACCCCCCCCCCGACCCCCAACCACCACCCAACCCCAACCTTCTCCTGGCTTCCTATTCTTCCTAAATGTCATGCACACTTGAATATTCAAGTCCCTGTCTTTATCATTGTAGAAAATAGGAGCAGGAGTAGGTCTTTTGGCCCTTCCAGCCTGCTCTGCCATTCAGTATGATCATGGCTGATCCTCTATCTCAACGCCAGACTCCCGCTCTCTCCCCATACCCCTTGGCACGTTTAGAGTGATGAGCCGCCACCTTCAACCGCTGCAGTCCATCTGGTGCAAGTACATCCAGTGCTGTTAGAGAGAATTTTCCAAGATTTTGATCCAATAACAGAGGCAGAACAACAATATCATTCCAAGTCAAGATGATGTGTGGTTTGAAGGGGAACTTGCTGATGGTGGTGCTCCCATGCATCAGCTGCCCTTGACCTTCTAGTTAGTAAGGTTGTGGGTTTAATAGGTACTGTTGAAGGAGGCTTGGTGAGTGGTTTCCATACATCTTATTTACGCGCTGCTGCCACCATGCGTCGGGGCTTGAGGGAGTGAAATGTTTGATGCATTTATTGGGGTGTTGATCAAGCGGATTGCTTTATCCTGAATGGTGCTGGGCACCTTAAGTGTTGTTGGAGCCACATTCATCCAGGCAAGTGGAGAGTGTTCCATCACACTCCTGATTTGTGCCTTATAGATGGCTTTGGAGAGACAGACGCTGAGTTATCTACCATGCAATTCCCAACCTCTGAGCTGCTGTTGTAACCACAGTATTTATATAGCTGGTCCAGTTCAGTCTCTGAGCAACAGTAACCCCCAGGATGTTGATAGTGGGGAATTCAGCCATAGTAATGTCATTGAATGGCAAGGGACGATGGTTAGATTCTCTCTCATTGGAAATGGTCATTGGCTGGCACTTCTGAGGCACTTGCCACTTGTCAGCCCAAACCTGGATATTGTCCAGGTTTTGCTGCATTTGGACATGGACTGCTTCAGTATCTGAGGAGTCACGAATGGTACTGAAAATTGTGCAATCGTCAGCGTACATGTCTACTTCTGACCTTATGGTGGAAAGAAGGCCATTGATGAAGCAGCTGAAGATGGCTGGGCCTAGGACACTACCTGAGGAACTCATGCAGAGATGTCCTTGGGCTGAAAGGATTGGCCTCCAAAAACCACAATTATCTTCCTTTGTTCTAGGTATTACTCCAACCAGTGAAGAGCTTTCCCCCTGATTTCCATCAAGCTCAATTTTACAATTTTACAATTGATGCCGCACTTGGTCAAATGCTCCCTTGATGTTCAGGACAGTCACTCTCACCTCACCTCTTGAACTGGAGCTGAACGTCTTGGACCTGTAATGCTGGGAACTCAGAAGGAGGCAGAGATGGATCATACTTTTGGCACTTCTGGCTGAAGGTGCTTGTAAATGCTTCAGCCTGCCACTATTCACAACTGGATAGGGCATAACTGCAGAGTTTTGATCTGATAAATTGGTTGTGGGATCACATAACTCTGCCTATTACCTGCTGCTTCCGCTGTGTTTTAAATGGAGTTTCAAAGTTAACAGTATTAAATCACAAACTGGAAAGCTCCTTTCTAAGCACCTTGAGTTTTTTTTATTCATTCATGGAATGTGGGCTTTGCTGGCTGGGCCAGCATTTAGTGCCCATCCGTAGTTGCTTTTGAGAAAGTGGTGGTGAACTGCCTTCTTGAACCGCTGCAGCCCATTTGGTGTAGCTATAGTTGCAGAATCCTTAGTATGACCAGATTTTCAAAAGTCAAAATGAGACACATTGACCAGCTCCCCACTCCAGTGTAGCACTGAGCGCTTTTAGCTGGAGCTGCACCACTGCCATACATCCTCTGCCATCAGAGCACTCATGGTTGCTAAGAGACATTGTCAACACCTCATCCAGGAGAGTGGCCTGGACAAATCTTGCGCGAGCTCTTGGAGCGCACTCCCAGCTGGGAGTGGGATCAGCTGTCTCCCTGGGATCCCAGGGTATTCCCCCCAGCCTTAGAACCATAGAAAAGTTACAGCACAGAAGGAGGCCTTTCGGCCCATCTTGTCCATGCCAGCCTGATGACACCCAGATGCCCTTTCTAATCCCATCTTCCTGCACCCAGCCCATAGCCCTGCAACTTACAGCACTTATGCTGTATCTTCTTGGTTTACATTCCGGTTGCATTAGTCTTTTGCCGCTGTGTTGATCCCATTGGCGTAGGTTAACGTTGTCCAAAAATGGAAAAACTGAAAACTGGGATATTTGAATGATTTTGTCAGGACACCGGAACATTTGTCCGTGACTGTTTGGGCAAAACCGGGACATCTGGTCATCCTAAGAATCATGTCCCTCTTAAGGCATGTCAAAAATGCCAGTTATTAACCAAATGTCGTTCTGAAGGATTAATATCTCTCTCACTTTCAATAGGCTTGCACCTTCAGGAGAGTGAAGCAGCAGAACAGGAAAAATTGAGGCAGAGGAGCAGGTTAAAGAAGTATATGCCTTTTTTGTATGCCAGTATCAACAATGGACTAACCCACAGTTCAGAATTCCAATCACCCATATCAAGATGCTACTATTGGGTGCCAAACCTGGCAGTCAAAACATAGGCGACATGTAGAAAATATTTCATTTATCTACAAGCCACAGACAAAATAACACAGCATAACTTTTTGAAATGAAAATGCTTTGTTGGAGTTAACAAATGCTCAAAGTAAATCATATTTTAGGACAGAGGTCACAAAGGATGAACATATGAACAAGGAGCGGGAGTAGGTCATTCAGCCCCTTGAGCCCGCTCCACCATTTAATAAGATCGTGGCTAATCTGAAATCTGCATCCCAACTACCCCCGATAACCTATCACCCCCTTGCTTACCAAGAATCTATCCACCTCTGCCTTAAAAATATTTAAAGACTCTGCTTGCATCACGTTTTCAGAGAGTTCCAAAGACTCACGACCCTCTGAGTGAAAAAATTTCATAGAACACATGCAGTATAAATTGTTGTTTCCACCTTATATTGGTATTCTTGTGAGTGTCCTGTTGAGTGCAAGACGAAAAGCTTAGACATATCTTTTTTTAGGCAATACTACCAAACAACTAATTGTAATAATGTTGAAGTAATACAGCGTGACAGAGGTATGCGCTCTACTGCATTCCCGCTTCACTTTTTGTGAGTTGTGCGGTGGCCTATTAGTTCAGCTGGCTAGATGGCTAGATTATGATGCAGAATGACAATAGCGCTGGTTCAATCCCTGTACCAGCTATTCAAGGCTTCCTCGCCTTGTGAAGTGGTACCTCTCAAGCTGTATATAACCAATTGTCTCTCTCTAATGGAAAAAAAGATGCCTATGGTTCTTTATAGACTATGGCTAATAACTTTACCTTAAAAATATATCCAGATGGTCTATCAATTCTCGTTGCTACTGTATAGCTTTGATTGTCCAACTGACCAATATAATAATTAGTGCAGTAGATCAATCAACACATGCTGGCTCATTTCATTACTATGTAGATGAGAAGATTGGAAGTGCACTGCCCTGAAAGTGTGAAAGCAGATTCAATGGTAACTTTCAAAAGGAAATAGGATATGTGCTTGAATGAGAAAATTTGCAGGGTTATGAGGAAGTGCAGGGGAGTGGCATCATGGGCTGTGGCTTTGTTCTGTACTGTATCATTATATTTTTTTATGATAAATATAAATGATACACTGAAGTCCCCTTGATAAATTGAGTGAAATAGAATTAACATATCAGGTTGATGATCTTTCTGATGAAAATTCATTGACCTGAAACATTGGGCTGGATTTTCGTGGAGGAGGAAGAAGGGTGAGTCAAGAAACTTCCTAGCTCTGTTAAGGAAGCCTGTGCCTGCCATACTTTTGTTTTATTTTGAAGGTGGAGGCAGATTGGAGTTGGCCCACCACTTCTGGAGGCAGTCCAGAGACAGGAATGGAAACAGGATGGTGAAGCCGACAGTCTAGAGCATCTGCCTCTGTTTACCGGGATATTGACCCAGTTGTAATAATGATCGCCAGGCCCTTGAGTCTTCACCCCCCCCACCACCCTGCATAACCCCTCATCCCCTCTGTACCTCCATGCCTTCCCCTGCCCCCCTCCTCCACCCCATTGCTACTCACCCAGTCTTCACTATTGCCGACTTCAGGAGTCATATAATAACAATGGGAAGGCTTTGAAATGGACATGATTGAAATTAAAAACAAAAACAGAATTACCTGGAAAAACTCAGCAGGTCTGGCAGCATCGGCGAAGAAGAAAAGAGTTGACGTTTCGAGTCCTCATGACCCTTCAACAGAACAGATGAGAAGATTGGAAGTGCACTGCCTGAAAGTGCGAAAGCAGATTCAATGGTAACTTTCAAAAGGGAATAAGATATGTGCTTGAATGAGAAAATGAGTTCTGTTGAAGGGTCATGAGGACTCGAAACGTCAACTCTTTTCTTCTCCGCCGATGCTGCCAGACCTGCTCAGTTTTTCCAGGTAATTCTGTTTTTGTTTTGGATTTCCAGCATCCGCAGTTTTTTGTTTTTATCTTTTGTTTTTATGATTGAAATTAAACTTAGAGCTGTTACTCAAACACACTTCATGCTGGGAAAAAGAACTTCCAAAGCCATTAAAAAAAAAGTTAAATCCTCTAAGAGAGGTCAATCAGTTGTAAAAATAAGCAAGCATCAGTAACCACATCAAAGATGTTAAAAGCCTCTTAAAACTGTCAGTCAAACTCAGTGCTCCATGCTGAGAAAAGTGGTTCTACAGATTTTTAAATGTTCTACAGCTTTTTGAATTTCAGCCAAGAATTTATAATGGACTCAGTTATTAAAACAAGCCCTTGCATCTACAAACACATAAAGTCTATTGAAACTGGAAAACCAGATGGCTAGGCTTTTCTAAGCTACACCAGATAGCCTGTCAATTAAAACAATTCAAGAGCAGGTGGGCTGTTTTTCCTTTTCTCTAAGTGAGAGCTGCAGACATTTTTATTTTTCAAATTCAAAGCACTGTGGACATTTAAATCACTTCAGATCATGACGCTTAAGAGTTCCCAAACACTGTTTTCTTCAGTTTTGAATGCATCAAAGCATTTTTCCCAATGGGAAAAGAACTGTAATGCCTCCCAATACTTACACAATGCTGATCAAAGCAATGGTCATTGTCTGGCACTTGTGTGACGTGAATGTCACTTGCTAGTTATCAGCCCAAGCTTGACTGTTGTCCAGGTATTGCTGCATATGGACACAGACTGCTTCTGATCTTATGATGGAGGCAAGGTTACTGAGGCAGCAGCTGAAGATGGTTGGGCCTAGGACACTCCACTGAGGAACTCCAGCAGTGATGTCCTGGGACTGAGATGGTTGGTCTCCAACAACCACAACCATTTTCCTTTTGGTTAGTTATGACTCCAACCAGTGGAGGCTTTTCTCCCTGAATCTCATTGACTTGAATTTTGCCAGGGCTCCTTAATGCCACACTCGGCCAAATGCTAACTTGATGTTAAGGACAATTGCTCTCACCCCTTGAGTTGAACTCTTTTGTCCATATTTAGGCCAAGAACATAATAAAGTCAGGAACATCCTAAGGAGAGCCTTGACCTGGAATAGTGTGTTGTATGTGATGGTGTTTCTTTTTATTGGGGTAAATAGCTGAACCTGCTCCAGAGTTTTTTCTTCTACATATTAAAGCACAATGTTTGAGTAAAAGCTGCAGAACTTAATTAAAACTAATTCATGTTTGTTCCGCCCGCCTCCCCCAACCCCCGTACCATCTCTAGGGACAACCAAAGCGTTTCTGCAGTGTGTGCTTACAAAATCGCAGATGTGCAGAAAGCTTTCGATGGTCATTATATGGAGTATAGAAGGGAGACCGACAAATGGGACGTGTTTCGAGGTGAAATCCCAGATCCCCGTCCTGGCACAGTAAGTGGGTGACCAATTGCAGTAAGTGATTTCTGCCCAATAGAAATAAAAAGATCTACTTTATAATAAGGAAAATAGCTAGATTGGCATCTTGAGTGTTCGAGCCAGTATGGGACTAAGGCATTCAGGACAAGCATCCAAGGTGCTATTATTAGCAGAAGTGAAAAATCAGGTCATCCTGAATGATTGTGGTGAATGCTGCTGGAAGTACACTTAAGTGGATGCACCTTCAGATCGAATGGCCGTCTGACTCTTGTCTTGGCTCATGAAGGGTACAGACTTAAAAAAACTACAGAGAACATGCATGGAACTACATCCCAGCACCAACAGCACTTTCAAAAAAGAGCAGGCTAAGAGAAAAGGCTTTTCCCAGGTTTAGACAGGATGCAGATCTTCTTGCTAACTCTCAAAAGCACCAAGTTACTTCAAACAACATCATTGGAAATTGCAGCAGGTTCACAGCTCATTAAAAATCAAAGCCTTACAAAAATCAAACTTGTAATGAAGATTTGTGGTCAACATTAATATCAGTTTTACCCCATCTGTTTTCATTGATTTCAATAAGGGAGTTGAGAACATAGGCTGGTGGATGTTACTGTGCCCCATAGCATGAGGGAGCTGGATTAAAATTAGAGAGACAGTAGCGTAAAAATACAACCAGTAAGCCAGGATTGCTGTGGAAACTGGTTGGAAGAGGACCTTAGTTCACGTGGTATTTAGTGAAAAGCCCATTTTTTCATATGCTTCGGAGAATGAGCGCACGCACAAACATCATCTGCATACTGAAGCTCTGTGACCAAGGTTGAAGTGATTAAGATCAGTGGTGTGACCCTGGAAAATGAGGAACACTTTCCATATCTTGGAAGCGTCCTCTTGCCGAAGGCAGACGTAAATGATGAAATTCATCATTACCTCCAATGTGCCAACTTAGCCTTCAGCCAACTGAGGAAAAGATTATTTGAGGACCAGAATCTCAAACCCGAGGCTAAAGTAATGCTTTACTGGGCAGCAATGATCCCTATGCTCCTGTCTGCTTCGAAGACTTGGTTGACCTATAGCAGCCACCCAAAGCACTGGAGAAGTACACCAGTGATGCCTTTGAAAGATCCTCCAAATTCAGAGGCAAGAAAGGCGGCCCAACAGCAACGTCCTTTCGCGAACCAACTGGCCCAGTATTGAGGTATTAATCACTCAAAATCAGCTCCACTGGGTGGGACATGTCGCTCATATGCCTCACACCAGACTCCCACAGCAACTGCTCTACTTAGTTGCAGGAGCATACTCCCAGGAGGACAGCGTACAAACTTTAAAGATTTCTTCAAAGCATCCCTGAAGAGGTCAAACAACACCCCTCCCTCATGGGAGACCCTGGCTTGTGATTGACCAAAATGGAGAAAGCTCATTCAGGAAGGCACAAAACACTTCGGGAGACTTTATCAGGAATGTACAGAGGCAAAGTTGAGGAATTGGAGGGAGCACACGAACCTGCAAACAACCCATCTACTCAACCCTTCAAGCATCACCTGACCCATGTGTAGCAGAGTCTGCAGATTGAACATCAGACTTATCAGCCATTCAGAACCCATTGGACCAAAGTGGAAGCAAGTCATCCTCAATCCTGAGGGACTGCCTAAGAAGATAGGGAGGAGGTTACTGAGTGACGTGAGGGAGCTGGAATAACATTAGTAGAGAAACAGTTAGTAACACAGGGTGGTGAGGGGAGGGGCTTACTGATTGATAGTGTGAGGGAGCTGGGTTAACATCCGTAAAGATACTGCCTAACAGTAATTAGCATTGGTGGATGGTGACATAGTGGTTATGTTACTGGACAAGTGATCCAGAGATCCAGATGAGTGACCCTGAGACTTGAGTTCAAACCCTACCATGGCAGCTGAGGGAATTTAACATTCAAATAGTTATTAAATCTGGAATAAAATGCTAGTCTCATTAAGAATGATGATGAAACTAACAGATTGTCATTAAATCTGTCCTGTTGACTAATGTTCTTCAGGGCAGAAATCTGCTGTCCTTACCCAGCTTGATTTACTTGTGACTCCAGACCCACAGCAGTGTGGTTGACTTTTAACTGCCCTCTGAAATGGCCTAGCAAGCCAATCAGTTGAATCAAACCAATTTAGGGGGGAAAAAGGTATTGTGGGTGTACCTTCACCACACGGACTGCAGTGATTCAAGAAGATGGCTCACCACCAACTTTTCTAGAGTAAGCAGGGATGGGCAATAAATGCTGGGCTTGCCAGCGATGTTCATATCTCAAGAATGAATCTTTTTAAAAATCAGTAAAGATCCCGGAATTACTGAATATCAGAAACTCAAGTGCTACTGAAAATAATTATTCTTTTTTTAAAATTTTTTATTCAGTGCATCAGTACCCAGTTGAAGGAGAGAGGCTATAAAACATCCTTGGATCTGCCAGATAACGTGCTGATGTTTATTCGAGATCATCTCCTGATGGCTGATTGTATTCATCCAATTGGTGGGAAGCCACTCCTTATTATGAGGGACACTCTGTATTCTAAGATCATTGTCCAGAAAGTGAATGCCAGGACTGAGCTATTCTACTTGGGTACAGGTGAGGAACTATAATCTGTCTTCACATATGTCTATGGTTTTCTTTCTGTCCTGTTATTTGGAATCTAACTAAACTGAATGATCTACCTCCCTGACTGTGTACTTGGAAGGGCTGTATATTGTAATACTGCCCTTCTGCCCCTGGAATATAGATTAGATCCTGATTAAGCAAAAGTCTTCTCTTTCTGATTTTGTAAAATCCTGGCCATGTCCTTTGTGGTATTGCACTTTGCTGCACTCAGAATTAAGCTTTACTGAAATCGTCACAATGATACTGGCATTGTACCACATAAGAAACTGTAGAATTAGTTGTTGTTAGCAACTAACAGTGGCAGAAGGACTGTCATAGTTGGTCTCAAACAGTAGTAACAGTCCTATTGCTGCCCCAGCTAGGCAAGAGAGGAAAGAATTTACCAGGATTTTTAATGTCAGTTGCTACCCTTTGACTGTACCTCTTTTGTGTCTTATATGTCTGGTTAGGCATCGCTGTGACATAGCGATCATCTTTAGAGTGTTATTTTATCTCCATTGTCTCTTTTAAAAGAAGCTTTATACCCTGGGTGAGAAGTCAGTTGATACATTTCACAGTCTTAGCTAGGAGCACCTCCCTAACTCTCAGTTGAAGGTCATTATTTTGAAGACTTGCATTTTATGAAGACTTGCAGTTTTTTTATTTTTCCTAAACTCAACACTTCCCTGGTGACACAGGGAGAATTAAAGCTTCACCAGCCGAGCCTTGTCCTATTGCTCCATATAGTACATCAGACGATTGGTAAGCAGAGGACACAGATTTAAAATATTTGGCAAAATAATCAGGAGATGAGGAGAATTTACTTTATGCAGCAGTTGTTATAATCTGTGATGCGCTGCCTGAAAGAATAGTGGGAGCTGATTCAATTGTAACTCTCAAAAGGAGATTGGACATATACTTGAAAAGGAAAAATTTGCAGACTATGGGGAATGATCAGGGGACTGGATCTGATTGGATAGCTCTTTTCAAAGAGCTGGCACAGGCACGATAGGCTGAATGCTCTGTCTGTGCAATATAATTCTTCAAGTTTAAATATGCTAATGATGCAGTAACGGTCTAGGTGATTATATTTCGAGAAGCATAATATGCAGTCATCTACTGTAGATTCAGAAGTAAACTCTGGGGACTGACTTTTCGCCATGGAAGCAGGAAACGAATGGGATTGTTTTTGGGTCAAAATCCCGCCTTTGAAGGGAGTAGGGGGACTGACTAAAGTTAAGATTTTCATGTGGGTGAGCCCTTAATTGGCGGTAAACCCGTTTCCTGTCCATGTAGGGCATTGGGCAAACTCTGGAGGGCCACTTGGAGGCCTTTCAGCTTCAGAAAAGTATCTGGCTACAGTACAAGGTAAGTACTAGGCGGGCACCTCAATTAGAGGGTGCCCTCTCAGCCAGTTTTTAATAAACTTTAATAAAAAAAGCAGCAGGGCAAGGGAGCTCTTTTTACAGTGTGATCTTTGGCTGTACTTCCACCCAGGCGGCAGAGAGGACCTGTAGGCCTGCCAGGAGCGCCCAGCCTGCCGCTAGGTTCCTACCTCAAGGCAGTTGAACTGCCTCCCGTGTGTTGGGAAACTGGAGGCTGGCTGGAAAATCCTTTTAACAAGGCATTTAATGAGCCTAATTGCCTGCCCGCCCTCTGGGCCCTAAACTCATCTCCCAGAAAATGGCTGGCACCAGGACCTTTGGGGGTCCCCAAAAATTCAGCCTTGTATCTCTGAGCTACAATGACCAGGAAAGGCCCAGTCTCAATCCCCAGTTGTTGCTGAGTAAACTGATCTCAGTTGGATTAAAGTTCAGGTGCATAGTCGACAATAACACCCAGGAATGGAAGGAAAACTTGCACAGGGCTCCTGATCTCCATCACAATTTGGTTACCGCCCATTTGCTGGAAAGTATGTGAGTGGATATCAGATTAGGATTAGGTTGGCTAAAATGTCCTTCGCTGTCTGGTAACATGCCTGCATTTCCTGTCAAGGTTCACAAATGAACAGTGGGCACTTGAGCAACATCAATGCCAGAGCAACTGTATCCCAGCAAAGGAATCAGTACTTCTTGGGGAAAAAGGTAGAGGTACAGTGGAAGAGTAATGCAGTACGGCGTTGTGTATAATAAGACATGTTAGAGTCTCCATCTTGTTTAGAGAGGTACCAACAGAGCATCTCCCTGAAACGAGGGAAAGGAAATTGACAGGAATATTGTTGGAGGCTCCTCTTTAATGAAACTGCTCAGTTAGAGGAACAAGAAGATTGCAAATATTTTTAAAAAGGAAGAGCTTGCATTTAGATAGCATCTTAAAAGCAATCTGGAGCCCTCTCCGAATACAGTTAATGTTTCCAGTTGTTACCCTTCTTCATAAGTCAGTGAGACACTGGAGATCTGAAAGAGGAAGCATGTACTGCAGTCCGATGACAAGTCTCAAACTGAAACATCAGCCTAGCTACTTCTCTTTTTTAATACAGCATTCATGTTCTTATTGCATCATAGCTGTTTGCTTCAGAATGGTAGAGAAGACTGGAGGGAATGACCTACGTTGTTAGCTGGGATCTAAAAGTGACTGCGTGATCCAGGAAAGAGGGGCAGGGGTGTCAGTGGTTTATAAGAATTCTCGATGTCTGAGTACCATGGATTGACTGTACATGAATCTCCTTCAATCACTGTCACCCAAAGGGTAATGTTAGCAATGCCCAACACTTGGTGGCATAGTGGTAATGTCACTGGACTAATAATCTAGAGGCCCAGGCTAATGCTGTGGGGATGCAGGTTCAGATCCCACCATGACAGCTGGCGGAATTTAAACTCATTGAATGAAAACTAGTCTCAGTAATGGTGACCATTAAACCATCATTGTCGTAAAAATCCAAGCGGTTCACTAATGTCCTTTAGGGAAGGAAGTCTGCCGTCCTTACCTGGCTTGGCCTGCATGTGATTCCAGATCTGCAGCAATGTGGTTGACTCTGAACTATCCTCTGAAATGACCTGGCAAGCCACTCGGTTCAAGGGCAATTAGGGATGGGCAACAAATGCTGGCCTTGCCTGTGGCCCCCACATCCCATGAAAGAATAAAAAAAGTTGCAGTTGTTGAATGGTGACAGTACAGAAGGGGGTTATTTGGGTCTCTGCTGACTCTATGCAAGCTCAATTTAATTCGTTCTTCTGTCCTTTTTTCATAATCCTGCAATTGTTTTCCTTTCAGCTGATTATCCAATTTCCCTTTTGACAGGCACGTTGAGTCAGACTTCACCACACACTGAGGCAGTGCATGTACATTCCAGACCCTAATCACTCACTGCGTAAAAAAAAATGTTTTTCCACATGTTGCCTTTGGTTCTTTTGTCAACCACCTTAAATCTGTGTTATAAATAAAAACAAAAAATACTGGAAATTCACAGCAGGTCTGGCAGCATCAGTGGAGAGAGTTAACATTTCAGGTCAATGACCTGTATCCTCTGGTTCTTGACCCTTCTGTCTGCCAAAGGAAACATTTTTTTTTCTATCTACTCTGTCCAGACCCCTCATGATTTTTTAAATTCATTTATGGGATGTGGGCATCGCTAGATAGGCCAGCATTTATTGCCCAACCTGAATTGCTCTTGAGCCAGTGTTGGCGAACGGTCTTCTTGAACTGCTGCAGTCCACATGGTGTAGGTACACTCACATTGCTTTTAGGGAGGGATTTTGTGCTCTTCTGTCAAATCAACCTCATTGATCTCTTTCAGAAGAACTTCTCCAATCTTTTCATGTAACTGAGATCACTCATCACTGGAATCATTCTCATAATTCTTTTCTGCACCCTCCCTAAGGCCTTAACATCTTTCCTAAAGTGTGGTGCCCAGAACTGAGAACAATACCCAGTGGTTTATAGGAGGTGGGAAACCCCCCCCATTATGGAAAACTTTGAAAACCAGAGGTCCAAAATCACTTGGTCCTCCCAAGAATGTTACAATCATCACAGGTCACATCTCAAATTATTTTGGTGGGGGCAGTGGCGTAGTGGTATTGTCACTGGACTAGTATTGCAGAGACAAAAACAGAATTACCTGGAAAAACTCAGCAGGTCTGGCAGCATCGGCGGAGAAGAAAAGAGTTGACGTTTCGAGTCCTCATGACCCTTCAACAGAACTGATAGTATTGCAGAGACGCAGGGTAAAGCTCTGGGGACGTGGGTTCAAATCCCACCATGGCAGATGGTGAAATTTGAATTCAATAACAAAAAATCTGGAATTAAAAGTGACTGTGGAGACCATGAAACCATTGCCAATTGTTGTAAAAATCCATCTGGTTCACTAATGTCCTTTAGGGAGGGATATCTGCCATCCTTACCTGGTCGAGCCTACATGTGACTCCAGGCCTACAACAATGTGGTTGACTCTTAAATGCCCTCTGAACAAGGGCAGTTAGGGATGGGCAATAAATACTGGCCTAACCAGTGATGCTCACATCCCATGAACAAATAAAAAAAACTACATTATCCTAAATTGTGCTTTACTTGAGAATAATTTAGCCTTGTTTGGTGCTTTGATATAGAAACTGGACATTTACACAAAGCAGTCAGAAGTGGCTCCAAAACCCATGTGGTGGAGGACTATGTAGTCTTCAAGAAAGATGAGAAAGTTCTGAACATTGCAGTACACAAGGTAAGGAACCCAGCAAATCACAAGGCTATCAAAACTTGCAGGACACACCTTACTAGCAATCTTGAAAATATAGATGGACCAAGTGATGGCCACTCAGTGCATCAATCTCACTGCTTCTGTGTATGATATAATGTGTATTATATACTCTGTTCCACTGTGACCGGATTTTTGTTGATATGAATTAGGAGCAGGAGTAGGCCACTTGGCCCCTCGGCTCTGCTCCACGAATCAATAAGATCATGGCTGATCTGATTGTTATCTCAACCTACCCTGATAACCTTTCACCCCCTTGCTTATGAAGAATCTATCTAGCTCAGCCTTAAAAATATTCAAAGACTCTGCTTCCACCACCTTTTGAGGAAGAGTATTCCAAAGGCTCACGACCCTCTGACAAGGAATATTTCTCATCTCTAACTTAAATGGGCGACCCCTTTTTTAAACAGTGACTCCAAGTCCCACAAGGCGAAACATCCTTTCCATATCCATCCTCTTGACACCCCTCAGGATCTTGTATGATTCAATCAAGTCACCTCTTCCTCTTCTAAACTCCAGCAAATACAAGTCCACTCTTTCCTCATAAGACAAACTTCCCATTCCAAATATTAGTTGAGTAAACATTCTCCAACCTGCTTCTAATGCATTTGCAACCTTCCTTACTAAGGGGACCAGTACTGTACACAGTACTCCAGATGTGGTCTCACCAATGTCCAGTATAACTGAAGCATAACCTCTCTACTTTTGTATCCGATTCCCCTCGCAATAAGCAATGACATTCTACTAACTTTCCTAATTACTTGCTGTACATATACATTCACAGAAACTAGGAGCAGGAGTAGGCCATTCACCCCTTCGAGCCTGCCCCGCCATTCAATATGATCATGGCTGATCCTCTATCTCAACACCATATTTCCACTTTCTCTCCATACCCCTTGCGAATTTGTGATTCATGCACAAGGACACCCTGATCCCTCTGCATCTCGGAGCTGTGCAATCTCTCATCATTTAGATGATATGCATTTTGTTTATTCTTCCTGCCAAAATGGGCAGTTCCACATTTTCTGACATTATACTCCATTTGCCATAACTTTGCAAATTCATTTAACCTATCTATACCCCTTTGTAGCCTCCTTATGTCCCCTTCACAACTTATTTTCCTACCTACCTTTGGATCATCAGTTTAACTCACCACACGTGCATTCATAGAAACTAGGAGCAGGAGTAGGCCATTCCCCACTTCGAGCCTGCCCTGCCATTCAGTATGATCATGGCTGATTCTCTATCTCAACACTATATTTACTCTTTCTCTCCATACCCCTTGATGCCCCTAATATCCAAAAAATTATCAATTTCTTTCTTGAATATACTCAGTAACCCGGCCTGCACAGCCTTCTGTGGTAGAGAATTCCACAGGCTGACCACCCTCTGAGTGAAGGTATTTTTCCTCATCTCAGTCCTAAATGGCCTGCCCTGTGCCCTGAGCCTGTCACCCCTGGTTCTAGACTCCCCAACCAGGGGAAACCTCCTCCCTGCATTCAGTCTGTCAGCCCAGTTAGAATTTTATACAGTTCAATCAGATCCCCTCTCATTCTTCCAAACTCTAGTGAATACAGGCCCAGTTGAACCAATCTTTCCTCATACGACAGTCCTGCCACCCCCAGTATCAGCCTAGTGAACCTTTGCTGCACTCCCTCTATGGCAAGTATATCCCTTCTTAGATAGGGAGACCAAAACTGCACACAATACTCCAGGTGTGGTCTCACCAAGGCCTTGTATAACTGCAGTAAGACACCCCTATTTCTGAACTCAAATCCTCTTGCAATGAAGCCCAACATGCCATTTGCCTTCCTAGTTGCTTGCTGCACCTACCTGTTTACTTTCATTGACTGGTGTACAAGGATGCACAGATCCCTTTGTACATCCACATTATCCAATATATCACCATTTAAATAATATTCTGCCTTTCTGTTTTTCACACCAAAGTGTATAACTTCACATTCATCCACGTTATACTGCATCTGCTGTGTGTTTGCCTGCACAGACAATTTGTCTAAATTGTCCTGAAGCCTCCTTACAACTCACAACCCTGCCTAGTTTTGTGTTGTCAGCAAACTTGGAAATATTGCATTTGGTTTCCTCATCCAAGTCACATATCGTGAATAGCTGGGGCCCAAGCACTGACCCCGATGGTACACCACTGCCTGCCATCCGGAAAAAGACCCATTTATTCCCACTCTCTTTTTCCAGTGTCAACCACTTCTAAATCCATGCCAGTATATTACCCCTGACCCCATGTGCTTTAATTTTGCCCATTAGCCTCTTATGTGGGACCTTATGAAGAATCTTCTTGAAACCCAAATACACTACATCCACTGGTTTTCCCTTATCTATTCTACTAGTTACATCCTCTAAAAAGTCCAGTAGATTAGGTAAGCATGATTCCCCTTTCATAAACCCATGCTGACTTTGCCTAATCCCGTTAATGCTTTCCAAGTCTTCTGTAACCACGTCTTTTATAATAGATTCTAGCATTTTCCCCACAACTGATCCCAGATTGACTACCCTCTGGGTGAGGAGATTCCTCCTCGTCTCTCTTTTAAACGTAGGCCCCCTTGCTCTGAGATTATGCCCTCTGGTCCTAGACTCTCCCACAGGGGGAAACAGCCTCTCAGCATCTACCCTATCAAGCCCCCTAAGAATCTTATGTTTCGGTACTAACTGGTCCGTAATTCTCTGTTTTTTTCTCTTCCTCCTTTTTTAAATAGTGGGGTTATGTTTGCCACCCTCCAATCTGTAGGAACTGCTCCAGAGTCTATAGAATTTTGGAAGATGACCACCAATGCATCCAACGTTTCCAGGGCCACTTCCTTTAGTACTCTGGTGTGTAGATTATCAGGCCCTGGGGATTTTTCAGCTTTGAACCCCATTAATTTCTCTAGCACCATTTTTTTTTACTAATACTGATTTTCTTCAATTCATCCCTCTCACTAGACCCTTGGTTCCATAACATTTCTGGGAAATTATTTGTGTCCTCTTTTGTGAAGACAGAACCAAAATATGTGTTCAATTCTTCTGCCATTTCTTTGTTCCCCATTATAATTTTCCCTGTTTCTGACTGTAAGGGACCTACATTTGCCTTTGTTAATCTTTTTCTCTTCACATATTTATAGAAGCTTTTACAGTCAGCTTTTATGTTCCCTGCAAGTTTACTCTCATGTTCTATTCTAGTAGAACCTTCCCCTCCGCAGTGATGGGGCAGGGGTTCGAGAAAGGTCCAAATGAGGCAGGAATGTTTGTGTAGGTTCTGTTTTCTTGGCAGGCTAAATACTCAGTCTCAGGAGGTAGGTCATGAAACTAACTCTTTCGGTGGTACCCCTAGCCACGTTAGATGCACTGGCAAAGTTTACAATATAATTGGGTTATTCTGAACAAACTCCTGAGGGATAGCTTCACACAAAGCTTGGCCACAGTTGAACATTAACTTGCTGGACCATTAATGCATCACATTGAGCCATGAGTTAAGAGACTCATGAGTCATGTAATATCCTGCACTTGAAATCTTCTCTTCCATCATTTAATTGGTAAGGAAATCATTGAATCGTAGAATGGTTACAGCATTGAAGGAGGTCTTTTGGCCCGTCAAGTCTGCAATGGTGTTCTACAAAAGGCATTTAGCTAATCCCACTTAATGTTCCCTAGAAGTGTAATTTGTTTTTCATCAGATGCTTATCCAATTCCCTTTTGAAAGTATCTGGTTCTCAATCCTTCCATCAATGATAATAGTTTAATTCCATCTACTCTGGATAGACCCCCCATGATCTTAAACTTCTCCTACCAAATCTCCTCTCAACCATGGGTGGAATTGTCCATGCACACTAGTGTCGGGCGTGCTTGGCAGCACGAGTGGACAATATGGCGAGAAGGCCAAAAATCGGTTTCATGACAGTGTGAAATCAGTTTGCATTCATCCGCTCAGCCCATCGATGGCAGGCCACATTTCCTGCCGTCGGACGTAGGGAACCTCATTGTAATACATCTGCATATCATTATAAGGCCAGGCCATCTGAATCATATTACTCTCCCCCCCCCCCCCAACTAGATGAATTGTCCACCACGCTGACAGTATGTGTAAGGTGTGCACTTGGCGGGCTGCAATTCGAGGTGAACTCAGAGGTTAGTGCACAGTAACATTGTGCAGCACTTGCGAGGGTCGCCTTTTGTTCTTCAAGATTGAGGCGTGTTGGAGGTGTGGCAGCAAGGGCCTGCAGTTGAGGCGCATTTGGTGGGGGTCAAGGGCTTCCCTGTGGTTGAAGGTAGTGCACAAGCACATGTGGGTTGGGGGGAAGGAAAGCGGCCACCCATTAGGGAAACTTTGTATAAAGTGATCATTCCTCTGCAGCTGGGGCAGTTCAGATGCAGCCACATTGACATGCATGGAGTCAAGCCTCTAGCTTATCTGCTCACTCGAGCAACGCAGAGGCATGAAAGTGTCACAAAGTGCTCCACAGCTTTTCACCCATGGGCACAGACTGCAAATGAGCATTTTAGTGGACTAGTTGGATGACTAGACATGTGGTAATATCTCCTTGCTGAAGCTGGCCATGTGCAGCCTTGCAGTGCAGGTTAGGAGAATGACTGTGCCTGCCTGAGAGCACAGCATGCAGTTCAATGGGCAAGGTGGAGTCGGGGGAGGTGGTTGCGGTTTCAGGCAGCCATGCAGCGCACTAACTCCGGCCATTCAAGTGGTGGCCAGCAGTCTCCAGGATGTGTTAAGGGGCCTTCAGACTTAACCAAGTCCTTAATATACCCAAGCTAACCCATGTGTCTGTCTCTCTTTCGTCCTGCACGAGAAGTACATCAGAAGCATGGAGTCTGGTGAACTAGTTGTATGCCTTGTGGTGTACAGAGAGCTGAGACAACAGAGAAGAGGGTGACAGAGGCGCCTGGCTGCGCAGAGGGAGGAGCAGCACCCTTGGGAATAAGGGGCGACTGGGTCTCCTGCACATGCTGCTGAAGAACCACAGCAAGCAGTCGTTGGCACCTAGCTAGACTCAGGGCCTATGGACGCCGCCTTTCATGCTTACAGATGACTGACGACCAGTGTCGCTGCAGACTGCACATGTCTAGGGAACTGCCAGCGACTTCATAATTTGGCGCCGTAGGGACATGGAGGGCACCACTGCCAGTGGACATGAAAATGACCGTGGCGCTCAATTTTTACCCAGTGGCTCCTTTCAGGGCCCCACAGGTGATCTCACAAGCCTCCACTCACAAATGCATCCATAAGGTCACGGATGCCATCTTCGCAAGGGCACACAACTTGTGCATTTCGCCTGGCCTGAGAACAATTGGATTTGCCCAGATCTCGGGTTTCCCACAGGTGCAAAGCGGTAGACTGCACTCATGTGGCACTCAGGTCTCCTTTGTAACAAAGGGTGAGTTATGTCAACCGCAAGGGCTTCCATTCGCTGAATGTGCAGCTGGTGTGTGACCACCTCAGGGGATCCCTGCAGGTCTGTGCATGATTTCCAGGGAGTGCCAACGCCTGCTACATTCTCAGTCAGTCATCGATCCCTGACTTCTTCCAGGGTCCACAGAGGGTGCAGGATTGGCTCCTTGAGGACAAGGGCAACCCGCAGACGATGTGGCTGACGATACCCGTGCGGCGGCCTCAGACTGCAGCCGAGCGATGCCATAATGAGGTTCATGCTGCAGCTCACAGCTTGGTGGAGCAAACAATCGGGATGTTGAAAATGAGGTTCCGGTGGCTGGAATGGTCTGGCGGAGCCCACATTCGATGTCACACAACGTCGTTGCCTGCTGAACCCTTTACAACCTGGCACTGTAATGGGGAGAGGACCTGACTGAGGAGGAGGTGCAGGAGCTGGAGGTCTCCTGCGACGAGGAGGACATTGATGGTGATGAGGGTGAGGATGTCCTTGAAGGCAGTGATGAGGATCTTGCACTGGTCAGACAAGGCAGGCACGCTTGGGAGGCCCTCATAGCTTGTAGATTTGTGGAGGATGATGACGACATGCAATGAGGAGACTCCAGTCTGGCTTATGGCAGTGCACATACCCTCTGTGATACTGCTCCTATCATTGAGACACAGTGGAGATGCTAATAGTCACTCAATTGCAGGAGGATAGTGACAACATGCTGTGAGTACACTCCATAGATCTTCACATAGCGTCTGAGAATACCTGACTCCTATCTGCCTGAGGCAGATCAGGATCATATCATGCAGATGCAACGATGAAACTTTAAAAGCACCTGATCCTTTGTCCGCCTTCAGCACCTGAGCCCTTCAGGAGCGCAGTGTCACTGGTCACAGATGCTGACGAGATGGGGGCCAGCCCCACCTTGAAGGTGCTGAAAGTACACCAAGAGAATGACGGAACTCTGTGACGGCTGCCCATGACATTCTGTCAGCAATGCCGAGCGCCATCGAGGTGGCGCCATGGGTAATGTCTCCAGGGTGTTTAAGGCTGCACCATCACTTCGATCTGAAGGCTGCGCATTGCATAGTGAAGAGCTGCTGGACTGAGACACCTGCCTTCATCTTGTGTGGGAAGTTTTCGCATCTGAGCGGCAGGACCACTGCTCATCAGAACAAGGAGCCATAGCCAGGGAGACATTGTTGGAAGTTTATTTACAATAGTGAACATTAAGTACAAGTGATTAACACCCATATATAAAAACAAAAAACTACTAGATAAAAACAAAAAACTGCGGATGCTGGAAATCCAAAACAAAAACAGAATTACCTGGAAAAACTCAGCAGGTCTGGCCGCATCGGCGGAGAAGAAAAGAGTTGACGTTTCTAGTCCTCATGACCCTTCAACAGAACAGAAGGGTCTGTTGAAGAGTCATGAGGACTTGAAATGTCAACTCTTTTCTTCTCTGCCGATGCTGCCAGACATGCTGAGTTTTTCCAGGTAATTCTGATTAACACCCATGCCCAGGCTGTGCAGCTACATCTTCCTAACCTTTCTAAGCCTGCCGCTACGTCTTGGTGCTCCCCGGACATCCACAGTGGAGGTTGAGGCAGCCTGCTGACTGCTACGCCCTGTTGTCTGTGATGACCTTGGCGGGTGTCCTCTGGAGGGCCCTGGCCTGCTTTTGGGGTCATGCTGTCTGGCAGTGGCACCCTCCTCGGCCTGTGGAGCTGGAGCTGCAGGAAGAGGGGATTCGGAGGGGCCGAACACTTGGAGTCACTTCGATGAATAGCCCCGCGGGGTACAGCTGTTGAGCCTTCTCCCCTATGGGTGCCCAAGGGCCCCTGGCTGACTCTGTGAGGAGAATGGGTGGGTGGAGTGAGGTTGAGCTGCCCCGTGCCCCTCTCGTGTACACACTGTTGGAGGCCAACTATAGTGTCGGCAATGGAGTTCAGCTTGCGCAGCAGCGACAAGGTTTCCATGGCAGCTTCCATCCTACCAATGTTGACCTCGGTGCGTTGGCATGCCTTGCTACCAGCTCAGCACGAAGATGGGTGGACTCCTGCATCATGCCTTGCAATCTGAGGAGTGCAGTGGACATCCCTTCCTGATTTTCCCAAGCTTGCCTTTGCAGCTCCAGCCACTGAGACATGACCAAGTCAAGAGGCTCGTCATCTGACTCGGACTCAGCAAATATCTGGCCTCCAGCAGTCCTTCGAGTGCCGGACACCTGGGAAGTCTCTTCCGCCACCTGCAATGGATCAGACAGTGCGATGTGCTCACCAGGTTGTGACCCCGTGTCTATTCTAAAGCTAGGTCCCACTGAGGTGTGTCTCTGCGCTGGTGGAGGATGTGGATGAGCGCTGTGAAGGGTCATCATCAAGGAGGGTGCCCCTTCAGATTCTTCTTCAGAGGTTTCCTCGGGCTTGACTGGAGGCCCTGGGTCGAGGGCTCTGTCAGCTGGTTCTAAGATGTGCCTGTGAAAACAAGGAGAAATAATTAGTGCTTGGCAGTGACCTGTGAAACAGGTATGGTCCAGATCTGCGCCGGCCAGCTGGATGGCTCTGTTTTCAAAGTCCATGAGGACCTTGATTTCAGGCATTCCTCCAAAGGTCAGGTACCTCGCTCTTGTGTGACAGCTTGTCCTGTATGAATAGAGATGGAACGAGTGTAAGCAGAATGTCTGCAAGCCAGATGACAAGTATACATAAGAACACAATAAATAGGAACAGGAGTAGACCATTCAGCCCCTTGAGCCTGCTCTGCTATTCAATAAAATCATGGCTGATCCTCTTATGTTTCAATTTCCACATTCCCATCTAACCCTGATAACCTTTGATTCCCTTGCCTAACAAGAATCTATCTACCTCTGCCTTAAAAATGTTCATTGACACCACCTCCACCTTCTGAGGTAGAGTTCCGAACGCATGCAACTCTCTGAGAGAAAAAAATTCTCCTAATCTCTGTCCTAAAAGAGTGACCCCTAATTTTAAAACAGTGCCCCTTAGTTCTGGACTCACCCACAAGAGCACCCACATCTACCTTGTCAAAGCCGTTCAGGATCTTGTGTACTTAAATCAAATCACCCCTCACTCTTCTAAACTCCAGTGGAAACAAGCCCAGTCTGTCCAACCTTTCCTCATAAGACAACCCACTCATTCCAGGTATCAATCCAGTAAACCTCCTCTGAACCACCTCCAATGCATTACATCCTTCGTTAAATAAGGAGACCAAAACTGCACACAGCATTCGAGGTGCAGTCTCACCAATGCCCTGTATAACTGAAGCATAACATCCTTACTTTTATGTTCAATCCCTCTCGTAATAAAGGATAGCATTCCATTTGTCTTAATTACTTGCTGTACCTGCATACTAAATTTTTGTGACTCGTACTAGAACACCTAAATCCCTCTGCACCTCAGAATTATGCAGCCATTCTCCATTTAAGTAATACTCTGCTTTTTTGTTCTTCCTGCTAAAGTGAACAACTTTACATTTTCCCACATTAAACTACATTTGCCAGATCTTTTTCCATTCACTCAACCTAGCTATATCTATTTGCAATCTCCTCATCACCTCTTCACAACATACTTTCCTACCTACCTTTGTGTCATCTGCAAATTTAGCTACCATGTTTTCACTGCCCTCTGACAGTACCACTATGACACTGTCTCTCCGACAATCTATTGCCATTGCTAATTGTCCTTGAGAAGGTGGTGGTGAGCCACCTTTTTGAACTGCTGCTGTCCATCTTCAGCCAGAAGTGCTGAGTGGATGATCCATCTCAGCCTCCTCTGCAGGTCCCCAGCATCATGGATACCAGTCTTCAGCCAATTCGATTCACTCCATGTGATATCAAGAAATGGCTAAAGGCACTGAATACTTCAAAGGTCATGGGCTCTATCAACAGTTGACCAATAGTACTGAAGACCTGTGCTCCAGAACTAGCTGGGCCTCTACCTGTTCTGGTGCAGCTGCCACACAGGCATCTACCCATCAATTTGTAGAACTGCCCAGGTAACACTTGTCCACAAAAAGCTGAACAGATCCAAACTGGGTAATTACCGCCCCATCAGTCTACTCTTGATCATCAACAACGCGAAGGTGTTTTTGAAAGCCCTACCAGGCGACAATTACACCAATAACCTAATCACCAACGCTCTGTTTGGGTTCTGCTAGGGCCACTCAGCTCCTGTCCTCACAACCTTGGTCCAAACATGGATAAAAGAACTGAACTCAAGCGTTAAGGTGATTGTGACTTCCCTTGACATGAAGGCAGCATTTGACTGAGTGTGGCATCACGGAACCTTGCAAAACTGAAGTCAGTGGAAATCAGGAGAACTCTTCACTAATTGGAGCCATATCTAATACAATGAAGATGGTTATGGTTGTTAGAGGCCAATCATCTCAGTTGAGGACATCACTGCAGGAGTTCCTCAGGATGGTGTCCTAGGCCCAACCATCTTCAGCTGCCTCATCAATGACCTTCCCTCCCGTATAAGATCAGAAGTGGCAGATAATTGCACAATGTTCAGTGCCATTCGTGACCCCATAGATACTGAAGCTGGATGAAAATCCTGAAATTCGTTCCTTAACAGCACTATGGGTGTACCTATATGGCATGGACTGCAGCAGTTTAACAAGGCGACTCCCCAGCACCTTCTCAAGGGCAATTGGGGATGGGCAACAAATGCTGGCCGAGCCAGCAATGCCCACATCCTCTGAAAAAATTTTATAAGTGTTTTGTAGGGACACCCACGATGCTGTTTGGGAGCGAGTTTCATGATTTTGACCCAACAATGTTGAAGGATTATGTGGACAATATATTTCCAAGTAACTGGAGCCCATGCATTTCCACGAATCTGAAGTCTCCTGTTCCCATTCTCATATCTCTTTTCTGAACCCTTTAAAGCCTTTGCATTCTTCCTGTAACGTGGTGCTTATAAATGGGCGCAATACTCCAGTTAAGGCCAAACCAGAGTTTTATAAATGTTAATCAATAGCTGCTTGCTTTTGTACACAATGCCCCTATTTAAAAGAGTTCAGAATTCTGGATGCCTTTTTAAACTATATTCTAACCTGCCGTGCCACATTCAACAATTTGTGCACATACAGCTCCAGGTCTCTGTTTCCGCATTCCTTAAGAGTTGTACCCTTTATTTTTATATTGCCTCTCCTTGTTCTTCTTTCCCAAGATGTATCACTTCACACAAATTGTGCCTTTTATGCCCAATACGCTCATTGATAAGCAGTGTTCCTGAAACCAACTTTTAGAGAACCCCACTGTACACCTTCCTCAAGTCTGAAAAACAACTATTCACTGCAACTCTGAAGAAAGTCCTATTGGACTTGAAATGTTAACTCTGCTTCTTTCTTCATAGATGCTGCCAGACCTCTTGAGTTTTTCCAGCACTTTTTATTTTTATTTCAGATCTCCAGCATTTGCTTTTATTTCGTGTTCACCACTATGTTTCCTTCATTCAGCCCACTTTTTATCCATGCTGCAACTATCCCTTTTACTCCATGGGCTTCAGCTTTATTAGAAAGCTTATTATGTGGTACTTTATCAAATGCCTTTTGGAAATCCATGTACACGTTGAAGAAATCCATGCTGGCTTTCCCTAATTAATCTAATTAGTTTCTCCAATTGACCATTAATTTTGTCCTGGATTATCGTTTCTAGAATCTTTCCTGCCACCGAGGTTAAAATGCCTGCCCTGTAGTTTCTGGATTTATCCTTATACCCACTTTTGAACAAGGCTGTAACATTTGTAATGCTCCAGTCCCCTGGCACCACCCCAATATCTGAGGATTGAGATTATGGCCATCACCTCTGCGATTTCCACCCTTACTTCCTCGGTATCCTTGAAAGCATCCAGACAAAGCAGCCCACTTGATCGGCACCCCATCCACCAACATAAACACTTACTCCCTTCACCACCGATGCAAAGTGGCAGCAGTGTGTACCATGTACAGGATCATCTTCTTATCGTGTCCACGGACAGTCTATACATGGCCCAGCCAGAACTGGACACATTTTTGCACCTTGTTGTTGAATTCGGCAAGATCTGCAACAGTGCAGGGTTCCTCTAGCGATAGGCATTGCAGGAGATGTTGCATAGTCTGTGGCTCAGTTCCACATTCACAAGTTGTCGGGCAGGTTGTATATCCCCATTTGCTTAGTGACACCTTTGAACAACCTACACCAGTCCTAAGTCTGTTAAGGCACTTCCAGGTTGCCCAGTTGCAATTAGCTCCTGGGGGAAGGCTTTCATCTGGTAGAATTTCCATCGCTGGGGGTTGTTTGAGACTGGCCAGCCGGTCTTTCTACAAGGCGATGCGGGCTTCAGATGGGGTTGATTGTAATGGAACAACACTGTTCATGAAGCGATTCTTTGACTTTAGGCGGCTGGATGTAGGTGTATGACCATATAGAGGGTGCCTCTCATCTGATGTTTGACGGAGTCGCTCTTTCTTGCTGGCTACCGTTCTTCTTATATCGGGGGAGCGATACCCGGTGGGATATATAGGCTGTTGGTGTTTGTTGGTTTTAAACAACCTGTGATAAGTCAGCAGCTTGCATTCAGAACGGCATCCATCTTCTTAGCATGAGTAGATCTTTCCCATGCAGGGCAGTCGTATTCGGCAGTGGAATAGCAAAGAGCAAGTGCACTGGTTCGCAATGTTTTCGAGCTTGCTTCCCATTTTGTGATAGTGAGCTTATTCAGGATGTTGTTTCGTGCGCTCACTTTTGCCTTTGTCTTTTCGATGTGGTTCTTGAAGGGTGCAGCATCTGTCAAGGGTGACTCCTAAGTAGATAGGGTGCTCGCAATGCCATAAGACCATAAAACATAGGAGCAGAAATTAGGCCATTCGGCCCATTGAGTCTGCTCCACCATTCAATCATGGCTGATAAGTTTCTCAACCCCATTCTCCCACCTTTTCCCTGTAACCTTTGACCCCCTTACCAATCAAGAACCTTTCTATCTCGGTCTTAAATACACTCAATGACTTGGCTTCCACAGCCTTCTGTGGCAATGAATTCCATTGATTCACCATTGTTTGGCTAAAAAAGTTTCTCCTCATCTCTGTTCTAAAAGGTCTTTCCTTTACTCTGTGCCCTCGGGTCCTAGTCTCCCCTACTATGGAAACATCTTCCCCACGTCCACTCTATCCAGACCTTTCAGTATTCTATAAGTTTCAATCAGATCCCCCCTCATCCTTCTAAACTCCATCGTATATAGACCCAGAGTCCTCAAACGTTAAGCTTTTCACTCCTGGGATCGTTCAGAATGTGTCAGTGTTGGTCCACACCAAGTTACTATAAGCTGGCATTTAACTTCACGGTTTCTGAGGTGGAATGCACAAACTTGTGTCTTCGATAGGTTTGCACGAAGGTGGTTTTCTTCATAGTAGGATGTTAGTCCCTCCAAGGCCTCAGAAAGCGTTTTCTCCACGGTGTTAAAATCAGTGCTTTGGGCAGTGACACATAAGTCATCAACATATATAAAACGGCTCATTCGGGTAGATGTTGTACAGCAGTGGAGCAAGCACGCTTCCCTGAGGAAGACCAATCTTCCGAATATACCACCTGCTGCGCTTCCCACTTAGTTCAACATAGAACCGGCGATTCTGAAGCATGCTTTCCAACAGCTCTGTTAAGTGAATATCTTTTGTCATCATCATGTACAGGATGCACTGCAGCAACTCACCAAGGCTCCTTTGCTAGCACCGCCCAAACCCAGGACCTCTGCCACCTAGAAGGATGAGGGTGGAGCCACACTGGAACACCACCAGCTGCAAGTTCCTCTCCAAGTCACACACTATCCTGACTTGGAACTACATCACTGTTCCTTCACTGCCACTGGGTCAAAATCCTGGAACTCACTCCTAACAGCACTATGGGTGCACCTATCCAGATGGACTGCAGAGGTTCAAGAAGCTGGCCCCCATCAGCCACTCAGCAGCATTTAGGGATGGGCAACAAATCTGATTCGGTTCTGGTGACTTATCAACTTATAAGTACAGCCAGCCTTTCAAATTCCTCCCCTTTATTAATTTTTAACACATCCAGTACCTCAACCACCCCCTCATTCACTATGACTTTGCAGCACCTTCTGAAATGTCTATATTCAGCCTGGTAGAAGAGCTTCATAAAGAAATTGGTAGTTGAGAAAGTGTTTGTGAGTGAATTTGTTACTGATACAGTTTGTTCCTTCCAGGAGTCTGTCTACGTTGGCTCAACTAGCAAGGTGGTTCAGCTTCCAGCAGTAAACTGCAGCAAGTATTCCCACTGTGAGGACTGCCTCCTGGCAAAGGATCCGTTATGCAACTGGGATACACAGAAATTGGAATGTGTTCGAATCAAGAGAACAACTGTTGAGGGGTGAGTAACAGTGGAAAAGCTGGATCTTCTCTCAAAACATGATTGAATTGCACCAGGACAAGCTTTTGAAGCAAAACTAAAAAAATGTAATTGAGAGAGTTGGGCTGCTTTTTAGGAGACATTTTTTATTTAGCGTATGCATAGTCACAGAGCCAAGCAATACCCATGTCAATGGCTAGATGGAGTTGTTTAATCCCATCTTCAAGTTTAGTCAGTGGACACTCCTCAACAATGTGAGTCATTGCAGTATAGATGCAGCCTTGGCAATCCCACTGATGTTCAGTGACTGCACAGAGGCCTTGGCCAGGGTTTAAAAGGGCCCACTGTCGCTTTGGGAGATCAAAGCCTGGTGGAAGAGTAATGGGGTCTATGATGAAAGAGTAGTTTCTAGTAGATATTTTCTCCTGCCAATCCTCCTGTCATCGGTCTTCAGCTGTTAGTCTTCAGCTTGGTAGGTATAACCATATGGGGTGGGGAGAGGGAAGGAGTACTTCTGGCAGGTTGAGGAGGTCATTGAGTAAGGGTAGAGTTGGGTTAGAGTAGACCTTCTCCAGCATTGCTTGTTGCAATTACCCTCTTGATTAGTGGGGAGAGAGAATGTTGCTCAGGACTTCGAGCCAGGGGAGGTGAGTTGGTTGCAGAATACCTGTAATGACGCTCATTACTGAGTTGCACATAGAGAAGTTTGATGTTAGCAGATTGCTACCATACTGAGGTGGCAGTGTTTTGCAGTTGAGTACACAATGGCAAGAGCAGAGGCTCTTAGGTCTTGGACTGAGACCCCCATGAGATTCAGGCCAGTTTACTTGAGGAGGTTGTTGCAAGTTTTTGCTTTTTCTGCAATCTTGATGAGGTGCTGTATGTACTTGAGGGTTCTGTCAATGATGACACCTAGATAAATAGAGTTGGGATTGTGCTTCAATCTCTGGACATCCAGGGTGATGTTCAGTACCCTTTTAGCGCTGGCATTGTGAAGGTGGAATGCAATAGAGACTGTTTTACTGGTGCTTGGCTTTGGCACCATGTCTTGCAGTAGTTGGCCAACTTTGCAATATTTTTTCTGGGGAGAGAAGCAACTAAGGGAAATAGTGGGAAGGTAAGCAGGCCGAATGGAAAAGGTTGTTGGCTAAATGGAGCCCCAGAAAATTCTTATGCTGGTTCAGTACAAACGTTTACGAATATACAAAATGTCGATCAGGAAGAGACCAGCTGGTCCACTAACCTGTTCCAAAGGATCGCATCGTGGAAAGTTATTGAATTGCGTCGCATGTATCTGCTTAAGTGACTGGAATTCAAAAATTCTTTTCCAGAGATCAGTTTTCTGCCCTCCTCCCATGAAGGCACAGACCTTTCACTAGATACAGTTCTACTGGTGTTATTGGGTTTCTCGCTTCTCCCAAGTGAAAGTGAGACCAGTTATTAGGTCACTTTACATCTGAACATACGAACAAGGAGCAGGAGCAGGCCATTCAGCCCCTCGAGCCTGCTCTGCCAGTTAATAAGATCATGGCTGATCTGATAGCAACCTGAAACCTGCATGCCACCTACTGCCGATATCACCCCCTTGAAGAATTTATCCACTTCTGCCTTAAAAATATTCAAAGACCCTGCTTCCACCACCTTTTCAGGAAGAGAGTTCCAAAGGCTCACAGCCCTCTGAGAGAAAAAACTTCACTTCATCTCTGTTTTAAATGGGCAACCCCTTATTTTTAAATAGTGAACCCTAGTTCTAGGTTCTCCCACAAGAGGAAACATCCTCTCCACATCCACCCTGTCAAGGTCCCTCAGGATCGTATATGTTTCAATCAAGTCACCTCTT
This sequence comes from Carcharodon carcharias, assembly GCF_017639515.1. NCBI lineage: Eukaryota > Metazoa > Chordata > Chondrichthyes > Lamniformes > Lamnidae > Carcharodon > Carcharodon carcharias. The sequence goes on along the minus strand of NC_054467.1, from coordinate 254,588,487 downwards.
GCTCTTCTAAACTCCAGCGGATACAAGCATAGTCTGTCCAACCTTTCCTCATAAGACAACCCACCCATTCCAGGTATTAGTCTGATAAACCTTTTCTGAACTGCTTCCAACGCATTTGCATCCTTCCTTAAATAAGGTGACCAATACTGTACATAGTACCCCAAAAGTGGTCTCTCCAGTGCCCTGTATAACTGAAGCATAATCTCCCTACTTTTGTATTCAATTCCCCTCACAATAAATGATCTTTTTATAGCCTCCTCAAGTCCTCTTCACAACTTAGTTTCCTACCTATCTTTGTGTCATCAGCCAATTTGGCAACCATCCCTTCAATCCCTTCATCCAAATCATTTATATAAATTGTAAACAGTTGAAGTCTCAGCACTGATCCCTCTGACACACGACCTGTTGCATCTTGCCGACCTGTTACATCTTGCCAACCTGAAAAAGACCCATTTATGCTTATTCTGCATCCTGTTAGCCAGCCAATCTTCTATCCATTCCAATATATTACCCCCTCTACCATGAGCAATAATCCGCAATAATCTTTGATGGGGCACTTTATCAAATGCCTCCTGAGAATCTAAGTACAGCACATCCACCAGTTCCCCTTTATCCATAGCACATGTTACTTCCTCAAAGAACTCCAATAAGTTGGTTAAACAAGGTTTCCCTTTCACAAAACCATGTTGACTTTGCTTGATGACCTTGAGCTTATCCAAGTGCCCTGCTATAACTTCTTTAATAACAGCTTCTAACATTTTCCCCACGACAGATGTTAAGCTAACTGGCCTGCAGTTTCCCGTCTTCTGTCTCCCTCCCTTTTGATTAATAGAGTTACATTTGCTATCTTCCAATCTAATGGGAACTTGCCTGAATCTAGGGAGTTTTGGAAAAGTAAAACCAATGCATCAACTGTCTCACTAGACACTTCTTTTAAGACCCTAGGAGGAAGTACATCAGGATCCTGGCTCTTGTCAGCCCACAGCTCCAACAATTTACTCAGTGTCTGTAATTTCTCTAATGTCTGTAATTTTCCTGACTTTCTTCCCCACTTCCATTTCCTGATTTACAGCTGCTTCTGGGATGTTACTTGTATTCTCTTTAGTGAAAACTGATGCAAAATACTGTTCAATTCATCTGCCATCTCCTTATTTTCTATTACCAATTCTCCAGACTCACTTTGTTAACTCTTCTTTTTTAAGTATTTATAAAAACTCTTATTATTTGTTTTTTATTTCTGGCTAGCTTTCTCTCATACTCTAATTTTTCCCCCCTTCTTAGTCTTTTAGCCATTCTTTGCTGTTCCTCATCTTCTGTGCAATCTTCTGACCTGTCACTCATCTTTATGGAATTATATGCTTTTTCTTTAAGTTTAAGGAGTGCAAGAGAAGGACTCTGGGACAGGCAGTCAGCAGCACCTAGAGGAGAGTGTGAGAGGAGGACCCTGGGACAGGCAGTCAGCAGCACCTAGAGGAGAGTGTGAGAGGAGGACCCTGGGACAGGCAGTCAGCAGCACCTAGAGGGAGTGAGAGAAAAGGACCCTGGGACAGGCAGTCAGCAACACCTAGAGGAGAGTGTGAGAGGAGGACCCTGGGACAGGCAGTCAGCAGCACCTAGAGGAGAGTGAGAGAAAAGGACCCTGGGACAGGCAGTCAGCAGCACCAAGAGGAGAGTGAGAGAAAAGGACCCTGGGACAGGCAGTCAGCAGCACCTAGAGGAGAGTGAGAGAAAAGGACCCTGGGACAGGCAGTCAGCAGCACCTAGAGGAGAGTGTGAGAGGAGGACCCTGGGACAGTCAGTCAGCAGCACCTAGAGGAGAGTGCAAGGGGAGAACCCTGGGACAGGCAGTCAGCAGCACCTAGAGGAGAGTGTGAGAGGAGGACCCTGGGACAGTCAGTCAGCAGCACCTAGAGGAGAGTGTGAGAGGAGGACCCTGGGACAGTCAGTCTGCAGCACCTAGAGGAGAGTGTGAGAGGAGGACCCTGGGACAGGCAGTCAGCAGCACCTAGAGGAGAGTGTGAGAGGAGGACCCTGGGACAGTCAGCAGCACCTAGAGGAGAGTGTGAGAGGAGGACCCTGGGACAGGCAGTCAGCAGCACCTAGAGGAGAGTGTGAGAGGAGGACCCTGGGACAGGCAGTCAGCAGCACCTAGAGGAGAGTGTGAGAGGAGGACCCTGAGACAGGCAGTCAGCAGCACCTAGAGGGAGTGAGAGAAAAGGACCCTGGGACAGGCAGTCAGCAGCACCTAGAGGAGAGTGAGAGAAAAGGACCCTGGGACAGGCAGCAGCACCTAGAGGAGAGTGTGAGAGGAGGACCCTGGGACAGGCAGTCAGCAGCACCTAGAGGAGAGTGAGAGAAAAGGACCCTGGGACAGGCAGTCAGCAGCACCTAGAGGGAGTGAGAGAAAAGGACCCTGGGACAGGCAGTCAGCAGCACCTAGAGGAGAGTGTGAGAGGAGGACCCTGGGACAGGCAGTCAGCAGCACCGAGAGGAGAGTGCGAGAGGAGGACCCTGAGACAGGCAGTCAGCAGCACCGAGAGGAGAGTGCGAGAGGAGGACCCTGAGACAGGCAGTCAGCAGCACCTAGAGGAGAGTGCGAGGGGAGGACCCTGAGACAGGCAGTCAGCAGCACCTGGAGGAGAGTGTGAGAGGAGGACCCTGGGATAGGCAGTCAGCAGCACCTAGAGGAGAGTGCGAGAGGAGGACCTGGGGTAGGCAGTCAGCAGCACCTGGAGGAGAGTGCGAGAGGAGGACCCTGGGGTAGGCAGTCAGCAGCATCTAGAGGATCTAGCATCTAGTCTATACTCAAGTAGGAGTAAGGGTAAAATAAAAGCAAGGGTCCATATTCTATTTAGTTCAGATTTGTCTGAGGAGCTCAGTCCCATGACTTGCACATCCTGCGCTATGTGGGAAATCCTAGATGCCCCTGGTTGTTTGGATGACCATGTTTGCAGGAGGTGCCTCTGACTGGAGCAACTCGAGCTCTGGGTTTTGGGGCTTGAGCAGCAGCTGGGGGCACTATGGTGCGTTCATGAGGCTGAGGTCTGTGGATAGCACGTCTCAGGACGTGGTCACCCTGCAGCTTAAGGAAGTGCAAGCAGAGAAGGAATGGGTGACCGCTAGACAGAAGAAGGGGACCAGGCAGGTAGTGAGGGAATCCTCTGAGTGCATCTCGCTCGCAAACCGGTTTTTCCAAACCGGCTTTGGAAAACGGTGAGAGTGACGGTTCCTCTGTGGAGGCCAACCAGAGCCAAGGCCTCAGCACCACGGGTAGTCCAGCTGCTCAGGGCAGGAGGAAGAAGTGTGGAAGGGCAGTAGTGGTAGGGGATTCATTAGTAAGGGAAGTAGACAGGCGCTTCTGCGGCCGTAGACATGACTCCAGGATGATAAGTTGCCTCCCAGGTGCCAGGGTCAAGGATGTTATGGAACGGCTGCAGGACATTCTGGAGGGGGAGGGTGAACAGCCAGAAGCCGTGATCCATGTTGGATGAATGACATAGGAAGAAAGAGAAATGAGGTCCTGCAAGCAGACTTTAGGGAGTTAGATAGGAAAATGAAAAGCAGGCCATCAAAGGTAGTAATCTCCAGATTACTTCTAGTGCCACTCAGTAGTAAGTATAGGAACAGAAGGATAGAGCAGATGAATGTGTAGCTGGAAGATGATGCAGGAGGGAGGGCTTTAGATTCCTGGGGCTTTGGGACTGTTTCTGGGGGAGGTGGGGCCTGTACAAGTTAGACGGGTTACATCTGAACCGGAACAGGAGCAACATCCTCACGGGAAAGTTTGCCAATGCTTTTGGGGTGGATTTAAACTAAATTAGCAGGGGTGTGGGATCCTGAAAAGTAGTCCAGAGGGGAGAGAAGCCGAGATGGAATTAGAAGTTAAAATGCTAGTAAGTGAGCCTGGAAGGCTGAGGAAACATAGGCTAGATAAGAAAGAAGTGAGTTTAGCAAGGCTAAATGAAACATATTTTAATGCAAGGAGCCTGAGGAATAAGACACTCAAGCTGAGGGCACAGATAGGTATGTGGGAGTATAATATCATAGCTGTGCCCGAGGCTCGGCTAAAGAAGGGCAGGATTGGCAGCTCAGCATTCCTGGTTATAGGGTATTCAGACAAGATAGAGAAGGGGATAGAAGAGGAGAGGGGTTTGCAATATTGATCAAGCAACCAATTCTAGCAGTGAGGAGGGATGATATCTTGGAAGGATCATTAAACGAAGCCGTATGGGTAGAAATAAAAAACACAAAAGGGGCAAACACGCTGTTGGGTGTGTACTATAGGCCCCCAAACAGTCAGGGAGAGATAGAGGATCAAATATGTAATCACATTTCAGAGAAGTGTAAGAATAATAGGACAGTAATAGTAGAAGATTTTAATTACCCAAATAATAACTCGGATAGTCTTAGTGTGCAAAGTAGGGCGAGAGCAAAATTCTTAAGTTGCATCCAGGAGAACTTTTTTAGCCAGTAGGTAGAAAGCCCAACAAGGGAGGGGGCAGGACTAGACCTAATTCTCGGAAATGAGCACGGGCAGGTGGAAGGCTTATCAGTAGGGGAGCATTTTGGAGATAGTGACCATAACTCCATTAGATTCAGGATAGTTATGGTAAAGGATAAGGTTGGGCCGAGAATTAAAGTTCTAAGCTGGAGAAAGGCTAATTTTACTAAGATGAGATGCGATTTGGCCCAATTGGACTGGGAGCAGTTACTTGTATCAGAACAGTGGGAGACATTCAAGAAGGAAATAGCGAGAGTACTGGTCAGAAAGTTCCCATAAAGACAAAGTGGGAGAACCCTGAATGTCAAGGGACATAAGATTAGGATTAAGAAAGAAAGAGAAGCTAATGGCAGATACTGAGGGCTCAATACAGCAAAGTCCTTAGAGGAGTATAAAAAGTGCAGAGGGGAACCTAAAAAGGAAATTAGAAAAGTTAAGAGAGTGCATGAGAAAGCATTGGTGGGTGAAAAAAAGGAAAACCCAGCGGGGTTTTTTAAATATATAAAGAGCAAGGGAATAACTAGGGAAAGAGTAGGGCCAGTTAGGGACCATAGAGGGACCTGTGTGTTGACCTGGAAGATGTGGGTGCAGTCCTCAACGAATACTTTGCGGCAATCTTCACAATGGAAAAGGATGATGCAGATATAGACATCAAGGTGGAGGACTGAAATATTAAAGGAAATTAACATAGAGACAGAGGAGGTACTAGGGGGTTTAATGGCCTTAAAAGTGGATAAATCTGCAGGCCTGGATGAGATGTGTCCCAGGTTGTTGAGGGAGGCAAGGGAAGAGATATCAGGAGCCCTGGCAGTAATTTTCAAATCCTGTCTGGCCACAGGTGAGGTGCTAGAAGATTGCTAACATTGTCCCATTATTAAAAAAGGAAGGAAGGTTTAAACTAGGAAATTAAAGCCAGTCAGTCTAACCTCAGTGGTGGGGAAGTTACTAGAAAGAATTCTGAGAGACAGAATATATCTGCACTTGGAGAGAGACGCATTAATCAGGAATAGCCAGCATGGATTTGTTAAGGAAAGGTCGTGTTTGACAAACTTGATCGAATTTTGAGGTGGTAACCAGGAGTGTTGATGAGGGTAAAGCATTTGATGTGGTCTACATGGACTTCAAGGCTTTTGATAAGGTCCCTCATGCAGACTGGTCAAGAAAGTAAGAGCCCATGGGATCCAAGGCAAAGTGGCACGTTGGATCCAAAATTGGCTGAGAGGCAGGAAGCAGAGGGATGTCTCTGTGACTGGAAGTCTGTTTCCATTGGGGTTCTACAGGGCTCGGTTCTGGGGCCCTTGCTGTTTGTGGTGTATGTAAATGATTTGGACTTAAATGTAGGGGGCATGATCAAGAAGTTTGGAGATGACATGAGAATTGGTAGGGTAGTGAATAGTGAGGAGGATAGCTGTAAACTGCAGGAGGATATCAATGGACTGGGTCAGGTGGGCAGAGCGGTGGCAAATGGAATTCAGCCTGGAAAATTTGAAGTAATGCACTTGGGGAGGGTTAACAAGGCAAGGGATTACACTATGAATGGTAGGACCCTGGAAAGCAGTGAAGATCACAGGGACCTTGGTGTGCATATCTACAGTTCTCTGAAGGTAGCAGGGGAGGTAGATAAGGTGGTTAAGAAGGCATATGGGATACTTGCCTTGAGGCATAGAATACAAGAGGAGGGAGATTATACTGGAACTGTATAAAACGCTGGTTAGGCTGCAACTGGAGTACTGCATGCAGTTCTGGTCACCACATTATAGGAAGGATGTGATTCCACTGGAGAGGTTGCAGAGGTGATTTACCAGGATACTGCCTGGGTTGGATTGTCTGAGCTGTGAGGAAAGATTGGATAGGCTGGGGTTGTTTTCCTTGGAGCAGCGAAGATTGAGAGGGGACTTGATAGAGGTGTATAAGATTATGAGGGGCATAGATAGGGTGGATAGGATGCCCTTTTTCCATTGGTAGAGGGGTCAATAACCAGGGCGTATAGATTTAAGGTGAGAGGTAGAAGGCTAAGAGGGGAGTTGAGGAGAATTATTTTCACCCAGAAGGTGGTGGGAGTTTGGAACTCACTGCCTGAAAGGGTGGTTAAGTCAGAAACTCTCATAACATTTAAGAAGCATTTAGATATTCACTTGCGTTACCATAGCCTCCAGGGCTATGAGCCAAGCACTGGAAAATGGGATCAGTGTAGTCAGATATTTGTTGACCGGTGTGGACATGATGAGCCAAATGGCCTCCTTCTGTGCTATAGACGTCTATGAGGCTATGTTTAACCTTTCTAGTTAACCACAGTTGGTGAGCCCATCCCTTGGACTTTTTCTTGCTCGTTGGAATATTCTGAAATATCCCCTTAAATGTTAGCCACTGCATCTCTATTGACCTATCCCTTAACCTAATTTGCCAATTCACTTTAGCCAGCTCAACTTTCATGCCCTCATAATTGCCCTTATTTAAGTTTATAAACTTAGTCTCAGATCCACTCCTCTCTCCCTCAAACTGTTTAATGTATTTCTTTCCCAGAAGCATACAGCTACCTCCACACTAAAGGAGCCTTGTGATAATGCTGGAGGGAATAGAATTACAGAAAGAAATCTTAGTTGGCCCATCATGCTTTTCTCTGAAAGAGGTAATCAGTTAGTTCCACCACACTTCCTTTTCCCCATACCCTTTTATACATTTATCCACTTTTCCTTTTGGATGTAGTGTAACCGCTGTGATGTCTTCTACCCCCGCTCTGGTCACAGGATGTGTAGCTGCATCCGGCTTGGGAAGTGATGGCAGCTGTGGTCAGTGGCAACGCTCTGCAAAAGCGCTGCATAAAGAACAGGTGTCTCTATCCAGGGCCTCTCCCCTGTTCTTTATGCAGCCTTCCGACCAAAGTGTCCGGTCCGGTCTCACACTCCTTGGACATGTTAGTGATGCCTGCACCTCGACGGTGCTCTTCATTGCTGTCAGGTGTCACAGAGTTCAGTCATTCTCTCTCCCCAAAGCCTGTCCACCATCTATAATGCACAAGTCAGGAGTGTGATGGAATACTCCCCACTTGCTTAGATGAGTGCAGCACTCACAACACTCAAGAAGCTCGACACCATCCAGGACAAAGCAGCCTGTTTGATTGGCACCACATCCACAAACATTCACTCCCACCACCCCGAATGCACTGTAGCAGCAGTGTGTAGCATCTCGTACGAGATGCACTGCAGGAACTCACCAAGGCTCCTTTGACAACACCTTCCAAAACCATGACCACTACCATCTAAAAGGACAAGGACAGCAGGTAGATGGGGACACCACCATCTAGAAGTTCCCCTCCAAGTCAGTCACCATCCTGACTTGGAAATATATTGTTTTTCCTTCACTATCGCTGAGTCAAAATCCTGGAACTCCCTTCCTAACAGCAGGTAGATGTACCTGCACCACACCGTCTACAGCGGTTCAAGAAGGCAGCTCACCACCCCCTTCTCAAGGGCAACTAAGGATGGGCAATAAATGCTGGCCCAGCCAGTGATATCCATGTCCCATGAATGAATAAAAAAAAAACTTCTGCTGCTTCTGATGACCCACAGTGCCTCATGGTTGCCCAGTCTTGTGTGGCTAGATCTGTTCAAAGTCTATCCCATTTAGCATGGTGGTAGTGCCACAGAACATGACGGAGGATATCCTCAATGTGAAGACGGGTCTTTGTCTCCACAAGGACTTTGCGGTGGTCGCTTGTACCGATTCTGTCATGGACAGACGCATCTGTGGCAGGCAGATAACTGAGAATGAAGTCAAATATATTTTTCCCTCCCGCTGGTTCCCTCACTGCCTGCTGCAGACCCAGTGTAGCAGCTATGTCCTTTAGGACTAGGCCAGCTCGGTTTGTAGTGATGCTACTGAGCCACTCTTGCTGATAGATATTGAAGTCCCCCACCTAGAGTACATTTTGTGCTCTTGCCACCCTCAGTGCTTCCTCCAAGTGATGTTCAACATTGAGGAGTATTGATTCATCGGCTGAGGGGGTGGGCTATGTGGCAGGAGATTTCTTTGCCCATATTTCACCTGATGCCATGCAACTTCATAAGGTCTAGAGCTGATGTTGAGGCCTCCCAGGGCAACTCCCTCCTGACTGTATACCACTGTGCCGCCACCTCTGCTGGGTATGTTCTGTGGGTGGGACAGCACATATCCAGGGATGGTGATGGTGGTGTCTAGGACATTATTAAGACACAGCCGATGGTAAGGGCTGAGTTGTTCAAATCCCAGAGGGAAGCTTGAAACAACTGTCATAACCCCTTTTTTCAATTTGTATGTTTCGAGATGCAGTCTTTGATTAAGTTGTAATAAGACCACTGAGTCTCGAGGTTTTTTATAAAACTAAATAAAACTTTTATTAATACAAGTAAAATTATAACACATACATATGTCTATAAAATTACTATTATAATAACTACAAAAATCCCCTAATTAATTGGACTCTCAGTTAGACCCCCGGTGAGGCAACAGTAAATCTCAGATTTAAACAGACACCTGGCAAAGCTCACCCTGGACAGTTGCATTCAAAATGTGTTTCTCTCAGCTCGGGATCCTTGCAGACAGCAACTTGAGGCTTCATAAGACCATATACCATTCGGCCCATCGAGTCTGCTCTGCCATTCAGTGAGATCATGGCTGATCTGATAATCTCAACTCCACCTTCCTGCCTTTTCCCCATAACGCTTGATTCCCTTACTGATTAAAAATCTGTCTATCTCAGCCTTGAATATACTTAGTGACCCAGCCTCTATAACCCACTGCGGTAAAGAATTCCACAGATTGACTACCCTCTGAGAGAGGAAATTCCTCCTCATCTCTGTTTTAAATGGGAGCCACCTTACTCTGAGATTATGCCTTCTGGTTCTAAACTCTCCCACAAGGGTAAACAACCTCTCAGCATCTATCCTGTCAAGCTCCCCTAAGAATCTTATCTGTTTCAATAAGAAAATCCCTCCATTCCTGGGATCAACCTGGTGAACCTTCTCTGGACAGCCTCCAATGCCAATATATCTTTCCTTAGATAAGGGGACCAAAACTGTTCACAGTATTCTTGGTGTGGTCTAACTCGTGCCTTGTATAGTTTTAGCAAGACTCCCCTATTTTTATACTCCATTCCCTTTGAAATAAAGGCCAATATTCAATTTGCCTTTACCTGCTGAACTTGTATGCTAGCTTTTTGGGATTCATGCACGAGGACTCCCAAATCCCTCTGTGCTGCAGCTTTCTTCAGTCTTTCCCCATTTAAATACCATCCAGCTCCTCTTCTTCCTGCCAAAGTGCATTAACTCTCACTTTCCCACATTATATTCCATCTGCCACGTTTTTTGCCCTGTCTAACCTGTCTATATCCCTCTGTAGACTCTTTGTGTCATCCTTACCACTTGCCTTCCCACCTATTCTCATACTTGTTGATTCTTAAAATGTCTCTGCCTTACACATGCTCTCTCCTTTCTCCTTTATACATATTTTTCTCTTTGAATGTAAATTTTCTATTGTATCACTAGGCTTTTAATTTTACCTCTTCTAACAATAACATCCTTTCATTCCACCAATTTTATTTGTAAGTTTGAAAAAAAATAAACACGTTGCTTGGCGTCGTCTAGCTAGGTTTTAAGATTTCACCCATCATCTTGAATGGTTTCTTTTAACAAATGCGAATTTACACTTTACCTTCTACCTTATGTCTATCGAATTAACATCTCAAAACTACTATACATCAAAGCATCCAGACTAGCTGGCTTTAATCCAATTAAGACACACAATAGACACAGACCCCACTCGAACTCTATTTTAAAATAATTTCCAACAACATTATTATATCGTCTTGACAGACATGATCTATGAGGTATGATTCCATGAATGTGACTATGTCTGGCTGTTGCTTGACTAGTCTGAGGGAACTGCTATCCTAATTTTGGCACAAGCCCTCAGAAGTTAGGAAGGAGGACTTTGTAGGGTTGACAAGGCTGAGTTTGCCGTTGTCATTTCTGGTGTCTATGTCGATGCCGGGTAATCGGTCTGGTTCTATTCCTTTTAGATGTTTTAGTGGTTTGATACAACTGAATGGCTTACTAGGCCACTTCAGAGGATACTTAAGAGTCACCCACATTGCTGTGGACCTGGAGTCACATATAGGCCAGACCAGGTAGATTTCCTTCCCTAAAGGACATTAGCGAACCAGGTGGGCTTTTAATGACTATCAACAATAGTTTAATGGTCATCATCAGATTAATTCCAGATTTTCATTGAATTCAAATTTCACCATTTGCCGTGGTGGGATTCAAGCCTGGGTCTCCAGAGCATTACCTTGGGTTTCTGGATTGCTAGTCCAGTGACAATACTGCGGCACCACCTCCCCCAGACAACTTCTCTACACAGGAGGTCTTCTGTTGATTTGCTGAGGTCTTTGTTGTCAAACACTTGCCGCCATACTTTGTGGAAGGCTGATCTGGTGTTGGATCTCCTCGTCAATGATGGCTTTTGAGGGTGTTGGCTGCCAAGATATGGGAAGTGCTCAATGTCTTCCAGAGCCTCTCCTTCAATATATATGGGAGGTGGAATATTTGGCTGATCGGGTGTGGGTTTCATGAGTTTTGTTTTGGTAATATTCAAGGACAAGCTGAGTTTCTTGTATGCGTAATTGAAGAGCTTGAGAGTGGCTTGCAAATCTGGTGTGGAGTGGACAATGACACTGTAGTCATCTGCACACTTCAAATCATGTATGCCCATGATGGTCAGTTTAATTTTGGCACAGAGTCAACTGAGTTTAAAGAGTTTTCCTTTTAGATGGTATTTAATACTAACACCAGAGAGCAGGTAAATAACAATGGTCATCTAGATTGTAAATAGTATGGGGGCTATCACACAGCCCTGCTCAAGCCTGGTCTGTATTTTGAAGGTGTCTGTTTCAGATCCCCCAATCAAGATAGTTGCAGTCATATCATGAAACAATTGCAGGATGGACCGGATGGACTGTGACAGGTCAAGAAGGCAGCTCACTCTGAGCTTCTCAAAAACAAGGATCAAATGGGCTGGATAGAGATAAATTATTTCGTCATGTTACGGTATCCAGGCGTAGGGGGGCACAATCATAAAATTAGAGAAATGATGTTCAAGAGTGAAATTGTGAAGCAATGCTTCAACACACGAAATAGTGGAAAAGTGCTAAGGGTCAGTTGGAACTTTCAAAACTGAGATTGCTAGATTGTTTTTTGGCAAGGTTATTAATGCGCATTGAACTAAAGTGGGCAAATGGAATTGATGTAAGATCAGCAATGCTGGGTTGAGTGGCGCAACAGGCTTCAGATGCTGAATGGCATTCTCCAAGTTTCTATTTAGAATGCCTGTGCAACAGTACAACTGTGAACTCCTCCCTGGTTCAGATGTGTCAGAGTTACAGCTTTTCATTCAAATTATCTATCAAGGAAGAATATGTTTAAAATTTAGGACTGTCCACACTGCATGTTGAAACTTTCAGTTATAAATTCCTGTGTCCACGTGTATGGTTGAATATTATTACACTGTGTTTACACCTTCTCTGAATTATGTTTTTAATATAGAATTGTAGCTAATTTAAATACAAATGATAATTATTGCATTCAATTATTGCACCCTGCTAAAAACAAAATAATTTGCTTCTCTTGTAGGATGCTGCAAGATGTGGAATATGACCATCCACAGGCTAACACCTTGTGTAACTCTGAGACAGGTACGTTTGATGACACCCCTCCTTTCCATGCCTGATGGGTTTTCAGTCCTCTTTTCTGATGGTGTTAACTTTGATAATTAGCAACAAGGTTCCACAAATAGTAAAGTGATACTGACCGGATAATCTGTGTTTGAGGGATAATTGGGAACCTGAACAGGAAGACAGGAGGGGGAAACAAGGATAGAAACAAAAGACAGAAAAATAAGAAGCAAAAGTGGAAGGCAGAAAAAACAAGGGCGAGAAACAAATGGGGCCATAGTGCAAAATAAAGCTAAGATGACTAACAAGGTTAAAGAGACAAGTCTAAAGGCATTGTATCATAATGCGCGGAGCATTCGCAATAAGGTAGATGAATTAACAGTGCGAATAGATATAAGTGGTTATGATATAGTTGCAGTTATGGATACATAGCTGAAGGGTGACTAAGGATGGGAACTGAACGTCCAGGGATATTCAATATTTAGGAAGGACAGACAAATAGGGAAAGGTGGGGGAGCATTGTTAGTAAAGGAGGAAATCAACGCAACAGTGAGGAAGGAAAATGGCTCAAAAAATCATAATGTGGAATCTGTTTGGTTGGAGATAAGAAACGCCAAGGGACAGAAAACATTGATGGGGTTGTCTATAGACCCCTAAACAGTAATGGAGATGTAAGGGAAGGCATTAAGCAGGAAATTACTGACGCATGCAGTAAGGGTACAACTGTACTCTTTAAAGAGACTTCAATCTACATATAGCTTGGACCAACCAAACTAGCAATAATACTATGGAGGACAGTTTCCTGGAGTGTGTACATAATGATTCTTTAGATCAATACGTTGAGGAACCAACTAGCGAGCAGGCTATCCTAGACTGGGTATTGCGCAATGAGAAAAGATTAATTAACAATCTTGTTGTGTGGGGTCCCTTGGGGAAGAGTGACCATTAAATGATAGAATTGTTCATTAGGATGGAGAGTGAAGAAGTTGATTCCGAAACTAGGGTCCAGAATCTAAATAAAGGGAACTACGAGAGTACGAGGCGCAAGTTGGCAATGATGGATTAGGGAACCTTACTAAATGCGTTGACAGTGGATAGGCAATGGCTAATATTTAAGGAACATATGCATGAATTACAACAATTATTCGTCCCTGTCTGGCGCAAAAATAAAACAGGAAAGGTGGCTCAACCATGGCTTACCAAAGAAATTAGGGATAGTATTAGATCCAAAGAGGAGACATATAAAATTGCCAGAAAAAGCAGCAAGCCTGAGGATTGGGAATAGTTTAGAATTCAGCAAAAGTGAACGAAAAGTTTGATCAAGAAGGGGAAAATGGAGTATGAGAGTAAACTTGCAAGGAACATAAAAACTGACTGTAAAAGCTTCTATAAATATATGAAGAGAAACAGATTAGCAAAGACAAATGTAGGTCCCTTACAGTCAGAAACGGGGCAAATTATAGTGGGAAACAATAAAATGGCAGAAGAATTGAACACATATTTTGGTTCTATCTTCACAAAAGAAGACACAAATAATTGCCCAGAAATGTTAGGGAACCAAGGGTCTAGTGAGAGGGATGAATTGAAGAAAATCAGTATTAGTAAAAGAAATGGTGCTAGAAAAATTAATGGGGTTCAAAGCTGAAAAATCTCCAGGGCCTGATAATGTACACACCAGAGTACTAAAGGAAGTGGCCCTGGAAACGTTGGATGCATTGATGGTCATCTTCCAAAATTCTATAGACTCTGGAGCAGTTCCTACAGATTGGAGGGTGGCAAATGTAACCCCACTATTTAAAAAAGGAAAAACAGAGAATTACAGACCAGTCAGTCTAACATCAGTAGTGTGGAAAATGTTAGTCTATTATAAAAGACATGGTAACAGAACACTTAGAAAGTGTTAACGGGATAAGACAAAATCAGCATGGTTTAAGAAAGAGAAATCATGCTTAACTAATCTACTGGAGTTTTTTGATGATGTAACTAGTAGAATAGATAAGGAAGGACCAGTGGATGTGGTGCATTTGGATTTCAAGAAGTTTTTTGATAAGGTCCCACATAAGATGCTAATAGGCAAAATTAAAGCACATGGGATCAGGGTAATATATAGACATGGATTGAGAATTGGTTGACAGACCGGAAACAGAGAGGGGGAATAAACGGGTCTTTTTCCGGATAGCAGGCAGTGACTAGTGGTGTACCACAGGGATCAGTGCTTGGGCCCCAGCTATTCACGATATACATAAATGACTTGTTTGAGAAAACCAAATGCAATATTTCCAAGTTTGCTGACAACACAAAACTGGGCGGGGTTGTGAGTTGTGAGGAGGATGCAAAGAGGCTTCAGGGCGAGTTGTGTGCGTGGGCAGACACACAGCAGATGCAGAATAACATGGATAAATGTGAAGTTATACGCTTCGGTGTGAAAAACAGAAAGGCAGAATATTATTTAAATGGTGATATATTGGATAATGTGGATGTACAAAGGGATCTGTGCGTCCTTGTACACCAGTCAATGAAAATAAACAGGCAGGTGCAGCAAGCAACTAGGAAGACAATGGCATGTTGGGCTTCATTGCAAGAGGATTTGAGTTCAGAAATAGGGATATCTTACTGCAGTTATACAAGGCCTTGGTGAGACCACACCTGGAGTATTGTGTACAGTTTTGGTCTCCCTACCTAAGAAAGGATATACTTGCCTGTGAGGGAGTGCAGCGAAGGTTCACTAGGTTGATACCGGGGATGGCAGGACTGTCATATGAGGAGAGATTAGTTTGACTGGGCCTGTATTCACAAGAGTTTAGAAGAATGAGAGGGGATCTGATTGAAATGTATAAAATTCTAACAGGGCTAGACAGACTGGATGCAGGGAGGAGGTTTCCCTTGGTTGGGGAATCTAGAACCAGGGGCCACTGTCTCAGGCTATGGGGCAGGCCATTTAGGACTGAGATGAAGAAATATTTCTTCACTCAGAAGGTGGTCAGCCTGTGGAATTCTCTACCACAGAAGGCTGGGGAGGCCAGGTCACTGAGTATATTCAAGAAAGAAATTGATAAATTTTTGGACATTAGGAGCATCAAGGGGTATAGAAAGAAAGCAGGAATAGGGCGTTAAGATGGAGGATCAGCCGTGATCATATTGAATGGCAGAGCAGGCTCAAAGGGCTGAGTGGCCTACTTCTGCTCTATGTTTCTATGTAAATGTTGCTCAAGACTCCGAGAGAAACCTCCTGTACTTAACTGTATACCTGAAAAGTCAGGTGGATCCTTTGGTTTAATGTCCTATTTGAAAGATATTACCCTGGAGAACTGCTACAGTGCATCTTGTAAATTATGCACTGCAGCCAGTATATCAGTGGTGAAGGGGTGGATTTTAAGCCCAGAGGTGGAGACAAGGCACCAGTTAACCAAACTATTCTGTCTTCAATGGTGTTAAGCTGGTTGAATGTTGCAGCAGCTTTACCCTTCTAGGCAAGTGATATGTATTCCATCACACTCTTGATTTGAGCCATAGACAATTGTCCATGTATGTACCAGATAAAAATGTCATTATCGCTCTAAAAAGTGTTGAAAGGGATTCAACTGCACCACTGCTAATAGACTGCCAGTGGCAGATGCTTTCAGTGACCAACTAGACTGGCAATAGATGTTTTGTGGCTTTGATGTTTTATTGTCACTCTTCTACGATTGTCTATAATGGTCACCTTGTGGTAGGCATGGATCACTTTTCGATGTACCTTCCATCTGCTAACACCATACAACATCATTGTGCTGTGAGACTTGAACAAAAAACAGGTATCTGCAGAGTACTGAGGCCGAGAGAGTCTCCAAGATAAAAGATTAAGCCAACTGGTGGTCACAGTGGTCATTGTTTGTATGCAAACCTGGACATTGCAAGGTCCCCCGTTTTCCCCCCGACCGCACCCCCCCCCCCCCCCCCCCCCCACCCCCACCCCGCCAAGCCATCCTGACTTGGAACTATATCGTTGTTCCTTCAGTGTCACTGTGTCAAAATCCTGGAATCTTCCTTCCTGACAGCTTTCTGGGTGTACCTATACCACATGGACTGTAGTGGTTCAAGAAGGTAGTTCACCAACACCTTCCCAAGGGCAATAAGGAATGGGCAACAAATGTTGGCCTAGCCAGTAACGTCCATATCCTGTGAAAGAAAAGCATGTGTTCTCATGAGGTGTAGTGAAAATCTGGAACTCAGAGGCACAATCTCTCAGATGAGATGTTCTGTACATTGGAGTTCTGTTGAAGGGTCATGAGGACTCGAAACGTCGACTCTTTTCTTCTCCACCGATGCTGCCAGACCTGCTAAGTTTTTCCAGGTAATTCTGTTTTTGTTCCGTACGTTATCAACTAATGGGAAGGATATAGAAGAGTAAATTTGCAGGGAAATTACAGAGAGATGCAAAATCTATAGAGTAGAGAAATTGAGGGACTTCCATTATTATAGATTTGGATAGTAATGGTGTAAAGGGAGAAAAGGGAAAGAGTTTCTGAAGGGTGTTCAGGAAAATTTTCTTGATCAGTAGGATTTGAGCCCAATGAGGAAGGAGACATTGCTGGGTCTGTGAAGGATCCAACTGATCAGTCGTGAAACGTTTAGGGAATAGCAATCATAGTAGCATAAGCTTTAGGTTAGATATGGAAAAGGGTGAGAAAGAATTGGGGGAGAACCTGTTTCAATGAGATGAGAATTGATCTGTCCCTAGTACATTGGAATTGAAGATTAGCAGGCAAAACTGGAATTGAAGATTAGCAGGCAATGAAATAATGGGCAGCTTTTAAAGAGGAGATGGTTTGGTTGCAGTCAAGTTATAGTTCCATGAGGGTGATATGTTAGACAATAAAGCCAGAGTTCCCTAGATGATGAAAGAGATAGAAAGATTAGGCAGAAAAATATACTTATGAAATCTACCATCCTAACCTGGTCTGGCCTATGTGTGACTCCAGACCCACACAATGTGATTAATGCTTAACTGCATCTGAAATGGTCTATGAGAGATGGTCAGCATATGCTGGCCTTGCCAGCAATACTCATATCCCATGAAGGAATTAAAAAAACGGTGCACATGACAGATGTCAGGTTGATAATACAGGTGAGAACCTGGCTGAAGAAAGTTCAGAACAGAAGTGAAAAGGAAGCAAGATAAGCAAGGAAAGAGTTTGAGAAGAGACTGATAACTAACATTAAAGGAAATCTAAAAGTCTTGTATGGGGGCGGGGGGGTGGTGTGTGGAGGAAATAAATACAATAACTACCACTAGAGAAAAAGTACTAGGGAAACTAATGGGACTAAAGCCTGATAACTCCCCTGGACCTGATGGGTTGTATCCTAGGAAATTAAAGGAAGTAGCTACAGAAATGATGGATGCACTGGTAGCAATCTTCCAAGAATCCTTAGATTCTGGAAAAGTCCCAGAGGATTGGAAAACTGCCAATGTAATGCCCTTATTCAAAAAGGGAGGGAGACATAAAACAGCTAACTATAGGGCAGTAAGCTTAACATCTGTCATTGGGGAAAATGTTGGAGTCTATTATAAAAGATGTAATAGCAGAGCATTTAGAAATAGATAATCTAATCAAGCAGAGTCAGCATGGCTTCATGAAGGGTAAACCATGCCTGAATTATTTGGGGAGGTGACAAGAAGGATCGATAAAGGGGAACCAATAGATGTAATATACTTGGAGTTCCAAAAGGCATTCAGTAAGGTACTGCCCATAAGGCTACTTAATAGGATAAGAGCCCATGGTGTTGAGGGTAGTATATTAGCATGGATAGAGGATTGGCTAACTAATAGAAGGCAGAGATAAGGGGGGCATTTTCAGGATGGAAACCTGTAACTAGTGGAGTGCCACAGGGATTAACGCTGGGGCCTCAATTATTGACTTGAATGAGGGAAGTGGCCTATCACCAAGTTTGCGGATGACACAGAAATAGGTGGGAAGGTAAGTGGTGAGGATGGTCACCTGTCTATACAGAGGGATATAGACAGGTTAAGTAAGCGGGCATGAGGTTGCCAGATAAACATAATGTGGGAAAATGTGAAATTATGCACTTTGGCAGGAAGCATAGAGAGGCTGAATATTATTTAAATGGAGAAAGACTGCAGAAAGCTGCAGCACAGAGGGATTTAGGAGTCCTCATGCATCAATCCCAAAAACCTAGCATACAAGTTCAGCAGGTAATAGGAAAGGCAAATGGAATGTTAGGCTTTATTTCAAAGGGAATGGGGTATGAAAATAGGGAAGCCTTGCTAAAACTATAACAGGCACCAGTTAGACCAGACCTAGAATACTGTGAACAGTTTTGGTCCCCTTATCCATGGAAAGATATACTGGCATTGGAGGCAGTCCAGAAAAGTTTAACCAAATTGGTTGATCTTGGATATGGAAGGATTTTCTTATGAGGAGAAGTTGGGTAGGTTGAGCTCTTCTCTTTGGAGTTAAAAAGAATGAGAGGTGACCTTATTGAAACATAAGATTCTTAGGGGTCTTGACAGGGTAGACACTGAGAGGTTGTTACCCCTTGTGGGAGAGCCTAGGACCAGAGGGCATAATCTCAGATTAAGGGGTCACCCATTTAAAACAGAAATGAGGAGGAATTTCTTCTCTGAGAGGATAGTGAATCTGTGGAATTCTTTACCGCAGAGAGCTGGAGAGGCTGGTTTATTAAGTATATTCAAAGCTGAGATAGACAGATTTTTAATCAGTAAGGGAATCAATGGTAATGAAGAAAAGACAGGAAAGTGGAATTGAGGATTATCAGATCAGCCTTGATCTCATTAAATGGAAGCACAGACTCAATGGGCCGAATGGCATACTTCTGCTCCTATGTCCTATGGTCTTATGGTAAGAGTAGGGATGGGGCTAATTAGGGAGCAAAAGGGGAATCTATGCATGGAGGTAGAGTGCATGGCTGAGGTACAAAATGAGTCCTTTGCAACTGTCTTTGTCAAGGAAGAAGATGCTGCTGAAATCATAGTGGAAGAGAATACTGAATGGCCTAAAAGCTGGCAAAGATGAACTATTAGAAAGGCTGTCCATACTTAAAATTGAAAAGTCATCTGAACCGGACGGGATGCATCCGAGGAGGCTGAGGGAAGTAAGGGTGGAAATTGTGGATGTACTGGCCATAATCTTCCAATCCTCCTTAGTTATGGAGGTAGTGCCAGGAGAATTGTAAATGTTTACACTCTGGTTCAAAATAGGATGTATGGATAAACTGCAGGTCAGGCACTTTAACTTCATTGGTGGGAAAGCTTTTAGAAATTATAATCACAGAATCACACAGTGCAGAAGAAGCCCTTCGGCCCATCGAGTTGCACCGACACGTGAGAAACACCTGACCTACCTACCTAATCCCATTTACCAGCACTTGGCCCATAGCCTTGAATACTATGATGTGCCAAGTGCTCATCCAGGTACTTTTTAAAGGATGTGAAGCAACCAGTCTCCACCACCCTCCCAGGCAGCGCATTCCAGACTGCCACCACCCTCAGGATAAGAATGTTTTTCTTCACATCCCCCCTAAACCTCCTGCTCCTCACCTTGAACTTATGCCCCCTTGTGACTGACCCTTCAATTAAGGGGAACAGCTGCTCCCTATCCACCCTGTCCATGCCCCTCATAATCTTGTACACCTCGATCAGGTCACCCCTCAGTCTTCTCTGCTCCAACAAAAACAACCCAAGTCTATTCAACCTCTCTTCATAACTTAAATGTTTCATCCCAGGCAACATCCTGGTGAATCTCCTCTGCACCCCCTCCAGTGCAATCACATCCTTCCTATAATGTGGTGACCAGACTGCACACAGTACACCAGCTGTGGCCTCGCCAAGGTTCTATACAACTCCAACATGATCTCCCTACTTTTGTAATCTATGTCTCGATTGATAAAGGCAAGTGTCCCATATGCTTTTTTCACCACCCCACTAAATGCCCCTCTGCCTTCAGAGATCTATGGACACACATGCCAAGGTCCCTTTGTTCCTCAGAACTTCCTAGTGCGATGCTGTTCATTGAATACTTCCTTGTCAAATTACTCCTTCCAAAGTATATCACCTCACACTTTTCAGGGTTAAATTCTAACTGCCACTTATCTGCCCATTTGACCATCCTGTCTATATCTTCCTGTAGCCCAGGACACTCAACTTCACTGTTAACCACCCGGCCAATCTTTGTGTCATCCGCAAACTTACTAATCCTACCCCCCACATAGTCATCTATGTTGTTTATATAAATGAGGAATAATAGGGGACCCAGCACAGATCCCTGTGGTACGCCACTGGACACTGGCTTCCAGTCACTAAAGCAGCCTTCTGTCATCCTACAACTAAGCCAATTTTGAATCCACCTTATCAAATTACCCTGTATCCCATATGCATTTGCCTTCTTCATAAGTCTCCCATGTGGGACCTTGTCAAAGGCTTTGCTGAAATCCATATAAACTACATCAACTGCACTACCCTCATCTACACAACTGATCACCTCCTCAAATAATTCAATCAAATTTGTTAGGCATGACCTCCCTCTGTCAAAGCCATGCTGACTATCCCTGATCAAACCTTGCCTCTCCAAGCGGAAATAGATTCTCTCCTTCAGAATTTTCTCCAATAGTTTCCCTACTACTGATGTGAGACTCACTGGTCTGTAGTTCCCTGGCTTATCTCTACAACCCTTCCTAAATAGTGGAACCACATTAGCTGTTCTCCAGTTCTCTGGCACCTCCTCTGTGGCCATAGAGGAGTTAAAAATTTGGGTCAGAGCCCCTGCGATCCCCTCCCTTGCCTCCCTCAGCAATCTGGGACACAAATCATCCGGACCTGGAGATTTGTCCACTTTTAAGCCTGCCAACACCTCCAATACCTTGTCACTCCCTATATCAATTTGCTCAAGAACCTTGCAGTCTCTCCCTGAGTTCCATACCTTCATCCTCATCCTCTTAGGTGAAGACGAATATGAAGTATTCGTTCAACACTCTACCCATGTCCTCTGGCTCCACCCATAGATCGCGCCCTTGGTCCTTAATGGGCCCTACTCTTTCCCTAGTTATCCTCTTCCCGTTGAGATACTTATAGAATATCTTGGGATTTTCCCTACTTTTAATCCAGGACAAAATTAATAGTAACTTGGACAAAGACTAATTTGACCTCAACATTAGGGATGAGAGATAGGAGCAGGGGTAGGCCATCTGTTCATGGCCTCAACTCCACTTTCCTGCCTTCCCGCCATAATCTTCCACTCCCTTCTAGATCAAAATTCTGTTTAACTCAGTCTCGAATATATTCAATGACAAAGCCTCCACTGCTCTCTCAGATAGAAAATTCCAAAGATTTGCATCCCTCAGAGAAGGTGGAAAATTGTGTCCAATCCTGGGCTTTTGAGAGGGTGCAGAAAGATTGGCTAGTTTGGGGATAGGGATTAAAGTTATGTGGATGGATTGGAGAACTGGAGTTCTCCTTAGAGAGGAGATTTGATATAAGTTTTCAAAATCATGAGGGGTCTGGACAGAGTACATAAGGAGAAACTCTATCTATTGACAGAAGGGGCAAGAAGCAAAAGATATTGATTTAAGGTGATTAGCCAAAGAACCATTGGCAGCCTGAGGAAAAAATGTTTATGCAGTGAGTATTTGATCACACTGCCTTAGAGCTTGGTAGAGGCAGATTCAATTGTGGCTTTCAAAAGAGAATTGAAAAAGCATCTGATGAGAAAAGATTTGCAGGGGCAATTAGTGAATAGGCGAGGGACTGGGACTTACTGAATTGCTCTTGCAGAGAGCCATCATGGAAACAATGGGCTGAATGACCTCTTTCCCTGCTGTAGCCATTTTAAGATTCTATGATCTAAACGCAAATCTGATCAGTGGATGTAAATAATGATTTCATGGTATTCTTCAAAAAAAAAAGGGATTTTCTCCCGGTACAAAGCCATCCAAGGCAGAGAAGTTTGATTAATTGGTGTTCCTGCCTCTGGAATCAATAACTGCCCCTTCACCACTGGCTGACTGACTGCACTATGTACTATTGACATGTTACATTGCTGTAACTTCCTCACTTAACGCTTTTAGTTCAGACGTTAAAACATTAAAGATCCTGTGACACTATTGGAAGAGCAGAAGATTTTACCCTGGTGTCCTGACCAATATCCTCCCTGCAACCAGCATCACAGTTAGAGATTATCTGTTCATTATCTCAATGCTGTTTGAGACCATGTCATGTGCATTTCCTTCATTACAACAATGCACATCATTGGTTGTAAAGCACTTCGGAACTTTGCCCTTCTTAATCTCCACAGGTGAAAGTTAAAGCCCAGTCCTGTCAATAAAGTTGTTTTATTTTGTTTTCCAGACTCGGTACTTCTGGCGAAGGTGATACCTGTGGTGAATGGGATCACAGTTTTCCTTCAGTGTGAACCCAGTTCCGCCTGGGCAACCTGTCACTGGATAACACCTAATGGAAACTTGAATAACAATGACAGAGCCCGAGGGATTGGTGTGATAGCTACATCGGCCAGCCTGGGTGATTATAAGTGCGTGTGCATTGAGGACAAAGTGCGGACTTTTAAAGCTTTCTACAGCCTGGAGTTTGGGTCTTCAGCCAACTCCAGGAAGGAAACGAATTCTGTCAGTTATTTCCTGATGTTTTTCTTTCTGGTCCTTGGCCTTATTCTCGGTGCCATCACCTACAAGTTTGGTCACCAGTGGTACAGCAACAAAAAAGTGTCAAAGAACAGCTATAAGGGGAATTATACAGATGCAGCTGGGGGACCCACGGTTCCCGGTTTGGGCTCCACTGGTGAAACCCAGCCCTTGACCATTTGCCAGAAGAGCGCATCAGGTTTAAATGGAACCAGTGAAAAAGAGGAGATTTATGAAAATATGGGGAAGGAAGTGAATGGAGTGAACACGGTCCCTTCGAGAAACCACACTATTTCTATCATATCGTGCCAGGACGAAACCTCGATTTAATCACTGGCCTACAGGTGGACTGACACCCCTTAAAGAATATGGCCCAAGAGAGCACCTGCTTTGCAAAAAAAATACTGTATTTTTTATGGTTACGTGTGTGGTGTTGCTTTTAATTCTGTCCACATGTATTTCTTCTAAGTAAGAAAGTATAGTTTGGGGATCCATCTGCGGCCCTTACTCAGCATCACTAGTTATCATGTCAGCTTCATGCATGCCTGGCAAAGAGTCCACAACTTGGGGGCGGAGGAGGAGCCAATATCGTTTTGTTTGCAGCTACACGATTTGAAAATGTGTGAGGGCATTCTGCGACTTTTTAACCCTCTGAGGACTACCCAAGTTGCCAGTTTTAGTTTATGCCAAAAAGCTTAAGGAATTGGCATTGTTTGATCCTGTGAATAAATGTATATATTGTTTTCTAAAGAGTGCGCCCATTGTAAAAGATGGAAGCTAATTGAATGCCCAGGCCTATAGGTTCTGGGATGGAACCTCAGTCTGGGGTGTCACCAAGGATCCCAAGGAGAGTAAATATCAGCTCGGGATTCCTGCTCCTTTCAGTGACCATTGCTACAGAGGACACTTGTAGACGTGGCAATAGGTCAAGACCAGCTTTGAATGCCCTGCTAGCGCTCAGTTAATTCTCAGATCTATGGAAAAAGATTGGGACAGTGTGATTAAATATATAACTCTTTTAAAGAACCAGCATAAGCATGATAGGTTGATAGGCCTCTCCCTGTGATGTGTCATTCTATGATTCCATTTAGGTTTATACATGAAACAGTGACCACTAGCCCAAGGTATTGTTGCAGAACCCTGCACTCAAGGATTTGCACCACAAAAAGTAATCAGCATCTTCCTGATAGGAGAATTAGTAGAAGTGAAAGGCGAAAATGACCACTAGTACTCAACATGTTAAGATCACTGATCTCGTTGGATTGCAGAGGACTTATTACGGGTTAAAATATACAAAGCTTTGGCTGTTGAGATTCATGTTTACTGCCAGGATCTCTCAATCGGAAGTGAACTTGTCTCATGGAGTAGGGATGCTGCTGTGTATAGCACACCATCCCCGGCAAGCACCTCTGCTGTGTGACCACTGGGAGAGAGGAAGAATGGCAGTCAAAGACAAGTGACACTGAGCATCTGCACTCCTTTCATTTCCTGTGGAATCCAGGGATTCAAACTGAGTACAATCACCAATGTTCTCGCTCTCCCTCCCAGCCTGTTACAGTGTTGTTGCTGTTATAGGTGGAAGGTCCTTGTGGACTAATTAATCGACTACTGTAAATGTTAGTCATAGATTTTTGATATTTAGTGATTGTTGTGTTATTGCTGTTCTCAATTTTAATTATCACTCGTTTCTTACACATCCACTTTGGATAACTAGTGACATTCTAGTACATTTTAGATGTGAAAACTGGGAGGGTGAAATGTGGGTCAATGCGCTGCATAATGTCTCAATTTTGTCTATTGCCACAGGTTTAACCTGGGATAGCTGTAACTTCAAGGGGACATCACTGCTATCTCTAAGCTTACTTAGTATGTAGGCTGTGTTTGGGATGGGAGGACTCGCACTTTAAGCCAGTAAATACCCTTTATATGCGATTTCTTAATTCATTGCTCACATTGCTCCTACCAGTGATTGACCTGTAACCACCAATACTTGGGGTTATTTTAACTTTGGATTACAGTCTACAACATGCAATATTGAAGTGGCTTTTCATTATACATCCTAACTAATATTCCCTCCCATTGCTTTTCATTGACAGGTGGCATGTATACTGCCTGACTAAGCCCCTTGTTGCCTGTTCTATGTTGCATGCCAAAGTTAAAATTAGCCCTTTTTCTTTTACGGTTCAAAACACTCATTCTAAATGAAACCACTTGGAAGGACAGAGTGTAAAGCTTTACTGCTGGGTGTTCTTTTCACAGCTGAAGTGGGCCTGATATGAAAACTGCATGGCTTCACAAACACCCTGGTATGTGTGGGCTGGTATAAAATGGCTGCAGTGTAGCAATACTAGGTGTTTTAAATGCAGCCCTGGTGACAATATTGATGTCCGTCCCTCATTGCTACCAGTATTCTGTAAACAGGCTGAGCCTTTCCAGTATTGTTCTTTGTGAATTTTGACTTTTCATTCTTTTGATATGGATTGAAGGAGGATTAAATTTGAAGAGGAGGGTGGGAGGAGGAGGGATGGCGAGTGTTTCTTGATGGCTGAGAGGGTAGATGCACCTCCTGGTTGGATCTGAGGCACAAGGAGGAGGAGGGCACCAGGTTACGTATGTGTCAAACTGATGTCAACTGAGATAGCAGTATGGCCCTTGAGAGAAATAGGTTCTGGATTTCAGGTGTGTGGGTGTGTATGTGGGATCAAGACTATCACTCATGCACTGTGATGCATTCCATGGATAAAGAGCCTACCAACACTTGCTGTACAATCTCTGGATTGATGATTTGGCACATGAACAAAGTATTGGAGGTCTGCCATTTGGCTGGTGCTTTCAGGAGAGGAGATATCTGGGGTTGTGGGGATTAATGCTTGAATGGTTCCTAAATCCTAAGGTTATTAACTGCCTTTTTATATGTAACAATTTTCTATTTGTTACACTTTGGTTATGCATTTGTTTTAGATAATTGTCTACCCGACTCATTAATACGTGCTGCACTGCACAAAAATGTGACAGTGCAGTTTTTCAGTTTAGTGCAGTGATGGAGCAGCTGCAGTAGCAGAATGATCAGGTTAGCAGAAGGTAAAGTTTTATAACTAGCTTAATGGAGGAATTCTCAGCCTTCATTGTTATCAAAATGTTTTTTTTAAATAAAGTACTATTTTGTGGTATTTTTAAAAATACTTTTGGATGCCATTAGCCTCTTTAATGGTGTGAGGTGTTTTGCTAACCCAGCTATGCCCGTTTATACATCATATACTTATTTTGTTTTTAAACCTTTCTTAGAGTTTTATTGTCACATGCAGGCTAGAAGAATAACAGGGCTGCATTTTACCAGCCCTTTGGGGACAGACTGGAAGACTGGCAGAATGGTGCAGAAAGGCAGGGGATGATTACTCGTCATCTTTTTGCTGCATGCCTATATCACCAGAGGCAGGAAAACTGGCAGCCCATCCAGAAGACTCAAGGTAAACTTTCACAGCCTTCCAGCAGGTTCTGTGGCAGGAGAACCTTTGAGAAGCCTTCAGCATCAATGACTGCTTCTCTCCCCTACCCTTTGAGGCAACATAGGAGTAGGCCATTCAGCCCAGCTTGATAGATCCTAAGTTTTATTTTTTGTTTAGAAACGTGGAGAGTGGCTACTGAACAGAGTCACAGGGGTCAGCTGATGAACTTTTAACAAAAGAATAAAACATTTATTAAACAAGAAAATATGAATTATATTACAATACTCCTTCACCCACAACTATACCTTTACAAATATATACAGATTCTTAAGGATAACACAAGTTACAAAAGCTATCCTAAACTCTAATACTCACAGTAAGTACACAGTCCATGTAAACCAATAAGCCGACCTATGGTCAGACACACCACTCTGAAACCAAGTGATAGATGCCACCCCAAACAGATGCTTTAAAGCTATAGCTTATTCCTAACACCCACAAATATAAATTACTTAAAACTATCTCTCATCAGGTCCCACCAGACACTTGCCAATCAGTCTCACTGAACTCTGTCTATCACAGGAGGGTTTCCAATGTACACTCTCGAAGAACTTGCTTTCGAATATTCTCCCAAATGATGCTTTCCCTTGGATGCCTTCCACAAGGGTCCACCTCGAGGGTTTTGGTCTATCCTTCTGATATTCCTTTCCCCTGGATCGCCATGTGCATTCAAGCTTCAGCTTCCGTGCACTCTCTCTCAGATACTCTGCCATGCCAACAGAACACCACTGCTTCATGTGCCCTTAGTAAGGACTCACTAAATTTTGACTGTCTCCTCGGATCTTCTGGCTTCTTGCAAGCCACTTTGCCTTAATTCTGGAAAGGTTCCATCAGATTGGAAAGTAGTAAATATAACCCCTCTATTCAAGAAGGGAGGGAGGCAGAAAACAGGAGTTTTCTCCATCCCACCCTTCTTAAATAGTGGGGTGACATTTGCTACCTTTCAGTCTGCAGGAACTGTTCCAGAATCTATAGAATTTTGGCTATTTTAAATCTAGTATTGTGCAACAAGAAAGGACTAATTCATCCAATGCATCCACTATCTCAACAGCTGCCTCTTTCTGGGATGTAGAATATCAGGTCCCGGGGACTTATCAGCCTTCAGTCCCACTAATTTCTCCAATACAACCTTCTTACTAATACAAATTTCCTTCAATTCCTCATTCTTCCTAGTCCCTTGGATCTCTATTTCTGGGAGATTTCTTATATCTTCCTCATTAAAGACAGGCACAAAGTAATCTTTTAGCTTCTCTGCCATTTCTCTATTCCTCATTATAAATTCTTCTGACTCTGCCTGTAATGGACCCACATTTGTCTCAGTTCAATGTTTCCGTTTTACATATCTATAGAAGCTTTCACAGTCCGTTTTTATGTTTTTTGCTAGTTTCCTTTCATATTCTATTCTCCCTTTATCTGTTTTTTTTTGGTCCTCTGCTGTATTCTAAAATCTTCCCAATCCTCAGGTTTACTACTATTTCTGACAACTTTATAGGTCTTTTCTTTTAATCTAATACAATCATTAACTTCCCTTGTTAGCCATGGTTGACTGACTTTTCTTTTTGGGTTTTTATGCCTTGAAGGAATGTATAATTGCTGTAAACTATGTAATAATTCTTTAAAGATTATCCATTCATACCTTTTAATGTATTTTCCCAATCCGCCTCAGCTAATTTGTCCTCATGCCTTCATAATTTCCTGAGTTCAAACTTAACACCCTGGCTTCAGGTTGAACTATCTCACTTTCAAACATAATGTAAAATTTTATCACATTATGGTCACTCATCCCTAAAGGTTCTTTTACAACAAGAATTAGCCCTCTCTTGTTGCACGGTACTAGATTTAAAATAGCCTGTTCTCTAGTCGGTCCCTCAACATACTGGGGGGAATCATCCCAGAATTGCACTAAGTGCAGAGGTGGGCATGTAAAACAAGTCGGCTGCAATGGTGGGTTTTCACACTGTACTCACCTCATCATTTATGCAGGCACAGGAAACACGCCGTTTCACTGGCATGCTTCCTCCGATTCACCTACCACACTGTCACCTCGCCACTTCTTCACACCGGGTGCCATATTTGAACTGCAGGCGTGTGCACAGCTCTCAATGCATGCAGTCCAGGACTGCTGCACAGAAGACATGGCCCCAAAAGGCAAGAAAATGCAGCACTCATTTTTTTTGACGCGCCCCTGGAACGCCTTTTGGACACTGTGGAGGACCACCGCAATGCCTCCTATCCCCGCTGTGGCTGCAGGAGGCCCATCAGTGTCACCACTCCGGCTTGGTAGGCGATGGCAGTGGTGGTCAGTGTCAATGCTGCACAGAAGAGGTCCACCATCCAGTGCAGAAAGAGGATGAATGATTTCATTCGTGCCGCCAAGGTAAGGCAACCATCTCATCGCTCTAAACTCACACACTCACAAGTCCATCACACATTCACTGGCATCTCACTCACTGCCAGCTCAAGGGACATCACCACTCACTCTCACATCTCCATTTGACCTCATCTCTGGACACTGCCTCCTCAGCCGTCACCATCTTGAGTCCACTTGCACAGGTCAACACGTGTCCCCACAAATACCCTGGGATACCCCATTCCCTAGTACTGCCCTAGCCCTGCAGCGACTTCCCTTACCTGAGGCCACTTCTCCCCCTTCCCCAAGCAAGCCCTAGCCCTGCTGCTGTTGTAAAGCCACCCCCGCCTTACAGCTGGTCTGATAAGTAGAGCCCTCCAAAAGTGATATGGAGCTGCCTACAAAGCCTGGCGCTGATGACCGTGAGTGCTGCCTGAAGCAAGATAGGCAAACAAACCTCAAAGTCGCGAGTCAAGTGCCGCTCGCCAGGTGCAAGTCGCTTATGTTCAGTTCAGGCCTGGATGATCCCGTGTGCGGGGTTGATTCCAGCGGGTAGGCAAGATGATGAGATGCAAATGCATTGAAATTAAGTTCCCGATGTTGGATGTTGGGAAAGGCGGCCTGCCATTGATGGACAGGTTCGGTGGAATGGGCGATCGCAAACTGGTTTCACAACGGCGTAAGACTGATTTTTGACCTCGCCGTATTGTTTGCTCACACCCACCATGACACCCGACATCAATGGGGACGGAAAATTCTGGCCACTATAAAAAACCATCCCTGACACGCTCCAGAAACTCATCCTCCACAGCATTAGTACTCATTAGATTTACCTAGTCTATATGCAGATTGAAGTCACCCATGATTACTGTATTACCCATGCTACATGCTTCTCTAATCTCCTGATTAATAGCGTGCCCCACCCCACCACTACTGTTTGGTGACCTATAAACAACTCTTACCAATGATTGCTGCCCTTTGCTGTTTCTTAGCTCCACCCAAGCAGATTCCATATTTTGTTCTTCCAATCTGAGATTCTCCCTTACTAATGCATTCATCCAATCCCTTATTATCAGCAAAACACCACCCTCCTTTCCCTTTTTGCCTGTCCTTCCTAAGTGTTGAATATCCTTGAATATTCAGTTCCCAGTCTTGGTCACCCTGTAGCCATGTTTCCGTAATGGCAATTAGATCAAAACCATTTACCTCTATTTGTGCCATTCATTCATTTACCTTGTTGCGAATGCTGTGTGCATTCAGGTAGAGTGCCCTTAACTTTGTCTTTTTAACATTATTCCACATTCTAAGCCTAGTTGGTGCTCACCTTGGTTTCGCCTGCCTTCTAATTTAACTTGCTACTTTTTCTACTTCCTGTTACCAGCTTTACTTCCTTCCAATTT
Organism: Carcharodon carcharias; assembly: GCF_017639515.1. Lineage (NCBI taxonomy): Eukaryota > Metazoa > Chordata > Chondrichthyes > Lamniformes > Lamnidae > Carcharodon > Carcharodon carcharias. The sequence goes on along the minus strand of NC_054467.1, from coordinate 254,558,375 downwards.
GAGCTACCCTTCAGGTTCCCCTCTCTTTGACAAGCTAGTTTAAACCCTCCCAACAGCACTAGCAAATCTCCCTGTGAGGAAATTAGTCCTGGTCTTGTTAAGGCGTAACCTTGTACAGGTCCCACCCGCCCAATAACCGGTTCCAATGCCTCAGAAATCTGATGCCACTTGCCTTCAATGACCCCAACTACCCACGCTCTTTTTGCCAGGGCTTGCCTGACTGGCTTTGGTGGCATCAGATCCCACTTAGCTGACTGAGGGAGCAAGGTCAGGATCAGTGGCCACTGCTGAGCTGCTGGCTCTCTGATTGGGTCAGCTGGTCTTGGGATGGACTACTGTCCTCAACAGGATGGCAGTCACCAAAATACAGCCAGGGGTCCCACTGCCTGTTGCACCCACCCCTTTGGACGTGGCAGCCAGACCCCTGCCAACTACATAAAATCCAGTCCATGAGGCCATTCAGCCTATCAAGCCTGTGCCAGCTCTCTGCAATAACAATTTAGCTGGTCCCACTCCCCTGACCTATCCCTGTTGCCCTGTGAATTATTTTCCTTTCAGGTGCTTATCTAATTCACTTTTGAAAGCCACAGTTGAATCTGCCTCTGCCACCTTTTCAGGCAAGGCATTCTAGAGCCTAATCACTTGTTGCATAGAAACCAACAAAAGGGAAAAACCTACTTGACCCTGTTCTCACCAATCTACCTGTCGACCTGCATCTGTCCATGACAGTATTGGTAGGGGCAACAACCCCACAGTCCTTGTTGAAATGAAGACCTGCCTTCACCATTGAGGATATCCTCTATCTTGTGTGGCACTACTACCATGCAAAATGGGAGAGATTTCAAACAGATCTAGTAACTCAACTGGGCACCCATGAGGCATTGTGGGCCATCAGTAGCAGTAGAATTGTATTCAACCACAATCTGTAATCTCATGGCCCGGCATTTCCTGCACTGTCCTTAACAGCACTGTCATAAAGGGCAGTCGCTTTCACCTCACCTCTTGAGTATAGCTCTTCTACCCATGTTTGTATCAAGGCCAAAATGAAGTCAGGAGTTGATTGGCCTTGGCAGAGCACAAACTGAGGGTCAGTGAACAGGTTATTGCTGTGTAAGTGCTGCTTTTAACACTGTCGATGACACCTTCCATCACTTTGCTAATGATTTGAGAGTTAACTGATGAGGCAGTAATTCGCTGGGCTGGATTTGTCCTGTTTTTTGTGGACAGGACATACCTGGGCAATATTCCACATTGGCAGATAGATGACTGTGTTGCAGCTGTATTGGAACGACTCGGCTAAAGCACTAGTTTTGGAGTACTGTCAGAATAGTAGCCTTTGCAGTATCCAGTGCCTTCAGCTATTTCTTGACATCAGGTGGAGTTAATTGAATTGGCTGAAGACTGGCATCAGTGATGCTGGGGACCTCAGGAGGAAGCCGAGTTGGTTCATCCACTCAAGCACTTCAGCCAGAAGATGGTTGCTTCAGCCTTGTCTTTTACACTGATGTGCTGAGTTCCCGCACCATTGAGAATGGGGTAACTGTGGAGCCTTCTCCTCCAGTTAGTTGTTTACCACCATTCATGATTGGACTATGTTGTTTTGGGATTGCTTACCTCTGCTTCTGTTGTTTGGCATGCAATTGATCATGTTGTAGCTTTGCCAGATTAACACTTCGTTTTTAAGCATGCCTGGTGTTGCTCTTGGCATGTCCTCCTGCACTCTTCGTGGTTGATCCTTGGCTTGATGGTAATTTTTTTCATTTTTCTAATTTGTTCCCTGGCTGTGTGTTGCAGGTTAGGCCAGTATTTATTGCCCAACCCTAATTGCCAATGAGAAGATGATGGTGAGCTACCTTCTTAAGCCACTGCAGTCCATGTGGTGTAGGTACACCCACAATGCTGTTAGGAAGGGAGTTCCAGCATTTTGACCCAGTGACAGTCAAGGAACGGCGATATATTTCCAAGTCAGGGTGGTGAGTTGTTTGGAGCGGAACTTTCAGATGGTGGTGTTCCCAAGTGTCTGCTGCCCTTGTGCTTCTACATGGTAGTGGTCATGGGTTTGGAAGGTGCTGTCTAAGAGTGCTTGATGAGCTCCTGCTGTGCATCGTGTAGATGGTGCACACTGCTTCCACTGTGCGTTGGTGGTGGAGTGAGTGAATATTTGTGGATGGGGTGCCAATTAAGCGGGCTGCTTGGTCCTGGATGGTGTTGAGCTTCTTGAATGTTGTAGGAGCTGCACTCATTCAGGCAAGTGGACAGTATTCCATCTTACTCCTGGCTTGTGCCTTGTAGATGGTGGACAGGCTTTGGGGAGTCAGGAGGTGAGTTACCTGCCACAGAATCTCCAGCTTCTGACCTGCACATGTAGCCATAGTTATTTATATGGCTAGTCCAGTTCTGTTTCTGCTCAATGGTAACTCCCAGGATGTTGATAGTGGGGGCTTCAGCAATGGTAATGCCATTGAATGTCAAAGGGGCAATGGCTAGATTCTCTCTTGTTGAAGATGTTCATTGCCTGGCACTTGTGTAGTGCTAATGTTACTTGTCACTTGTCAGCCCAAGCCTGAGTATTGTCCAGGTCTTGCTGCAAATGGACATAGACTGCTACAAATGTTCTGAATGACCATTTGACCCTATCACAGGAATGCGCAAAGTTCAGAAGGATCCAACTGTAAAGGCACCACGGCTAAAGTACATATGGAAAATGCTCCAAAGAACCTTACACATTGCAATGGAGAGGGTCAACAATTACCATCATTACATTAGTGCAATGCTGGGCCCTAGTCTACTCCAAAGGAGGCAGCCTGACAGTGCCCTGACCGAGGCTGATAACACCTGGCTGTACTCATCCATATCTAACTCCCTTTGAGACTGCACTGTCAAGCCTTGGGGCAATGCCTGGAATGAGGGCTTTACAGTGACTCCCTAGCTTGGCGATGCAAGGTGATCAATACAGGATATTGTTCAATCATGTTGCTGATCAGTCTTTCCACAGACAAGAAGAGTGCAGAATGGATGGAGTAGACAACGCTGCCTTTTTCATAGCTCTCATGCAACTGAGAAGGGGAAGAATGGCCCATCGCCATTAGGCAGGGCAAAGGGAAGAGCCTCGTGCTGAGGAACATGGGTCAGAGGGGTCCCATCAAGTCCCAGAGGCTGAGGAGGAGATTGATTCCATGGAGGCATTTGGCGTGGCCAAGAGTGTACTGAAGATGCTTCTCATACCTACAGATGAGCGAGAGACAGTGCCAAAGTCACTTTTGCTTGTTAAGGCATGAGGTGGCTCTCATCTGCCACATTCTTCAGGATGAGCTGATACAAACGGGACTAAGAGGCCATCCATTGCCAGTGTCTGGAAAGGTGACCACTGCACTCACCGTTTTTATAAGTGGTTTGTTCCAGGGCTCCACCAGGGATCTGTGCAGAATATCCCAATCCTCCAATCATTAATGCACCCAAGAGATCACCAACACCTTATTCAGTAAGGCACACAATTATGTCCAGTTCGCCCCTGGTGAAGCTACTGGCTACATGGCTCTCCATGCAGGCTCAACATTAACACCTCAACATTTACTATCCTCAGCCTCTTAATGAAGGACATCAACCTCCGAATGAGTGCTCACAATCTTGTGTGAACTCATCTTTGGAAGGCGAGGCAGTCTATAGATTGTGTAACCATTCCATAATAATGGGATAAGAACTCCACCAGAGCTCAATCTGAAGCAAGTAGACATGGTGGAGACCTTTCAAGCATCGTGCCAACATTTGACTGCCTTTGGCAGCCTTCAAGAGGCAGGGGCAGCACTGCAAACCTCAGTGCACTTAAAGCAGTATGCCTGGAGTATTGCAAGGCACCTCGAGGAGGACAATCATCACTCATTGGTTCTCGCTTGACCGTCTGAGGCCTGATCTGAATCTGGACCGCGGCATCTCTCCAAAGGCCATCCCTCATGCAAGAATAGTGTTCTGGCCTCATCCTCGTACTGAATCCCTAGCATGAGATCGTTCTTTAGGATGCAGAGATCTGTCACTCTCAGTCGTAGATGTGAGCCTGCAAGTCAGATTACCTTTGTGTGCACAGAGGGAGCTTCAGTAGCACCATCGTCTGATCATTGGCGAGCATTGATGACCCAGCCTTCATTTGGAACTTCCCAAGTTCGGGTCCAGCATTGCCTCCCCAGAAGGAAAAACAGTGAAAACTGGAAAATGAGAATACTGGTCCAAACTGGTCTTGTATCCTTTAAAATGGAACACCAGTAAAACTGAGTACTGATCCGAACTCTTTTTTTCCTTCTGCGTTGGTATCTGGGAGTGAGATGGCCAAATCCATCTTGACACAGCATTTAAGCATTACTTAGTAACTTCATTGATAATAAAGCGCACAGATTAGATGGACTGGAACTTCTCTCTGATCCCACTTAAAGCCCCCACAATTTCATTCCAGCAGATTAAGATATACACAAGGAAGCCGAGGACGCTGATGTCACTGTCACGCTCAGATAATTATGTCAATTGCCCATCTGAGAGCTAGCACAGGGATTCTGTCAAGCCACCCTAGCCAGACTTTCAGGTGCAAACCAGCGTCCTCAGATGTAATAGGCCAGCGTCATGAGGCTAGATGCACACCTAAAGCATTGCATAGTCATGGCCGTCTAGCAGACATTTCAGAAGTCACCAAGTGCTCGCTGGGTCCATAGCTCTGCATCATGCACGTGGAGAATGGAAACTACTATAGGGGTGAGGTCTAGCTATAAATGCAGTCACAACGTCACGCTACAGGCCACCATAACAGCTAAGGTGCCCCATTAATACTTAAAATGTAAACCATACCCAAGCCTGACAGATATTTCAAGGAAACCATTGAAAAATACATTGGTTTAGAATGACTCCAATGCAGGTGACCATTAAAACCTAAAACATCCACAAAGAACAGACTTCAATGTAGCAGCATCAGGAGAATTAAACTGCAAAATCTATACTCCTGAAACCACATGATATGATCCTCTGATGCAAGTCTTGCATATAAATTGCACTGCAGCAGCTCACTAAAGTTCCTGCGACAGCACCTTCCAAACCCACGACCACTACCATCTAGAAGGACAAGGGCAGCAGATAGATGGCAACATCACCATCTGGAAGTTCCCCTCCAAGTCACTCACCATCCTGACATGGAAACATATCGCCGTTCCTTCACTGTCGCTGGGTCAAAATCCCTCCCTAACAGCACTGTGGGTGTACCTACACCACATGGACTGCAGCGGTTCAAGAAGGCAGCTCACCACCACCTTATCAAGGGCAACTAGGGATGGGCAATAAATGCTGGGCCCAGCCAGCGAAGCCCACATCCCATGAAAAAATTTTTTTAAAAAGTGCACCCTCCTGGGCCTGAGCTGTTGGGCTGTATGTTGGGGTCACAGGCAGAAGGGACTTGGGGCAGCTGGAAAGCCCAGGAGAGCCCTGGGTGGATTGCCCCGCAATATCCGGCTGATGCTCCTATTCCCTGTGGAATAGCGCCTGAGGGCCCCTCCCTCACTGCTTGAGGAGAAGGGGCTCCTGGAGGGAGATCGAGGTGCCCCCCCCCCCCCCCCCCCCCCCCATAGATGGATTCCACTCATTGCTGTAGCGATGGTGTCAGAGTCCGAGCACATATCCGGCCCAAACTGCAGGACCAGGGTCTGCATGGCGGACGCCACACTTCCAGTGGTGACCTTGATCCTTGATATGTTTGCATGTGGGCACACAACATCAGAGAGAGTCCTTCATTCTTCATTCTGCCCTGCTGACAGCCTCTGACAATCCTGTCTGCTATAAGGCTCGTCATTGGACTCGGACTCAGCATGAGCCTGACCTCCAGCAGTCCTCTGAGTGCCAGTGACCTTGGCTGTCACTGCCCTTGCCTGTCATGGACCAGGATCTATGCTGTGCTGACCAGATGGTGACCCCCAGCCTGTCTAACACTAGGTCCCACTAAGGTATGTGTCTCTATGTTGGTGGAGGGTGTACAGTGACGGCTCGACATATAGTGGGTTCACAGGATCCTCATCTGAGGTGGTCTGGGGCTGGTGTTAACGGGCTGGCTGACGGTGGGTCTCCTACTTTTCTTGCTGATGTCTGTAGTAGAAAGAAGAGATAATTAGTGATTGACTGGAGAGTCACCTACATTAGCGACCACTCTCAGTCTTGGCGGGTGAACGAAGACTACTGAATGGACACTCAGGCTTGTTGCAAGACACCGATCTCGCTTTTGGCACAGGGTTAGTCTCTGTCGTTGCCGGCCAGCTCTGCCAAAGTATAATTTAAAGTTGTTCACTTTATCAGGAAGAATAAAAAAGCAGATTATTACTTAAACGGAGAACAACTGCAGAATTTTGGGCTGCCGAGGGATCTAGGTGTTCTAGTACACGAGTCACAAAAAGTTAGTATGCAGGTACTAAAAGTAATTAAGGAGGCTAATGGAATGGTATCTTTTATTACGAGAGGAATCGAACATAACAGTAAGGATGTTATGCTTCAGTTATACAGGGCATTGGTGAGACCATATCTTGAATACTGTGTGCAGTTATGGTCTCCTTATTTAAAGAAGGATGTAAATGCATTGGAGGCGGTTCAGAGGAGGTTTACTAGATTGATAACTGGAATGAATGGGTTGTCTTATGAGGAAAGGTTGGACAGGGTGGGCTTGTTTCCTCTGGAGTTTAGAAGAGTGAGGGGTGACTTGATTGAAGTATATAAGATCCTAAACGGTATTGGCAAGGTGGATGTGGAAAGGATGTTTTTTCTTGTCCAGAACTAGGGGGCACTGTTTCAAAATTAGGGGTCACCCTTATAGGACAGAGATGAGGAGAAATATTTTCTCTCAGAGGGTTGTGCCTTTGGAACTCTCTGCCTCAGAAGGTGGTGGAGGCGGGGTCATTGAATATTTTTAAGATGGAGGTAGATAGATTCCTAAGATAATAAAAACAAAAAAACTGCAGATGCTGGAAATCCAAAACAAAAACAAAAACAGAATTACCTGGAAAAACTCAGCAGGTCTGGCAGCATCAGCGGAGAAGAAAAGAGTTGTCGTTTCGAGTCCTCATGACCCTTCGACAGAACTTCTTGTTAGGCAAGGGAATCAAATGTTATTGGGGTAGATGGGAACGTGGAATTCAAAACACAAACAGATCAGCCACGAACATATTGAATGGCAGAGCAGGCTCGAGGGGCTGAGTGGCCTACTTCTCCTATTTCATACGTTCATATGTCGCCTGCTCCTCAAAGGTGGTGAGTGGCTTGAGCTCCTGCATCTTGTCCGGGTCTCTCCCTATTGTTGTGGGTGATATTGTCCTGCATAAAGACAGATGGACAGATTGTGAGCAGGACGGATGCCAAAGCAGTTGATAAGCATACCTGCCTGCTGTGTGTGGAGTGGATCTATGTAAGAGTTGAACAGGCGACTGGTGCAGGATGTTACAAAGAGATGAAGATGTTAAAATGTGTGTGAGAGATTCAGTAGTGATAGTTTTGCTGATAGTGTGTGAGATCTCTGTGCACTGCAACTCTGTGAATGCCTGATGGCCTTGTGAGAGTGAGAAGAATGACAGAGTTGTTATGGCGCAAAAGGAGGCCATTTGGCCCATCATGTCTGCACCGGCTCTCTAAATGAGCATCATGACTTAGTGCCATTCTCTTGCCTTTTCCCCATACCTTTGCGCAGTCTATTCAAATAATCATCTATTGCCCTCTTCAATGCCTTGATTGAACCTGCCTCCAACACACTTCCAGGCAGTGCATTCCAGGCTCAAACCAAAAGATTTTTCCGTAACAATTCTGTCATTCTTCTCACTCTCACCTCATTCTCTCACAAGGCCATCAGGCATTCACAGAGTTGCACTGAAGAGGGATCTTGCACACTACCAGCAAAACTATCACCACTGAATCTCTCTCACAGCACATTTGCTTTTTCAATCACTTTAAATCTGTGCCCTCTCATTCTCAATCCCTTGACGAGCGGTAACAGTTTCTCCCTACCTACTCTATCCACCCCCATCATGATTTTGAACACCTCCATCAAATCTCCTCTTAGCCTTCATTCCAAGGAGAAAAGTCCCAGCTGTCCAACCTATCTTCATAACTGAAGTTTCTCATCCCAGAAACCATTTTTGTAAACCTCTTCTGCACTCTCCCCAATGCGATCACGTCCTTCCTATAATGTGGCACCCAGAACTGTACATAATACTCCAGCTTAGGTCTATAAACTCAGCATAATCTCCCTGCCCTTGTACCCTATGGCCCTATTAATAAGGCCCAGGATACTGTATTTATTAACTGCTCTCTCCACCTGTCCTACCACCTTCGATGATCTAGGCATACACACACCCAGGTCTTGCTGTTCCTGCACACCCTTAAGAATTGTACCCCTTATTTTATATTCTTCCTACCAAAATGAATCACCTCAAACTTCTCCACATTGAACTCGATCTGCCACCTATTTGCCCACTCCACCAACTTGTCCATTTCCTTTTGAAATCCTATACAGTCCTCACAGTTTACCTTCCTTCCAAGTTTTGTATCATCCTCAAATGTAGAAATGGTCCCCTGCACACCAAGATCTAGATCGTTAATATATATCAGGAAAAGCAAAGGTCCTATCACCGACCCCTGGGGAACTCCATTACAAGCCTCCTTCCGGTCTGAAAAATATCCATTGACCATTACCCTGTTTCCTATTACTCAGCCAATTTTGTATCCACGTTGCTACTGTCCATTTTATTCCATGAGCTATAACTTTTCTCACAAGTCTTTTGTGTGGCACTGTATCGAATACCTTTTGAAAGTCCAAGTATACCACATCAACAGCATTACACCCATCAACCCTCTCTGTTACCTCTTCAAAAAACTCCAAGTTAGTTTAACACGATTTTCCCTTTAGAAATCCATGCTGGCTCTTCCTAATCAAACCACATTTTTGTGTGTGACTAATCCTATCCCAATAATTCTCTCCAGAAGCTTCCCCACCACTGAAGTTAAACTGACTGGTCTGTAATTGCTGGGCTTATCCTTAAAACCTTTTTTGAACAAGGGCGTAATGTTTGCAATTCTGACACCTCCGCCGAATCTAGGGAAGACTCAAATATTATGGCCAATGCCTTTGCAATTTCTACTCTTACTTCCTTCATTATCCTTGGATGCATCGTATCCCGTTCCAGTGCCTTGTCAACTTTACGTACCGACAATTTATCCAATGCTTCCTCCTTATCAATTTTGAACCCTTCTAACGACAGAGTTTCCTCATCTGTCACTGTGGCCTCGGTAGCTTCCTTGGTAAACTTGAATGCAAAGTATTCAGTTAACACCTCAGCCATGCCCCCGCTTCCATGTGTAAGACCCCTTTTTGGTCCCTAATTATCCCTACTCCTCCATTTACCACCCTCTTACTACTTGTGTGCTGAAAGAAGACTTTGGGATTCCCTTTTATGTCGGCTGCCAGTCTTCTCTCAGAATCCCTCTTCGATTCTCTAATATGCTTTTTCAGCTCCCCTCTGAACCTTCTGTATTCCTCTTGGTTCTCAATTGTATTTTCTACCTGACACCTGTCATAAACACACTTTTTCTTCTTAATTTGTATCTATTTCCTGTTTCATCCAGGGAGCTCTGGATTTGTTTGCCCCACCTTTCCATTTTGAAGGAATATACCTTGACTATTCCCCAACCAATTCTTCTTTGAAAGTAGCCCATTGTTCAGCTAGTTTCTCCCGCCAGCCTTTGGTTCCAGTCTACCTGGCCCAGCTCTGTTCTTGCCCCATTGAAGTCAGCTCTCCCCCAGTTAATTATTCTTACTCTGGATTGCACATTGTCCTTTTCTACCATCATCCTAAACCTTACAATACAATGATCACTGTTTCCTAAATGTTCCCCCACTGACGCTTGATATACTTGGCCCGTCTCATTTCCAAGAACCAGGTCCAAAAGTGCATCCTTTCTTGTTGGACTGGACACAAACTGCTGTAGAAAATTCTCCTGAACATAACCTAGGAAATCTTGTCCCTCTCTGCCCTTTACACTACCACTGTCCCAGTCTACATTTGGGTAATTAAAGTCTCCCATTATAACTACTCTATAATGTTTGCATCTCTCTGTAATTTCCTTGCAGATTTGTTCCTCTACATCCTTCCCACTAGTTGGCGGTCTATAGACTACACCAAGCAATGTAATTGCACCCTTTTTGTTCCTTAGCTCTAGCCAAATTGATACTGTCCTTGAACCCTCTGGGACATCCTCTTTCTCCAGCACTGCAATGGTCTCCTCAACCAATACTGCCACCCCTCCTCCTCTCTTCCTTTCCTATCTTCTCTGTACACCCTGTACCCAGGAATATTTAACACCAGTCCTGGCCTTCATTGAGCCAGGTCTCTGTTATCATCACAACATCATATTTCCACATGGCAATCTATGCTGTAACTCCCCAATCTTATTTACTATACTCTGTGATTCACATACATGCACAATAACCCTGACTCTCCCTCATTCCAACTCCACCTATTAATTTACCATTCTCTTTACTAGTGCTATCTGTCTCTCCAAGTATTTTGTGCACACTGGTATTCTTCTCTAATACTCTCTCCTGGTTCCCACTCTCCTGCTGAGTTAGTTTAAAGCCCTCCCAACAGCACTAGCAAAATGCCCCACTCCCAGCTCTGTTCAGGTGCAACCCGTCCGGCTTGTACAGGTGCCATCTTCCCCAGAGCCTGTCTCAGGAATCGAAAGCCCTCCCTCCTGCACCAGCTTTCCAGAATGGATCTGGGCCAAATAAGTTAGGGTCAAAAGTTGGCAGGATGAATGGTAGCTGATCAATGGGCTACCTTCAAAGAGATAGTTCAGGCATGGTGATGGCTTATTCCCTTGAAAGGGAAAGGCAGGGCAAACAAATCCAGAGCTCCCTGGATGACAAAAGAGATAAGAGAATAAGACAGATGTCAGGTAGAAAATACAATGAGAATTAGGCTGAACTAGAAGATTCAGAGGTGAGGTGAAAAAGCAAATAAGAAAAGCAAAGAGAGAATATGAAAAGAGACTGCCAGCTAACATAAAATGGAACCCCAAAGTCTTCTATAGGCATATAAATAGTACAAGGATGGTAAAGGGTGGAGTAGGGCTGATTAGGGATCAAAAAAACTGAGGCAAAGGGCATAGCTGAAGTATTAACTGAATACTTTGCATCTGTCTTTACCAAGGAAGAAGATGCTACCCAGGCCTTGGTGAAAGAGGAGGTAATTCAGACACTAGAAGGGTTTAAAATTGATAAGGAGGATAGGCTATCTGTACTTGAAGTGGATAAGGCAGTGATGTGATATATCCAGGGATACTGGAGATATTTAGAGTGGAAATTACAGAGGCACTGGCCATAATTTCCCAGAGGATTGGAGGATTGCAGATATTGCATCTTTGTTTAAAAAAAGGGTGTAAGGATATACCCAGCAATTACAGACCAGTCAGTTTAACTTCAGTGGTGGGGAAACTTCTAGAAACAATAATTCGGGACAAAATCAATAGTCACATAGACAAATGCGGGTTAATAAAAGAAAGTCAGCATGGATTTCTTAAGGGAAAATCATGTTTAATTAACTTGCTGCAGTTTTCAAAGATGTAATAGAGAGGGTTAATGAAGGCAACACGGTTGATGTGGTGTACATGGACTTCCAAAAGTATTTGATACAGTGCCACACAACAGACTTGTGAGCAGAGTTATAACTCATAGAATAAAAGGAACAGTAGCAATGTGGATATGAAATTGACTGAGTGACAGGAAACAGAGTAGTGGTTAATGGATGTTTTTCATGCTGGAAGAATGTTTTGTAGTGGAGTTCCCCAGGGGTCAGCGTTAAGACCCTCACTTTTCCTTATTGACATAAATCGGGGTGTACAGGGCACAATTCAAAATTTGCATATGATATATTTATCTTATGAAGATAAATTGGGGAATTAGAACTGTTTTCTTTGAGAAGAGAAGGCTGAGAGGGGATTTTATACAGTTATTCAAAGTCATGGGGGTCTGGACAATTTAGATAGGAGAAACTGTTCCCACTCGTGAAAGGATCGAGAATGAGGGGGCATGGATAAGTAATTTTCAAGAGAAGCAAAAGTGATATGAGAGAAAAGCTGTTCACACAAGCAAGTGGTTAAGTTCTGGAACGCAGAGCAGTGGAGACTGTGGTGGGGGCAGGTTCAATTGAGGCATTCAAAAGGGAATTAGACTGTTATTTGAAAAGGAACGATGTGCAGGGTTATGGGGAGAAGGCAGGAGAATGGTAATAGATTAATCATTCGGAGATCCGGTGCAGATGCAATGGGCCAAATGGCCTCCTTCTGCTGTGTAAAAACTCTGTGGTTCTGTGACTGCGTGTGCATCAGGGAGCTCTAGCAAAACTGTAGTCGATGGGGAAAGGGGTAAAACTTTCCACTGGTTGGAGTAGTGCCAAGCAAAAGGAAGATAGTTGTGGTTACTGGCGGTCAATTATCTCAGTCCCGGGACATCACTGCATGAGTTGCTCAGGGTAGTGTCCTAGGACAACCATCTTCAGCTGCTTTATCAATGATCTTTCTTCCATCATAAAGTCAGAAGTGGGGATGTTCGCTGACGATTGCACAATGTTCAGCACCATTCGCGACTCCTCAGATACTGAAGCAGTCCATGTCCAAATGCAGCAAGACCGGGACAACATTCAGGCTTGGGCTGATAAGTGGCAAGTAACATTCACGCCGCACAAGTGCCAGGCAATGACTATCTCCAATAAGAGAGAATCCAACCATTGCCCTATGACATTCAATGGCATTACCATCACTGAATCCCCTGCTACCAACATTTTGGGGTTACCATTGACCAAAACTGAACAGGACCAACCATACAAATACAACAAGAGTAGGTCAGAAGCTGGGAATTCTGCAGCGAGTAACTCACCTGACTCCCTAAAGCCTGTCGATCATCCACAAGGCACAAGTCCACTCGCCTTCTTCAGCATCTTCCACAACCGCGACTTCTATCACCTAGAAGGAAAAGGGCAGCCGATGCATGGGAACACCACCAACTGCACACCACCCTGACTTAGAACTATATCCGTTTCTTCACTGTTGCTGGGTCAAATTTCTGGAACTTCCTCCCTAACTGTGGGTGTACCTACACCACATGGACTGCAGTGGCTCACCACCACCTCTCTCAAAGCCAATTAGGTTTGGGTAACAAATGCCTATAATGCCCACATCCTGTGGAGGAATAAAAATTAAATTTCCTCATGTTGCCTTTGGTTCTTTAACCAATCACTTTAAATCTTTGTCCTTTAATGGATAGCCCTTCTATCAACTGGGTACAGTTTCTATCTACTCTGTCTAGACCCCTGAGGATTTTCGGTACCTATACCAAGTCTCCTCTCAACCTTCTTTAAGGAGAACAACCACAGATTCTTCAGTCTATTCACTTGACTGAAGGTCCTCATCCTGGAACCATTCAAGTAAATCTTTTCTGCACACGCTTTAAAGCCTTCACATCCTTCCGAATGCGTGGTGCCCAGAATTAGACAAAACACTCAAGTTGTGCCAAACCAGTGTTTTATAACGGTCCATTAAAACTTCCTTGTTTAGTACTCTGTTAGGATCCCTGTAGAAACTGATAACTTTTCAGAAGAAATTCGAACTTTCAGTTAATGGCTCAGGATTTCATGTTTTAAGACATTTACTGTCAATATTAACCAAATCTTTGTGGCCAATTTATACTTTTAAACCCCTTTATACTTTATAACCCCCTTCTTATTAGCCCACTCGGAAAAACAGCTTTCATCAGTATACTTTATATTGTCCTTTTTGTAGACTTTCAGTTTTTCCAGAATTGATCCAAAGTGATTCTTAGTTTGCGAAAAGTTCTGAAAAGAGAGACGTGTTGCCATCAAAACCATGTGAACTTTATACTTTTCATAAAGACTTCTTTAACCACCCATCTCTGTAGAGACCCTAATTGTTTGTGTGTGTGTATGTGTGTGTGTGGTGGGGTATTTTAAAAGGGATAGATAATTACACTTCCAGATTAAAACTGGGATGTTAACCAGTTCTTGCAACTTGTTTACTAAAGTTTTGTTTTATAATAAATCAACCATTGTGAGTTTTGTGGGAAATAGATTATTTTAAAATGTTTTTGGAGATTAAATCACACACACACAGCCTTTTTACAATAATTAAGCTGGGCAGAGATTAATAGGAGACATTGTTTGGGGGATTTAAAACATGAAAAGGATAGTGGTGTTAGGTTGAGGTAAAAGTAAATGGGCTAGATCTAAAACTTGCATTTTTGATAAGTTGAGAGTTTGTTTGAATGTCAAAGGGGAGTCAGAGGTATCAAGAAACATGTTTGCATCTTGTAGGTATTTAGAAGGGAGATTTTTTTTTATCAACCCAAAAGCAAAGACAAGGTGGAAACATGAAAGATCTTATATTTGGAAGGGTTCGCATTTCAAAGAGGTGTGAAAACAACGGAACTAAGTGCTGCCTCAGGGAGATCAGCTCTGCAATATAAAATCGGACCATTTTACATGTCGGTGAGCAGGCCCTGCCACCCCCCCGCCCCCCCACCTCACATCCTCCTCACAACTCACATTCCCACCTAGTGTTATGTCATCACCAAATTTGGAAATATTACACTTGTCTCCCACATCCAAATCATTGTTGGAGATTATAAATAGCTGGGGCCCAAGTACTAATCCTCACGGTACCCAATAGCCCAGTTCAGAATGACTGGTTTATTCTTACTCTCCGTTTTCTGTCCATTAGCCAATTTTCAATCCATGCCAGTATATTACCAACCAATCTCATAAGCTTTACTGCTATTGGTAAACCTTACCACTTCTAATAAAACCTTCAAATTACTAAAATTATCCAAGCTTTTAAAGATAAATGCGAAAAATAATCACCAGCCAATCAACTACGTGTTTCCCTGTGACATCACACTTAGATTTTTCTCAGAATGTGGTTGGTCCGCTCTGGAGCCACAGACCTATGTCTGTGCTGTCTATCTCCGGGTTCAGTTCTCTCCCACTCCTTTAGGTGCTGCTGTCTGTCTCTGGGTTCACTTCTCTCCCACTCCTTTAGGAGCTGCTGTCTGTCTCCTGGTTCAGTTCTCTCCCACTCCTTTAGGTGCTGCTGTCTATCTCCTGGTTCAGTTCTCTCCCACTCCTTTAGGTGCTGCTGTCTGTCTCCGGGTTCACTTCTCTCCCACTCCTTTAGGAGCTGCTGTCTGTCTCCTGGTTCACTTCTCTCCCACTCCTTTAGGTGCTGCTATCTCCTGGTTCGCTTCTCTCCCACTCCTTTAGGTGCTGCTGTCTGTCTCCGGGTTCACTTCTCTCCCACTCCTTTAGGTGCTGCTGTCTGTCAACCGAGTCTTTCTCTCTCCTTGGGCGTCGCTACCTGTCTCCGTGTCCTCCTCTTCCATGCATCTTGGATGTAAATAATACTTTTTACAAGTATGTAACTGTTTAACTGTCTTATCACTTTAAACTATGGGAGTGGAACTGGGAGGCACAGGCTCGTTTCTACCCTCCACAGAGGTGCATTTGGTGGCTTGGGGGCATTTAAGTGGGAGGAAGGTGGGGCTACTGCCACTTTCCTGCCTCTGTCCTGATGAGTCAGCACAGGAAGGCTTGTGGATGGCCTTCCCAGCCAATTGAGGCCTTTATGGGCATTTAATGCCCACTTAATGGCCTCATTCCACTGTCACAGGTATTTACCCAGCGGGAGGCAGGGGACTTGCCAGGGGTGGGGGGGTGTGTCACTCATTCAAAGGCGCTCAGTGCCTGATCGAGGGACCCACTGACAGCCACACCCCTCTCCCGTTGCCCCCAACACCCCTCCCCCATGACCCCCACTACACGACCCCTTATCCGCCAACACCGACCTCGGTGATCCTGTGCCTCCAGTGGGCACATTACTGCAGCTCCCACTGCTCTCCAGGTGACACTGCTGAGCAATGCACAGCTGCTGGCTTCTGAAGCGACTGGCATCTCTTGAGGTGGTGTTCCCACCACCAGGACCTTTGATCCTGGGAAAGGCCTGCGGCTTCCCAGTTAAGTCAGCAGGCCATCCCAAAAAGAGGTGATGCGGAGCTCTTGTTGGCTCTCTAGTGGGCAGGTTAGACCCTGTCACCTCCACTTAATACTGCCCAAAGTGTTGGCTGTGGTTCAGTTGGTTGCACACTTGCCTCTGAATTGCAAGGTTTTGAGTCCAAGTCCTACTCCAGGGCTTAAGCAAAAGAAAAAACAAGGCTAACATTCCAGTGCAGTGTGGAGGGAGTGCTGCACTGTCACAGGTGTAACGTTAAACTGAGCTCCTGTCTGCGTGCTCGGATGGAAGTTAAAGATCTCATGGCACAATTTCGAAGAGTAAGGGAGTTGTTCACAGTTTTGTGGCCAATATTTATCCCACAATCAAAGTCATAGAAAAAAAACATTATCTGGTCATTATCACGTTGCTGTCTGTGGGAGTTGGCTGAGCACATATTGGCTACTGCTTTTCCTAATTATAACAGTGACTGCACTTTATTTCATTGGCTGTAAAGTGCCTTGAGATGTCTATTTTTATATTCTTTCATGAAATATCCGTGTCACTAGCTAGGCCGGCTTTTATTGCCCATCCCTAACTACCCTTGAGAAGGTGGTGGTGAGCCACCTTCTTGTACCACTGCACTCCTTGCAATGTAGGTACACCCACAGTGCTGTTAGGAAGGGAGTTCCAAGATTTTGACTCAGCGACAGTGAAGGAACAGCGATATATTTCCAAGTCAGGATGGTGAGTGGTTTAAGCGGAACTTGCATTGAGTGTTGTTCCCTTGCATCTGCTGCCCTTCTCCTTCTAGGTGGTAGAGGTCATGCATTTGGAAGGTGCTGTTGAAGGAGTTACTGCAGTGCATCTTGTAGATGCTACAACACTGTTGCCATTGTGCATCAGTGGTGGAGGGAGTTTAATGTGGTGGAATTGGTGCTAATCAGGTGGCTGCTTTGTACTGGATGGTGTCAAGCTCTTTGAGTGTTGTTGGGAGCTGCACTCATCCAGACAAGTGGAGAATATTCCATCACACTTGTGTCTTGTAGATTGTGGACAGACTTTGGGGAGTCAGGATGTAAGTTACTGTCCACAGTATTGCCAGCCTCTGACCTTCTCTTGTATTTATATGGCTAGTCCAGTTCAGTTTCTGGTCAGTGGTCAGCCCCAGAATGTTGATGGTAATACCAGTGAATGTCAAGGGGAGGTGGTTAGATTCTCTCTTGTTGGGGATGCTCATTGTCTGGCATTAATGTGGCACAAATGTTATTTGCACTTATCAGCCCAAGCCTGAATGATCTGCAGGTTTTGCTGCATTTAGGCACAGACTGCTTCAGTATCTAATGAGTCGAGAATGGTGTTGAGCATTGTGCAATCATCAGTGAGCATCCCCACTTTTGACCTTATGATGTAGGGAAGGTCATTGATGAAGCTGCTCAAGATGTTTGGGGTAGGACACTACCCTGAGGAACTCCTGCATTTATGTCCTGCAGCTGAGATGATTAACCTCCATCAACCACAAATATTTTCCTTTGTGCTCGGTATGACTAACCAGTGGAGAGTTTTCTCCCCAATTCCCATCAATTTCAGTTTTGCTGGGTGATCGTGAAAACCATTACATAGATGCAAGTTGTTGTCTTCAAAAGAGAATTTAAACATTGATATCATGTAATTCATCGCACACAATGATTAAATAAGCAACTAGATGTAGTAGCGGAGGTGAAAACCCTGAAATAATTCTGGAATATAATAGGTGCTAGACTGCAGGGATATTAGGGTCTCTCTAATTGGATGAATAAAGATGGATTGAATGATGTTCATCATTGGTGATTTGAACTCTTAAAACTATTGTAACAGTGTAATTTTCATTTTGGGGTACAATAGTGCTATGGTGGTGGCGGTGGTGGTGGCACTAGATGAGCAATCCAGTGGTTATGGTACAGGCTCCACCAGGACAGCATGTAAAACTGTGCACAATTAGTCTGGAGATCTGCGGGCTGGCACATGAAAATGTACCATCAATTATCCCAAAAGAAGATTTCAGCTTTCTGCTCTTAGTTCCTGTGATGTGACCTAGCAAGCTCCTCAGTTATGATGCAATTAAATGCATTCATTTGCTTTAAGGAAGGAAATCTGCTGTCCTTACCCGGTCTGGCTTGCACATGACTCCAAAACCACAGCAATGTCATAGTCATAGAGGTCTATAAGCACAGAAAAAGGCCCATCAGCCCATCGAGTCTGCGCCGGTCAAACAAGTATCTAACTATTCTAAGTTAAAAGCAAAATACTGCGGATGCTGGAAATCTAGAACAAAAACAAAAATACCTGGAAAAACTCAGCAGGTCTGACAGCACCTGCAGAGAGGAATACAGTTGACGTTTCGAGTTCGTGTGACTCTTCATCAGAACTTCTCAGTAAAATAAGAGCCCATGGTGTTAGAGGCAAGGTACTAGCATGGTGAGAAGATTGGCTGCCTGGCAGGATGCAGAGAGTGGGGATAAGGGGGTCCTTCTCAGGATGGCTGCCAGTGACTAGTGGAGTTCCGCAGGGGTCAGTGTTGGAACCACAACTTTTCACTTTATACATTAATGATCTAGATGAAGGAACTGAGGGCATCCTGGCTAAGTTTGCATATGATACAAAGATAGGTGGCAGGGCAGGTAGTATTGAGGAGGCGGGGAGGCTGCAGAAGGATTTGGACAGGTTAGGAGGATGGGCAAAGAAGTAGCAGATGGAATACAACGTGGGGAAGTGTGAGGTCATGCACTTTGGTAGGAAGAATAGAGGAATAGACTATTTTCTAAATGGGGAGAGAATTCAGAAATCTGGAGTGCAAAGGGACTTGGGAGTCCTAGTCCAGGATTCTCTTAAGGTTAACTTGCAGGTTGAGTCAGTAGTTAGGAAGGCAAATGCAATGTTGGCATTTATTTCAAGAGGACTAGAATATAAAAGCAGGGATGTGCTGCTGAGGCTTTATAAGGCTCTGGTCTGACCACATTTAGAATATTGTGAGCAATTTTGGGCCCCATAACTCAGGAAGGATGTGCTGGCCCTGGAGAGGGTCCAGAGGAGGTTCACAAGAATGATCCCAGGAATGAAAGGCTTAACATATGGGGAACGTTTGAGGACTCTGGGTCTATATTCGTTGGAGTTTAGAAGGATGAGGGGGGATCTGATTGAAACTTACAGAATACTGAAAAGCCTGGACAGAGTGGATGTGGGGAAGATGTTTCCATTAGTATGAGAGACTAGGATCCAAGGGCACAGCCTCAGAGTAAAGGGAAGACCTTTTAGAACAGAGATGAGGAGAAACTTCTTTAGCCAGAGATTGGTGAATCTATGGAATTCATTGCCACAGAAAACTGTGGAGGTGAGGTCATTGAGTGTATTTAAGACCGAGATAGATAGGTTCTTGATTGGTAAGGGGATCAAAGGTTACAGGGAGAAGGCGGGAGAATGGGGTTGAGAAACCTATCAGCCATGATTGAATGGGGGAGCAGACTCGATGGGCCGAATGGCCTAATTTCTGCTCCTATGTCTTATGGACTCAAAAAGTCAACTGTATCCCTCTCCGCAGATGCTGTCAGACCTGCTGAGTTTTTCCAGGTATTTTTGCTTTTATTCCAAACTATTCTAATCCCATTTTCCAGCACTAGGCCCATAGCCTTGTATGTCATGGCATCACTAGTGCACATCCAAATACTTTTTAAATGTTATGAGGTTTCTGCCTTTCAGGCAGTGAGTTCCAGATTCCCACCACCCTCTGGGTGAAAAAATTCTTCTTCACATCCCCTCTAAACCTCCTGCTCCTTACCTTAAATCTATGCCCCCTGGTTACTGATCCCTCCATCAAGGGGAAAAGTTCCTTCCTGTCTACCCTATCTATGTCCCTCATAATTTTATACACCTCAATCATGTCCCCCCTCAATCTCCTCTGCTCCAGGGAAAATAACCCCAATGTATCCAACCTCTTCTCATAACTAAAACTCTCCAGCCCAGGCAACATCCTGGTAAATCTCTGCACTCTCTCTAGTGCAATCACATCTTTCCTATAATGCGGGTTCCAGAACTGCACGCAATACCCTAGCTGTGGCCTAACCAGCATTTTATACAATTCCAGCATAACCTCCCTGCTCTTATATTCTATGCTTTGGCTAATAAAGGCAAGTATCCCATGTGCCTTCTTAACCATCTTATTTGCCTTTCCCACTACATTAAGGCACTGGTGGACATGCACACCAAGGTCTCTCTGATCCTCGGTACTTCCCAGGGTCCTACCATTCATCGTGTATTCCCATGCCTTGTTTGTCCTGCCCAAGTGCATCACCCCTCACTTATGCAGATTAAATTCCATTTGCCACTGATCAGCCCATCTGACCAGCCCGTCTATATCCCCCTGCAATCTAAGGCTATCCTCCTCACTATTTACCGCCCCACCAATCTTCGTGTCATCCTCGAACTTACTGATCAACCCTCTTACATTCAAGTCTAAATCGTTTATATACACCACAAACAACAAGGGGCCCAATGTGGTTGAGCCTTAACTGTGCTCTGAAATGGCCTCGGCTATAAGGACATCTAGGGATAGGCAATAAGTCACGCCTGCCAGCAATGCCTACATCCCAAAAATGAATTATGAAAAAAAATTAAAATCTTTTTGAGAAGGCATCCCATCACCATCTTCTGAGCATTAAATACAGCTTTGCAACTTTCCAAAAGCAAATGTGAGAGAGAGCTACATTGTAGAAAAATGAATGTGTGTACTTTGGTTGGAGGGTGGTGTATTTTTTTAAAAGAAATTACTCATACTAGAGGCTGTACCATACATCAGTTTAATATGCATTGGTGGAGACATAAACTAAGTTGCAGAACTTTGAAAAGGGAAAAAAAAACTGGAAAACAATGATTCCGACATCTTCCTTGGGTCATATTTACACTGGAGAGGAAGCTGGTTAAATGGGTAAAGTGTTGCCTGTAAACCTCATGGTTCTGGCAATTTCTCTCTGTTCTCTAGCCCAGTCTCTTCCAGCTTCTCTAGCTCTAGCTCAGTCCTCTAGCTCGTCACTGTCTAGATCCTCATCCTCTTGTTCCCCGAGCGTCGCCTCTTCCTTAGTTTCTGACAACTCCCTGGACTCCAACGACTCCTCAGTCTCTGGCTCCTCCTTGACCTTCGGCTGTTCCTTGATTATCGGCTCCTCCTTGTTCTTTGGCTGCTGTTTGAGGTCCGGCTCCTCCTCGACCTTTGGCTGCACCTTGGCCTTTGGCTCCACGTATTCGCTGAGCTGCTTCCGGTACCGCAGTGTCCTCAACTTGGTGCAGTAGTCTCTCTCCCGGAGCAGCTCCTTGTGCTGTGTCTCCAGCTCCTCCTGCTGCTTGCGGAGGACTCGGGATCGTCGGATCAAGCACACCAGCACCTCCCGCAGCTGCTGGTTCTCCACCTTGATCGCTTCGATGTGCTCAATCAGGCAGCAGACCGCCTCCTGTGGGGCAGACAGAGGGCACAGTTCGTATTATTAACTTGGAGACGTCTGTTAGCTTGCTCCTTCATCCTCAATATTCAGGATTTTAAAACCAATGCTCATTGGTTTTCTTGATTTACAATGTCTACAGAGCCACTCTTTTTAAGATAAAAACAAAAAACTGCGGATGCTGGAAATACAAAACAAAAACAGAAATACCTGGAAAAACTCAGCAGGTCTGGCAGCATCGGCGGAGAAGAGCACAGCTGACGTCTTGAGTCCTCATGACCCTTCAACAGAACTAAGTACAAATAGGAAAGGGGTGAAATATAAGCTGGTTTGGGGGGAGGGGGGGGCGGTGGTTTTTGGGGTAAGCAAGCAGTGATAGGAGGAGATAACCAAAAGATGTCACAGACAAAAGAAAAAAGAGGTGTTGAAGGTGGTGATATTATCTAAAAGAATCTGCTAATTAAGAATGGATAGCAGGACAAGCAAGGTAGCTCTAGTCGGGGTGGGGTGAAATAAACCATGGGTGGAATACATTTAAAAATAATGGAAATAGGTGGGAAAAGAAAAATCTATATAAATCATAGGAAAAAAGAAAAGGGAGAGGGAAGAAACGGAAAGGGGGTGGGGATGGAGGAGGGAGTTTGAGATCTAAAGTTGTTGAATTCAATATTCAGTCCGGAAGGCTGTAAAGTGCCTAGTCGGAAGATGAGGTGCTGTTCCTCCAGTTTGCGTTGAGCTTCACTGGTTTGTGTTGTGTGCTGCACTTTGGGCCTCGACTCTACACCCGAGGGTTTGCCAAACTTCACCATGGGTGCGTAGAAGCAGTTACAACGCCCAGGATTTTACCGGCTCCCAGGAAGCAGGGCAGCTGGTAAAATTGCAGGGATCTGCATTGGATCAGCTCCCCATTGCAGTCCCATGCGGGGAGACTGCTCACCTCCTTGGAGCAGGCAGCCAAGTAAGATAATTAACGGCCTAATTAGGGGCCACTTTACAGTGCTGCTGGCAGGGAAACCAGATTAGAATAGAAAGGTGCTTGATGGCCGGCACGGACACAATGGGCCAAAGGGCCTGTTTTCTGTGCTGTATAACTTTACGACTCTATGACATTCGCTAAGCAGGAGAGGCTCAGGCTTCATCCCCAGCTGACGTCTGAGTTGGCTGATCCCATTCAGTGTGTTGCTGACACTAATCAGGAAAGGCCCAGGCTCCATCCCCGGCCTGCAGCTTAACCGACTCGTTACAGCCAAGAGCTAGAATTTTCCACAGCACCTCCGGGTGGGTTGAGGTGAGGAGAGGGAAGGCAGGGGATCAGTCACTGCTGAAGGGTTGCACCCGAGGAGGTATCACTCAATTGTGGTGCCCTCTAAAGTTGAATAGTCTGACAACACACACACACACACACACACACACACACACATACACACGGCCCACAGGTGAAGCATGGGAACAGGATTAGGGAAGGCGACTGCCTCTGTTGAATCACATCTCAACAAGAATGGGAGGAGAAAGTGGGGGAGAGAAGCAGGGGAAAAGGGCGACGGGAAAACCTCATGAATATTGACATTGATAAATGCTCCCTATATAAAAATCGCCTGGCTGCATTATTTCAGTGTAGTTTTGGAATTTGAAGTCCCGAGCCCTTTCCTGTTCACCTTGTTTGCATCTTTCTCCAGCTGTTTCACCATCCGCCTGGCGTTCTGTTTGTAGTCAGCCTTCTCCTTGTTGAAGTTGAGTTTGAGGTCATGGACGCACTGAGAGTGTTTAGCCCGGGCATCCATCACCAGGTTTTCCAGTTCGCTGATTCTGGCCAGCTGCTGCTCCCGCAGTTCCTAATGGGGGGAGGACAAAAACCCACTTGTTTCACAATGACTTATCTTTATTTCGCTCTGTACGGCTTGTTATGCTTCTTTTCCATGGCCAACACGGCCCCAGGTACAGTCCGGTTCTACAGGCGCCTCCCAGTGGCTCCATAATGTACCCCGGCACAGAACGAGGAGGAGGAGGCTATTCAGCAGCTCAAGCCTGTGTAAGCAGTCAGACAGTTCATGTCTGATCTGCGCCGCAACTCCGTTTACTGTGTGAAATTTTAGATATTTTTGTCTGAGAAGAGGTGCAATGACTGAGGAAAGATTGAGTGGAATGGGTTTTTTTTTTTCCAAATATTCATTCACGGAATGTGGGTGTCACTGACAAGATCAACGTATATAGCCCATCCCTAATTGCCTTTGTGGTGAGCTGCCTTCTTGAACTGCCACAGTCTTATGTGGTGTAGGTACACCCACAGTGCTGTTAGGGAGGGAGTTCCAGGATTTTTTAACCCAGTGACGGTGAAGGAACGGTAATACATTTCCAAGTCA